>NW_026555085.1:23972500-24597500 GCF_021234165.1 Pteronotus mesoamericanus | reverse complement strand
CTTGCATGTCTATTTCCTTCACCAAATTAGGGAAGTTTTCTTTCATTTTTCTTTTTTTTTTAACACAGATTTTCAATTTCTTACTCTTTCTTTTCTCCTTCTGGAACCCCTATCATGTGAATGTTGGAACACTTAAAGTTATCTTTCTTTGTTTTGTACACTACCCTTTTTTTAAAATTCTTTTTCTCTTCTGCTGTTCTGATTAGTTGTCTTTTGCTTCCTTATATTCCAAATCACTGATTTGATTCTTGGCTTCATGCACTCTACTGTTGTTTCTCTGTAAATTGTTGTTTATTTCAATTAGTATTTCCTTCATTTCTGACTGGGTCTTTCTTATGCTGTTGAGGTCCTCACTAAGTTCCTTGAGCATCCTTATAACCAGTGTTTTGAATCCTGCCTCTGATAGGTTGCTTATCTCCATTTCGTTTAATTCTTTTTCTGGAGTTCTGATTTGTTCTTTCATTTGGACCCTGTTTCTTTGTCTCCTCATCCTGGTAGCCTCTCTATATTTGTTTCTATGTATTTGGTAGAGCTGCTTTGACTTCCTGTCTCAGTAGTGCAGCCTAATGTAGTAGGTGTCCTGTGGGGTCCAGTGACACAGCCTCCCTTATTATCCATGCTAGGTACTCAAGTTGTGCCCTTTATGTGGGCTGAGTACACCCTCCTCTTGTAGTTGAGCCTTGGTTGCTGTTGACAGGTCAATGGGAGGGATTTAGCGAGACTAGTCAGTTGCAAGGACTACCTGTGACCACTGACCACCAACTTCTGCTTTCCCTGGAGGATGCAGGGGAAGGATGTAGGGAAAGGGTGGTGGTGCTTTGATGTGGTCTGTTGCTGTCCACTGAGTCCACAGGTTCTGGGGTTTCGCAGGTGGTGCAGGCCAAGGTCAGTCCCCATCTGTGTTCTGCCCCGGGGCCACCCTGCCTGAGCTATAAAGCAGTCTGAGATGGTTGCTACTTGTGCTGGGCTTGGAGATTCCCAAGTGAAGCCAAGCTGTGAATCTAGGCTAGCTAATTCCATAGTTGTCAGACTTCAATTCAACTCAGTTTATAATGCTTCTGAGTGATGGTTGTTCTATATTTTAGTTGTAATTTTGAGGGGTTGCATGAGGAGGTGAGCCGTGTTTTCCCATGCTGCTATCTTGATTGGAGGTAGAGATCAGTTATGTTTAAAAGAAGTTTAAACTGTATCACTCCTTTCTCTTCTTCTATCTTCATTTTTTTTTTTACCTGACGAGCAGGCCAGCTGCTTTAACTTCTTCCTCCCCAGTGCCTTATATCACAGAACATTATTACTACCAAATTAAGAACAGTACTTGAAAGATACAACAGACAGCCTATAAGATCCTAAAGCAAGGTTTTGTTGTTTGTTTTCTTTTTTAAAATAAAACTGAAATTTGCCAGATTTAACTGATAGGGACCTGTTTAATATTATTTAGTGCTGGTGACAGATTCCAGGGTTCTGGTTCTCTGGGGTTGAGGATAAGCCCAGGGTTGGGGAGAGGGAATGGGGAGTTACACAGCTCAGTGGTACAGAGCTTCAGTTTTGCAAGATGGTGAGAGATCTAGAGATGGACGGTGGTGATGGCTGCATAACAATGTGAACATATTTTCTGCCCCTGAACTGCACACTTAAAAATGGTTAAGATGCTAAGTTTCATGTCATATGTTTTTACCACAATAAAAAAATTAGAAAAAAGATCAGTTTACAAAAACAGAGATTTGGTAATATCCCTAATATACTAAAATTCTCCCCTGCTGATGACATCTACTTAAAGAGTAAATCCTCAAGTTTCTTCACAAATAATTAGTTTGAGACCAAGCAAAATGGACACATCAGACCTCTTTTAAAATGACTACTCTTGAGTAGATCTCAGGCCAGTGTTTTTTCTTAACATCCATAAACAGATAATGCAGCGTTTATATTACCTGCTAATTAGCAAATTCATGTTAATAATATGCTATTTATTGAATACTACTAGTTCCCAAAAGTATAAAATTCACTATGTAGTAGTATGACCCTTTCTATTTTATTTTTTCTAATAGAAAGCATTTCATTAACTCCCTAGATAGTTACAGGGGAGAGTTTAAGCATAACCATATCCATGAGAACAACCAATATACATGGCTGGATGAATAACATAAGCCAATTGTTTTGAATCTCTTTTTGACTGCAGCTCATAGTAAAAAATACATTTTACATTTTGAACCAAAACACATATGTGTACACACACACACACACACACTCACCTGAAACTAAATTTCATGAAACATACTCTCCCTTACTACACACGATGTACTTTCTCAGTTCCTATTATATCTACTGCATTATATTTCATTCTCAAAAGTGCTGCTCAAAGCACATTAAATTGATTTCCCTACTCACTAATGGGTTATAACTCATTGTTTGAAAATAATGCTCTAAGCAACTTCCAAATTATAAAAACCAATATCTAAGAAGTAAGACAGAGAAAGGGGAAGTTAGTAACTAACAAAAGCAAATGAAGTTAATAAAAATATAAATTCTTAATGCATGTGGATTTATTTTTACCAAATCAATGAAACAATTAATTCAGGAATTCAAAAATGCAAAAGCCACCTTTAAAATTCTAAAAAAAACACGTCACTAAACTTAAGGAAACCAAATGAATATCAAAATATAGTTCAGTTGTCTCCTCTGACTTTGCATTTAAATATAAATTCTCTATTATGAATTAAATAAAATTGTAAAAAGCAAATATAGCACTATAATACAACCTAAGTACCCTTTCATAATTTTCAAGAGTTTCAGATTGCTTTCTAGACATACCAGCTTTGGAACGTATAGCCATAAAAGGTCCCCTGCAATACTCAGGTCAGAATATGAACTGGGGACTCCCCTCTAAATGGGTTCTGAATTGTCAGGAATATAGTGTCAATGTCGTTGTAAATACTCAGTGACCGTTTTAATGTTCTCTGTGAAATGGACTACCAGTTTCAGCCCAGCTATAGCAAGGTGGAACATGGGGGAAAAGTGTATCCCTATTATTATTTTTCATTTTTTATAGGCTATATATGTATGTATGTATGTATTGAAGGAAGAGAAATCAAGATCGGAATGGCTTTAAAAGACTGGGTGCCTCCTGCAGTATGGACAGCAATTTGAAACACATGCTTTGATGGCTTGCTTTTCAAAGTGTTTTTGACTTCAGGATAGAAGTTACTAGGTTTTACTAATATCTATTAGGGAGCAATTCAACTTACTCTTTTTATTCCCTTCCTTTCCAAATGATGTCAAACACATTTTTAATTTCCAAGTTGTTCCACCAATATCCTGATTAAAAAGACGATCGATACACTTTAGGACGGTTCAACAGTGCTGCCAAACTGTGACTGCATTACTTAGATTGGATGGGAGACTACACACGAGCCTAAGAAATGTTAAGTATGTTTGAGGGGCTATAGACCTGAATAATTTTCAACTTTCCCTGATAGGAAAGGAAAGAAAAAAAACCCATTCTTATCTGGCCAGAGTTTGTGGATGTAATTTTTCTGGAGCTAATTTAACTAATAAGCAGTGACATCATGCATTGCCACCTATGCAACCATTATCTATGAAAGAAATTCATTTAGTTCCCTATACTGCCCTACGTGACATCCTCAGATCTTTGCAATCCTGACTTCTTTACTTAATAAGAATAAAAATATAGCTAACTTATACTGAGTGTTTACTATGTGTCAGGTCCTGCTCTAAGCATTTAACCTGTACTAACTCATTTAATTCCCTTCGGAAAAAGTTATTATCCATCCTTTACAGACGAGGGAACTAGGATCCCTAGTGGATCCAGGCAGCCACTCCCAGTTACTCACCCATACGCATGCTAAAGAGAGAGAAAGTCCAGAGCCACAACTTAGAAACTAACCATCAAGTCAGTTTTGCAACAGATTCTATCAACTCCAGTACCTAGTTTTTCGCATTCTCTGCTTGACTAAGACCCTAACAAGGCTCTCCTTGCTTAAGTTTCTGCCTCATAGTCCCTTTCCCTACAGACAGAGGTCTTGACATGTTCCCCAGGTTCTTCTCAGGGCTATAGTGCTGCTCAGACATGAGTGCTGCAGACCCTCTCTTCGCCCCTCCAGATCCCTTCTCCAGTCATCTCTATTCTGCTTCCAAGCCCGGAGGTGGACCTGTCTGGGTCCTTTGCCCATTTTCCAGCTTGGTTCAGCCAGTGGGAGTCCAGGCAGGAGATCAGATGGAGGGAGGGGAAGGGAGTTAGGAGAATGTATCCTCCTGGCTCCCTTTTTCCTCTCCCTTCTGGTGTAGGGCTAGAAACACTGCCACTGTTGACTAGTTCCTAGGCACAGCAGCATTCTTCACGGTTTCCCTGTACCCAGCTGCGACGGTCCGAATGGGTCCTCCCGCACCAGGCTCCCGACAGCTCGCCCCAATTCAAATGTTGAAATTCCAACCCTCAAAGATGGACGTATTTAGGTGATGAGGCCTTTGGGAGGTGATTAAGCTCATGACGGGAAAACCTCATGATGGGAAAACCTCATGACGGGGGTTTTGTGCTCTGAGGCTCCAGGGAGCCTTCCTTCCTTCTACCATTTGAAGACAGCGGTCTGCAGTCTGGAAGAGGGCCTTCTTTAGAACCTGAATTTCCAGCCCCTAGAACTGTTAGTCATAAATTTCTGATATTTGTGAGCTACCCCATCTCTGGCATTTTGTTATAGTATCCCAAACACACTAAGACAGTAGCCACACATGTTAGCTTCATCTACTGTATCAGTGTCTCTATACAGTAGACCTGTATACTGTACAGAGTTGCTCCTGACCTGGCAAGAGAGCCAGACACTAAATGACCCAGACTCTGTCCTGTCTGTACCTAGACAGTGTGACTGGCTTACTTTCTTCTTGATGTGTTCAGGAAAAAGACTTCTGCAGAGAGGTAAAAGCGCAGAAATCAGAGGCCGGGAACAAATAATCGTCACATGCTTCTTGATGCCACCTCTCCCCATCAATTGTCTTTGAAAAGCCTGTAGCCTTGGGGCCATCTGAAAATTTGCACGAGAAAGTGTATGGAAAACTTAGAGGGACTCTGGAACAAGGTTTCCTACAGTTCTAGAGTCTCCAAAACCTTCTCTAAGAAATACCAGTTTTTGTGAGTATTTTCTCCTTGTTACCACCTGTCCCCCAGGCCCCTGATATTTACATGTCTTTTCCCCATTTATCAGAAACACAAATGCAGAGTTAAGCCTGAAGAACAGTAAGAATCGATTAAAAGGTCTATTTTAGGGAAACTGTAAGTCATGCAAATAATCTTCCACTTCACATTTTTTTGGATTAATGTAGAAAATTCTATTCATATTAAAAGCTGAGAGCAAGATGAGATCATCATGCTTTTTGGTTTAACTAATCATATTCTAAAACATTAATGTTTCAAACCAATTTTAAAAATTCACAAAATGTAACAATTTTGATGTAACAATCAATCCTTATGCATAAAAATCAGGATTGGTCCAACTTTCAAACATTAATTTATCTTACAATTAAACACGAAAGGGCAAGGTAATTTCTCTTTGAAATATTTACCCCATTATACTTTATATTAATTTATATATTAATGAAATAAGTGGTTGCCATTTACTAATGTCTCTATTAATTTTTTACTTTTATAGTTTTGAAAGTTTAAGTCTAAACATAATTAATGTGCTGAGACTCACACTTCAGATCATTTATTTAATAAATCATCTTAACTGGTTTGTCCCCTCAGCTAGTACCAATAATTTCCTCCTCTTGCTCTAATACTCTTCTGTACTGCATTGGAGCAACATTAAAAAAAATCAGCTACATAACACATTTTTATCATTCCTCTACCTCCTATGTATAGGTCATTAGAAAAATACATAAGTATAGCCCTGGCTGGTGTGGCTCAGTTGGTTGGAGTGTCAACCCATACACCGAAGTGTCTCGGGTTCAATTCCTGGTCAGGGCACACACCCAGGTTATGGGTTCTGTCCTTGGTCAGGTGAGTTGAGAGGCAACCGACTGATGTTTCTCACATTTATGTTTCTCTCCCTTTCTCTCTCTCTCTCCTTTCCTCTCTCTCTCAAATCAGTAAGCATACCCTCAGGTAAGGATAAAAAAAGAAAAATACTTTAAGTACACATTTATAAGTGACAGTGTTTTTCTATCAATAAATTCACAGAATAATAAAATGGAAGGGAATGTAAGAGGCCATTTTCTCTCTGTTACCTGTATTGCCAAGCCTGGGTATAGGCAGCTGTAGGGCAAGTTAGAACTGGGAAGCTAGTTAAGGAGGGAGACTACAAGTATTAATCAAAGAAGGAAGCCCAAAGAGATGGAATGGAGTTACTTAGTTTTGCTGAGACCCAGAAAGTTATATAAAAGCAAGGAAGGATACTTTGGATTCACTGCTTGGAAGCCACCTCAAGGTTCAGGAGTGTCAGAGACTGAAAGAAACAGGGGACTTAACATTGATGGCATTTTGGAACAATGTTGTGAGTCCATATCCTAAAGCAGAGAGGTTGCTCAATCAGGGACAACCAGGAGTTCAGGCAAGTGTACATCCTATTCACGAAGAGGGGAAGCTGACCTTCTACCAAAGGACAGAAAGCTCATTGAAATACTTTTTTTTTTTGGTAGAGGTCAAGTCTTGCTATTTAGATAGTTCAAGATTGTCTTCCAGTCTGACTCTCTTCAAAGTATATCAGATGATGAATCAGGGTCATGTGACTGGTGACAAACACAGGCTCCTAGAACCAACACTTACTCTCTATGTACCATTTTTTTCCCCCTGTATAACATTTCTGTAACTGTTTCCCCATCTGTGAAATGATGGTAATAACAGTCCCCATTAAGAGTTGATATGTACTCAGATTCTCCTCATTCAAGTTTAGATCACACACGTCGGGGTGGGTGGGGTGTTTATAAACTGCTGTGAAGAGAAGTGGAATCAAGAAGCATAGTTAATTAACCTGGATGCCTATGATGCTCTCATAGACAATCTCACCTATAAGAGGAACCTAATGAAAAAAACAAATATAAGCAAAGTAGAACCAGAGGCATGGGAACAAGGAACAGACTGACAGCAACCAGAGGGGAGAGGGGAGGGCGATAAAGAGGGAAAGAAGGGGAAGGGTCTAGTTAAGGAACAGGCATAAATGACCCATGGACGTGGACAACGGGGGCGAGAGGGAGACTGTGGGAGAGGGGTGGGGGGCGGGGCAGGGAAGAGCAATGGGGGAAAATTGGGACAACTGTAATAGAACAACTATATCTATCTATCTATAAATTATTAGAGCTATCCCTTTTATGAAGGATAGCCAGGTAGTCTCCAATAGAGGCCTTTTCCTCAAAGCGGGCATCCGCCTGCCCTCCCAAGCTTGTTTTGGTGAAGGTGCTGGGTCAAATTTGCCCAAGTGATAGTGATGGGGACACAGCAGTGAAATGGTAAGAATGGATCTATAATTTTTTTAATGAAAGGAGTCTTGTTAGACAGAAGTAGTAGAGGAGGTGGCCTGAGCAAATTCTTCACAGGCTAAAAGAGAGGACCGGCACTTGTGTGCTAGGAGACAGCTGATAACTGCTGGAGTGTCAATCGATTGGCCCTCATTCATCTGGGTAGGGGTGGCCTAAGGGCAGTCAGAGGAGGGGATGCAGTGCAAATGAAAACACACAAAATAGAAACTGCATAGTTTTTGAAGTGCTGGAAAGCCGTTCCACCACTTGTTGGCTGTGTGATCTCGGGGGGATTTCTTATATTTGAGCCCCAGGTCCTCATCCATTAAAGAGGGATAAGACTAGTAGCTATCCACGGTTGCTGTGAGGACTAAATGAGTAGATGTACGTCAAGCATTTTGCAGAAGCTTAGCAGAAAGGAGATACTCAGTAAGTGTTAGCTACTACTAAAAACACCACTTGGTTGTCCACACAAGGGTAGCCGTTCAGTAGTGAGGAAGCCCAGGGCATGTTGCCCGATGTCCTGTGAGTGAGGGGGAGAGGTGAATAATTATTGTACCAACCAGTTCCCGGGGTGCTGGTGGTGCCCTTAATGCAGGCATTGAGACCCAGGATTCAAGAGCACACCAGGTGGCAGGGGCCAGGTACACTAAGTACAGTCCTGTGGTGTGTCTTCAAGGTGGATTCCTGCATTGTTACAAATGGCCACAAGATAAAATTGTGTAAACAGTGTTCACTAGACCCAGAGGGGTCCGAGGCCCTTAGGGAATGGCATTGGTTCAAAGCTTGTCTCTGGGTAGACTGCATGAATATGGTGTCACTAAACCCTGCACAGCCTAGAGGGTCAGAAGGAACCTTAGAGAAAATAAAACCAGGCAGACTGAGAGATCGGGACCCCCTGGAAACCATACCTGCCCATTGGAATGATAGTCACATGATGCAGTAACCAGCTACGTGATGTGATAGAATGTGATCACAGCAATGGGACATTGGGACCTAGTGTCCTGAGAACACAGTGGTGGTGGGAGCGTCAAGGTTCACGATTAGCAAAAGTGTGGGAAGCTAGAGAAAATGGGTAGATGGAGCCGAACACTTGGCATATGTGAAATTATCCAGGCTAGATTGAGCGCCCCAGTTACCAGGCCTCTAGAGAAGGCCGAATGTTGAAAAGCCTCATAGGCTATGCCTTGGGGCAGGATTTAGGAAGAGTAGGTGCTATGTCACCAGGATGTCTAGGAGTAATTTCCAGGAGCCTGATATTAAGTCCTTCTCCCTCTCTCTTAAGCTTACAGACCATGGAGGTCCTATAGACTCTGGACTCAAAGCTAAATTTTAGAACTAGCATTTTGGCTCAGAATGGGCTTATACACTAAAAGGTCTAGATATAAATTGGAATGCTTAACTGGCCTGAATGCATGCCGGGATCAAGCTAGTCCTTCTTGTGACTGAAGTCTGTGGGAGTGGTCCCAGATAGTTAACAGTTTTCCCTTAGTAGGGTAAGGACCAAGATCCCAATGTCAGTTACCTTAAGTAACTCACTTGTCTCTCTCCCAAGATCCCAATGTCAGTTACCTTAAGTAACTCACTTGTCTCTCTACCAATCCGTTTAAAGTTGCAAGGAGACTAACTCATAGCACACTGTCTCTACTTGGTCTTAGGATGGGCAGGGTTCCTGTGCATCTGGGAGATGTCCCTGAACTTTTAGAGACTAAAAGTCTGTAGTTTCCTCTGCTCATCCTTGACTGACAGGGCTCAAGACACTTCTCCAGGTCTTAGAGGAGATGCCTAGGTGATGCTAATGTTGGTGGATTGAGAGAATGATTTGACATTGCAGAGCCTTGGTGTCTGTGTGGATTTGTATGGTTCTGCGCTCTCGCGCGCTCTCTCTCTCTCTCTCTCTCTCTCTCTCCCTCTCTAACTTCTTAAGAATCTGATGAAAACTATGGATCATGTCCCTCCAAAAGAGACCCACATTTTAACATAATTTCAGGTCCCTGAAATCCTGTCCCTGAATTCCAGGTTCAGAACTCCTACAGCAGAAACAGAACCAGCAAGAACAGGATTTAGCTTTTTTGGCTTTCTTCTTTTGAAACATAAACTTTACTGTATGTCAATTTAGTGTTTGCTGTTCGTTTCCTTGATTTACTCCAAAAAGTATATTGCGGCTACTTTTTAAGATGTACTTTTTTTTCTGTTACTAGATCCACGTGTTCTTATATTTAGATAATTTCAATAACCTCTGGAACTGTGTGTTATTGAAACATGTTTTGCTAATCATGTTACTTGTTGCAACCCTCTCTTCTCCTTGGTACACCTGCAACCTCTGCTCTCTTAGCCGCTTTCTTCTTTCAGGTTATCTGCACGTGGAATCACTAGCATAGAGCTCTAGTAGCACCAAACATTTAACAAAAAGTCCTATAAAAATGACCATAAGAAATGGAGAAAATTCAGCTATTAAATTTTGCTGTTGTTTATTAAGACAATGTGGAATTTAATTCATAAATGTTAGTCAAAGTTTTATTCATCTCTTATTTCAATGTAATTACTAAGCAACTTTAACCCTCCGCCTTACTTTTCTTTTTTTACTTAAGAATGTAGAAATGCTTGTAACTTGTATGGCAATTCTTATCTGAGATTTAGAAGGCAGTAACTTCAACTTTCAAACTTGCTTTGTAAATTGCCCATTCTTAGAAGTGGTGGAAATATTTTACACCATCTGAATAATAATGAACAATGCTGCTCAGTGATTTATAATTCTAAGAGCTTTATAATTTGATTTATGAGCAGCTCTCAAATTTTCCATTGGCAGCTCTTACAACTATGAGTAAATTTTCTGGCCAAATGACTCAGTATTTTGCTGCATGACTAATCCCACACTCAGTGTGGAAACTATATAAATGAAGTCTATTTATTTGTGGATAATAAATGACTACTTTCTAAAAACCCTCTGCAAAGTATTATGAGGTAGATGAATTCAATTATATTGACATTTTAAACTCTCAAACTTAGACTTTTTTGAGAAGTCTGTAATGTTCACACACACACACACACACACACACACACACACACAAATGCCACAGTAAAACCACACACCATTTCCCCCCACAGCATTATCATGGATTCCACAACCCACAGGACAAAAATCCTACATTAGGCTCTATAATTTCTAAAATGTTAAAAGAACAATTTGGAATGATTCCATTTGAAATATTTTCTCTTACAATGTCTTTGAATTATTTAAAATTTTTTTTATTATGGTAAAATGAGTATAAAGTACTTTCCCAAGGAATATTTGCTGAAAGTATTTGTTATTACTGCAAATAACAATTGTTTTTTTCCTTCAAAACTCAAAATTTAAAAAGGTAACAGTCATCCACCCATATTATGGCTCTCCTGATTCTGGTGGTTGAAAATCACCTCCAAGGTTACATTAAATGAGGTAAGTTCTTCCACATGATGTTGTTCCTTTACCTTTAAATACAAGAACATGCATATTGTTGGCATGCATCATGAAAAAACATTTGGGAATAAACAGGCCACACAACGCATTTCCTCCGATTCCTTTCAATTTCTTTCGTGTCGCTTAATTCTGAGAGTAAAATACTTCATCTGGGAACCAGTAGATTACCAGCCCCAAATCAGTACGATTTACTTAAAACTTATTACCGGAGCCCTTTGTACATAAAATTTCTGTTTTCAAGGAGGTAATATTTCAAGGTAATGTCCTTGTGTGATTGCCAATTGGTAACTTACTTCCAGATAGGTTTGTCATAAAAGCTTACAGTCTGGACTACATTCCAAGGTATTCCTTATCTTCTCCTCAAAGTCACTCTTCTGGTCTGAGCAGTCTTAGCCAGGGGGAGTGGAGAGGTGACCGCAGGCAGGGATCCATCATAACTAGTCAGGGTCACTCTTAACTCTGCAGAGTCAAAAGCGGCCCGGGAGCAGAAATAACCAGTTCTGGGGACCCAAGGTAGATTAAGACAGGTAGCTCAAACACACATGCCCAGGAGAATTTCTTCTTCTCCCCCTCTTTACCTCTCCATTTCTCTCCTACTGGTGGTTCCAAACCCCTAGAAACTTGTCCAGGTACTCCCATGTGACAAAAGAGACTTTTAGTAGCCTTCAGCCAGGCTTTAATTGCATTTCTTCTCATCCCTTCTAAATTTCTCCAAAGATCATGGACAGCAGCTCTCCTGTTTCATCTACCTCCCCTCTTCTACCCATTAACTGTTTTTAGCCTCTCCCACTACAATGAATCAGTTCTTGGAAGGTTTCCAGAGGTCTCCTAGTCACCAGTCCGCAGTCCTCATCCTCCCTAGCCACCCATCTGTGCAACTGTCCCAGGGAGCCACTAAATTGAAACACTCCCTGTTTGACCTCCATGGTTGTGCCTCCTCTCTTTTCCAGTCCACAAATGGAAGCATTCTCCAAAGTTCTGATTCCAGTTCTTTCTAGTATCTCTCCCTTAGTCATTTAATCCATTTCCATGACTTCAACTATAATTTCTGTTGATGACTCCCCTGTCTCTAGTTCTGACCTTTCCACCCACATTTCCATGAGTTCGCTGGATAATTTCATGTGGTTGTCCTTCTGATACCTCCACCTCAGTGGGCCTAAAACTCAGTTTTTCATCTTTCCCTTCAAAATTCTTGTGTCCACCTCAGCTCAAAACTTGTCATCTTTAGTTCCTCCCTTTTTCTCAGTTGGTCATTGTACAACTTAGGGCAGAAACTTCTTCTGATCCATAAGGTAGGTATTTGTGCCACAATTTCCTACTGCTGGGGAAGTCCTGCAGATATTTCTGCCATCTTATTAAGGTCCCTTACTTTTATCTTTGGGAGGTGGAAAGACTCAATGATGAGGGAAATTGGGGAGGGTCTGCCAGCGACTAATGGGCAAGGCTGACATATAAAAGGTCCCTTCTCACACAGGGTGCTGTCTCTTGCTCACTCTTGCAGAACGCCCTGTGGATTGGAGAGTGTCAGGCTCATCTTAGCCTCTGGTCTCCAGATAAGAGGTATAGGTAGGGCCCTTTCTGCCCTAGTGCAGAGAAGAGCTATAGAGTTGACCCTTGAATAACATGGGGGTTAAGGGTGCTGACCTCCCTGTGCAGCTGGATGTCTGCATATAACTTTTGAATCCCCTTAAAATTAAGTACTAATAGCCTACTGTTGACCTTACCAATAACACAGTCTATTAACTCGTATTTTGTATGTCATATATATTATATACTGTATTCTTACAGCAACATAAGCTAAAGAAATGAAAATACTAAGAAAATCATAAGATAAAATACATTTAACGTATTTATTTATTTTAAAAAATCCACATATAATCAGAACTTCACAGTTCAAACCCACATCTCTAGAAGGTCAACTATAGTTCCTCAGGTGTGACTGAGAGGGTAGGGCCCACTGAGTCAGGGGACAGGGAATAAGATACCCCATTTTGGCCTTGGGTCTAAGCCATGTTCTTCAATCTGACTTTTCCCTCAATAGGTTAATAACATAAATTCCTCTTGGTTCCTTGTGTGTGTCCTCAGTTTGGTTGAGAATCCAAAGGGAAGAAGCGTTGCATTATGGATCATATTCTACATACCTGGTACAAAGCTTTCAACAATTTTCCCAACTCACTGTCTTCTCTTGGGTGACAGTGTTAACTCGCTACCATAAAAAGTAAAAAAATTATGTATACTTTTCCATTTTGATTTTTTACTTCTTGGGATGTTTCATCCCTACCCCCAAACTTTACATATTTGTTACTTGGATACAATGTCAATTTTTTTTTTAACATGACAACCTAGCAGAAAGAAAGCTATGACTTCTACTAAATTAACTTCCAAAAAGGATTGATTAGTTGATTTAGTATTTATTGAATTCTACAATGCATTAGGCATCACAGAAACACACAGAAAGAAGCAATTAACAACATACCATTATGTGGAGAAGAATGATAAATTAGCAACAAACAAATCAGAAAATAACAATAGAACCTAAATACTAAATTATTTCAGTGATTTGGTTTGCTTATTATTAGTATCCTTGAGATAACTGATGGAAAGAACAAAAATGAATGCATCTAAAAAGAAATATCTATAATCCTACTGCATGGCAGTTAAGCTTTTGCCTGCCAAAAGAGATAAATGATGTTCTTGTGTGCACTTGAAACTTATAAATGGCTGCAGCAAGACTCAGGATGATAACAATTGTGCTAAAGTAATAGTTCAGAAAACCATAATTGCTATTTAGTTGCTTTTTGCTGTTAAAAGTACAGAGTTTGGGGCAAACTGGTTACCATTTGTGGTCCTAGACATGTTTCAAGGCTATCTAGGCCATTTTGGCTCACTCACAAATTTTAGTTAATGAGCAGTATAAAGTAGAGGTGACCTCCCTAAATTCTTAGTTATTCTTTCTGGTGTTTGAAGAAGGTTAATTCAGTTTTGCTGATGCTTTAAATTACTCCACTAGGCCTCTGTGAGTCAATGTGGTAAAGAATTCTTCCTTTCCTGATGTGCCACACACTGCAGGCTCTCAGGATTCTCTTCAATAACCCCTGCACAATGGACAGGAATACAGTCTCTCACTGCAGGGGGCTGCAGTATCGGAAGCTGCTAAGCAAAGTGCACATGATACTGTGCTAGCTGTCAGCCCCGAGTGCCAGGAACCTATGAAGCCTCTCCTGACTTGTAATGCAGCCTACACTCTGACATTCAACATTTCCTCCTTATACAACGTCTGCAAGCAAGGTCTTTCCATCTTCAACTCATGACTGAATGAGATGCAGCATGTCAACAACTTGAATGTCTATTTTGTTTTAGGAAGTTGTAAGTAAGAAAACAATCCATTGTTTCCCATGTTTATGCACCTGGCATTTAAGAAATGCATTCGGCAATGCCTTTTTGACTTTCCTTTACAGCTAACACATGGTACTATGTTAAAGGTCTTAAGAACATCAATGGTTAAGCTTTTATGCAGAGATGCACAATTGATTTTGTATCATTAGAAAACAACACCGATATTGAGATCCTTCAAGCACATAACAAAACTTAAGTATTGTCATGAATTCTTGCTTTTCAGAATTTTACAAATTACTTTTTTTTATGACACAATTTCTTCAGTCTCTTATATACTCCAGAGTGCACCTCAGTAATTATTAGAATACATAAATGTAGTAATGGGCTACCTTGCCATTACAACTGCAGTTTCCTTATGCCAAGTAAACAAAACGAAACAAAACAAACAAACAAAAAAACAGCTCCACACAGCACTGCCTTGGGTGCAGCGTAACGCGGTACCGCACCTGGCCGGCGGGCCAAGGCTGTAAGATGCCGCAGACTGCGGCAGCAGCGGCGGTTTCCTGGCCAGGTGGCAGAGGCCGTCCACAGAAAGGCGCACTGCAGCGCACCCGCCATACCTTCTGCGTTGGCATTGCACCAGCGACCACTGAAAAATCTCCCGGCCATCAATATACTTTTAGCTGGTAATGAAGAAATGGGAGGGGGCAAGAAGGATAGAAGAGGGAATGTGTGCATTTTGTGTGACAGATCATTATTTCCTCACATTCCCTAAAAAATTTCTCCTCCAAATATTTACCAGCCAATCCCAATTTCCTTCATCTGCCAGTTCTCTAAATCTGAAATTACCGCTCCCTTGCAGATGCACTTAAATGAGTCAGATTTTACGCTAAACCCGTGGATACAAGGTATCTAAAGTGCCCATGTCTCGGCTACGAAATTGCATCAAGTTTGGGGTGGAACGGTTCATATCTGCAGACCGGAGCGTTCTACTGGGGAGCGCTCCCACTTAGAGGGACTTGGAGACGGGTGGGCCTCCCGTTCCTGGAGGACCCCAATTCCCAGGGAAGGCCCTTCCCGGCGTTCACGCTTCAGCGTGCGAGGAACCCCCCTGCAAGCAATAGCTCACCCGGCTGCATCTTCCAAAGCCCCAACCTCGGGGCGGGGCGCGGGGACGTGGGAGGTTGGGGGTAGCTCAGCGCCTTACGGTGTCCCCCTGGCTCCTTGGCGCCCCCTGACGCCGGGCTCCCCTGCAACTCGGCCAAGGGAGGCTGGATGGGTGGAAGCCCCAAGCGTCGGGGAGCCTAGAGGCACCCGGCTGGCGCACCCTTGGACGGAGCGGACTGGCAAGCAGCCCCGCAGGAGGGCGCTGGGCGCTCAGGCCCGAGTGTAGCCCGCGGCCGCCGCCACAGCCGCTGCAGCCATGTCCGCGCGCCCGCGCTGCCGCAGCCCGGCTGTGATGTCATCAGGCGAGCCCCCGCCGCGGCGCCCCATTCCCGCCCCCCGCGGGCCTCCAAGGCTGCCGCCCGAGCGCCGCGTCCCCGCCCCGACCCACGTGCGCCCGTCTTCGGGATGCCGAGGCCGGCCGCGGCCGCTAGACGATGCACAGGGCCCGGGTGGCCCCGGCGGCAGTGCAGCATCTCCCCGCCCGCCGCGTCCCCGGCGGGGCTGCGCCCGGGGGCTGCGCGTGGACGGGGGCGGGGGCGCCTGAGGAGGGAGGAGAGAGGCACCGGGCAGCCAAGTCCCTGCCTCGTCGCCGTCTGCTGAGTCATGGCAAGCTCTGCCCGCAGCCCTGGATCACTCGCTTAGCCCTGTTGGCGCGGGGTGCGCAGCCATTGGGCTGGGCGCGGGGCCGCGTGCGCCGGGCATGACGCGCTGATCCGCGCTCGGCCGTGCCCGCCGCTTCTGCGTGCGCCCCGCGCGGGTGCTTGTGCCGCCGCCCTCCTGCCCCGCCGCCGAGCTGCCCCCGCCTCGCCCGCACCATGATCGCCGCCGCTTTCCTGGTCTTGCTGAGACCCTACAGCATCCAATGTGCCCTCTTCCTCTTGTTGCTTCTGCTGGGCACCATCGCCACCATCGTCTTCTTCTGCTGCTGGCATCGCAAGCTCCAAAAAGGGAGGCATCCGATGAAATCGGTCTTTTCGGGTCGTTCAAGGAGCCGAGGTAAGACATGCCGCGATGGGTTTCTTCGGGCTAGGAGGAATATTTAAACCGATTTGGAGAGTGAAGCGCGGCTCGCTTTCTTTTGCGCTGCGCCCCTATCTCCATCATTGCTCACTCACTCCCCGGGCTGAGGACGCTTGTGGGTTTAATGTCTCTCGCCCTTTTCCCTTCACCTCCTTCCCCCAATCTCCCGGATTGGGATAAACACAGCGATCGTAAGAGCTGGGAAGAGAGGCACGGATGCAAATTCTTAGTGTCATTTCTTCACCCATCCATTGCTGACTTTCTTCATGGAGAGTTAGGGGCTCTCCAACTCCCCCAGAACTTTTCCTGAAACTTCTCGTGTTGAAATCACCTAGAGACCAATGGCCTAGTAACCTCCCCGCCCTGCAGGATGTCCCCACTGAATTCGAGGCGTCTGGAATGTGCCTTCCCGATCCCTCACCCCCCAGGTAAGGCATCACTTATTCGGCAGGTGAAGAACAGGGAGTTAAATGAAGTCTCGTTTTTCTCTTTTTCTCCCCAGATGCTGTTATGAGATCTCACCACTTTCGTTCTGAGGTAATTTATTTAGCGCGCACGCTCAAGGTCAGAAGAAGTTCTCTTTCCTGAGTACCAATATTAATCATACTCCTGTTAAGGAACCAGTAGGGCACTGCATGGCGAGCATGCTGCCCCCAACCGAACTAGTGCCCAGCGAACAGTTTTAGCAAATTTCTTGTGCAGTGGAGCCGCTGTAAAAGAGGGGGAAAGACAGCCTCTAAATGCACTACAGACCTTAGAAAACTTAGCATCGGGGTGGATCTCAGCTTCGTTTAAATCTGTAATTTGCCTGTGGAAGCTTTCTGGCTGCTGTCAGCTGGGGCTCGTCACTTGGATTGTCCAGCAGTAGAGCTTTTAAGAAGTTAGTGCAGAGCAATTTGATCCACATGCATTTCATTTTAGACTTTCAGGTTTACATTACTGTTCACTGATAAAGCTCTCCATGTTTTATTGGGGCCATTTGATGATTTTTGCCAAGTGATGGTGGTAGTAGTAATCGAGCTTTATCTGATTGTGTGTGCTGGCCTCTACTCTCAGTGTGGACCAACCGTCCCTGAGCAGGTGGGACTGCCGAAGCACCAGCTCCGCTGAAGAGAGAACAAAACAAAACATAAGCTCCCCCGACCTAGCATTTCTTTATGAGTTTCCCGGCCAACCCCATTTAGTATGGGATATTTTCCCCATTTTTTTCAGAGAGTTTCACACAGCCAGGCTTGGAAGTTACCAATGCTTGTTGTGGTTTACTCATGTTAGCAGACTTCATAGTTAGACACTCTCCATTTATTTGCCATTTACCTGAGAAGTTATTTCACATTTCATTTCACTAGTTAATCAGATGTTTTATTGGTCTCTGGTTGCTTGAAAGCTTTAACTGCATTATTATAACAGCATTCTAATGTTGCACAGTGAATAATTCTACCACATGTAGCCCTGGAGAGTGAGAGCTCTGTGCACAATTTAGGATACTCAAGAGAATAAATAAACCAGTCAGAAAATCAGTCCATTCCTGGTTTACACTAACCACCTGTGTGGTGCTGGGAAGCTCTCTTCTCAGTGCCTCAGCTTACACATCTGTCAAATAACAGCTTACACATCTGTCAAATAGGACATAGTACTGGCAGGGTTGTAGGGGAGAAGTTGATTTCAGGTTTACAGGTAATTATGTAAAAAAAAACCCCACTTAATTCATAGTAGGCATTCAGGACTTAGTAGATATTATTACATTTTGTAAGATTGAATTTAAAAATGTGTAAAAATAAAAATTTGCGAATTTTAAAGTCTTGATTAAATTAATTAATTCAAATTTATGGGAAACAACATAGACCATGTCTATCATGAAGCCACACTTTTTGACTATCTAATTTATTTGCTAGATTAACCTATATAGATGTGACAAAAATAATGGTCAGGGTGCAAACATCAAAATTTAGGATTTTGATTTGAAAAGGAGATTACCAGTTCCATACACACACATGATAGAACCAGAATAATAATCCTGTTATGGATTATTGTATTTGCCACCAGGTGTTTCAGTTAAAGCACAAACAGAAAAAAATGAGATAGAACTATGTCTTGTTTAGTTATCTCTCAGTTAAGCATTTGTCCCGAGCTTGCATTTGGGTAGTAATGCTGGGAGCAGTTGTTTAATGCCTTAACGCATGTCAGAAGAACACTGGTACAGTTTGACATCTTACTTGACTTCGTATTTGCCTTGTCTGCTAGACTGTAAGCTCCTTGAGGCATGGACCATATATATCTCTCTCATTTAGGGCCGTATCCCTACTGCATGGTATAGTAGGTTCTCAATGAATACTTGGTGCCAGTTCCCGTAACTGGGCAAATAGAAAACAGACTTGGGCAGAAAAGAAAAATGCACATTCTCAGGACATTGTTCAGAATTCAACATTGCCTGAACCTCTACTCTTATTTTATCTTTCTAGGCTTTTAATAATTGCCCTGGAGTTTGTATTAAAAATGTAAGTGACTAATTATAACAAAAGGGATTTGGCGAAATTTTTTTTTCGTAGAAAATCAAATGCAAAATTAGCTTAGTTTGCTGATGGCCTACCTGTGTTCTTTCTTGTACCAAGTTCCTTCAATAAACTACTCAAAGAATGTTATTTTATACGTGAAAATCCTGAGATTGTGTTGCATGAGAATGTCATATTTCATCACTGTTTTGTTTACTGCAAATAAAACATTTTCCCTTAAGGGTAATATAGGGAATGTTTTCTTCTCTCTTTCTATCAAAATGTAGTATTTTCTCCTTCAGAAATACCTCTGAATTGTTCATCTTGTAGTTTATTAAAAACTTACAATTTAAGCGACATAATGGATATTCTTGTTTTTTAGCAGTAGCTACTGCAGACTAATTATCAAAGAAACTTTTCATTTTCTGACAAGTCATAATCACATTGAATTAAGAAGTCAGTGCCTTTTTGTTCCTCATTCCAATCTTAGTAAGTAGGTAATTCATGTTCAGCATTTCCATAGTGTTCAAATGAGAAAAATGGGTTTAGGATCTGCTGACTCATTTTGAAATCTGGAAGAGCTTTGGGAAAGCCCTTGAACACATGGAAGAAGTTCGGTTAGCACTTTGCTGCTTTACTTGGGAGAGGATATTGCTTCTGCTACCCACATGCCCAGCAAGGAGTCCAGCTGGACAGGGAATTTTAGGATGTTCCTTCCCACATAGAGAAATATTTCTCCAGGGAGGAAAACCATGGCTTTGGACCCAGTTTGCTTTGGGGAAGTTTTGCAGCAGGAAAGGAAGCCACATCACTCATCTGAGGAGCTCCAGCTTTTTTCTCTTTACTGAGAATATAATAAATACATTTCTCCAACTTTGTTTTGTCTTCCTGAAGCTAGAAATAAATAACAAAGATGTTGATAAGATGTTTTAGAACCATAGCCACCACCAACCCTTTTTATTTTTACTTACTTGCAAACTTGTCTTTAGTCGCTTTTATTAATCCTCTAAATTTTAATAATTAACATATGAGAATGTGAAATTATTAATCCACCCGGCGAGGGCTGAAAAGTATAACTCCAATTCACTGACATAAAAAAAAAAAAGGCCAATTAGATAAATAGAAACAAGTGTTTTGTGTATGCAGATTAACTAACAACTAACAATGAGTTAGTTAATTAATTTCTAAATTGCTAATGAAGAGAAGTGATTTCACACTGATGTAGGACACAGTCTAGAAACCAAATGCTCATTTTGTATCTAAGACTAAGATTTATAATGTTTTATGCTATGACTTGATACAATGATTAACTGTTATCCTAGATTCCCGTGGTGAAAATCAGGCAGTGACCATCTTGATTTTAAGGAAATTTCAGAAAGTGATATGGGTAATTGAGGTACCATTAGGTTACGAGAAGGAGTCTTGGGAGTACTTCAGTAGACTGAAGACAATTAGAATGCCCTTTGAGAATACCCAGAGTGAACAGTGGTAAGTGATCCCCATTCATCAGCTCAGTGGAATAAGGGAAGCCTTGTTTGATCAAAGAAGGGGAAGGAATGTGTTTTATGTCTATCAGGATTTGAGTAAATATCTTCACTTCCCATTTCAGGTAAAGGAACCAAAAGAGTTAACTCAAGTTAAGCAGTTCCTGAGTAGTCACATAGCAAGATAAGGACTGAGTAAGACAAGAACTCCCTGGCTACATTTTGTCTGCCCTTTGGTGTTTGACTGTGTCACTCACAGCTCAGAAAATAATAACACACCCGAAATTCTCAGTGAAAGAGAGAAGCTAAGTTGACTGAATTTTCAGTGGACATTTCTTAAAGAGCTGAATAGGCCAGTTCTTTAGGTTTTTCCAGGGTTATTCAAATTATCCTGGATGAAAGGATGGTCTACACAAACCCTCTTGGCCTCTTCCTATTCCCAGAGCAACCCTGTACCAGACCATTGGAGAATGGTCAGTAAAATAACCATATTTCACAGCTTCTCATTAAATTTGTATCTTTCATTAAGAAGTACCCAACTTAGTGGATTAGAAAAAAGTGACAATTTATTATTTCGTTATCTTTTACAATTTATCTTTATAAATTCTTTGCCTAGAGTTAATTTGAAGTCTAAATTAATATGTACTAATTAAGTTGGCCTTAATTTGAACTCTACACATGATACAGCATTCTTTTAGCTTCACCCAGTTATTTTAAAAACAAACACTTTTTAAAAAATTGTGTGCGAGTTTCAATGTTAGATACAGGGCAAACAGGGTCCGAGTTATGGACCCTGCCCTTGACGATTAGTTCTAGGTCACTCCCAATATCAGTGCTGAAATTTTATAGTTACTGGTTTCTTCTGTTACAGTAACTGAACTGCTGTGCCGTTTCCAACTATGAGTCACAAATGTGATGAGAGCATCAGAGGCTGAGGTGTACAAGTACAGCCAGTACATTTGTACAAAATTCCTCTAATTTGCAGAGGTTTATTACAACAGAGTCACCACTGCTGTATAGTTTACCCTTCAGCTACATGGTGACAAAACAGAATGCCGAAAGGAAGGAAAAAAAGGAACGGAAAAAAACCCCCACTGTCCTCCCCATGCATCCAAACTAATTACATGCAAGCTAGATGAAAGTTGGAAAAAAAAAAAAAAGCTTTTCCAGAGAAGTTTGACTCTTTGTCTAACCCTAAGGTTCAACAATGACTCTTTTTGAGATTTGGAATACAAAATATAACCAGGCTAACAATGACAAGTATTGGTTTAATGAAAGGAATACAGGAATAATGTTCAAAAATCCTGATTTTGAGTTCCAACTCTGTTAATAACTAACTGTGTGATCTTGATCAAGTCTCTTAATGTCTCTAAAACTAATGTTTGGTGTTCTTCCTGGTAACATGAAGATGATCTCTGAAGCACCTTCCAGAAGTAATGGGCCACGTTTCTGATATGTGCAAAGCATGATGCTAAAAAGGCATTATGTAAAACATGATTCCTACCTTCTAGGAATTTAAGGCAGACAAAGATAAAAATATAATTAGCCCAAGTACCAGGTAATAAATTATGAATAGAATAGGAAGGGTTGGAATAGTTCTGATGAAATGACTGATTCTAGCTGGGGTGATCAGAGAAGGCTTCCAAGAGGAGAGGATGTTTACACTGATGCATGAGGTTGAGTAATACCTAGCTAGATGGAGAGAGAATGAGAACAACCCCTCAGGCCAGCTGGATGGTGTGAAAATAGACAAAAATTTAGGAAGGCACCCGTATTTTCAGAGCTCAGAATACACCAGTATGATTAGAATGATGGATTCTTGATATTGCATAAAAGAATATAGAGCTGGAAATATAAGTAGGTTTGAACCACAATAAAAATATTCTTGTATGTTACTTGAGAGTTGACAAAAGCCTTTGACATAACATTATTTTATTTGAACACCTTAGGTGGCTACCTGCTAGGAGTCCTTTCAAGAGAAGAAAAAAATGCCCTTTTATTTTTTTTCTAGCCCTATAGCAAAATAGCCTCATCACTTTTTTTTCACCCTGAAGAAAAATGAAGAGTTGTGGCTTCTGCTGTAGAGGGCCTGGGAAAATGACTCGCTATGGGCCTTTCTGGTCACCCTGAAGTTGCACTTTTGCAGACTACCATGTTTTTCAGGTCCAGTGCACACGCATCCCTGGGTTATATTTTGACTGCAGACACCATATGTCCAGGGATTTGTGACAGCCTGCTCATGTGTTCAGTGTTCATTATAAATCCTCATGCAAAGTATAATAAATTTGCAGGTAATTCATTATGTACAAGGCCATTTTTATCAGCTCTGAAATACATTACATTTTTATAAACTATTTGAAATAGTTTCTATATTTAACCTTTTTCCTCAAAAATTCCTGTTCCACAATAATTATTCTAAATGTTTACACCCCCCTCAAATCCTCAGGCCTACATCTTCACCCTCAGTCTGTGACCTTTGTCTCTTAACTCACAGAAAACATCAGTGCCATCAAGTAATAGCACCTTAAACTTCTTGCCCCGAAAAACTAAGTGGCATCTTAAACTTCCCTCCCAGTCCAGTGGAAAATTCATCTGTTCTCCATGCTAATATTATGCTATGTTGAGAATTCTTTTTTTTCATCCTTTGGGGGCGGGTGTTGTTCCATTGTTCCTCACCTCCTCTTCTCTATACCCCCAACTCTTGTCTTGGCAAGAGGTTTCCTGAAAAAGCCTCTTTACTTTTTACCTCCTATTCCTCACCTCTCATTCATTCCTCAACATAGTATAACCTGGTTTGTACTGCTGCTACTATTTAAAGTAACTTAAGCTCCCCAGCGATTTCCAATTTGCTAAATCAAAAACAAGGTGGGGCAAAAATGGGTTTACAGTTCTTCATATGGAAAATAATACAGTAATACGTAATAAAACAGGAATAAACTGTGTTTTGTGTACTTACAACTGTAAACCTACTTTTGCCACATTCCGTATTTCAGTCTTTACTATAATTGACCTATCTTATATTTGACACTGTTGGACACTATTTGCTTCTCAGAACTCTTTTTTCCAGGTTTTTGGGCAATACTTTCTTTACTGCACCCCTGTCCCCCTTCCCTTTTCTGGCCATGGCTCCCTCTGTTCCTGCACTGGGTCTTCCTACTTATGTGTTGATGTTCCCAAGGTACTGCCTTGGGCCTAATTTTTTAAAACAGCTTTATTGAGATACAGTTCACATACTATACAGTTCATCCATTTAAAGTATATAATTCAGCAGTTTTTAGGATATTCCCAGGGTTGTGCCACCATCACACAATTTAATATTAGAACATTTTTGTTACCAGTCAAAAGAAACGCCGTACTGGTTATCGGTCCCTGCCCACTTCCCTCCCACCTTCACCCACCAACCCGAGGCAACCACTAATGTATTTTTTGACTTAATAAATTTATTTGTTGGGTTTCATTTTTGCTCACCCTTTTCAAACTTTACTTGTATAATCGCATCATGCTCACTGTTTTAGGTTACCTCCATACAATAGTTACTCTGATATCTATATCTCAAATTCAGACTTCATCTTGACCTTCAGATACAGAGGGTCAATTGCTTTTCCTCATTTTCACGTGATGTACCATGGGTACCTCAACGTAAATGCTGATCTCATCAGTCCCTCACTGTATCTGCCCCTGTTTTGGAGAATAGCACTGCCCCTTTTACCTCCCATAATTGCTCAAACTGGAAATCTGAAAGATAGCACAAACGATTTCCTTATCCACCCTGCCCTGACTGTCTTCTGTTTGAACTTTGCAATGTCTCTGGGGTCTGCCTTCTTAATTACCCCATTGTGGCTATCTTGGCTCAAGCCCTAAAATAAATCTCTAGACAAATCTTGCATCTCCATCCTCAATCCATGCACACTAATTTTATAAGGATCATTCTAAAATATAAATGAATTATTACTATCTTTATCACTCATGGAGACATTCAGCTTCAACTAATCTCAACATAAAATGAGTTATTAATAAACAGGGATTTACATTCTCTGGCAGCAAGAAGTCCAGAGATCCTGCTGGCCTTGCCTGAGCTGCTCTATGTGCCATTGCTAGTGTATTTGGGACAATCCTGGCCTTTCCCTCGTAATTTCAGGGTGCCTGGCACCGCCTCAGACATCGAGCCCAAGTAAAGGATGGAAGGAGGGATATTCATCAGAAAATCAAAACCTTTGCCAGAAGCCTTTCTAGTTAGATTTCTTCTTACCCTTGACAGGTCAGAACTGTGTTACAAGGCCATCTCTCACATTGAATGAATCTTGGGATATGAGCTTTATTTTTCCAAGTGTCTGCCTTAGAGGTAGGCAAGAAAGAAAGAATTGGATAAACCATATTCCTCTCCTGCTTAAAGTCACTGAGTGAGTTCCTACTTCTTTCAAGGTAGTGAAGGTCAGCCTTTTTAACATAACATCAAAAGATGGATCCCTGTATCGATGTCTTTGCGATAGTTCTAGCTTAACCATTTGTCCACAGTTGTAATTCTCCAAATGGACCATGACCTTTTGGGATTATTGTTTTTGTCCATGGTATTTCCAACCAAGAGAGCCTCTCTTTCTTTCTCCTTTCCTCTCTTTGCCCACCCCCCCTAACAACAACAGCAGCCACCCCCCCAAAAACAAACAAACAAACAAAAAACTTGGACACAAAAGACTAACTCCTGCTCTCCCTTTAAAACCCAGTGATGAGGTCATCTCCTCCAGGAAACTTTCCTAACTCACTGCTCAAAATCATCATTGAGGTTTTTGTTTATCTTTCCTACAAGACTGTATCTTGAAGATAATGTAAATCTCTAGTTTTTAGTTCACTGTCTGGCACAGATTGAAGTTTGGTAAATGTTTCCTGAACGAATGAATATGTCACGTTTTCTACAGGTTAGCTTAATTCTCAATTCTCATGGATTCTGTAACTTTCTAGATATTCCCATATCCCTCTTTTACTTAAAGGGAAAGAGACAGATAGATGCTTTTTATTTTTTATTTCAGACATACAGTTATGTGTTATTTAACATTCTGTGTTTACTTAAAAAATACACAGATTCAGACACTTTTAAAAATGAGTTGAAAATATTCCCTGACATTTTTATTCATTATTGAAGAGATTTTCATACTTTGATGTGAGAGTTTTGAACAAAAGTTTTAATATTTAATGTTTTCATTTTAGTTTAAATCTGAAAATCAATGTAAGTATATTATGAATGATCCTATAACCAATTTACCTTGTCACCAGCATTGTGACCCAACTCCAGTGCCTGAATTTTTTTTTTTTTTTTTAACAGACACATTGGTATCAAGTGGTATTGATTTAACTGTCATGATCTTAAAAGGAAAGATCAGGGGCAATTTTATTGTGTAATTTATATGTTCATACCTGGTGAGGGCCAAATGGTGTGCTTTGGTAATCTTTGTTCAATTCATTTTGAGAAATGAGGTGGTAAATTTGAATATAGAACATCGAAATGCCAAATATCAAGGTAAATAGAAAATACTGTTTTGTTTCTCTTAAAAAATATGTGTAATTAAGGAATTTTAATCCTCACGTGATGAGAGAGAGAGAGAGAGCGAGAGAGAGAGAGAGAGAGAAACTTTGGTTTTTTCCCACTCATGTCCCAACTGGGGAACCCACAACCGAGGATGTGCCCTGACTGGAATCTAACGGGCAACCTTTTGGTGCATGAGGCAATGCTCCAACTGAGTGACCCAGTCAGGGCAAAAGTGCTTATAATTTTTATTTTATTTTATTTTTAAATATATAATTTTTTAATTTGTATTTTATTTTTAGAAGGAAGGGAAAGGAGGGAGAAAAAGGGAGAGAAACATCAATATGCAAGAGAAACATTGATCAGTTGCTTCTTGCACACCTTCAAAAGGGGACTTGGCCAAAAACCCAGGCATGTGACTTGGGGAATCAAACCAGCAACTATTCTGTTTGCAGGGCAATGCCAATCTGCTGAGCCACACCAGTCAGGGCAAAAAATACATATAATTTTTAAAGCACACGTTATAACATTGTCTTGAGGGGGTTATTTATTTATTTATAACGTTTTTTAAAAAAATTGTTGTTCAAGTACAGTTGTCTCCATTTGCCCCCCAATACCTACTGCCTCACCCATCTCTGCCTTCCACCCTTGATTCTTCTTTTTGGCTTTGTCCATGTGTCCTTTATACATGTTCCTTGACTACCCTTCCCCTATTTTCTCCTATTATCCTTCTCCTGCCTCCTCTCTCGTTACTGCCAGTTTGTTCTTTATTTCAGTGTCTCTGGTTATATTTTGCTTGCTTGTTTTGTTGATATAGTGTAGAGCAATGCAGGGGAATAAATGAACTCCCTATATAATTGCAAGGTTTCTACATTTTGTATGAAGTGGTGTATTAACACATTTAGGATGTATATTTTAATTTCATGAGCAACCAATAGAAAAATGGATAATAGATAAACCCAAATTAAATTCTAAGAGATATCCAAATGATCCAAAGAAGAAAGGAAAAAGGGAACAAAGGAACAAAATACAGAGGGATGGACTGAATATAAGATGTGCCTATCAGGGAATGGAACCGGGGACTTTTTGGTTTGTAGGATGATGCCCAACCCACTGTGCCACACCAGTCAGGGCAAAGACTATGATTTTAACCTCAGTGTGCATGTCACCTTGTTCATGTTGTCATTTTCTTGTAAATAATAATTTTGTAAGGGAAGGATACTAGAATTGCTGTTATAACATTATTTTTAAAGTTTGAAGTGTCAAAATCTTTTAAACTAAGAAATCTTATATTCCAGGAATTTTACATATTATTAGATGGAACTGTTATACTGTGGGTAAAATTACTTAGCAGTCAGGAATTTTTACATGGGCATTCAGTGAGTTATAGACCAATGTTTAATTAATTAATTAATTAATTTTAAAGTATATTTTATTGATTATGCTATTACAGTTGTCCCATTTTTTCTCCCCTGTATTCCCCTCCACCCTGCACCCCCACCCACCAGCATTCCCTGCCCCCACTTAGTTCATGTCCATGTGTCATCCGTGTAGGTTCTTTGGCTTCTTCATTTCCTATACTATTCTTAACCTCTCCCTGTCTATTTTGTACCTACCATTTATGCTTCTTATTCCCTGAAAATTTTCCCCCATTTTCCCCCTGCCTCCAATTGATAATCCTCCATGTGATCTCCATTTTTGTGATTCTGTTCCTGTTCTAGTTGTTTGCTTAGTCTTTGTTTTTTAGTTTCAATTCTTGATAGTAGTGAGTTTGTTGTCATTCTACGGTTCATAGTTTTGATCTTCTTTTTTTCTTAGATAATTCCCTTTAACATTTCATATACTGAGGACTTGGTGATGATGAACTCCTTTAACCTGACCTTATCTGGGAAGCACTTTATCTGCCCTTCCATTCTAAATGATAGCCTTGCTGGATAGAGTAATCTTGGAGTAGGTCCTTGCCTTTCATGACTTTGAATACTTCTCTGCAGCCCCTTCTTGCCTGTAAGGTTTCTTTTGAGAAATCAGCTGATAGTCTTATGGGAACTCCTTTGTAGGTAACTCCTTTTCTCTTGCTGCTTTTAAGATTCTCTCCTTACCTTTAATCTTGGGTAATGTAATTATAATGTGCCTTGGTGTGTGCTTCCTTGGGTCCAACTTCTTTGGGACTCTCTGAGCTCCCTGGACTTCCTGGAAGTCTATTTCCTTTGCCAGATTGGGGAAGTTCTCCTTCATTATTTGCCAAGTAAGTTTTCAGTTTCTTGCTCTTCCTCTTCTCCTTCCAGCACCCCTGTGATTCATATGTTGGATTGTTAAAGTTGTCCTGGAGGTTCCTAAGACTCTCTTCGGTTTTTTGAATTCTTATTTCTTCATTCTGTTCTGGTTGAATGTTTATTTTTTCCTTCTGCTCCAAGTCATTGATTTGAGTTGCGGTTTCCTTCCCTTCACCGTTGGTTCCCTGTATATTTTTCTTTATTTCATTTTGTATAGCCTTCACTTTTTCCTCTTTTTTGTGACCATACTAACCATTTCTGTGAGCATCCAGATTACCAGTGTTTTGAACTCTGCATATGATAGGTCGGCTATCTGTTCATCACTTAGTTCTTTTTTTGGAGTTTTGATCTATTCTTTCATTTGGGCCATATTTCTTTGTCTCAGTGCAACTATTATGTTGTAGGGGGCGGAGCCTTAGGTATTTGCCAGGACGGGGTATTGTGGTGCTGTATGTGGGGGAAGGGTCAGAGAAGGAACAATGCAGCTTGTTCAGCTCTTTGCCCGCTTTCAGTCACTTCTCCTGCCACCCACAAGCAAATTGGGCCCTTCTGATGCTCATTCCTGGGTGGATGGGTTTGTGTATGTTCTAGGACCCTGTGGGGCTCCACAGTGAACTTTTCTGTGAGACTAGGAGTCTCCTGCCACTGCAACTCCCACAGATTTTTACAGCCAGAGGTTTTTAGGTTTTCTTTTCCTGTGCTGGAACCCTGGATTGTGCGGTCTGTCTCTCTCCCCTGTTGTTCTTTCTCAGTTTATGCACACGTAAATGTGGGACCACCAGCACCCGTCTTGCCCACCCAGTCCTCCAGCTGCTGCCTTACCGCATGTCCTCTCCACCCAGGCTGCCCGTCTCCGCTCCTCCTATTGGTCTGGATGAATGTTTCTTCTTTAACTCCTTGGTTGTCAGACTTCCATACAGTTCAATTTTCTGGGAGTGCTGGTTGTTTTTTTGTTTTTAAATTTGTTGTCTTTCTTTTGGTTATGCGAGGAGGCAAAATGTATCTACCTATACCTCCATCTTGGCTGGAAGTCCCAATTTTTTAAAAAAATGTATTTTATTGAGCAACTACTAACTATATAAAGTATACATACTGCAGAATATTAGTACTACATAACACTACTTAGATTATATGGCAATTAAAAGCATTATCCTCTTAAGTTCCAGCTTTATTTTTACTTATATTTATGCTACATTAAATATTAGTAGACTATACATTCCAATTAAGAGATAGAGATGATCAGAATGAGTAATATCAAGACCTGACTATATGCTATTTATAAGAGATGCACTTAAGGTTGCAGTTACATTGAGAATGAATGGATGGAAAAACATAAATGATACAAATAATAAGCATAAGAGGATTGGCATGGCTATATTCAAATCAGATATCAAGGTAAATAGTATTAACAGAGATATACAGGGATTTCCTTTATGCTAAAAGGGCTAATGGTTCAGGAAGACATAATCGTAAATATGTATGTACCAAATAACAGAACTTCAAAATGCAAAATTTAAACATTGTCAAAATTAAAAGAAGTAGACAATTCTATAATTATAATTGATGATTTTAACATCCTCTCAGCAATTGATAGAACATCCACACCACAAACCAGTAAAGATATAGTTGACCTTTCTAACCCTCAACTGCCCTGACCTAACTGATATTAATAGAACATTATACTTACATGAAGTATACTTCCATTCACAAAGACAGACTATATTCCATCACAATAAATTTAAATTTATGAAGATTGATATCATATAGAGTATATTCTTGATTATAACAGAATCAAATTAAGAATCAATAACAATAATATTTCTAGGAAAATCTTAAAAATTTGGAAAACAAATAACATGTTTCTAAATAATACATGCATCAAAAAGAAACCATAGGAGAAATTAGAAAATATTTTGAATTGAATGATGATGAAAACACACTATTTCAAAATGGTATAATGCAGCCAAAGCAGTCCTTAGAGGAAAACACATAGCTTTAACTGCTCATATTAGAAAAGAAGAAAGCTCTAAAATTTATAAAAGTTTAAAGTTTAAAGAGCTAGTGGATAAAAAAGGCAAAGTAAACATAAAGTAGATGGAAAGAAATAATAAAAGTAAAAGCAGATATTGATGAAATAGAGGAAAAACATGCAATAGAGAAATTTAACAAAGCCAAAGTTGGTTCTTTGAAAAGATAAACAGAGTTTGTAAACATTAAGCTGGACTGATAAAAAAAACCACAAAAATCAGTGGTATGACAGGTGGAAGAGAGGTTTATAATTGTGGAATCCATAGATATTGAAAGGATAAGAGAATATTCTGTGCGACTTTAAATCCAAAATGTGACAACTTAGCTGAAATGAACAAATATCTTTCTATAGTTCTCTAATTATCCATCCATTCATCCATCAAACCCATACATATGTCTCCAAACTGCTCTAAGTCCCAAATCCTGAATTCTAAAATAGCTCTCTTTGACCACACCTGCCTATCTGCTCCTCCTTATGAGCCCTTAGTGAGTGTCTCCCTTATTTTATCAGGACCTCCAGTCCTAAATATTCCCTAGGTTTCAGCCTGTCTGCACTTTGTGACTTAACTTCACTTGCCTTTCTGCTCAGTACAGACCCTTAATCAACTGTTTAGAGAAGCCTTTCTTTTTGCCTTTATTGTCACTTTGCTAATGCAATTAGTGCCTCTACCACATGACTTTGACAATTCCCATACCCAAGTCTATCTCATTGCCTGCATTTCTATTCTTGTGCCAAGGAAACTTATCCCTGAGACCCAGCCATTTGGTTTGTGTGTTATCCAACAGTCATATCTGCTCCTTTTTAGTGTTTAAATTAGCTTCTGCTTTGTAATGAACCACGTAAACTGCTAACTATTTAGTTTTCAATTCTGGGGATTAACAGTATGGGCTATGCCCAGATGGACCGTTGTTCCGGTCTGAGTCATGGCTTGACTCATCACAGCTGGAACTCCCTTATGTGTCTTTGGTCAGCCTCTGGCTGACTCAGTTTTCCTCTGCTTGGTCCCTCTTCCAGCAAGCTGACCCAGGTTGGTTCCAAAAGCAGCAAAAGTAGACGTGGCCTCGGGCGTCTTGAGGTCTAGGCTCTGAACTCTTGAAGTACCTCTGCTCACACATTGTTTTGGACAAAGCAAATCTTAGGGAGTGGGAGAAATAAAGTCCTGATGGGAGAAGTTGCATAGTATTGTGGTCACTTTAACAATCTGTCATAGATAATTTTTTTATTTATAACTACTTTGCTGCTGCCTACTATCCCCAAAACATTCATTTTAACTTTTTAAAATTATTTTTCCTGGAAAATCTTTTCAAATATCTTGGCTTTTGTGTGTGCGTGTATATATATATATATCTATATATATAAATTTATATATATATATTTTTATATATATATATAAATTACTTCCACCTGAAATTTCTAGGCCTAACAATTTTTCAAAAATTCTTTTGAGGGATAATTTTCACTTTTAGAATATTTTTCCATCACCTTGAATTATTTCTTATGCCTGTTTGCAGTCATGAGAAATGCTTCTACCCCTTGCCTCACAAAACCACTAATCTGCTTTTACTGTCTATAGATTTGCCTTTTCTGAACATTGCATATAAGTGGAATCATATAAGTGGACATTGCATATAAATAGTTTTTTGCATCTGTCTTCTTTCATGTAGATTAATGATTGTGAGGTTCATCCATGTTGTAATATGTATCATATTGCAGCATATATCAGTAGTTTGTTCATTTTTATTGCTGAATAGTATTCTGTTCTATGAGTATACCACACTTTGTTTATCCGTTCACCAGTTGATGGACATTAGATTCCCCTCACCCCCAATTTTTAGCTATTATACTATAAAAATGCTGCTCTGAATATTTGCCTAAAATCTTGTGTGGAGATATGTTTTCATTTATCTTGAGCAGATATCCAGAGTAGAATTGCTAGCTTATATTGTGAATTTGTGTTTATGTATTTTTTTAATCCTCACTTGAGGATGTGCTCAGTGATTTTCAGAGAGAGGGGAAGGGAGGGAGAAAGAGAGGGAGAGAGACATCTATGTGAGAGAAACACCGATTGATTGCCTTTCATATGCACCCTGATTGGGGACCAAACCTGTAACCTAGGCATGTGCCCTGACCTGGAATCGAACCCATGACCTTTGAGTTTGTGGGACGATGCCCAACCAACTGCACCACAGTGGCCAAAGCCATGTTTAGTTTTTAAAGAAATTGTCAAACTGTTTTCCAAAGTTGCTGTACAATTTGACATTCTTACCAGCAATGGGTTCCAGTTTTTCTACATCCTTGTCTCTTTGAGTATGGATATTCTAGTGGGTCTAAAGCGGTATCTGTAGTTTTAATGTGCTTGTCCCTAAAGACTAATGATTTTGAGCACTTTTTCATGTACTTATTAGCAATTCATTGATCTTCTTTGGTGAAATGTTCTAATATTTGCCCATTTTAATTTAATTTTTTTATTGTATTGAAATACTGAGTTTATTTCACGTGTATATTTTTGTCTCCTGACCATTTTAATTTGTTTGACCACCATTACTCCTATGTCCTATCATAACATTTCATATATACTTAAAACCAAGCAAAAGGTGGAGTTTCATCCACCCTTTAAAAGCTAAACAGGCATTTTGGACAACAACAATGGACTCTAGGCAACATTTTACAGACGCAGTAGGATACGTTCTCACTCCGCATTAAAAAAAGATATACCCGGCCAGCCCTGGGGGTCGGGCTGCATGGCTTCCTTGTTTTCAGTCTGGCTTCTGTAACAGATATCAACTGTTAAAGAAATGAAATAAGATGGAAAGTTTAAACAGTTTAAATTATTTTCTTAAAGAGACTTTCTCCATTGCCAGAGATCCTGAATAGCCTCCGGGCCAGTCATCTGGAGCCATTCTTCACATAATCAGTGAATTTGGCTTCCACTTTGAGACGATAATCACCTTTTTCTATACTTGTTTGCATGTTTGCTTTAATGTCATCTGCAGAACTAGATTCTTTCTATGTTTTTGGAGTGTTTTCTGTTTTTGAAAGATTCTTGATCTTTTGATATTGGTGTTGATGGTTTTGAGTCTTTTTTATTCTGGCTTGATTTTTGTGCATTTTTGGCTGGAGTATATCATATAGATTTCTTTATGGGAGCTTTTTTTTTTTAACTTATCATCGAAATCATCATCTTCTTCATCATCATCATCATCTTCAGCAGCAGCAAGCTTTGCTTTTTTCTGTGGAAACTTGCTACCACTTTGAGGGCAGATCACTTTCTAGATATACTTAGGACTTTCACCTCCTCTTCATCTTCTGACTGCATTTTTTCCCCATAGTTACTAAGTGCTCTCCATTAATCTGCATAGTCCTTGAATCACACTACCACTGTAAGACTATTCAGTCATACCTCGGTACTTGTCTGCTTCAGGACTCGCCAATTCTGTCCTCGTCGCATTTTGAAAAGAAAAAAAATGTTTCAGCACTCAGGGCTTGCTTGCTTGGGACTCGTCGCACTTGCTAGAACTTGCTAGAACTTGCTAGAACTTGCTAGTTAAGATGTCGCCCCACAAAGAGGAAACGCCTCATCGTTCAGCACTTGTCAGTTTCAGCACTTGTCATGAGTTCCGGAACGAATCAACAAGGACCAAGGTGCCACTGTATATGTTATTTCCAAGCCCCTAGGGAAACTGTTGCTTTTACAGACATTTTTGAAGTTGCTAGTGTTACTGTAATTGGACTGCCTTCATAATGCATTACCCCTGCTTCAATGATGTGCAATTCATCCTTTACACCAGTCCCTAAACTGACTGTTCTTAAGGAAAACTGGTCCTCATTTTCAGCATTATCTATCTCAGAGTGATAACTTTTGTCAGCCTTTAGTTTACAACCAAAAAGATAGTTCTGGGGTCTCAGGGAGCTCATGTCCATGTCCATCAAATGGCACACACTTAGCGGGGAGAGACGGCGGATGGAGATGAGTGACTACTGTCCCAGAGAACAGCCGTGCAGGACACAGTCACACCAGGGCTAATCCCGGCCCATTTTCAAGTGGGGTACGTGTTCTTTTTGTGGAGTTGTAAGAGTTTTTTTTTATATATTCTGAATACAAGTCTTCGAACAGACATGTGATTTGCAAAGATTTTCTTATGTTGTGGTTTGTCTTTTCATTTACTTAATGGTATCTTGCTAAGTGCAAAAGTTTTAAATATTAAGTCCAATTTATCACTTATTTTCCTTTAGTATTGTGTTTTTTGGGAGGTGTCATATCTAAGAACGTTCATTGCCTCACCCAAGGTCATTAAAATGTTTCTGCTATGTTTTTTCTGGAAATTTTACAGTTTCGGTTCTTACATTTAGTTTATGATCCATTTTAAGTTTTTCTTTATTCTCTGAGTTTGTGAATTGTTGGCTTATTTCTATTAACTATTTGATAGAGTTCATCAGTGAAGTACTTTGAGGCTGGTGTTTTATTTGTGGTAATATTTTAAGTTATCAATTTAAAATTAATGTCTTTACTTTTTATATGCCTATTCAGATTTTCTATTTCTTCTTGAGTCAGTTTGGTAATTTGTTTCTTTCTAGGAATTTGTTCATTTCATCTAAATTGTCTAATTCTTTGGGCTAATAGTATTCCTAATGACTCCTTTTAGTTTCCGTATGGTTGATAGTACTTACAGATTCCTTTATGTTTGTTTGGTTAGAAAATTGAGGTTTTTGTTATCCTGTTCTGCTACACACTTCTGTGACTGTACTTGTGTCCATGGCCAAGTGATAGGAAGAGAGACGGAGAATATAGAGAGATGGGAGTTTGTCCCACTGTCTTGGGATCCGAGGAAGGTTTCCTTCCAAAGAGTTTTGGCTCCTCTTCCACTGGGACTTTTTTAAGAGAACTCAGAGAAGAAAAAAAATGGGAGATTTCTGCACTCTAGTCTTCAGAATCTCCTTTTTCACTCCTCAATCCAGAATAAGAGCGCTCCTCCTGGAGCTCTCTACGAGCCGCAGTACCCGGCCAGCTCTGGGGGTCGGGCTGCATGGCTTCCTTGTTTTCAGTCTGGCTGTAAATATGACAAACTTACCACTGGTGTGGTGCTATTTCAAATTCTGGCCTTCTGAAGAACTTCAAGTTCATTGCTGCTATTTACTTTTCAGAATCCTCAAGTGGCTGCTCAGTGCATTCTGTTTAGTTGTGTGATTGCGTCCAGTGGTAAACATTTTATTTTATTGTAACTGGAACCATGACTTGTTTTTAATTAGCCTGTCCCACCCTCTACCTTAAGCCCATTGCTTTTCTCTTTTTACTTATTTACTTTTTAGAAAACCTTGTAACATTTTGCCATCTAGTAAGATGATGCTGTGAGACATGTGTGTTGTTGCACATAGCCTGTGCAATACAGAAGCTTCCATTTATTTATTACCCAGAAGTTTTAGAAATCTAACCTCAATACATAGCTATTTGAAAAAAAAAATTCCAATATTCTCCAGATTTTCTGGATTTCCTTCCAATTTCTGAAAACCAAACAGATTGAGATTATAGAACTACCTACAGATTTTACAGAAAATATACATTTAATCATGATTGATGTTGTTTATAAGGAGAGTAGAACTCTCACATTAAGAATAGCCCATTAACAAGTTTTAAACAACGAACTGAACAACTCTGCCGAGTCATTAACAAACATTAAATAAATAAATTCCTGCCACTACCCACTGTGCGGTGAGCCACTTGGAGAAGGTGGCAGGTGTTTTCAAACATTTCAGACCTATCTAGGGTGTAACAGCCTCTTGTGTTTGAAAGCTGCTGTAGCGCATCCCAAAGGAACCCCAAATATATTTGGGAAGATTTGGTGAAATTGACTAGCTTTTAATTTATTTTTATTGTTGTTCAATTACAGTAGTTCCAATATCCCCCCATTGCTCTCTCCTGCTGTGCCCACCACCCGCTCCCACAGTCAGTCCCCACCCTGTTGTCCATGTCCATGGGTCCTTCATACAGGTTCCTTGACTAAACTGTTCCCCTTCTTTCCCCCAGTTATCCCCGTCCCTCTCCTTTGGTCACTCTCAGTTTTATTCCTTATTTCTGTGTTTCTGGTTCCATTTTGCTTGCTTGTTTGTTTTGTTCATTAGGTTCCACTTACAGGTGAGATCTAATGGTATTTGTCTTTCGCTGCCTGGCTTATTTCACTTAGCAAAATATTCTCCAGTTCCATCCATGCTGTCACAAAAGGTGGGAGGAGTTCCTTCTTCTTCTCCATAGTATTCCATTGTGTAAATGTACCACAGATTTTTGATCCATTCATTTACTCATGGGCACTTAGGCTGTTTCCAGCACTTGGCTGTTGTAAATAACACTACTATGAACACTGGGCTGCATAGGTTCTTTTGAATTGGTTTTTCAGCATTCTTAGGGTATAATCCCAGCAGTGGGATCAAGAGGCAGTTCATCTATTTTTTTAAGGAAATTCCGTACTGTGTCCCACACAGTGGCTGCACTAGTCTGCATTCCCACCAACAGTGCACTAGGTTCCCTTTTTTCCACATACATTCTGGCACTTGTTGTTTGTTGATTTGTTAATGTGGCCATTCCTACCTGTGTGAAGTGGTATCTCTTTGTGGTTTTAATTTGTATCTCTGATGGCTAGTGATGTTGAACATCCATCCTTTCATATGTCTCTGGGCCCTGTGTATGTCCTCCTTGGAGAAGTGCCTGTTCAGGCTCTTTGCCCATTTTTTAATTGGATTGTTTGTCTTCCTAGTGTGGAGTCATATGAGTTCTTTTTATAGTTTGGAATTCAGACCCTTGTCTGAGGTATCATTGGGAAATATATTTTCCCATACGGTTGGTTCCTTTTTTATCTTGATATTTTCTTTAGCCATGCAGAAGCTTTTTAATTTGAGGTAGTCCCATTTGTTTATTCTTTCCTTTGTTTTTCTTGCCCTAGGAGATAAATCAGCAAAATATTACCATGTGGGATATCTGAAATTTTTCTGCCTATATTTTCCTCTAGGACTTTTATGTTGTCATGGCTTATATTTAAGTGTTTTATCCATCTTGAGTTTATTTTGGTGTATGGTGTAAGTTGGTGGTCTAGTTTCATTTTTTTGCATGTACCTTCCCATATCTCCCAACACCATTTGTTGAAGAGGCTAATTTTACTCCATTTCTTGCTCCTGCCCCCTTTGTCAAATATTAGTTGACCATGGAGACATGGATTTATTTCTGGACTCTCTATTCTGTTCCATTGATTTATGTGCCTGTTCTTATGCCAGTACCAGGCTGTTTTGATTATAGCAGCCTTGTAATTTAGTTTGATGTCAGGTATTGTGATCCCTCCTACTTCTTTCTCAAAATGCTGAGACTATGCAGGGTTGTTTATGGTTCCATAAAAATTTTTGAAATAATTGTTCTATATCTGTGAAATATGTCATTGGTATTTTAATAGGGGTTGCATTGAATCTATAGATCGCTTTGGGTAGTGTGGACATTTTAATGATGTTAATTCTTCCAATTCATGAACACAGTATATGCTTCCATTTATTTGTGTCTTCTTTAATTTCTTCTGTGTTCTGTAGTTTTCTGAGTACAGGTCTTTTACCTCCTTGGTTAAAGTTATTCCTAGGTATTTTATTTTTCTTGTTGCTACAGTAAATGGGATTTTTCCCCCTAGTTTCTGTTTCTGATATTTCATTGTTGGTGTACAAAAAAAATGCCTTCTATTTCTGAATATTGACTCTGTATCTCGCTGTTTTGCCAAATTCATTTATTATGTCACATAGTTTTTTGGTGTAGCCTATGGGTTTTCTATGTGTACTGTCATGTCATCTGCAAAAAATGACAGTTTTACTTCTTCTTTCCGATTTGGATTCCTGTTTTTTCCCCTTGTCTGATTGCTGTGGCTAGAACTCCCAATGTTACATTGAATAAAAGTGATGACAGCAGACGGTCTTGTCTTGTTCCTGATCTTAGGGACAAAGCGTTTAGTTTTTGCCCATTGAGTATGATGTTGGCAGTAGGGTTCTCATATATGGCTTTATTATGTTGAAGCGTGCTCCCTCTGCTCCCACTTTGCTGAGCGTTTTTATCATGAATGGGTGCTGTACTTATCAAATGCTTGTTCAGCATCTGTTGACATGATCATGTGATTTTTGTCTTTCCTTTTGTTTATGTAGTATATTATATTTATAGATTTGTGAATATTATTCTATCCTTGCATCCCTGGGATGAATCTCACTTGATCGTGTGGTATATGATCTTTTTAATGTATTGCTGGATCTGGTTTGCCAATATTTTGTTGAGGATTTTAGCATCTATGTTCATCAGCAATACTGGCCTGTAGTTTTCTTTGTTGTGTCTTTACCTGGTTTTGGAATTAGAATAATAATACAAGCTCATAAAAAGAGTTTGGGAGCCTGCCCCCTTCTTGAATTTTTTTAGAATAGTTTGAGAAGGATAGGAGTCGTCCCTTCCTTAAATATTTGGTAAAATTCACCTGTAAAGTTGTCTGGTCCAGGGCTTTTGTGTGCCAGGAGTTTTTTGATTATTGCTTCAGTTTCACTAGCTGTTATCAGTCTATTCAGGCTTTCTGCTTCTTCCTGATTCAGTTCTGGAAGATTACATATTCCTAGAAGTTTGTCCATCTCATCCAGGTTTTCAAATTTCTTGGCATATAGGTTGTAGTAATTTCTTACAACACTTTGTATTTCTGTGGTATCAGTTGTAATTTCTCCTTTTTGGTTTCTGATTTTATTTATTTGAGTCTTCTCTCTTTTTTTCTTGATGAGTCTGCTTAAAGCCTTGTCGATTTTGTTTATCTTTTCAAAGAACCAGCTCCTGGATTTATTGATCCTTTGAATTGTTCTTTTAGTCTTTATGTCATTTAAATCTGCTCTGATCTTGATTATTTCCTTCTTTCTACTCACTCTGGGCTTTGTTTGTTATTGTTGTCTAGCTTTTTAAAAGTGATGCAATATAAAAGAAATTTGTAGTGGAAATAGAGACTTAAAATTTAAAAAAATTCTATTATAATGAGTTCTAATTTCTACGTTTCTGAAGTCCTCTTGCAGGATCTTAACCTTTGGAGGGCATTCTGAGAATCTGCTGAAAGCTACGGTCTACATCTCTAGAAATATTACTTCTATTTCTAGAAGTAATGGTCTATAAATAAGAAGTATTCTTATTTATCTATTATCTAGAAAAATAGATAAATAAGACACATATTTCTGCATATTCTTTCAAGTACTTGCCCTCTTAATGCTCATCTGTGGATTCTCGGGCCAGAGGTAGATCCTAATTAAGAACTCCCACAGTAAAATAACTAGATATCTTTGTCTCGATAGGATTGGGACTATTTTTGAAAATCTCTACTAGGTGAAAATTTGTCTTTGGTAATGCCTTTGGCAGGGCAGGTCGAGCATTAGTTCCTACCACTTTTCAGGCATGAGATGTAGATAACATTCTGTAAATTACCAGTGACACTTGGAGAAGTAGTAATTCACAAAGTCTTCCATAATCCACAATCTACAATTAGAAATTCTAGCTCAGATCTCCTTCCTGCAGCATAGGAGATACCCTTCAGGCTGATGTGCTCCAAGTTTGTTTGTTTTGTTTTAACAGTGAAGAAGTGCATGTTCAAGAATTGGGGTGGGGGTGGTACAAAGTCCCCCTGGGGAGATGTTTCTCAGAGTTCCTTCACCACACTGCAGTGCTAGGGCCCTGTGAGAAGGCGGTGGTGTAGTGGACAGGATCCTGAACAAGTCGAGTAGAATGGTGGGGCTGATCCTGACTTAGTGGTAAAAGACCCGAGGTCAAGTCCTGTTGCTTAGCTTACCTTGGGTAAGTCACTTTGTATTCCTGAGGTTTACTTTCTCTTTTGGTAAACTAGAGACAGTAATACCTATTATATCTTTTACAGATCATTGTGAGAATCAGTGAAAATAATAAATGTCATTTAAAAAAGTACTTAGGCCTATTGAAGTGAAAAAGAAAGGGACAGGTAGCATAAATAGCTACGGTAGAATGTTCATTTATTCATCATGCATTTATTCATTAGTAAATACCAATAATCTAACATGCTTAGTGCATCTTATCCTCCCTGTGTTTCGGGTTGGAAATAGAAATCTCTCTCAAGTACTTTTTAGAATCTCTTCATCTTGTGCAGAAAAGAGAGAATAAAAAGAAGTTTAGTGATACAGAATGAGGAAGTTAAATGATACGCAAAATAGTTAAGTTGTAAACATCAGTATAATTAAGTAGTTTATATTAGCTCTTAAAATGATAGTCAGAAGAAGCAGGATGCTTTTAAGCTTTTCTGAAAATAGTGAGATGTCATCTTGCCCCACATCCTGTCCCGAGATGACCTAGTTATACAGAAATGATACTAGCTGCCATTCTCTGAGAGCTTTCCTAGCTTTACATATGTCCTATCTCATTTAATCATCACTTGCCTAAGGTCAGTTGGCTCCCAGAGCTGAAATTTCAACCCTGTCCTTTCCTGTACAGTACATGCTCATAGCTACCTAGAAGCAAGAGAGTAAGGCTGAATTACCAGGAGCTGAACTGGCATTTGCCTTTTCTAAAGTTCATAGGGATTAGTGTTAATTTACGTTCTTTAACCTTGAAAGCTCAGAATAACCTTTGAGCTTGCTTTTCAAGACTTAGAGATGGTGGTAATTGCCATCTGAAAGCAGGGTAGGGACTCAGATGGAATAAAAGTTTTAGCTTTAAGAAATAAGGTTCCCTAAGCTCCACTTTAAAAAAAATTATTTGATTTTAGAGAGAGAGGGGAAGGAGCGGGGAGAAAAGGAAAGACAAAGAGAGAGACAGAGAGAGAGAGATTTGTTGTTCCACTTATTGATACATTCATTGGGTGATTCTTGTATGTGCCCTGACCAGTTAACTGGCCAGGGCCCCTCAGCACCACTTTTTAATTTTTGAATCTTTAAAGAAGTTATTTTCCATTACTTAACCTATTTTCTGAGAGTTCCTTTTACAAGCATATTGGAATTTACATTTCTGAGTTATTAGAAAGTATAAATCAATATGATTATTATAACATGTAAGTACCATGCATTTTTTTCATTATTATTAGAAAGAAGATGTTCCAGGGTTTCCCACAGGTGCAGTGTGTGTGTTAGGCTGAATTGCCCCTTGGTCTGCTGCTTTTGCCTAAGCTGCAGGCTGCTGGTTACATTACCCACCAATGTGGCAGAGCAGAAGAAACCAAAGGCTGAATTTTAAATAGCATTCCTAGTTGTTTACACTCTCTTAAAATATTTAGAATACCTAATTCTGTGTCTGAATAGTATTACTGTACTGGGTGGGAAGTAAAAATGGGAAATTTTGGCTGGCTACTGATATATACAATTTCTCTACAAACCTCAAGAAAATAATGGACTCCAGCATGCCTTGAGCTGTTCTCTGAGAAACTATGGCAACCGCGTTTTAATTAAAGCTGAAGTAGTGTGTGTAGCTTGGAAAAACAGAGAGATACTGCCAACTGATAAGGAGAGGGTATGGGAATAATTTAGAAAAGTACAAAAAATGGTTTTTATGTATATTTGATACCTTTATTATCTATATTGTTCAAAGAAACAGGAAACTTTTTAAAAAATGAATTTATTGGAGTGACATTGGTTAACAAAATTATACAGCTTGCAGGTGTATGGTTCTATATTACATCATCTATATATTGTATTGTGTGTTCACTGCCCCAGGTCCAGTCTCCTTGCATCACCATTTATTCCCGCATACCCTTTTATACCCCCCGCCCCCGCCAAAGGACACTCTCTCCATGGGTATCAGTATTTGGCTTTGGAATATGTTATAACATTTTTAAAGAATACACAGTTTTCAAATTATGTTTTTAAGATTATATTCAAAGTAATGTATATTCAAATTAATGAGCGCCTGTTAACGGTAGCTGGAAGGGCCAGCCTGCAGGCCCACTCCGTGGCAGAGACAGCCACGCTGGGAGAACTACCACGTGCGCGCCTTCCATTTTGATGATGGAGACCATGCGCATGCCCCAGTAAAATGCACTGGTGGGCTGATGCTCGGCAAATTAGTAAACCGGTCCCCTCTTGAGCTGAAACATTTACTGCCAATATGCTAGAATTTATAAACTCAGAGCATGCAAAGAGTACATTAAAAAACAGAAACTAAATGGAAAAGCCAGAGTTGCCATTTTTCTTGGATCAGAATATGTATTAAGCTAACAATGCCAACGATGGAAAGACTTTACCATCTCCTTTGCGAGGGAGGGTTTGAGTTTACGCCTGCTATTTTAGCCTTCTGTCTGATTAGTGCCTCCATTCACTGTTAAGAATGTACCTGTTCGAAGGATAAGTGGTAGGGGCACAGCTGGAAAGACGTAATATATAATTACAAATATAAAGCTTGTAAGCCAGAACCATGCAGGAACTGGCTCTTAAAATAGTTTGTTATCCTGTCTCCTTGGCTCTGGCTTCCAGTTCACCTTTATTGTACTGTTGACAGAGTTAGCTATCTATAATCAGATCTGGTCTTCCGCTCCTTTTGCTTAATGGCTTCTTACTGCTTCCAGGGTTCACACACCTTTTCTCAGGCTCAACTCCAACCTACCTCTAATGCATACAGTTCTCAAACAAGGCCCAGCTTCTCCATGTTCACGCTCCCCTTCTGTGTTTTCATGCTGGAATTCCTCTACTGTGTGTGTGTGTGTGTGTGTGTGTGTGTGTGTAAAATGCCAACTTATACTTCAAAATGAGGACTAAACATCACCTCTTTTTTCCCTTTATCTCACAATCCTTCCTTATTCCTCCCAAACATTCTCCTCTCTGGGGCTGGATGAGAGCACCAGAGAGGAGAATTTACACATCTGTCTTCCGGAGGCAGGTTCTATATAGCTTATATGTTGTCTCCATAGCCTTGTGTGTTACCTTGCATGGAAAACGTACTTACTCACTATTTGTTGAATATTTGATGTTTGGTAAATATTTGATGAATGGATGAATGGGATTAAGTGGGTAAAATAATTGGAGTCACTAGGGCATCTCTGAGAAAACACAAAGTGGTTGAAACTAGGTTCTACTGTTTGCCCTCCTCCGCCTTTCTTACTCTTCTGCTCCTCTAGGTACCCTGTTCTTTGGCTTCCCAGAACACCTTCTTCAGGGGCTTGCCCTACCCCAGCGTGCCCCTCAGCTTCTAAAATACCCCTTGCCTTTCTTACCCAAACCTGTACCCTGAACTCCAGTCAGAATGCCATTTCCATACTGAAGCATGCAGCTAGATATAATTAGAGGATAATCACGTCAGCCTAATTCATTCCAGATTATAAAAGATACAAGGGGAGACAGCTGGAAGTGTTGGAAATTTGAATTCCACAATAGAAGGAGGTGCTTGCCTGTTCAGATTTCTGACTGTATATAACCTTTCCTTTCAGTAGTGCAGTATATTAATGCTGTCTCTAAAAAGGTTTTCATGCCAGGATTTTCGATTATGTCATTCTATCATGACAAAGGAATATTTTGAGAGCTGCGTGCCTGAAAACAGTTTCAGCAACATTGCTGTCTTCGTTCAGCAGTGTTTGTGCAATTATTTGAATATTTTATTTCTTTTTTATATCTCTTTAAATATGAATGAAGGAACATAAGGAAATTAGATCTCATACACTATAACACTATGCACTATCGACAAAGATATTTAAAAAAACCAATCACCAGGTGAGACGAAAGAGCCAATGCTTAGCCTGAAATGAATGATCCCTCAATTTAAGCCCATTTATAGCCTTTTATTATGTAGGGAAAAAAGCAAAAGAAAAAGCAAGGAACATATATAGAATTGTGGAACTCTGTTCTAGAAGATTGTATACAAAAGAGGGAGGTATTACTTGGGATTTTCTTAGTTTCTGGACCTGAAACCTAAGTCTCTCATGTGACTTCTGCACATCATTTCTTTTGAGCTTTCACAAAAAAACATTTTATGGGGCGAGGGCCCCTGGAAAAGGTAAGGAAGCTATGCCTGAGTTTTCCTTCAGGTTGCCTCTTCAGTGTTACTAACTCTTACTTTAGATCCTTCTAGCAGCTAGAATCTAGCTAATACCTTTGTTGCAACTATGTGAGTAGATCCTAGGAATAGAACCCTGTAAAAGAAGGGTATGGTATAGGCCCTTGGGCTGGGCCTTATTGAGATCTACAAGAGACCTGAGGCTGTGAAAACCGTTTCAACTTTCCTCATTGTTTTCCTTACCCATCCAGTATCCACCACAGCCATTAGTCCAAAAGGCTGGGTCTCACCAGAAGTGAACCGAATCCATTGAGCTTTATTGGTCAGAAGTTTTAATGAAATAAAATCAGGTTGAATAAGACCTGCCCCAACCCTTGAAGAACTCTTTTTCTTCTATTTCACATTGATGTGTGATCCTATTAGAAATTTGTCATTCATTGAAAGTAGGGTAGATGCTTCCTTCTTCTCTTCTTTGATTATACCTGCATTTTTTTTCTGAAAGATTCTGTGTCTTGTGTGTAGAATCAAAGGATAAATTGGGTTGTTATTATCTGTTGTTTTTTTCCACCTGGTGCTACACCTAAGGTTTTAGTAAGAGAATTAGGGGAGTAGAGAAAGGTAACAGGAAAAACTTTTTGAGTGTTGTTATCTCTTTGCTATAGGGGTTAAAGATTTAGTTTGGCAGCATTTGCTATTCCAGTATTGCTTATTTATTTTAATTTTAGTTTAATTTTTGCATAGGTAAAACATTGACATGATTAAAAATTAAAACATGAAAATATATCAGTGAGAATTCTTTATCCCGTAATGCTCCTCAGTTTTAAGGAAATCTCTTAGATAATTTTTGTCCTTAGTTCCTTGTGATTCTTTTCATTGTTTATTTTTTCACATACAAGGAAATAAAAATATTTTTTTCTTTTTTGTGTGAATAGTAATATACTGTATAAACTGTTTTAAATCTCATTTTATTCACTTAGTGTTTCTTTGAGAGCTTTCTGAAGAGAGTGCTCTACTTTTTATAGCTATGTAGTATTCCATTGGATCCATCAATACGATTGCATTGACCATCCCCCTATTAATGACATGGGGTAATTTTATAATCTTTTATTATTATAAATGATGCTTAAATGTAAAACCTTAGTCATTTTACATGTGTGCATAAAGATGGTATCCTTAGAATGACCTCTCAGAAGGAGAAATATGGGTCAGAATTTATATATTTCAGTCTTGATAAGTATTATCAAATGACCCTCCATAACAGTCTGTTTTAATTATTGAGGCTTTATAATATGTTGTCATTTTCTCTTATTGGGCTACCACCAGGGCTGGTCCAAACCAAGCTGTGTAGTAGGTGATGTGTCTCTTGTGCCTTTTTAAACCCATAATTAGTATACTTATGTCTCTAAGTAGTTCTCCCTCTTACTTGTTCTTCTTTTCATTCTATTTTGAAGCCAGTCCCTTCTGAGGTTACCTATTACTAACTGATGCAACTTTTGAGATATGACCCAGAATAGAAATATTTGCATTTTAATGGTAGAATTATGCATATGGTCATGACAGAATCTTGGGTCCTGGTATTGTATGTTTTGCATCTCCTTTGTCTTTTTGAAGTACACTCCTGTTTGAGGTGAGGTATAAGGGTACCAGGTTGAGGTGAGTTTCCTCCCATTGACTCAGTTAAATAGTTTTAATAAGCTTTCCACTCAGGAACCTTAGGAGGTCTCCAGCCTTCTTACAAAACAAAACAAAACAAAACAAAACATCAGGTCATCAGGTAAAAGAAAAGATGAAATAATACCTCATTCAAGTTTCTGATCTCATCTCTAGTCTTCTAGCTCATCATTTATTTTCAGTGCCTTTATGCATCCTCTTCTTTCTAAGCAGCAGGCCTTGCCTTGCCCTTGACTGTGCTGAATCTTCACTTGCTTTTGAAGTTGTGGCCCTGGTTTCTGTCACACAGTGGTAGCCCTCCTCACCCACCCCCTTGAACTGACTGCTTCCTCATTTGCTCAGTAATGTCTCCTGAGCATACTTCTTCATACTGTCTTCATTGCATTACTTGTTGTTTAGTCTGCAATCCATAATGGAGGGGTTGCTCTTAAGGGTGTGTTCTGTGTGTATTCATTTTTGTTCCCATGCTTAGTACAGTGCTGCACACATGGGAGGCCTCAAGAAATATTTGGTAAATTATAGAGTAAATGAAACCCAAGCAAAAGTGCAGAAAAAGAAAGATGAGTGACAAGTGAACAAATAGACTCTGAAGGGACTTCAGTACCATGTGCCAGATGCTAAAAGGTGAGTTTTAATAATCCAGTTGCACTGTATGAGAGTAAACAATGTTTTCATTTAGAGTGAATTTAATTTATATTTGATTTATGTTTATATTGCATAGGCTTTTCTGGCAACACACTTTCTAAATCTGCTTACTCAGAAGATGTGCATCAGGATAAGTCAGAAAGGCAGTTTTCAAGGCTGTGCAAGTCTGAAATCCTCTGGCAGTTTTATAATTCACCTTTTGTATCAGAAAATTTTTGTTTATCCTTCCTACATCAGGAAATTTTGTCCTGCTTCAGGAAATGATGACAGTAGAGACAGGGATTCAAAGGGAGTAATAAGGGATGCTAAAAATAGATCTGTTGGGAGATGAGATGACCTGAAAGCAGAGGATTAAACTGAGGGGTTTGAGGGAAATAAAAGCTCTTTCCATGATGCCTCCATCTGGAAAGTATAAATATAAATGGAGCATGGGATTATGTTTAGCTTGAATTTTTTCCCATCTTGAGCTGCTGGAAAAATTTTAATTGGCAATCTGTGTTTGAATGATAAAGGGAGGATTTAGAATTCTTTGGAACCACTTTAACCATCAGGATTATTCAAGAACCTACAAATATTGTTATCATTATTGATGTTACCTGCCCCAAATACATCTTTATGTATTCTTTATTTTGTATTCTCTAGGTAGATCTTTTATATTCCATTTTCTTATTGATGTATTCAACTATTTTTAGTCATGCTGAGTTCTCTAGACATGGTTTTGGAGAAGATTTACATGCTTATCTATACTTATTATTGAATCGCACGCGTAGTTAAAATTAGTCTTTTTAAAGAGTTTAGCGTTACCCCCAAAGGAGGAAAAATTGTTTGATGGTGACAATATAAATTTGCTCATTTTATAACCTTACCTCAGAAGTGTCATTCCTTTTGATAAGACAATTTGGTTTTATCAACTGTAACATAAGAAGGCCAACTCTTACCTGTAAATCAATATGAGTGCTTTCATTTCTATCCCACAGAGCTTGTTTCTGTCTCCTTTGAGGGAGTGGGGAATGTGGGTGCAGGAATGAAACCGAGGGGGGTTGATCTTACGGTTTCTCCAGTTGGAGCATCCTTCCCCAGGGGGACGCTTCTTCCTTCCAAAGGGTACACAATGTGGAGACCCCGCTGCCTCTTTTCCTTGAAATAAGTGCACACTGGATCCCAGTAAGAGTTCTAGTGGTATGGGGTTTGGCTGAACACTCCAAAACTCTGGGGGTGGTGAGGGAGGAGGGTCAAGGCTCTGTGAAGAGCCAGGTCACAGCGCATGCCTCTAGGTCTCTTTTATTCTTTAACTCTTCTGTTTTTTTCTTGGTATCTACACCTAAGTAGAGGAGTTTTGTCTTTTTGTTTCCCTGTCCTAGACTTTGTACCCTCTTCCCTCCCCATCCCCATCACCAGGCATCCTGTGAAAGCTGGTGCCTTTCTCCGTTTCTCATCTTCTGCCATCCCTGAGAGGTTTGGGGTGAACTTTGACCAGTGACTGCTGGCTCTGCCAATCTCTGCAGGATTTAATGAGTAGTAACAGTCTCCTTATTTAATGCTCTTTTGCCTACATATTTTTGTGACCTGTCGGTCCAGTAGTACTATGCTAAGAAAGCTTTTAAAATTAGAAAACCATTAAGATGCTGAAATCAATTATCCATAATCCCCATGAAAAAAAGCAGGCAAAATATATGTAAACCAATTCAAAGTTTGGCTTGAAATGGAATGTCATGGCCACTCTTCTTCTATCTCAGAACATTAGTTTTTATTTATTTATTATTTTTTAAAGATTAAAAAAATTTATTTATATAGAGAGAAGGGAAGGGAGGGAGAAAGAGAGGGAGAGAAACATCAATGTGCAGTTGCCTCTCGTGCGCCCCCCACTGGGAACCTGGCCCACAACCCAGGCATGTGCCCTGACTGGGAATTGAACTGGCAACCCCCTGGTTCGCAGGCTGGCACTCAGTCCACTGAGCCACACCAGCCAGGCTTATTTTTTATGTTTTTAAAGAAAATATTTGTACTTCGGATTTTCCTTTAAACTCAAATGGCCAAGTGGAAGTGAGGTATGCACGTTCTAGGTCAAGATGTTAAAAAACAACTGATTGTCTTTCATAGTGCCTTTCTTTCTTCCCATGCTGGGAAAGGAATTGTGATGGTGGTGAGCCAGGTTCAACTAGCTTGACTGGTAATACCTGAGGGGAGAAGGATCCTAGGTCCTTGGGTGACCTCATTGATCAGAGCCACCTATCAATTGTGAAGTGGCCGTAAGAAAAATGAATTTCTATCTTGTTCTGATAACTGTATTTTTGGATCCATTTGTTGTAGTAGTTGGCCTGTATTTTACTCTGCTTTTCATCTCATTATAATGTAGTACAAAGAGTATATTCCTATTGTTTTTTATAATATTTATTTAAGTGTTTATAGATCATTGTATTACCACATTAATTAAATTAGAACAGAACAGAGGATTGTTCAGATATATAGCCAAGTATATGTAGAAGTTTATTAAATAGTATAAATGGTATTTTAAATCAATAGAGATGGATTGATAGCTGTTGAAGCTGGGGTGATGAATACTGAGAGTTCTTTATACTTTTACCTTTTTTATATTTTGGAATTTTCTATAATAGAAAACATAACAAAGTGAATACACTTTTTGGAGAAAGAATAGATTCTTCAGTGGATGCTGTTGCTCATTTGGGAGAAAATAGTATTTGTCTATACCTCACACTGTAGTCAAAAATTAATTTCAAGCTCTCCCTTTCTGATACACCATCTACAGTGGAATCGCTGCCAAAATGCAGATTTTCATGAAAACCCTTATGGAGAAGACCATCATTGTCAAGGCTGTGTCCTTGGATACAATAGAAAATGTAAAGGCCAAGGTCCAGGATAAGGAAGGAATTCCTCCTGCTCAGCAAAGACTGATCTTTGCTGTCAAGCAACTGGAAAACGAGTGTGCTTTGTCTGACTACAACATTCAAAAGATGTCCCCTCTTCATCTGGTGTTGAGACCACCTCACAGTGGTGCTAAGAAAAGGAAGAAGTCTTACACCACAACCAAGAATAATAAGCATAAAAGAAAGGAGGTTAAGCTGGCTGTCCTGAAATATTACAAAGTGGATGAGGATGGCAAAATGAGTTGCCTTAGACAGGAGTGCCCTTCAGATGAGTGTGGTCCTGGTGCTTTTATGGCCAGCCACTTTGACAGACATTGTTGTGGCAAATGTTGTCTGACCTACTGCTTCAACAAACCAGAAGAAAAGTAATTGTATTGGGCTAGTAAAAGACATGAACTAACAAAAAAATTAATTTCAGATGGATTAAAAATATGCATGTAATCAATTCCTGATGGACAATAAGTATACATTTAAAGGACTTAAAGAATAGAAGACATAGTAGAACATTTTATATTCTTGCCATTGGGAGAAACTTTCTAGGAAACAAAATTAGATATTATAAAGGAAAAGATTGGCAGTTTTGAATAAAAGAATTATAAGCTTCTGTACAACTAGATTGAGAGACAGGTTGCAACCTAGGCAAAAATACTTGCTGCATATATAGCAAATAATTGTTTTCATATTACATAACAAAGCTTCCTTAAAACCTATATGGCAAATGCATATAACTTGTAGGAAAATGAGCAAAAGATATGAACAGACAATTCAAAGAAAACAAAAGGCTTATAAAAATATTTCTAAACTTACTAAATAAAAAATGCAAATTAAGACTAGTTTTTTGCCCATCAGACTGACAATAAGGAAAAAAAGTAGATCCTATCCATGGTTGCTGGGGATAGGATTAAACGGACACTTTCATAGTGCTAGAAATGTAATTTGTTTCAACATTTTTAAAGACAAACTTGGTGGTAGTTTTACAGTGTGATTTTTCTATCTCTTGGCAATTCCATTTCTTTTTTTTTTTTTTAAGATTTTATTTATTTATTTATTTCCTTATTTATATAGTTTTAAAAGATTGAGTGTGGTATACTCCTTTTGGTGGGTTTGAGTTTCTAATTTGTTCTTTGCTGCAATTTTTAGACAAATAGATCTTTAAAAACAAAGAAAATAAAAATCAAGACATATTGAAAATCTACTTTGTGCCATACATAGTTAGGAACAATGAAGGACTCTAAGGAAAAAGAAGCATGTCTGAGCCCTCACATCTGCAAATAAATTTTAGATAGGCCAAACTGTGATAAATGCTGTGAAAAAAGCCACATTGAAATAAACACCACTTAAATTAATCTACTGGAAAATGTCAACAGGATCTTATGATCTAGGTTAAAAAAATTCATAGCTCTTGCCCAAATAACTGCAAAAGAAGGTAACAAAATCTTTAAAGCTTTTAGCTACCATTCAGTAACATTAGCTTAGGTTTAAAAAGAGTGAGTACAAGGTGACTTATAATGCAGAGCTTTAACTGATGTCCAAATGATATGTCAAAGAGTAGAAATACACAATAAAGATGTAAAAATGGACTAGCCACAAATATTTCGTATAAACCTCTAATTTACCGTCTTTGTTTGGACCCTTGTCCTGGTAGCTCTATCTGTTCCTTTTTCTCTGTCTCTTTACTTAGTATAAATTATCAGAAAATTGTAGGCCATGAAAACATTTTTTTTCCCTTCTTGCTGATAAGTATGTCTTCAGAGTAAGCAGATTTTGAGAGGGAATGTGCTGCCAGAAAAGCATTTAAAACTTGAACACAGACCAAATACACATTCAATTAGTCTCTTCAGGGGCAAAGTTTCAGCTTCCAGACTGCGGGCAGGAATGGTCTGTCCTTCCTATTCTATGTGTCCTCAGCAGGAGCTGTGATGTCTCTGAGACATTTCTGATCAGAGCAGTTGGTGCTGGAAGCCTCTGTCCACTGTGATTTTAGGCTTGCTTCTCGGACATTGTGCCTGGGGCTCGATGGTGAGCTTGGCAAGCATTCATCCTCTGACTCCTGGCCTGGGGGCTCAGTAAAAGACTACCTTACTTTCCTGTTCTGTTACTGTCACTCATCTTTGGGGCCTGAAATCCTGCGCTGAACTCCAGCCTCAAAGCCTAAATAGCTTTCGTTCACTTTATATATTGGCAGGGGTGATGGTCAAAACAGTAGAAAGGGGGCATTGACCGATCAGAACAGATGCCAAATGAAGAACATTTTCACTGCTAGGTCCTGGAGGAGGTGCGAGAGTGGAGGGGAGGCGAGCCAGAGGGCGGACACTTAGGGATCTTGGGGCCTCTACCACTTATGGCTGCCCAGGTCTTGCTGTGCCTGAACTAATCATCTAGTACCCTAATGTTCCTGCCCTCCTGGCTTTGAGGGTTTGACGCTTGGAGCCTCTGATGTCTTTGCTGACTCATTGGCTCTTGCCTGTACTTACTCATGACCCTTAGCAGGCCCTAGCTGCTACTTGTCCCCATTACCTGTCTGCTGCGTGCATGAGTGAGGCTCCATCTGCCTTGTGGCTGAGTCTGCCTGAGTCATGATAGGGTTTGACTCAATTTAGGAATTGAGTCAAACTCAATATCACAGAAATTGGAACTTACTGGGATTAAATTGGACCTGAAGACTAGGTTATTACTTGAGATTAATTAGCTTATTGGGATTCTCTTGACAGAGCTTAGTTGTAAGGTTAGTTTAACCACCCGTTCTTTCTTTGTGTACGGGGATAGCAGTTCAGTTTGCATATGCATTTTCTTTATTTTGACCTCTTGGTCTTAGTTCATTGTCCCCTCCCATATCTTGAGTTGTTTCCGATGCCTTAACTGATAAATGGGCTGGCTTCTTAAAAGACTGATTCTATAATGGGTACTACAAGGTACTTTAGGATGACCTTGAAAAAGACTCAGTGACCACATGTTAGGACTTTGCTGTGACTTGTTCCAAATAGCACAAGTTGTCTTTGCCCCATTCTTATTTTCTTCTTGTTTTCTATCTTTTCTTTCCCGTCTTGCTCCTACCACCCCCCATTTTCTCCTGCACACTTAGTGGACTGCACAGCCTCATCCGTCTGCCTTACCTTTCCTCCCTGTGCACTTTCTGTGGCTCCTTTTTTCTCATCCTGCCCATCCCTGTTGCTGCCTTCTTCTTAAGGCAGGTTTCTGTGGCCTTTGCTTGGTGTGACTAATGGCCTTTGCATAGTGTGACCATTTACCGCTTCAGAAATCTTACGGTTTGGGTGCTGTTTAGCCTCTCAGTATTTGCAATTGGGACGTGGTAACCATCCCATGAAACATGTTTCTTTATTTTATATTTCCTAGCTTCTTATCTTGACAAGGACATTGTCTCTGACGTATTTATATTTTAAACGGTGGCTTTTTTGTTGTTGTTTTTAATCTGTAAACATGGTCGCTAGGGGTATTGTCTGTGAGTTGGTTGCTCAGAAAAGGGCTGCATGCAATTTATAGAATCATCTATAAGACCCCTCAGTCTGTAATTATGAAGGCTGGGTTAGGATTTGCTGGTTGCTCTGCTATTTATAGAGCCTGTCACTGCGCATGACTGTCTGTGCCCAGGGCCGGGTGCCTGGTTGCTGAGAGGGGCTGAGCTCCAGCTGCGTGAGAGCAGATTGCGGCTCCCGTTTCCCAGGCAGCCTTCCTCACTGGCCCTCCTTAGCTTTGAGAGGTGCTCCAGCTTCCCTCTGGAACTGCCTTCTCCCCAATGGATGCTGCTTCTCCAGATGGATGCTGCTTCTGTCTTCTGTTGCTACTTCTTTTTGATGTATATACTGCCCAGTATTTTGCTGTTACTCTCATTTTTTGGCCTGATGGATTTACTGTCTCCTAGATATTCTTAATTGCTGATTCTTTCCTGTCATTGAATGTTAAATAGGGCTTAGAAGTTATTGATGGCACCTTTTAGGAAATCAGACTTCATGTTGGTTGCAGGTCAGCTGCCCAGGGAAATAGACTTAGAGAAGATTATGTGCAGGAGATCGACTGGGGGAGTGCCCTCAGAATAACACTTAAAGGGAGTGAGGTATGTGGGTTTGGGCACAGGGAGAAGTTGGATGGTGATGCACATGCAGCAAAGGCCTCAGGCTGGTCCCATGGTAGTTCTGGAGCTAAGAGGCTCTGAAGAGTTGCTCCTAACTGAGACAAGCATCTCGCATTCCCACTGGCCAGCATCGGCCCTAGGGGAGTGGGTATGACCCTGAGCCAGGCAGCAGGCTGGGTGTAGTTCCCACAGAGGAATTCAGCAAAAAACTAGCAGCTGGGGAAATGAGCGCGTGCCTCATGGAGGTGAGATTTGGCTTGTGCTCCGCAGCAGCCATTAAAATGTCCTTGGTATAGTTTTGTGGATAGATTTCTACGCTACTTTTAACTTGATTATAATACCAATGCAATGTAGGTTTCATATTCTGAGAAATCTCTCAAAAGCCAAGCATATTTATTTTCTTTTTTATGGTTCATTTTGGTACAAAAGGTGATGTTAATGAATTCCATCTAAGACAAATAAAGTAATAGGCCTGTTTCAACAGAAAAAGCCTTGCTTACTGGACAGCCACTGCCCATAAAATTTGCTATTCTCTGTCACTCTGCTGATGCCTTTATCTTTAAAACCCAAGCAGGAGGTGGGAAGGGTGAAGGCGTGAATCCTGTTGTACCAAAGGCAGTAGAGTTGATAAATTTGTGCAAACCTTTTGCTTGGTAATGACAGTCTAAATGTAAAAAAATCATCAGGGAATAAGCATAATTATTATTAGAAAAATAATGCAAGTGTATCCTTTGGTAGTAACATCTATGTGTTTGACGAAACAGCACAACAGATGTTGTTTAATCTGTCTGAAACCACAAACAGATGGAGTAGACGTGGCTGCCAAAATGAAATTAGACTGACCTTATATTTCATAGCTCAGGTTGTGGATGGAGAGTACAGATTAGGAGACCAAAACATCAGGTCAAAGTTACTTTTCAATTTGTGATGGAAGCAGTGTGCTCACGGCCTTACAGGACACGAGAGGGCAGAGGTTGTCAACATTTTTCTGTAAAGGGCCATCTATTTAATATTTTTGACTTGGCAGGCCGTATGAGCTGTGTTGCACCTACTCAACCCTGCTTTTGTAACAGAAATAGTCACAGACAATATGTACATTAACGGGCATAGCTGTATTCCATTAAAACTTTGTAAAATAGATAGTGGGTCAGCTTTGGCCCGAGGGCCATAGTTTGTTGACCCCTGGTGGAGAGCACAGGTAGGGTTGCCTGGGTTTCAATCCTAGGGTAGATACGAAGTCTTAAGCAAACTTTTTAGTATCTCTTTTTTATCTGTAAAATAGGCGTTAAAATAGTATTTCCCTCCTAAGAATAATACAAGAAATAAATAGATGATGCATGCATAGTGTTTGGCCCCAAGACAATGCTTGATAACTAGAAATTACTATTATTGTTTATATAACTGTAAAGAATTAGAGTTAAATAGAGTTAACCAGCTGAAAATATTGAAAGGTATTAGGTCACTGAGGCTCAAATTATGTTTGGCTATGTAATAAGATGTGTAAATGGACATCTTTTTGTCTTAGTTTTGAGTGAGGCCCTAACTATTGTAGTTGATAAGGATCACATTGCCAGAGAGAAGAGCTAGACTCCTGTGCGAAACTCATAAAGACAGTGGTTGTAATATTGGGTTTGCCATTAGCTCTGTAGTGCGTCTGCTGTTGCTCACCAATATCTGTGTTCTTTCCTTCTGAACACATGGCCTACCTGCGTTTCTTAGCTTCTCTTGCAGTTAGGTGGTGGCCAGGTACTGAGTTCCAGTTAATGAAATGTAAGGTGTTTGCAATATGTGCTGTTTGCCAGCCTGGCCCATTGGAACCATCCACACACTCTTGGCTCTTTTCCCATAAACTAGCAGAGTGGAGAGGACACAGAGGACCTCACGAGCCACAGGGGGAATACGCATGGTGCCCTAAATGACCGTACGGAACAGAGCACTTACCCCTCGCTGATCCATGGTGACTGTGTGGGAGAGAGACAGAAACTTTTATTGTGTACAGATCCCGAGATTTTGCTGTTGCTTGCTATAGCAGTTAGCCTACCCTGACATTTATAGTCACCTATCACCAATTTTAGGCTATATCAATGAAGGCTGAGGATCCAGTTAGGAGAGGTTAGAGCAATGCTGTTCAATAGAACTTTCTATGATAATGGAAATGTTTCATCTGCATCATCCACTACAATAACCACTAGTCACATTGGGTATCGAGTACTTGGCATGTGGCTAGTAGGCCTGAAGAACTGAATTTTTAGTTTAGTTTTAATTAATTAAAATTTAAATGCAAATTGCCGCATGTGGCTATTGGCTACCCTATTGGATAGCTCAGGTTTAGAGACAGGAAAAATTCCTAGTTTTGCTCTAAGTCCTCTTAAGTCTTAGAACAATTTTAAGGAAACCACTAGGAAAGCTTGACTCGTGTCCTCAGAGTCTGTGTGCCAAGGCTGGGACAGACCACATGCTACAGTTCCAAAAGCCCAGACATGGGGTCTGACTGCTGCTCTGATGGTTGAGTGAACAGAGGTGGCTGCGCTGGGAACAGCTTGCCATCCCAGAATGTGTTGGGGCAAAGGATGCATGAGTATTTCTTATATGTCTCTTGGGAGAAAGAACCTGGACTCACTCGAAGCCTTATCCAAGAGGAAACCAGGAGGAGTGATATGATCTCATTGGAATGGCATTGTTTTGGTGACTAGAAGTGGCTAGAAAACTTTTCAACTGTCTAAGAAAAATCAGAAAAATTATAGGGTCTACCCCCAATTTTATGTAGGGTTTGGAGAAAACTAACCCCTTTTTGTGGGTTTGAAGGACAGCCAGGAGGGAGAATATAGTTAGTTTTCTGAGTGTGCCCTATGATCCTTGTTTAGGTTAATCTAAGTTATAATTTAAAAAGCACTTCAGGTTCCTTAAAGGAGAAGGCACTATATCTTAAATAGTTTCAACCTCAAAGCCTCTTTTTATTCTTTTTCTCTTTCCTACCATGGAGGCCATTTTTTGTGTCTTAAGCTCATTTGAGTGCAGAATCAGATATTTTAGGACATGTTGTTAAGGGCATATATGTAATTTAATGGACTTTAAGGGAAAGGTCCACACTAGGGTCTGGCTTCAGAGTTGAAAGTTGATTGTAGATTTCAAGTCTCCTTGCTGTGGTGAAATGCCAAAGGAAGGACTCAGATTTACTCCACTAGCTGCTCCTTTTCCTTTTGCTATCAGTTGTTTTTCATTCCTCACCATGGTTTCTATACTCTTACCCTCAGTCTTCATCAGGCCTCACAGCTTGTTACCCCAAGTTTGGTCTGTAGACCAACAACATTGAGATCCCCTAGGAGACTGTTGGAAAGTCAAGAGTCTGCATTTTAATAAGAATCCTAGGCTCTGCATATATATATATATATGTGTGTGTGTGTGTGTGTGTGTGTGTGTGTATATATATCTCTCTCTACAGCATGACTTTTTTTCAGTTTCAGCTTCTGTGCTAGTGGCCCAGGCTGTTGATATTTCTGTCGAACTCTCAGGGAATAGACTCTGACCAAGTAACCACGACCTGGTGGTGTTGAAGGTGGGGGTGTTATTGTATAAAACACACTCCCCCAGCAGCAGGAACTGTGTGTGGGGGAGAAACTTATGTCCAAAAGGGAATGATAGACATGACTGAGAGATTGAAAAAGATTTCTGTTTACAAAACTGCATTTAAGTTGTAATTCATTTGCAATTTAAAAAGACATCAAACCTCCACCAGTCAGATTTTCAGGTCAGCAGAAACTGCTAACCAGTTTATATAATATCAATCAGTTTAAAATAAACACGGCATTAGTAGCCTGTGAAACCATGTCCAATGTAAGTGTATACTTCCTTATGTTGGCGGCAATAATGGCACCAGAATGTCACCACTGATTGGATCTTGGTTCAGCAACCTCAGTTTTTGAGTTCTGGATAAAAAGAATTCAGAGCCAAGACTCAAACTATAAGAGAACGTTTATTTAGAAAGTCACAGAGATAGGGAAAATGAGCCAGATGGGCATGGGCTCAGGAAACTAGTGACAGAGGCAAAAGAAGGGCCCTTGGAGCTTAGGAAAGAGAAAGGTGAAGGTAATTTGCCGGGGGTGGGAGGTGGGGAGAAGAAAGGGAGGGGAAAGGTGTGGGCGTGCCCCTGGGAGCGGGAGCCTCACTGGGCCCTCCATCTTGGGGGTCTTTATCTTGAGATCTCAGGGGAGGATCAGAGTAGAATATTAATCAGCTTTCCAGGTGTGTCCTTTCAGGATCATAGTGTCTGATTGGTTGGCGCCAGGACAGGGGTTCATTAGTCAAGGCAGCTGGTCCTAATCTCAGCCATGGCATCGCTTGTCTGGCTTTGCTGCATTTCTGGACCAAGAGCTGAACTGAACCTGAGGCCTATCTGTTATCCCTATTAATGTTTAAGGGAGGAGTCTTGCAGGGCCCTAATGGGAGTCACTTGAGGCTACGCTTAGGCCCCTTGTTCCTCCTTCAAGGGGTCTACCACATGACTAGTGACATGCCAGGGGAGGGCAGGTCAGGGGAGGGTCTGAACCACATGGCCAGTGATATGAAAGGTCAGGGGGTCTAAACCCCATGACTAGCAATGTACTGGGGGAGGAAGCGTTACCCTGGGTGCGAGGTCCTTGTCTTCCCATTTTTGCCCATTGCTAGGCATCCAGGGCTTTCTGTCTTTGTGACCTTCCATACCTGGCCCATTGTCCTTGCTCTGCTCATGTCGGTCTAACTGCCTACCATACAAAAGACTTTGCAGATATTCAAAATAGGAACCAGCGATCTTTACCAAAGAATGATTAATAATTAGAAAGTAAATTAATAATTAAAAACATTTTGCCTCATTATTTTGTGTGTCGTCCTCTCTGAAAACAGAAAGGTCATTCTAGATACATTATGTTCTTATCCAGCTGACGGAGTGGCTTCCATGGACATTCTTTTAATGTAGGATTATTAAAACCACAAAGGACAAAGTTGCTTTAATCTTGAGGGTCCTGCTGCACACAGCCCATTGGAGAATAGTGTTATTATTGCTACCTTAAGCCACTTGGGGTTCTCCTACCTGCTGCTCATAAATTACAGAGGCAGAAAAGGAAAGGTTTGGTGAAAAAGGAAAGGGGTTATTTAAAGGCTATGCAAATTTGGAAGAATAATGGATTCTGCCTCAAAGCATATTTCCTTTGAAATACTCAAAGGCATAGAACCCCTCCATCCGTTGCCACCTCAGTTCAAGGACGCGCCTGGAACCCCTTCGCCCATTTAAAATATTCCATCCTTCGGAAAATACAGGTGGTAGGCTTAGCTGGTTCCTGGTCACAGTTAGGCTCCAGGTATCTTTTGGAGTCTGTCCATGCTGACGGCCTTGTCATGGTGTGCTGTTCTTTTCCTCTGGCTGCTGGCCCCCGACCCAGTGCTGTGTTCCATCCCTCAGGCTGTCGGCTCACTGGTACGTCCCTGCGCCTGGCCTAGTGGGGCCGTGCGGCTTTTTGTGCAGGAAAGGCACAGGGCTTGGCCCCAGACCACACAGTCTTCAGGGCCTCCTGGACCAAGAACATTGGAGTCCCCCTGACCAGACAAGGAGAATGGAAAGAGAAAGACCTCCTGTGCACTTTCTGCTTTTAATGTCTAGTCCCCAAACCCATGCGTGACAGAGGTGTTCAGCTTGTTAGCCAATTGAGGCTTACAGCCACCAAGCTTGCCAGCCCTCACAGTGTCATTGCGTGGGGCATCACCATGTTCATGTGCCGGCTGCCCAGTTGCCTCCGAGGCAATGTATGCCGGCACCCTCTCGCTTGTTTACTGTTGCCAGAGGGTGTGGAAAGACTATCTCATGGTTCTAGTTGTGATTTCAATCAGCACCTCCCAGGGATCCCTCAGGAGTGAAGGCTCACGTGCTGCTTCCACGGTTCCCCTCCCTGCTCCCCAACAACCTGGACATAATGTAACCCCTCTGTTAAATTATGACCGAAATCACTCACTAACTGCGAGGTCGGGGCAGGCCCTGGTATTAGAGTAAGGATTCTCATACTGTAGTTTTGGGATGGCAGCATCAGCAGCACACGAGAACTCCTTAGACATGCAAATTCTCAGCCCCGTCTCCATTTTCTCAGGTGAAGCCCCAAGGGAGGGGCCCGGCAATCTGTGCTTTCATTAGCCTTGCTGGTAGCTCTGATGCTTGATAAAGTTTGAGAACCACTGATTAGAGTAGTGCACAGTCGTATAGCAAATATACACTTCAGTGTATAACAAAATGGAAATATATTTGTTGCTCATTTAAAGGTACAGGGTAGGTGAATAGGTCGGCAGAACGACCTCCACCATGCAGTTTTCCAGGGACTCAGACTGATGAAGGCACTGCCATCTTTTATATGTGACTTTCAAGGTTGCTTTCAAGGTCATCCTAGTCAGAAGAGAGGAGCATGAAGAAGTGGCTGTGGAAGTGTTTATGAGCTAGGTGCACAAATGGCATCTTTATATATGCCCATGGTTCCATTGGCTGGAACTCAGTCACATGGCTCTGCAAAGGAGGCTGGGAAATGTAGTTGAGCTTGTCCCCAAGAAAAAGAGGCAAATATGGATTTTAGTGAGCAGCTAGTAATCTCTTGTCATAAATTCTTCATGGAAATTTCTGAGATTTTCTGTATTCTGGACCTGTTTTATGCCATAAATCCCTTGGACAGTCTGGTGAAACTCATGGGCTCATTCTCAGAATGTTTTAAAATGTATAAAATAATAGCCCTGGTCAAGTAGCTCAGTTGGTTCCAGTGTCCTGTGATATACTAAGATTGTGGGTTCTATTCTTGGTCAGGGCACACACAAGAATCAACAAATGAATGCACAGATGGGCGGAATAACAAGGCAGTGTTTCTCTCTCCCTTCCTCTTTCTCTGTTGAATCAATAAATTTAAAAAAATGAGTTCTTAAAAGTAACATAAAATGTATAAAGTAATAAACAAAATTACAAAAGATGCCAATTATATTGAAATATAATTCTGAGGTATTAAAAACCTTTTTTGACAGAGCAATATATGTACTTCTTTATTAATGTATTAAATAACAAGATCTAGTGGCAGATTTACTAACTACATACTGTGATTTCAAAGTAACACCAAGTACAAATGGTATTTCAAAATATCTGCAGCCATTGTAATTTAATATTTAAGTATTTGCATTTTTTTGGTGGCAAAAATCATAGGTACTGCTAATGACACCAGGTTTATGTCCTACATTCGTAATTGAGTAATAAGGCTACATTAGTGGGTTAGTGAAAATAAAGACATAATTTTTCCCTGTTCAAGTTCATTGACTGCACTCAAAAGGTGCTGATAAAATAGAGTAACCTAAAAAAATGGCAGAAGTCCACTACCGAGAGACCTCCAAGTGTCCATCACCTATTGGTTAAAGGGTATCCAGGCAAGATCAAACAAGAGAGGGATGATTCTATATTCACGCCATTAAATCTAGTTAACACTTGTAAGAGCTTATAGCACCACCTACTGTTTTAAAATAAATTTCCTTCTGTTAAAAGTTGTGGCTTAGGGCAAGCAAGTGTGATAAACCAAGGATCTATAATTCTATACAGTGGTTTAGAGAAATAAGAAAGGTGGCTTATTGATGACTTCTTGTTGTTTATAGTGTTTGCAGTCATAGCTCTGAACTGCTGGCATGTGAATTGCTGCTTTAACAGCCAGGAAGTGAAATGGTAATAATTGTGATAATTTATTGACTACTATTATTGTAATCTTTATACTATTCTGAGTACCTAATGTGGATTATTTCATTTAAACACTATCATAACTCTTTGAGAGATATTATTATATGCACTTGACAAATGAAGAATCTGAGAAGTAACTTGGCCCAGATCGCACACCAAGTAATGAGAGAGGCAGCATTCAAGCCCAGATAGTTTGACTCACTGGAGAGTAAGTGTCTGGGACTCTCTGGAGCAAAGAACTTTCTCCTAATAATCAGGAGTGTCTGGTGTCTCAGCAGTACCTCGCATGTGTCTGTCAGCAAGGCAAACCTGTAGAGATTCATTTTCTTTGTTACATCTGATTAATAACATAGTTTTGTCTTTAAGAATGTGTTTTATTCATAGAACTCATACACATCATAATTATAGACAAAACATATAACATTATATGCCAGATGCTTTTCTAGGTCCTTTACATAGATTAGTTCATTTATTTTTTTCTCAGCATTGCTATTAAATAGGTACTATTTTGAACCCCATTTTCCAGACAAGAAAACAGTTAAGTAACTATCCAAGATCACACAATGAAGAAGTGACAGAGGCAGTATTTGAACCCAGATAGTCTTGCTGAAGTCTGAGTATTATACTACAGCGCTTATAAAAAGTTATTTAAAAATAGTACACGTGTATTTGGATATCAGAGAAATCACGGAGGCCGACATGGTAGTGGTCAGATGATGACAAATGAGTGTAGAATGAAAATGACTGAAGTTTAAGAAAGACTGATTTAAACTGTTTCTAATTTTTGTAAGTAATGCTTGAATATCTTCTTAGAGATACTTGGAAGAATTTCTCTAGAGTAGATACAGGGATGTGGATTGACTGGGTTATTGCTCTCCAGAATGGCTGTACCAATATCTTTTTTTTTTTTTCTTGTCAGTTGAAGGGAGTTTTATGTAGGGAGTTTTTACCTAAGTGTTTCTAAAATTTGTAGGCCAGTGAGGACTATTGGTAATAAGTTAAGCAAACTTTGGTTGCCTATTATTCATAAAAGAAAGGAAATCTGGCCCAGGCTGGTGTGGCTCAGTGGATTGAGCACCAGCCTGCAAACCAAAGGGTCACCGGTTTGATTCCTAGTCAGGGCACATGCCTGGGTTGTGGGTCAGGTCCCCAGTATTGGGTGTGCAGGAAGCAACCACACATTGATGTTTCTTTTCCTTTCTTTCTCCCTCTCTTCTCCTCTTTCAAAAATAAATAAATAAAATCTTTCAAAATAAAAAGAAAATCTGTATTTTTATTAAAGACATATAGTCAACTCATCTCGCTATGACAGAAGCTAGCATATTATCAAATACTTTGTTAATTCTCCCAGCACACATTTCCCAACTAGAGTGCAAGGGCTGTGAAAGTTAGTGCCACCTAGTGGTTAGATTAAACTTTGTCTCCTAGAGGTTCTGTCTCCAAAGTGCTGAAAAATTAGAAGAGCTTGTCAAAAAAATCAGATTCTTGGCCTTATCCCTAGTGACTCTAACTCAGAAGGAAGAAGAGAGGGGAGAGAGGAGAGGGGAGGAGAGAGAAAGCGAGAGATGGAGTAGTGAGAGTATTGTCCAGGAACCAGCATATTTAAAAGCAGCCCATGTGGTTGTTAGTTCCTACCCATTTGGTCTTAACTGCTCTAAACACAGTTTAGCAAGTGGGTCATCTCTCTCTTCTCCTTTATCTTCTTCATGGGCAGCTGCTTTAGTAGCATATGGATTATGTAGGAGCTATGGGGATCATCTGGGACTATTTTGGGTTGAAGGGGATCCAGCTAAGTGCACACAGAGGAAGGAAGGGAACAGGTTATGTGTTTGTGGATGAGAAGAAAGCTCCTAAACTATGACCACATCCATTTGCATTTCCTCCTTATTTATTTCTATCGACCTCAGTGCTACTTTTGACTCTGGGCCACACCCTAGGTTTGTCTCCTTCATATCCTTCAGCCAGGTATTCAGGGTCTCCATAAGCAGACTCCAGACCTCCCCATATTCCTTAGTGAAAACCCCTTGTGCACATTAATCTTTCAGTATCCCACAGAATCACACTCAGGCCTTTTGTCATATTGCTTCTTCCCTGAGATTCTTACTCTCCATTCTTTGTGCTTTCACTGTAATCTTTAGGTGTTTATACATCTTTTAAAATTCAGAAGACCCACAACCTCAGAGAAGCTCTCCTTAGAGCATTAACGCCTCATCTCCTCTTCTTTCCCACCATACTTTGTGTGTAGCTTGTATGAGGATCCTGGCACATCATCAGATAATGTTTCTTATTGGTACATAAATATTCTATCCATCCGTCCATCCATCCATCCATCTATCATTTTACTTATTCATTTATTTCTTATGTTGTTTCCCTGGCCTGGAATATAAATTCTATTCATTCTTCAAGTGCCACCCACTCAAAATGAAGCCAAATACAGACTATTCTCAGCTTCACTTATTGATTTCTTCTCCACGATCTGCTAGCACGGAGAGTCCTCCGCTGCCCACTTTCACCCTTGATTACGCCTTCTGGTATGTTCATGAACTCTGTGTTCGACTTCCTTTTCTGCTCTTCAGTAAATTGTAGCTATGTCGGACAGACACTATTTCATGTAATTATCTGATATTTTCCAAAGTCACTTGCACATTCCCGAGTGCATTTTATGGCTCAGTTGAACTTGTTTTCACTGTCTAGCAAGTTGTCCTTGTATTCACCTTAATCTAAAAGAGAAGAGAAATTAACATTTTATCGAGCACCTGGTATTTGCCAGATACTGTGCTTAGAATTTTACATATATGACCTTATCTAAAACCTAAAAATGCTTTGAGTAGAATGCTATTCATTTTTTAGGTTAGAAAAGTTAGACTTGTAAATGCTTAATAAATGTGTAGCTATAATGAACAGATCAGCCTTTGGACCTCGGCTCATCTGACCCAAATACCCATGCACTTTACTGATTTGCCTCCCTTTAGTTTTAGAGCTTCATCTTACGGTATTTTATAATGATGCTTTGCATTTCTGCTTTCCTCCTTTAAAGAGCCTGCTCTCCACAGTGTAGAGTGGCTCTTCACTCTGGTGTGATTCTCAGTCTGACTATGCCCTGCTTCATGCCTAAGTGGAAACACCCTTCTTCACTGTAGTCTGATATCTATATATATAAGCAAAGCAACGTGCTCCCCTTTTCTGGGCTGTATCAGATTGAAAACATTTCTTAATGTGGAATAACTCTGGGCCTTGAAACACTGAGGTGCCTGAGAGAACACTGGTGGACGAATCTCACTGGCATGTTGAGCCTCCTTCCCTGTCTCACTTTGAGAATGTAAGTGATCTCATTGAACTCAGTGGCTTTTGGAGCTCTTTGCATAAGGAGCCCCAGAGAATTTCCAAACAAACTCAGGACTAACCAGGATTCGCCTGGTTGTGTTCCCCCCCGCAGGGATTCAGAGCGAGCCCCCGGCACATTAGAAGGCGCGCTGCAGCGGCTGCGGCTGCCCGTCTGGAAGAAGCCAAGCCTGTGGTGGAGGTTCACCATCAGAGCGAGCAAGAAAATTCAGTGAGGAAACGAAGAATCAAGAAGAACAGCCGAGTCCAGCCAGAATTTTATCATTCTGTTCAAGGTTCTGCGACTAGGAGACCTGTAAGTAGAGAACTGCCTTTCATAAGAATGTTAAATACACCGTCATATGGTGTGGTCGTTCTCTTAGTTTTAAAGAACAATTAGATTAATTTTAAGTAATTAGATTTTCCTCTTCTCATCCTAACAAGTGAAAGTGTACTCACCTGCGTTCCAGTAAGGAATGTGGTTGCACAGGTTTCACCAGGGCGCTGGGGCACAGTTAGTCACTGCCAGACATTGATTTAAAAACTGGTGAATTCTGCTCTGGCCAAGTGGCTCAGTTGTTTGGAGCATCATGCCATACACCAGAAGGTTGTGGGTTTGACCCCTGGTCAGGGCACATACCTAGGTTGTGAGTTTGATCCTGGTTGGGGCGGGTACGGGAGGCAACTGATTGATGTTTCTCTCTCTCTCTCCCCTTCTTCCCCCACCCCCATCCTCTTTCTCTAAAATCAATAAAAACACATCCTCGGGTGAGTGTGGGAAAAAAAAAAAAACTGGCGAATTCTGAGCCCCATTAGAGCCAGGGTCTAGACCGAGAATAGGGGCCAGCAAGCTGAGGTACAGCAGTGACAAGATCAGGGGTGGTGCAGACGGGTGATGAGAAAGCTAGTGTCAGGATGGGAGGAGCATGAAGGGGGAAGGTGGGCCGGGAGTCTGGGCTGGGAGCTGAACCCCTCCAGGGGGGTTTTGGGCCAGCAAGGCCTGCGCTGCCCTCTGCAGCCAGCCAGGCTGACTCCGTAAGGGCGCTGGGCTTCTCAGGTGTGGCCTTTATAGTGTTTCATGGCCTAAGTGTTGTCCTTTTTTCTAACCAAGTACCCAGTGCCCCTGTTGGCTATAGTGCTGTCTTAGCTGGAAATTCGGGGTTCGGTTGGAAGCTAGTCTCCACCTCTTGCTCGCCCCCTGAGCACATTGTTCTATGTGTTCTGATTCTTTTCTTTTTTCTCCATTGGGGCTTTTACACACAGACTTTGTACCAACACTGTGACAGCTGAGTTTTTGGGCTTAGACAATGCCTCTTTAAAGCTGTTAAAAAAACTGATTCATGATTGCAGTAATTTTGCTTTGCTTTAGCATTAAACAAGGTTGCTTATGGTTTGCTCCTCTACTGTAGGGACCCTGTTTTTGTCGTCCCTCATGCCATCCTAGCAGAGCTATCAAGATTTGACTTGATGATAAATCCTCATAAATCGTTAAAACAGAACTGCCCTGCTGTGGGGTAAATGGGTGGCCGGCCCATGTGGAGGTTGCTAGAAGGCCAGGGGAATGTCCAACTCAGCCACTGGGCCAATGGCAACGGAAAGAAAAGGTCCTGTGTAACTTTAACCAATTGTAATGTAAGTACATACACAGGTGGGCAAAAGTGGTTCACAGTTGTGAATACACAAAACACGGTTTATTTTTGTATTATTATTTATTAATTATTGTATTATTTTTTATACAAACAACGGTAAACCAACTTCTGCTGACCCCTGTGTTTAGAGGTGAGTCTTCTTTTTGTGATTTAATAAAACAAAAGCTAAATAGAATTTGGTATCAATATGGAGCAGTATGAAATAGTAGAAAAATTTATTCCTTTAACAAAGTTTTTTGAACAGGAAATAAGGGAAGCACATATATTATTAACTAATAGTTATTAAGGGCTTACTGTATAACAGGAGTCATTCTATCTGACTCACTTAACAATCCTGTGAGGTAGATGTTGTTGTTATTCCCATTTTATAAATGATGAAACTGAGGCCCAGAGAGGGCACATAACTTGTCTAAGTTTACTTAGTTTGTTTAGAGAAAAAGTCTAGGATTTGGATGTAGGCAGCTTGCCTCCAGGGCCCAAGCACTTACCTCTATAATCTACCTTCTGAGAGTACTTGGCCTCTAGGAACTCACAGCTGAGTAAATGGACAGACATGTAAACAAGTAAACATAACGCATGCCAGTGTTATGAAAATGCTATTGTAGAATTATGTGCAAGGCACTACGGAAGCATGCTAGAGGGCCAGAAATAGTTACTGAGAAGCAGACCCCCAAGATGAGTCCTAAAGACAAAGAGTTTATCAGATAGAAAGTGGAGGTGAGTGTCTCTGATGAGAAGAAGATGTACAAAAGCACATGGAGGAGAATGTTCCCTGGCATACTCAGGGAACAGCTCGGGGTGGTGCTGGATTGGGCAGGCAGGACCAGCTCATTAAGGGTTTATATTTTATGCTAAATAGTTGGGTTTATCATCTGTGATGGGCATCTATTGAAGGCAGGAAACAGACACACTGACTGATTCTGTTGCTCAGAATCTAGCTAACTCTTTGCTTCTTCTGATCTTTCCATGTGGATCAGAATGGAGAAGTGATTGTCATCAAAGTTTAGAAGCCTTCAGCCATCATTATTCTCTCATGAGCAAAACTGCCTTAGGTAATACACAATGTATTCCTTATGCCTCTGTGACTTTGAACTTGCTATCTACTTTGTCCTTGAATGCCAATCCTCGCTCTTTGTTTCCTGGTGAATTCCACTTCACCTCTTAAGACTGGCTCACGATCAAGTGACTGTTTAGAAAAGTCTTTTCTGATCCTTCCTTTCAGAGTGAGGTGACTTTTGTTTCGATCCTTGGTACTTCATATAGATCTCCAACATAGCAGATATTCAAATGAACAAGGCAGGCCATGTGGTCAGACAGACATGGGTTCAAAATCTACTCTGCATGTCTGGCTGGAAATACTTGGCACACTAATAGAGAGAGTTAACTGAAGAGAATTTAATAAAAGGACTATTTACAGAGGTGTGGGCAGGGCTTGGGTGCTTCACGAGCCCTTAAGTGGAACCTACTTGCCACTCCTAACCTGAAGACAGGTCTCACTTGCTCCTGGTAGGAAGAGCAGGAGCTCTGGAAGGAGCCTTCCCCAGGAGTTGTGACTGAGAAGTGCAGCCACGGCTAGAACCCAGGGAGTCAGGAATGGGGCAGGGCAGTGCATGAACTGCTGGTGCTTTCTGTTCACCCAACGGAGACCAGAGGCCAGTGGAGCTTGGGAGACGCAGATTATAGAGTCAGCATCCCGAGAGAGAGTGAAGCAGGGATGAGCAGAGACTCTGAGCGGGCACAGGGACAGTGGAGAATAAAAAAATACATGGTAGTCTTTGCCAATTGTTCAACTCTTTGAGACTTAGCTTTCTTACTGTAAAGCAGCAGTAACAATAGCTACCTCATTGAATTGTGAGGATGAACTGAGCTGACATACGGAAATAGAAGAACAGTGGCCTGCTTAGGTTAAAGTTTCAATAAATGGTTATTCCTTCCTATCCTTTCCTCCCCTAGACCTTGACTTTTTTGGGAGGCCATATCATGTGGTCTAGAATATCTCATCTGGATGCATTTTATTGAGTAAATGACTGAATGATATTAATACATGACATAAACTTATGCACTATATAGAAATTCAGAGAAGGGAGGGATTTTTTGTTTTGTTTTGTTTTTTAAACAGCCCTTCTCCCCAGTCGGATGGTAGGGAATAACTACTTCATGGAAGAGATGGGATTGAGTTAGGCTTTAAAATCTGGGTAGGAATTGGATAGACGGTAGATGTTAGGTCTGGGAAGCAGAGCAAGCAAAAGTACCAAGAACCATTTGGCTGGATGTGGGGATTTATATAAGAGAAGTGCAAGACAGAGCTGTAAAAAGAGAGTGGGGCCAAGATACGTTCCAGACGACCAATGCATTTAAACTTTATTTCCTGTGCTTCATGAGACACTGGATGGGGAGAGCGGCATGGTTTCAGGAAGAGTAAACATGAGCAGGGGAGTCAGAGGGGAGCAGGGCAGGGCCAGGTCAGCAGCTACTGTAGGGTGTAGGTATGCAGTGGTTAGGACCTGAACTTCGGTCTAACCCATGACGTGAGATGTTCTCTGTCAGCATCTGGTGATCCTCCATTTTTGTGCAGCTCCTAGGTGTCATTTTGGCAACTGGAAATTGCCAGAGTTGGTGAGGAAGCTGTTGGCTCCTTGAATCCCATGATTCCTGATCAGCCTTCTGGAACCTTATTACCTTCACAGAGATTTCCTTGTTTCTATATAGACTTGAGCCGAGGCCTTGTGTCCTCTTCTGGATTTGGGAAGGTGTTGTGGGTCATGCCTGCTAATGCCACGCTATTCAACATGGGCCCGAAACCTGAGCCTTTCCTAACTTGCCCGTTTGGAGAAAATCGGTGTTTCTGAACATTGCTGTGAAGGCAGCTCTGACTGGTGATCTAGGATTATTTGAATGACTTTCTGTGAAGAACTCCAGGCATTTCCAGGGGAAATCTGACAAAGAAACAGGCCCTCGTGTGAGAAAGATGGAAACAGGATATGGCTGTGAAGGAGATGAATCAGAAAATGTGACAGTGCAGTTTCAGCCACTTTCAGGACTGTCCTGCTCGTGAATTGGGCCACATGCCAGGTGGAAGGTATTCTACCCCAGCCTCTTTGCTGCTCTAACCAATCTACCTATTCTGAATTCATAAGTTATACTCAAATGTGCCTGTAAGAATTTGTAATGGACATCACTAATATAAATTTAATAATATACATGCTTTTTATTTCACTCCTTTGGAATGTTCCTAAGGATGGGTTAGCTAAAAATTTATCCTTAGGAAATATGTATGCCTTGGGATGTATGCTATACATTAAGACACTGAAGCGCTTATGAATTTTCTACCACCTTAAAGCAGAAAAGAGAGTTAGATCCAGATCTCCATTTGTTCTTTAGTATATTGACATTACAAAGAATATTTTTTTGTGTTTCTGAATCCTAGTATTTTTAAACATCGTCATCATCATAGTCAAAGCTCTCCATTTATTGCATGCCTACTCTGTTGGTAACACATGGACATTGTTCTCTGTGCACTTCTGGTTTTGTTTTTTTGTTTTTCCATTTAATCTTCCCAGCAACTCTCTGGGTAGGTGCTCACTTTTCAGAGGAGGAAACTCATCAAAGTCACACAGCTGGTAGATGACAGAACTCAGGATTAAACCCAGGCACTCTGGCTGGAGTGCTTTGAGAACAGAGAAATTCAAACCATCACAATTCTGGTGCTAGATGTTTATCCTCATCAACCTGCCTCAAGTATTTTAATTGCTTTGAGTCTCAGTTTTCCTGCCTGCATAGATGGTAGATATAGATGAGATCTTTGTGTCTTTCAACTATTACATTATTCAAAACCTATTTTTAAAGGGCACTGAAAACTGTAGATAAACCCCAAACCTTTTTGCCATGGATTTTATTGATCCTCTCTTTTTGTGGCAGAGCACTGAGGAAGTATAGAATCTTTCTCCTCTATTGTCCACTCACACGAACCTGCTAATGTGTAATAACTCTCAGGCCCAAGAGGAATTTATATGTTTGGTATTGGGGGTCAGGTAAAGGGAAATACAAAATTTCAGAGTACTTGAAAATAATCATGTGCACTGTCTCTACTCCTATTATGTTTTACTGATTTCACTTTTGCGTGTGTGTGTACATGGCAACAGCGTCACGTGCATTTTCTCATGTCTTAGAATCTCACACTTTCTCAGGGAGGTGAAATAATATCTGATGGAAGTTGCTAGCACTCCCGCATCATTGCCCAGGTGGTAGCTTGCTCTGCTGCTGACAAAACCTTGGCCCATGAGCTTCTGTCTTTTCATTCTGGGGCTCCCACCACATGTAGGTGAATTATTGATCCTGATAATTTTGACTTGGGAGTTGGAGGAAAAGATAGACTTAGCACAGGTGATTGATGGTCCTGCTGTCTGAAACCGTGTATACTGAGGAAGAAGCAGGTTTGGGGCTGAAAATTAAATTTCCAATTTGGATATATTCAGTTTGAGACATCTATTAGATATCCTGGTGTCCGGACTTCATGGAAGAGGTAAGTCTGGATTGGGAGTCATTTGTACATTGATATTATCAAATCCATGACACTGGTTGGGATGACCAGGAAGTGACTATTGATAGAAAAGAGAGTTGAGGACGGAGCCTCAGAATCTCCAGGGCTGAGAGGATGGAAAGAGGGCTGAGGTTCCCTTATGACTTTCAACCCTTCCCTCAGCAAGACAGCTGCCTTCAGCAGAGATGGGTCCAGGCCTCTTGACTTTCATTTAAGGATATTCTCCTTAGGCCAAGAAGAAACTCAGGTAGAAACTAGAGAAAGTAGCAGAAAGGATTTTCTAACATATACTCTCTCCTCCCTTTTCCTGCTCTTTCTGCTCCTAAACCACTTCCTTGACCTTACCTTTCTTTTCCTTTTCTTTTTGGATTTTGTTTTAGAGTTTGGGAAAAATTTTCTGCTTTCCTGATTGCAGTTGTGGTCATTTAGGTTGCAAGATATCTTGGAACATTGCATAGTTGTTTTTTTTAAAAATTAATATTAACAGGATTTCAGGTCGTTTTTGTAGTTGGAAGCCTGCTGCAGTATAGGAAAGACTAACTACACATCATTGGTCTTGTAGGATGTTTCTCTGTTCCTTTCCTGCTTAGGCTACTAAAAGGTCTTCACTTTCCCTTTCCTTTTCAAATATGCAGGACCAGACAGCTTTATTGGAAAAACCTCAGGACCCTTCCCTTTCAGTGGAAGGCTTGACTATACAGCTCATACCTTACGTTGGCTTAGTTAATCAACAAACACAAAGCTTCTAAAGGAAAGCTTCTTTTCCTTTTCCTCTTTGGAATTCTAGAGCATGAATTGAATTAATAAAGTCAAATTTCTTTTGCTTACTTCCTCAAAAGGATTTTATTGCACTATGTTCATTCAACATACTGAGTCTTTGCTACACATTGCTATGCCTCCCTTATGAAATCTTACAAAATATTTCATTTATTATAAATTTGCTATCAATAGATATACAGGGGCATGCAAGGTAGGTGGACTGTATTAAATGAACTGTGCTAATATAGAGTTTAGTTTCTTGAACAGTTCATAAAACCAAGATTAACTTGGTGAAGGATCTTTGCTCTGCTTGGAAAAACATAAGCACATCTTTCTAACTCCTGATCCTCTTCAATGTCAACGTTTTGACTGCTTGTCATTCTTTTTGTCTGTCTTGTACTTGAGGTCCCCCCTTAAATTCTTTAAGCTCCAAGCGAAGGGTACTTAAATGGAACTTTTAGGCTACTTATAACTCATGGACAACTGAGAATCAAAGAACTGATAAGAAAGCCCCTTCAAAGTGGTCTAGTTCATTACTTTACCTCTAACCAGAACAGTCTTTAAATTGTTCCAGGAAGATGGGTATAAATTCTTTTATTTCAAAGGACACAGGCATCATTTCCTTGGAATTCTGGTTGACTTTTTACAGCTGTCTTTGCCTCAGATGACCCCATGATCTTTGCCCTAAATCCCATGGGTTTCAATTTAAGACCATTTCCTCTTGTATTTCCTGTAAAGAGGGTAAAGTTTAACCCATCTGCTGCAGTGTTACCATCAGTCCTTATGAAATCAAAATGTTAAAGTTTGAGGGAATCTTAAGAGCTTATCTGATTCAGCGTTCTCCTAATGCTAGGTTCTTTGTTGCTTGAGCACTTTTACTTACTAGATCTTTTATTGTTAGATAGCACTAATTAGTAGCAAATTTATTGTACTTGAGAATGCAAACGCTCTTTTCTAGGCTCACGGTCCCATTTCTCTGGACCTTTTCTCCTACCTCTAATTCTCAATTTTTCCAAACATCACCTTTGTTGCACTCCCCTAAAGCATCTCCTAGTGAGTGGCAAGGATCTGTCTAATTTCTCAGTAGTGCCTCTTTTGTTGTTGTAAGATGATGAGTGTGGTTCAAGAATATCAAGGTGGAGCTTTGTAGATAAGTGTTACTTCATATTTTTTAAAGTATGCTCATGTTAATTATCTCACTGAACCTGCACAACCAACTTGTGCATTGGGTGGAATATATATTATTAACCCAATTTGACAAAACTGCATCTCAGTAACGCACCAACCCAAGGTCGTAAGTCAAGGTGGAGGCAGCTATCCCATCATCCTTGCAATCTGTCTGGGCGAGCTCTAACTCAGGTAACACTTGGGGAAGTAGGTGATGAGTTTCAGGGATAAGAATTTAGATTCTAGTAGACTGGAGAAATTACTCCTTTTTCTCAACTCAACTCATCCCCAGGGAGTAGCTATATGCCTTCAAGAGCCCCCTCACGGCCTGTGTTACCTGTACTGGACCCCTGGAGTCCCAGGCTGTTGGCAAGTCCGTGCTGCAGCCCCCCCACATCCTGCTCAATTATCCAATGTAAAGTGGGCTACCGACTCTGGGGCTGCGGAATATCACGGACTGATCCCCACGGGCCCCTAAATGTACTGATTACATCACTAAGATGGATGCAGATTAGATACCTCATTTGATCTGGTGTTAAAATTAGGTTTGGATACTCGCGTACACTGTTACTGGGAGTGTAAAATCTTGCAGCTGCTATGAAAAACAGCATGGCATTTCCTAAAGAAATTGAAAATAGATTTACCCTAAGATTCAGCAATCCCACTTCTGGACATTATATCCAAAAGAACTGAAAGCAGGGTCTCAGAGAGATATTAGTACCCCCATTTTCATAGTAGCATTGTTCACGCTAGCTAAAAAGTAGAAGAAACCCAAGTGTCCATTGACAGTTGAATGAATAACCAAAATGTGATATAGACGTATGATGGAGTATCATTCAGCCTTAACAAGGAAGAAAATTCTGACACGTGTTACAGCATGGATGGACCTTGAGAATATTATACTAAGTGAAATAAGCCAGCTACAAAGAAAGGAATAGTGTATAGTTCTACTTCTGGGAGATTCCTAGAGTAGCAGAATCATAGAAACGGTACTTGAATGGCAGTTACCGGGGACTGATGGGGGGAGGGAATGGGGAATTGTTTAATGAGTACAGAATTTTAGTTTTGCAAGATGGAAAGAGTTCTGGAGATGGGTGGCACAACCATGTGAGTGTAGAAATGATATCCTACTATCATTTCTTACGGAAACAAACCAAGGCTGAGTCTTTGGCTGGGTTTCTTAAGTAGAGCCTGAGAGGGGGCACACTTGTGAAAGTGATTTATTGAGGGAGCGCTGTCAGGGGGAGAACGAAGGGAGCAGCATAGGGTAGGAGGCAGAAACTAGTAAGCAAGGACACGGGCTTGGCTGGAGACTAGCCTTAGCCTGGTCATACACTGGGTTCCAGTGCATGAATGACACTACAGAGTTCATCTCAACTTGAAGCAAGACTTTTGTCCCCCACCTCAGTTAGGTGTCGGCCATGGGCTAAGGAGGTGGGGTGTGAGAAGCTCTGTGTAGCTCAGTAAACTTCTTTGAAGGAAGGGCAGCTGTGAGCCATTAACGGTCAGCAGTACAGCAGTTGGGAGCACACTGGCCGGGTGGAGGGCGTACGGTCAGAGCACCCACAGCAGATCACCCACAGAGAAATGGCTGTTGCTAGACCTGGAACGAGAAATGTAGTACGAGCTCAGCACATCTCTTCAAACCAGAGAACAAGCACACACTGAAGATTTCTGTGGTCTTGTCAGAAGGATCAAGAGTAGACTTGGAGAAGCTCCTACTGCCTAATCAATGAGAAGAATGATTGCAGTGGATTGAAACCTATCAGTATATTTAAAATCCATGACTTCATGATATTAAAAAAAAAACACCTTATTGGTGACCTTTGGAGAATGATAAATGAACCAACTCACTTTTTTGGACCATGGTAAAGGGAAAGAATCAAACATTGTCCTGTCTTTGCTATAAGAAGTTTTCTACTGCATAGTCATATAGTTGCTAAGACAGAATGATAAGATCGGAATGCCACTATTTTGCAAACCCTATGAAATGGAATAATGATCCTGCACAGTGATCACCAGTAACTGCTGTCTCTTGTAAGACAGACAACCACACGTTATGTGCCCCCAAAGAAAATATATAATGACACGAAGTATTCTTGCCAAAAGCATGAAATGTATATCAGATCAAAACGCTAGTTTTAATTACAGATTTATACAAAACACAGAGGACAGAAGAGTATGTTAAACAATATGCTAAAGATACAGTTAGCAGAATCTGGACTGTGGGAAACTTTGGAAAAAACACTCCAAATTCTTCAGATAAATTGTAAGGAAAAAAAGCAAGAGGAGTAATCTATAGATTAAAAGGTTTAAGAGACCTACCAACCAAATGTAATGCATAGGCCTTGTTTGGATGAATAAACCAAGTGTAAAAAAAGAATTCTTGAGAAAATTGGGGACTACTAGGTATTTGATGATATTAATAATTTATATTAATGTTTTAAATTGTTAATAGTATTGTGGTTTTGTTCAAGGTAGTCCTTATATTTTAGAGATATGTATTCAAATACTTAGTAATGAAATAATATTAGATCCCTGGGATTTGCTTAAAAACAATCTAGTGGGATGGAAGGGGAAATGTGGGTAGGAAGGTAGTCCAAACAACACTGACCAGGACTTGGTAATTTTTGAAGCTGGATGATGTATGAATGGGACCTCTGTTGTCAAAGCTTGAAATTATCCATAATGAAAGGTTTAAGATGTTGGGAAAAAAAAACAGATCTTTATTTGAAATTCACATCAGCACTTTGCTTTATCAAGTCCCCTTTCTGGCTTTTGTTTTTCATAGAGTGAGCCTCATTTATTGTTAATAATATTTCCAGATGTCAGATATTCACCCTCAGAAGGTTTTTAGAAAGTCAGAAAGCAGGGGGCAATATTCCCATAGCTATCTTTCTATGCTGTTTATTTCTTCTTTCTTTTAACAAAGGGCTACTTGCTTATTTGTCAGCTTTTTACTTAGAACATTTTATATTATGTTGGTGAATGGTATGAAAGTGTACTTATTTAAAATTTCAACAAATAATGTGAAACAGATAAGGAATTATATAGACATCTTCCACTTTAATATCTAAAAGCTGACGTTTTTGCTCTTTGTAGATTTATTGATATGAAAATAGAATTATTTTTGAAACAAAACTTACCCAAAAGGTAACATGTTATCACATTGCTTGATATTGCCTTGCTGGAACTCAGCTGATACCCAGCCTTACACATTTTTCATAGTAAGTAGAATTCTTATATCCAGCAGGACTTTTCCCCAGCACATTACACATATCTTCTCACAGAGCTCATGAAATTTTGATGATGGCTGAAATGCAAGCCACTGAATAGTTGCCTGATCGATTAGAGCTAATCTTTATTATTGGCATCACATTCCATTATGTGACTTTCAACTCAGGAGACGGTTTTCCGAGGTAAGATTGTTTCCTTTCATTTTGCTGCTCATACTTCTACTTTTCCGTTGCTAAATAAGGAGGTGAGATGGTGATTTGCAGATCTCTACTTCTGTTTAAAGCTCATTTAAGAAAACTTGAGACTATCATTAGTTAAGGTGCTTTGCAATTATCTGTGAATTTTATTTATATATTAGCCCTATTAGAAATGGGCATCAGTAATTGAGAACGAATTATAATTTTTAGCTGCTTTGCCAAATGGGAAAAAAATATTACTCCATTTATCTTCACTAAAATTGGGTACCTAGGCATGGGTCTTTAAAAGCAGTGGAGTCCTTGTAGAATATGTGCTTTCATGCTATTAATTTTTATAACTTGCAGCTGTAGAAAAATAATTATTTTAAAATAGCCAGTATAAGTGTTGAAAATGAGCTCCTTTTTCTTAGCTGTCAGAGTAACCATTTTCCTTGAACTGTGATTATAATCAGTTGTGACATATTACTTTCAGCAAAGGCTGAAAAGCACCTTCTGCATTCCAAGAAGGCTAAAATTGATTGAGCATAGAGCTTTTTTTTAAGAGTTCAGAATGGCAAAAATCATACATTCAACCTGAACATATACTTTAAATGGAGTTCCATGTGCTCATTCAGCTCTTTGGAGTTATAAAGAGGACGTGACTGAAAAGTTACCAGCCAAGCCCTGGCCAGGTGGCTCAGTTAGTTGGAGTGTCATCCTGTACAGCAAACAGTTGCAGGTTTGACCCCTGGTTGGGGTGCATATGGGAGACAACGAATTGATATTTCTGTTTTACATTGATGTTTCTCTCACTTTCTCTCCCTTTCTCTCTCTTTAAAATCAATAAACATATCCTTGGGTGAGGATTAAAAAAAAAGGCATTAGCCAAGGCTCTTGGCACATTTTTCCATTCTTTTTTTGGTGGTGTTTGTGGGGTTTTTTTGTTTCTGTTTTTTGTTTTGTCTCTGTGAAACGTAAGATTAGCATCCCATTTAATAAAGTGTGAACTAGAGTTAGTCAGATTTGATTTCCGTGTGATCCAGTGACGACAAATTGTAGAAATTTATGATTTTTACCAATAAAGAAAAACCACTTGCATTAAAAATCTGATTATTGATTTGCTTTTGAGTTGTGTTATTGTCCATTTTCAGGCATAAGAGTCTGAGTATGGTTGGAGAGTTTTAGAATTCTGTGGCCTACTCCTAAAACACAAATGGTTCTTTTTTAAATATAAAAATAAACCATTGATCTAAAGGTGGGAGATGAAGTGGGAAGCTGAGTCAGTTGGATTTCAGACGTTGTCTGATTACTTTGGCAATTACTTAGTGCATGCTTTATATTCTGAGTTATTTTCATTGGTTCTTTTTATTTCCCTAGGTATATATAACTTCAAAGAAGAGAGTATTTTATATTGCTAGGCACTGTAGAAATATTACATTAGTTGATATTTTAAAATACCTTTTATACTATAAATATAGAGGTAGATGAGTTGAAAAGCAAAGAAGCCCTGCTTTCTCAGAAACACACTAAAATTGTTTTTCCAAAGTCATTTCTTCATTGTAGTTCTGTCTCTTGTTCTGATTTTAGTAATGAGGAGAATTATGAGACCTTACAAGAAAGAGATTGTGCTTTGTGTTCTAAACCTTAGCCCTAGGGAATTGCGGGATTTCAATAAATTTTTAATAAGGAATCTCTGGTCTGTTTTTTTTCTGAATAGTTATTGCTTAGCCATCATGGAGTAAAAGAAAGTTGTAAGTTGAGAAATCAAGAGTGTGGAGGAATGGAGAAAGGGAAAATTATAGGCTCAGTTACTGTGCCAAATTGCCAAATTAGGTTGTGTTTTATGTCTCCAGAAGTACCTTTCTTGATACTCTTTTGAATGTTATCTATTCATCATGGGAACAGAAATTAAAAGTTTTTAATAACACATGATATAAGAGCACCTGGGTTATTAGTGGGCTGGACCAAGTTTCATTTTGCTTGAACTAGGACTTGACCCTTTCAGCAAACCTAAACAGTGTGATGGAGTGGCTAATAAGATAGTGTATTCTGGAGCCATACAGCTTTGTAAGTGTAAATGTGGTCTTTAGCACTTCCTAGTTCAGTGTCTTTGGCACAGTGAGTTATTCAGCCACACTGTGGCTCAGATTCTTGAACTGTAGAGGATGGGTTATCTTTATAATGTTATTGTGAAGATTCATCTTTTTATAGTGTTCAAAACAGTACTTGGCACTAGAGTGTGTGCTATGTCTCTTTTTTATTATTACTGAACAACTTGTGTGTGGGATAGGATTCTAGATGTACTGAAATTATGGAGGTGAATAACATAAGGTCTCTGATCTTAGGAGTTTTACAGCCTTGTGCAGGTGGACAAACAGATGGTTACAATGTAGGGTGATAGAGGGTGCTCTAAGAGATATTAGAGTCACTTATCTCAAAATAAGAAGTTCAGAGAAGGCTTCCTGGAAGAAGTGGTTGCTGAGCTGAGTATCGAAGGACTACTGAAGAAATAGGGAAAAGCCTTCCAAGCAGAGGGAGTAGGATGTCCTAAAAGAACAGTGAGGGTGGAAAGGCGGGGGGGACAGGGTGGGGAGAGAGAGAGAGAGAGAGAGAGAGAGAGAACACACACTATTTCTTTTTGAGAAATAGAAATAGTTCTTAAGGAAGCTGGTATAGAGTATGAGGCTGGTGGTAGGCAGATAAGGTCACAAAGGGCTCTGTTTTCCATGCAAAAAGTTTGGACTTATATCTTTTGGCATGGAGGGCCCTGAAGGATCATGAATAAGGGAAGACTGGGATGAGAATTTCAGTTTAGAAAGATTAAGATGGTTCCAATGTAGTAACTGGATTGGAAGAGTACAAGGTTAGAGTCAGGGAGACTAATGCTTCAGTCTAAGTAAGAAATACTTAGGGCCTAAATTAAGATAGTCATAACATTAGGTGAAAAGGAAGGAATTAATTTGAGAGCTAGAAAGAATTAGAATAGATATAACTTGGTAACAAATAATATGTGAGGTGAGGAAAAAGGAGAAATCATATGTATTTATTTATTTGTATTTTTAATTTTTTGTTTCTAGCTTTATTTAATGGGTAGATTCTAGAGTCTTTCATTAAAATGAGAATAAAGCAAAATGAGAGGAGCAGGGTGTGGTGTGGGGGAGGGGGAAGATATGTTGGATTTTGTATATGCTGATTTTGAAGTGCCTGTGAGACATTTAAGGAATGGTGTTTAGAAGGCATTTGAAGCAGATGACAGCTAGTGTGGGGTGGGAGGGTTAGGGAGCAGAGGGATTGAACAAAAAGACAAAAGGACTCATGGACATGGACAATAGTGTGGTGATTGCTGGGGGTGGGGAGATGTAGGGGGACTAATTGACAATGGAAGAAACCCAATAAAGATTTAAAAAATACAAAAAAAAGCAATCTGTTATTAGAATATGGAATTTACAGGAAGAGAAAAAGTTGACAAAGTAGATTTGGTAGTCATTAACACATAGAATGGTGTCAAAGCTATGAGAGTGAATGAAACTAGTCAGGGAGAACTTACAGAATGAGAAAGGAAGATGAGATCCCAGATAATATGCTGAGATTCCTGATAATAATGTGTGTGGGTTACATGGTGGGAGAGAAAGCCATTGGGACAAAATGAACAGAAGAAGCAGAGAGGAAAGCCGGGGAGAATGGTGTCACCGAAGCAGGGGAAGAGAAATTCCAGGAAAGGAGTAGTAATGATATAAAAAATTGCCAAGTCAAGAAGGGTGAAGATTGAATTTGTGCTCTGAATTTTAAGCAACAAAGAAAAAATTAGTGTTTTGGGAGGAGGAAAAGTTAGATGTATAATGTTGGGTGGAAACCAGGTTTCAGTGGAAAAGAGTACGCAGGATTTTTGATTTTAAGATGGCAAGTAAAAACCTTTCAATTTGTGATTCTTTTGACAAAATTACCCCAAAACAAGGAGAACAAGACACTGAAAGACAAAGTCAATCTTTGATGAAAGTGAGAGAATTTCTAACCTTAAACCACAGTACATGAGGAGGAAAGCCAATAGAACATGACTTAGACAAAAAGACGAAATGTCTACAGAGACTCTAACCATCGCCCCTTTCTCAGCACCCCAGACATGGTCAGGAATAGGTATCACCAGGCTGTGTTGCGGGCAGAAATGAGGTGAGGACTGCAAATGTTAGAAATTTGAAAAAAATCTTCCTAATGAACATTTTGACCAGGTACCTTTATTACTCAGTCAGAAAACTCCTTCCTCACTCCCAGAGGAGACCAAAAATATAATTTCTGAAGAAACTGAATCAGAGAGACTATGGACTTAGGAACAACAGGCATTGAGGAATGCAGAAATGAGGTGTGGGGATGCGTAAATCTGGTAAGACCTCAGCGCCCCTATACGCCACCCCACTCCCGCACTCCCGGTTCTGGAGTGCCGGCGTCCAGGCTTATGCTTCCCACGCAAGACACTGGAAGACCCTCCTCTGAAGAAACTGAACTGCCCCAAGGAATACAAAGATATTAGTGGGTATCCTATGAAAAAGTCAACTGCCACCTAATTACCTGGCAGTGACTCTCACAAGGTACAAATTTCAACCAGTCATGTTTTGGCAAAGATCATTAGTTGAACAAGCCTAAATCATGTTTCCAGTGAGCTTTTTAGTATCTCAGTTCTGAATGTGAATGATGGCTGATCATCACCAGGTATTGAAAAATGCCCCCAACACAAAAGAGAGAGGGAAAAGAAAAACAGACTAACAAGGAGAAAAGAGGAGGAATTCAGAGAAAGTAGTGACATTATAGGGAGATGAAGAGAATTTTTTCTATCCTCAAAAGGGTAAAGAAGACATTGGATCTGCTAAAATGTAATTTTCAAAAAATTAAAAACCTGACCCTTATATAAATATAAAATGAGCATGTGTTGAAGATTTTATTCAATTCAGTTAATGAGGGATCTTGTCAGGTAATAGATCAATTCAAAGGAATATCTGAAGGACACACGTGATCAGTCAAGAATGCAGAAATGAGTTTGCTAATAGATGTAAAACAGATTAATATTCTATAGGGGAATAGTAGGCAATATTAGGGTTACCATTTTTACTGCGTGGAAATTAAATCCAACAGATCACTGGACAAAATTCATTTTCATTGCTATGGATAAGAATCATTTGCTTTATTACATGTTAACTTTACCCTTACATTGTTGTAAGATAGTCTAGTAGAGTGGTTCTGACGGTATGCTTCCTGGTCCGGCAGAATCAGAAGAAAGGTGGGAAAGGTGGAAGGAGGGAAAGAAGAAGGGAGGAAGACAGTAAATACAAGAACGACTTCAAATGGACATACTCATTTCACATAAACTTTTCCTCAATAGAGCTGATTTAGACAAAGACACACAAATGATGAGGAAAAAAATTATTGGACTTAAGAACAATACTGGAAGCTTTAAGGTAATGGAGCATTACCCTTGAAATTCTGAGCAAAAATGATTTCTAACCCAGAATGTTACAGCCAAGCTGTCAGTAAAGTGTGAGGATAAACACATTTTCATGCTTGCAGGGATTCACAAAAATTATCTCAGGTGAACCTTTTCTTACTTGATTAAGTGAAGATGTGTTCTTTCAAATGATGCCATAAAACGAGAAAGAGAAAGACAGATTTAGGACACTGGAGGTATCATACAGCAAGGAGAAGAGGAGAAGCTGTAGGATGATGACAGAGGCTGGTACCAACATTGCGTCTGTGCAGCAGACCCAGGGAGCAGCTGGCTGAGGCGGGAGCAGGAGAATGGAGGATTCCAGAAGAGATTTCTTCAGGGATAAAAATGGAACAAATTTGACCAGATGGAAAGTTTACATTGAGAGTTTTACACAGAGCTCTTGGTAGAAAACATACTCAGAGGTTAAAAATAAAGAAAATACAAAGAAATGAGGCAATTATTAACTCTAAGAAAAATAAAAGTTTGAATAAGCAAGAAAATGTAATCATGATACACTACTTGATTCAGCAGTGATTAATATTAACATGGAATTGATCATGAAATCACTGAATATGGATATAAGTAAAATTATGCAAGAAAATTACAATCTTTATCTACCATAGTAGGAACTCAATTGATGATATCTTAAATTAATGGATCTAGAGATTCCATCGTGTGCACATTATATAGAACTCTAAAGATCAATGCCGTAAGAACAAATGAGTTGAAAGTGGTTGCATCTGGGAAGAGGGGAGGAGAGCCAGGGACCACTATTTTTGTGTATGCCCTATTTATTAATTAGGGTGCAAAGAGAAATCAAATTTTCTTACTCATCAGTTATCATTTAACTCACTTTTCTGTGCCTATGGCAAAACTCAAGACAGGTTCCACAACTTCTCTGGTCCCTTTTAGATAATGGAAAGTCTTTGGGTTACTCACAGGCATTAAAGATTTTAGCCCAGGCTAGTAATAACATAACGCCTGTCTGGTCTTATTTAGTATCAAAACTCCATATTCAAAATTATTTTTTCTCTTCCCTCAGCTTCAGTCAGATTCAGGGTGAAGTACCAAAGGACTTGGTTGGCTTCTTCTCTTTTCCTTCCTCACATGCTTTGCCCGCCAGTTGTTGCTTCTCACAGCTCTAGGACTGGCTCAAGGAGAAGAGAGGAGTAGGGCACAGCCTCAGCAGTTGTGATCCAGCATTGGGGGGTGTCCTTGCCCCCCAAACTTCTGAGAGTTCACGCCCTCTATTTAATCCCCTCTTACCTCTACAAAATCCTCTCGGCTAAGATCCCTTTGAGTAGAAGTCTGAGTTAGCTCACTGCCCCTTGGGGTCCAGATCAGGTCCCCCCAGAGCGTGTGCCTCTGCCTGTGGGGAGGCACAGCTCAGTTCTGGGCAGCGCTTTTACTCCAGCTGCAGTCTTCACCTGTAGATTCTCTTAGGGATATATTCCAGTCATACGCTCCCTAACCTCAGGGGAGACATGTTTTGCCCTTCAGGAGGTTTCCTTGAAGCCTTCTTCCTTGGTTTAAGGTACAGGGTTGGCAACCAACCCCTCCTCCAGGAGGGAATGCTCAAGGCCTTCTCCAAAGCAATCTTTCTTTTGGTTTCTAGCATCTCCCACCTGTCTTGGCGTGGTGATGGGCTCTTGTTGCTGATTAGGTATTATAGTCATTTAACATGGTCTTTTTAACAGTGCCGTTTGCACATTTGTGGGGAAGATTTTTTAAAAAAAATTTCTAGTCTGTTCATTATCTACACATGGTTCTTTAATGCATGACCAGCCTTCAGGTGACATGACAGGTGACTTACCACATAATTGAACAAGTACCCGATATGGCCTGTTAACAAGGCAAGTCTACTGATGGTTGCATTTTCAGGGCAATGTCAAATTATTTTAAAGGTTTCTAAGGACTCTCAGTGTTTGTATTTACCTGGTAGCAAACTGATAAAAATAGTTACCAGACTGGCATGAGCCCATGGGCATGGTTTGAGTTGAACTGTTCTAGCATTTCCCTTCAGGATTGGAGGATAGCGGTGGTTACTGTATCGTTCGTGGCCTTTGGGGCATCAGCTGAAACAGACCCCAAAAGTTCTAGTGTAATATTCTGTTATAATAGCTCTTTATTAATCTACATATATTTATTACATGTCTGTTCTGTGACACATATCCTACACAAACAGAGCTCCTGTTCTAGAAGGTGCGGGAGAGGTAATGATTAATTAAATAATATATTACGGTAGGAAACACGTGATGTGAAGAAAATGCTGAGGTCACGGGGGAAGAGAAAATTGGAGGTGAAATGGGGAGCTGCAGTTTTATGTTGCATGGCCAGGGATTATTCTTTGATAATGTTTCATTTGATCAGAGACCTGTATCAGTAACAGAACCATGTATCTGGGCTAAGAGCCTTTTAGGCCAAATGCTTTTTAGCATTATTTGCTTCTTAACTTAAGGGCATGTCTTACTCTGACAAAAAAATACAAGTCAATTTAAAAATTAATGGGGAAAAATGAATGGGAGATGAGGACATCTCATCTTTTACTTTTTAAAGGAGTTTGTGTAAGAAGGGAATGAAGAATTTAGGCAGTAAGCTAGGGAGGATGTAGGATTCAGAGAGGTCTTCCTTGAAACAGGAGACATGAAATGTTTTGGTGAGAAGAAAGGGGGGCTTTCTCTGGGCCTGGACAGAATGAAGGTGAGGATAAGAACAGAAATAGATATGTTTTGGGATTAATAGATGTTGTTGAACAGGAAGAGTGTTACCGAACAAAAATGGGGGTTCGGCTGCCCGATGCCACCAAAGGCAAACTCTATAAACAGAGGCTGGTGAGAGAGGAAAGAGGTTTTTGTTTGGATGCTGAATGATCTGGGACAATGGGGAGCTCCCCGTCTCAAAGCTCATCTTCTCTGCAAAACCCAGACAAAACCCAGTCATCCTCAGCAAGGCCAAAACAACAGGCAGTGCCCAGAATTCCTGCTCCATCTTAACGTACTTTCCTTTGGAGCCCAAGGCAGCTGATAAGCAATCATCCAGGTAGCTCAGCTTGTTCCCAGCTGCTGTCTGGCTTCAGGCTCCTCTCCTGGAGGCTGTGTGTGGAGCTGGCTCCACCATTGGCCATGTGGCTTCCGATGCCTCAAGGTCTCATGCACCAGGTCTGGAGAGCATGTGAACTCATTGGCGAATGCTCTAACAGGTGAGAGAGAGAGAGAGAGAGAGAGAGAGAGAGAGAGAGAGAACACTCCCTTATGGAAGCCATGGGTCACATGGTCTGTGGAGAGAACTGGTCAGTGTACCCTCCGAGTGCAGGTTCCAAGCAGTTAGCAATGAGCCAGAGACAGTTTCTTTCTTCTCCTGGGTTTATATAAGCTTTAGGAGCAGAATGGACCAGGTGCTTTCCCAAATAATCAGTCAGCTTCCCACACTTTCCCACGCTTTGGGTGGGTCCACCTCCCAACCAACCCCTTCCTTCCCTAGGCTAGACTGGCAGTCCTCTTTGGTCTAGCACTGCCCCTGTGCCATTTTGACTTCTATGGTGCATGTACCTGCCTTCCCCCGATCACACCCCCAATCTTGTATTGGTTGGGCGTATGAGGGGTTTTCTCTTCTTATCCAATTATCTTGCTAGCCTTGCATGCGCTCAGTGTAAGAACTTCCTCCTGCCGTGATCTTGCCCTGAGGACAGGGGAGACTCCTAAAGCGCTCTCTCACCTCCACACCCTGCCATACGCTAGGCCCCATATGAAGCCAGTTGACTGCACTTGGGGCCCACTGGCAGAGAGCCTAAGGAAAGGGAGCCTGGAAACCCCGCATGGCCTCTCAGGCATCATTGAGGATGGCTTCAGCAGGAGGGGCGGGGCATCTGTAGTCTGGAGGTGGGCGCCCACTCGGGTGGAGCCTCTGCGAGGCCCGAAGTTGGTTTAGCCTCGCAGTGTTGTGAAACTCAACGTCCTTGCCATGGCCCTGGCTGGTTTGCGAAAGTATTGTCTGACTGCATACCATACCCTCAGTGCTTGAACCTCCAACCTCTGTCCCTGAGGAGTGTGGCTCGATGCAAAGTGGCTCCCAGGTCCCATTCCCATGGCCTGGCTCCATCTCCCCGGGCAGCGCTTCCAATTCTATGCCCTCAGCCTGCTCACACCAGTCCAGGCAGGCTGTCCATCAGTATCGACAGTGCTGAGGGTCCAGCTGATGTTAGATACTTTTATATTTGTTGATGTAGCAAACTGCTTGGCTTCAGGTTTCAAAGCAGGTCTCAGCAATTTAGGATCAGGAGTTAAGGTGAAGGTTTCGGCTGATCCAGGACAGAGGGTGGAATGGATAGCCCTAAGGAAGGTGGCTGGGATAGTGATGACAAGAGAATACTTGAAATGATGCATTGTGAAACCCTACAGGGAAGGACAGGAAATCACAAGGACAGTCATGGATCCAACCAAGAACGAAGAGGATTGGAAGGCTGATTATTCTGAAAAGGAGCGTGAGAATGGGAGAGCCAGATATTTGAGGTCATGTTGTTAGGTTAGAGAGAGAGTTTTCAGATTTGGTTCAGTTCCAGGTGATGTAATCATCTGGAGAGGAGCCAAGGGTCAGAAGAGGACAGAAGGTGAAGATTACTTGAGTTTGGGGGATTAGGAACTTTTGTGGTTGAAGTGTTGGATGGCGCATCCAACTGATGTGGAAATCTTCCCTGATGATGATGACGCTCATCCTGGAGAAATGGCAGTGAATCAGATGCCCAAGTCCTCAGTGAATGAGGGGGTGGGGCCAGAGGTTGGACAGTTCAGAGGGGGAGAGAGTGGTGCTGGATGATGCCTTTAGACTTCAGAGTGGGGTAGGCTTCGGATGGGGTCCCTGGGAGAAGGAGCAGCCTCCGCTGGAGAAATGCTGGAGTGCAGAGAGCAGGCACTTACTAATGATTAAAGTAAGACACACAGCGGAGATGAAACTTTCCTTTTTTTCCTCGGGAACTTTTTTTATTGTTGTTCTATTACAGTTGCCCCAATTTTCCCCCATTGCTCTCCCCGGTCCTGCCCACCACCCGCTCCCACAGTCAGTCCCCACCCTGTTGTCCATGTCCGTGGGTCCTTCATACAGGTTCCTTGACTAGACCCTTGCTTTTCTTTTCCCCTTATCCTCCTCCCCTACCCCTCTGGCTGCTGTCAGTCTGTTCCTTGTTTCCATGCCGCTGGTTCTATTTTGCTCGTTATTTGTTTTGTTCATTAGAATCGTCTTATTGGTGAGATTGTATGGTATTTGTCTTTTGCTGCCTGGTTTATTTCACTTAGCATAATATTCTCCAGTTCTGTTCATGCTGTTGTGAAAGGTAGGAGTTCCTCCTTTCTGCAGTGTAATATTCCATTGTTTAAATGTATCACAGTTTTTTGATTCACTCATTTACTGATGGGCACTTAGGCTGTTTCCAGAATTTGGCTTTTGTAAATAACACTGCTATAAACACAGGGGTGCATAGGTTCTTTTGAATTGGTGCTTCAGAGTTCTTAGGCTATGATCCCAGCAGTGGAATTGCTGGGTCAAAAGACAGTTCCATTTTTAGTTTTTTCACAAAATTCCATACTGTTTTTCACAGTGGCTGCACCAGTCTGCATTCCCACCAACAGTGCACTAGAGTTCCCTTTTCTCCACAACCTTGTCAGCACTTGTTTGTTGATTTGTTTATGATGGCCATTCTGACCAGTGTGAGGTGGTATCTCATTGTAGTTTTAATTTGTATTTCTCTGGTGGCTAGTGATGCTGAGCATCCTTTACTATGCCTATTGGCCCTCTGTATGTCCTCCTTGGAGAAGTGTGTGTTCAGGTCCTTTGCCCATATTCTAATTGGAATGTTTATCTTCCTGGTGTGGAGTCATGTAAGGTCTTTATATATTTTGGAGATCAAGCCCTTGTCCGAGGTTTCCCTAGCAAATATGTTTTCCTGTACAGTTGATTCCCTTTTCATTTTTATGATATTTTATTTAGCTATGCAGGAGCTTTTTTTTTTTTTTAATTTTTATTTATTTATTTTTTTAAAATTAATTTATTTACTTTTTAAATACATTTGTCTCTGCCTTTCCCCCACCTCTTTCCCTTGCCCCCTCCCACCTTCCCTCCCTTAGCTCTTCCCCTTTGGTTTTGCCCATGAGTCCTTGCTATATGTTCCTTGACTTTCCCCTTCCCTTCCCTTTCCCTGCCCCCCCCTTCCCTCTTGTCTCTGTTGATTTCTTTTCCTTTCAGTGCAGGAGCTTTTTAATGTGAGGTAGTCCTATCTGTTTATTCGTTCCTTTATTTCTCTTGCCCTAGGAGATAAATCAGTAAAAATATTGCTGTGTGGGATATCTGAAATTTTTCTGCCTAATTTTTCCTCTAGGACTTTTAGGGTTACACAGGTTATGTTTAAGTCTTTTATCCATTTTGAGTTTATTCTGGTGTGTGGCGTAAGTTGGTTATCTAGTTTAATTTTTTTGGCATGTACCATTCCAGTTCTCTCGACTCTGTTGAAGAGGCTATTTTTATTCCATTTCATACTCCTCCCACTTTGTCAAATATTAATTGATCATAAAGACATGTGTTTATTTCTGGGCTCTCTATTTTGTTCTGTTGACCTATTTGTTCTTATGCCAGCACCAGGCTGTTTTGATTACAGTGGCCTTGTAATATAGTTTGATACCAGATATTGTGATGCCTCGTACTTTGTTCTTCTTTCTCAAGATTGCTGAGGCTATTCATGGTCATTTTTGGTTTCATTAAAACTTTTGAAATATTTGTTCTAAATCTTTGAAATATGTCACTGGTATTTTAATAGGTATTGCATTGAATTTATAGATTTCTTTGGGTAGTATGGGCATTTTAATGATAATTCTTCCAATCCATGGACACAGTAAATCCTTCCACTTTTTTGTATCTTCCTTAATTTCTTTCTTCGATGTTCTGTAGTTTTCTCAGTACTGGTCTTTTACCTCCTTGGTAAAAATTATTCGTAGGTACTTTTTCTGGTTGCTAAAATTTTTTTTCCTAGTTTCTGTTTCTGATATTTCATTGTGGGTGTGCAAAAATGCCTTCAATTTCTGAATATTGATTTTGTAGCCCACTATTTTGCCAAATTCACTTAATAAGTCAGGTAGTTTTTTGGTGTAGCCTATAGGTTTTCCTATGTACACACTGTCACTTGCAAATAATGACAGTTTTTCTTTCTCTTTTCCAATTTGGATGCCTTTTTTTTTTTTTTGTCTTGTCTGATTGCTGTGGCTAGAACTCCCAATGTTATGTTGAATAAAAGTGGTGAAAGCAGACACACTTGTCTTGTTCCTGATCTTAGGGAGAAAGCTTTTAGTTTTTGCCCGTTGAGTATGACGTTGGCAGTAGGGTTCTTATACATGGCCTTTATTATGTCCAGGTGTGCTCCCTCTATTCCCACTTTGCTGAGCGTTTTCATCATAAATGGGCGCTGTACTTATCAAATGCTTTTTCAGCATCTCTTGATATGATCATGTGATTTTTGTCTTTCCTTTTGGGTATGTGGTATATTATGTTTATTGATTTGAGAATATTATACCATTCTTGCATTCCTGGGATGAATCCCATTTGATCATGGTGTTTAATTTCTTTAATGTATTGCTGGGTCCGGTTTGTCAATATTTTGTTGAGGATTTAGCATCTATGTTCATCAGTAATATTGGCTTGTAGTTTTCTTTCTTTGTTGTGTCCTGTCTGGTTTTGGAATTAATACTGGCCTTGTAAAAAGAGTTTAGGAACCTCCCTCTTCTTGAATTTTTTGGGATAGTTAGAGAAGGACAGGAGTTGGCTTCTCCCTAAATGTTTGGTAAAATTTGCCTATGAAGACATCCAGTCCAGGGCTTTTGTGTGCTGGAGTTTTTGATTGCTGCTTCAATTTCACTAGTAGTTATTGTTCTATGATTCATTTTTGGAAGACTATATGTTTCTAGAAATTTGTCTGTTTCACCCAGGTTTTTAAATTTCTTGTCATATAGTTGTTCTTAGTAATCTCTTACAATACTTTGTATTTCTGTGGTATCAGTTGTAATTTCTCCTCTTCTGTTTTGGATTTTATTTATTTGGATCCTTTCTTTTTTTCTTGATGAATCTGGTTAAAGGTTTATTGATTTTGTTTATCTTATAAAAGAACAACTCCTGGATTTATTGATCCTTTGAATTGTTCTTTTAGTCTTTATGTCATTTAATTCTGCTCTAATCTTGTTTATTTCCTTCCTTCTACTCACCTTGGGCTTTGTTTGTTGTTCCACTAGTCCTTATATATGTAGGGTTAGGTTGTTTATTTGATATTTTTCTATCTTTTTTAGGCAGTCCTGTACTGCTATGAACTTCCCTCTCAGGATTGCCTTTGCTGTGTCCTATGGGGTTTGGATTATTGTGTGTTCATTTTCATTTGTTTCCAGAAACTTTCTGATTTCTTCCTTGATCTCATTGTTAATTCATTCATTATGAAATAGCATGCTATTCAGTCTCCATGAATTTGAATGTTTTTGAGTTTTTCCCTTGAGATTGGTTTCTAGTTTCAAGTTATTGTGAACCAAGAAAATGCTTAGTAGGATTTCAATTTTCTTGAATTTGTTGAGGTTTGTTTTGTGTCCTACCATGTGGTTTGTTTTTAAAAATACTCCATGTGCATGTGAAAAAATGTATATTTTTCTCCTTTGGTGTGAAAGGTTCTGTATGTACAAATTAAGTCCATTTGATCTAGAGTTTCATTCAATGCCACAATACCCCTGTCGATTCTTTGCTTTGAAGATTTAGCCATTGTTGACAATGTGGTGTTACAATCCCCTACTATGAGTGTGTTGCTGCTGATATCTTTCCTGAAGCCCTCCAAGATTTTCCTTGTATGTTTGGGTGCTCCTATGTTGGGTGCATATATGTTTACAAATGTTATATCTTCTTGATGTATTATTCCCTTAAGAATTATGAAGTGTCCTTCTTTGTCTCTTTTTATGTCCTTGGTTTTCAACTCTATTTTGTCTTATATAAGTATTGCTACCCCAGCTTTTTTTTCATGTCCATTTGCTTGGAATATTTTTTTTCCATCCCTTCGCTTTCAGTCTGTGTAGATCTTTTGTTCTGTGGTGGGTCTCTTGTAGACATTTTAATGAGGGTCGTATTTTCTTGTCCATTCAGCTACCCTGTATCTTCTGATTGGAGCATTTAATCCATTTATATTTAAGGTTATTATTGATATTTATTCCATGCCATTTTTCCCCTTTATACCTGTGTTCCACTCTTTCTCTCTCTTTTTCTTCATCTTCTTAAAGCAGTCTCTTTAGCACCTCTTGCAATGCTGGTTTGGGGGAGATGTATTCTTTTAGAATTTTTTTGGTTTGTTTGGGAAATTCCTTATTTCACCTTCCATTTTAAATGAGAGCTTGCTGGGTAGAGAGGTAGAGTAATCTTGGTTGCAGGCCTTTGCTTTTCATTACGTGGAATATTTTGAGTCATTCCCTTCTGGTTTATAGTGTTTCTGTTGAGTAATCAGCTGATAGCCTTATCAGAGCACCGTTGTATGTTACTAGCTGTTTCTCCCTTGCTGTCTTTAAGTTTCTCTCTTTGTCTTTAAATTTTGCCATTTTAATTATGATGTGTCTTGGAGTAGGCCTCTTTAGGTTCCTCTTGATTGGGACCCTTTGTGCTTCCTGGACTTGTGTTACTTTTTCTTTCAAGTTAGAGAAGTTTTCTGTCATTACTTTTTCAAACAGGTTTTCTGTCCCTTACTCTTCTTCTTCTCTTTCTGGTATCCATATTATATGGATATTATTACATTTCATGTTGTCCTGCAGTTCCCTTAAACCCCTTCATTGTTTTTGAGTCTTTTTGTTTTGTTTTGTTTTGTTGCTCTGTCTGGGAATTTTTTTTCTACCTTGTCCCCCAACGCACTGATTCAGTTCTCTGCTTCACCTAGCCTGCTTTTAATTCCTTCTGTGTTCTTCATTTCAGATATTGTATTCTTCCTTTCTTCCTGCTCTTATTTATAGTCTCTATGCCTTTTTTCATGCTGGTAGTTTGCAGTAAGTTCCTTGTAGCTTCCCTTTTGTTCTTTGTAGTTCTCACTAAGCTCATTGAGCTTCCTTATAACCATTATTTTGAACTCCATGTCTGCTAGTTTGCTTGCCTCTTTTTCATTTAGCACTCTTTCTGGGGTTTCCTTCTTTCTTCTTTCCTTTTGACTAGGGGCTGTTTCTTTGCCTCCCCAATTTAGGTAAACTCTTCTTGTTTGTTTCTGCTTCTTAGATTGATCTGTTTTGACTCTATGTCTTATGGTGTGACCTTCTGTGGTAGGAGACCTGTGGGATTCAGTGGTGCAGTCTCCCTGATCTCCTGAACTTGATGCTCTTGGGATGTCCTTTATGTTGTTTATGTGGGCTCTGTGGTTATAATTCAGTTTTGGTTGTTGTTGGGTCATTCTTTGATGGGTCCTTCCCTCTGGCAGGCTGACTGAGAGTCAGTCTGCCCACCATGTCTTTTATGCTGTTGTATAGGCACTGACAGTACAAAACCAAACAACCCAAGAAACAAACCCACACCTGCATAATGACCACCACTCACAATCACACTATCAACAGCAAATGAGCCAATATTAATAAAGGTGTAAAGAGGTTAATAGTATCATATTAAATGATACTATTTAATATGAATAGTATTCATATTAAAATGAATATGAATGCTATTCATATACTATTATGAATGCTATTCAGAAAAATTGAATATGAGATGACTAACTGAAAGAAAAATGATTTTGAGAGCATAGGGGGGAAGCAATAGTAAGAGTAGGAAATAGAGACAAGGTGAAGAGAGAAAGAAAGTAAAATATACATCATAAATAAAAAAGGGAGGGAAGAAAGAGGAATGGAGTAAGAGAAGGGCAACGTATAGTGTTAGGTTTAAGCAGAAATTTAAAAAGTATATAGTGAGAGAGAGGGGAAAAAAAGAAAAAATAGGAAACAAGTTGGACAAAAAGATCCACCATAGCACTATCAACAACAAATGAGCAAAGATTAATGTAGGTGGAATGGGAGTAAGAGGAAAAAAGACAGAAAGAAAAGCTTAAGAGATGTCTAGAGGAAAGAGGAGTGATTTTTGAGAGGATAAATGGAGAAGGAATACTAAGAGTGAGGAATGAAAACCATGATAAAACAGGGAAAAATTAACGTTTTAAATGAAAAAGAAAGTGCAAGAGGAAGGCAAAATGGGTATGAGAGGGGAATGGCAAAATTTTAGATTTGAAATGCAAAAATAGTGAAGATCTAGAAATAAAATTGAAGAAATGCAACAACTATCCTATCCACACCAATGAGCAAAGATTGATAAAGAGAGAATAAGAGTATTTTAAGAATGGGGAAAAGAATGTGAGATGACTAATGACAAGAAAAATGGTTTTGAGAGGCTGGAGAAAGGAGAAATAGTAAGAGTGCAGAATGGAAACAAGTTGTAGCAAGAGAGAATATAAAATTTAAAATGAAAATAAAAGGAAAGAAGATGGTGAAATGGAGTAAGGGAAGGAAGGAGCAACATATGAGATTTCAAATAAACTATAATATAAGAACTAGTGACCTAATAGGCACAAACTTGAAGATAAGAAATGAATGTTAAAAAGCTATGCAGGAGAGAAAAATAACGCAAATCATGAAGACCACGATGGAATTCACCTCTGTAAAGTCTAGTGTTTCCCACTGCCTTCTCTTTCTGGATTCTCCCCTGGTGGTGTCAGATGGTGTCCCAATCTGGACCTAGTCAGCCTGTTAGAGACTACCAGTGATCCATAGTCTATGGCTGACTCCTTCAGTTGTTAATCTAGTCACTCTGTAATTTTAAGCAGTCAGGCTTAAGCACTACAAGGTGGAGCAGAACAACTTCTGGGGGTGGGGCTATTGCTTCCCTTCAGGCTGATGGCACTTGGAGGGAACTGCTCTGCCTGAGCAAGATGGCTTCTGCAGTATTGGGAATGACTCAGCACAGGGATCCTGGCAGCTGCTCCCTCAGTTCTCTCTCCAAAGTCACCATCCCCAGACTCTCCTCAAGTGTCTCTAGTCCACTCTGCCTTCCCTTTACCAGAGCCCAGGAAGTGGCTGCAAACAAAATTTTCTGCATTGGCCCTATGAGAGGCTTTGTGTGTCTCCAGCCATTTCTCCCTGGCAGACAGAAACCTTGCTGTTTTTCACAGCTGGATATTATTTGGGTTCCTTTCTGGCTCTGGAGCTGTAGGCTGGGGAGCCCAGCTTGGAGTTTATACCCCACACTTCTCAGGGGGAACCCCCTGGCCACCGAAATTTCCCTCTGGCACTCCAGCTGTCACCCGTGGGAGCCCAGCCAGTACTCTCTCATCTCTTCACCACTCTGTACCAGTCACGTTGTGGTGAAGCTGTTTCTTCTGTCTGTTCATGGTCATAAGGCCTCCTTCCAGCTATTGTTCAGTTGGTTATTCTGTATGATTTCTCTACAATTCAGTTGTAATTCCACACTGGTGCTGTGAGGAGGTTAGTGCAGCTTCCACTTACTCTTCTGACATCTTGGGTCTCTCATATAAACCTGAGGTGGCACTTTCTGTGACAAGATACAGCTTGTTGACAGTGAAATCGAGGTTCCAAAGAACACCTTGAAAAAGTTCTCCAGGTGGGCAGCAGAGGAGGAGGTACAGACAGACAACAGGAGAATGATAGTCTTTGAGATGACAGTTGCCTTTGGGGTAGTAGCCAAGGATGGCAGAGATGAGCAGTGGGGTGGGTGAGCTCATCAGTGCTGAGATCCCAGCAGCTCTAGGGATGGACCTAATGCAGCCCCCTGCCATCCATACCAATGGTCTAGTCTTTGCACCTGGCCAAGTGCTGTGTCCACTCAAGTCTGTGTTTAGCATGTGAGCTCTTCAAAAGCCTTTTGGAGTGACTAAGACCTAAATATATTATTGATTCTGAAATACAAACTTTGGAACTTGAACTTTAAAACTGTCTTTAATTAAATGGTTACAAAATATATCATTACTTTAACTGGGCAGTTGCAATTCAAATATTATATAGCTGTACATAAATTAAATTTAAAATTACAAAAGACATTTTAACAAAATTTATTTAAATAGTAAATCCCTTTCAAACATTTAATGGAAAAGTGTATTAGATGTGTCTGATCGTATGTCTGAGGATATGGATAGAGCTTGCAAAAGAGTGCCTAGGACCCTGAGAATATCTCAGTAGTCTTTGGCTTGGGTTCCAAATAGAACCTCAGTGAGAAGTTGTTCTCTCTGAGTTCCAGTGAGTTCTCAGTGAGAAGGTATTTGTGTGCTGTCGCAAGCGGTGTGTGGAGGGAGCGCTGGGGGTCACTGCTTGTCCCAGGTCTGGGTAGCAGCTGCCGTGTCTGGGGATGGAGCACATCACAGGGAACGTGGCTTTCCAGGATCTGAGGGTTACCATCTAGGTCCAGCTGAGACGGGATCAGAGACTCTGAATCCCACAGAGCCCATCCTGGAGTTGTCACAGATGGGGGGAATGAACACAAGTTCTTGCAAACACTTCTCTGTTTGCCAGGAAAGGTGACATGTTACCTCCCCCTAGCGGGGAAGGCCCAGAGTCCCTTTGTTCAAAGGCTTTTATTGAAAGGGTTGTCAGTAGGGCGAGGTAACAGGAATCTACAGGTTATCTCATTATATCAGTGGGTTAATGTTTACAGAGAATAGGTGATGTTTTGAAGAAAACAAATGGCAGGAACACACCTATATACTTGGGTCTGAGAGGAGACGAGTAAACAAGAGAGATGCCTAAACACTAGAGCATAGTAAACACAAGAATGCCTAAGGGTATAGGGTTAGGGTCTGTGAATAATGTAAATTTGCTTCCCAGCATGAGCTGGCTATCATCTTTTGAGGGAAAAACAAAGCATACTTTAAAGTATTTACTTTTAGGCCTGATTTCCCTGGGAACCGCCAGATCTAATTTAGGACTGTCTCTGGTATTGTTTCAAGCCTGAACCAGGCCAGGGGAGGGAGCCGCCAAGAGGCAAGGAGACTGCTTCGGGATAGAATGAGGACTCTGGCCATGTCCAAACCGAGCCGAGGGGTGCAGGCCTTTTTGCCCTTTCTCTGTGTCCCCCAAATTCTTGTCTGCTTCCTGCACCAGCCGATACCTGGCTTAGGTTGACCCTCCATCGAGGGGTCTTAACTGTCATCAACAAGCGACCATCACAGGGCCAAGCAGGGAGGCAGGGGCTATGCCTCTGCCAGGGGGAACAGGTTATGTCCCCTCAGGGGTCTGTTTCTCCAAGGTCTCCCTGATTATTTCCAGCCTTGGGGCCCTCCCGCCTGTCGGCAGGGTTACAGTTCCTGAAACCAGACAGGGCATTTACCAACAGTGTGCAATGGAATATGGTGTGAGTAAAGATAACAAGGCCTCCAATATGACCCTCTTCAAGTCAGGAAGGGGATCCTCTAGTATTCTGAGGAATTTTCTCTCTCAAAGGTATTAGTTTTGGCATTTGCCTTTGGTGATTTGGAGGCATAATTTTATTGTTTCTTCACAATCTCTTAAATATCACATTATTTGAAATAGGTGATGGGAAACATTAAAAAGGATAGGTATTCTTCAGGCTCACATACAAAATAATACAGAATTTGTAATTTTAAGGCCTAGATTTAAATTGTGACAGTAACTTCGTCTTTTTGAGCCATAGTTTTCATTGATGCTGACAGAATGAGATTAATAGCAATATATGCCTCATAGGATTATTGCAGGGGTTAAATGAAATAATATTTTTCATTTAAAATGACAACATTTTTTGAGCTATAAAATGCCTCACAAGTGTAGTCATGATTGACAAGGCTCTTAGGTGGTGTGATGGTGATAAACAGGGATGAAAAGAGATTGAAATGACTGATTTATGACACTCTGTCATCATTGGCTGATGCAGGCCTTGTTTAATTAATTAATTAATTAACCTGGTAAGCACCCACAACCCCCAATTCAAAACAAAAGCTAGGACTCTGGCAGTGACCTACATCTAACTGTATGGGCTCTCCCTTCCAGCCACCTGTCTCTCCCTCTTCAAGGTAACCATCATTCTGAAACACCTTTGTTATTCTAGTTTCCCTTTTCACAGTTTGTTACAGCTCTCTATGTTCCTTAAAAGTTTGTACTTTAAATTTTAGTTGTTTTTAACTTAATAAAAAGATCCATATTTTATGTCATTATTTTTTAAAAATTTATTTATTTTTAGAGAGAAGGGAAGAGAGGGAGAAAGAGAGGGAGAAACATCAGTGTGCGAGAGATATATTGATCAGCTGCCTCTTGCACACCCTCAACTGGCCTGCAACCCAGGCATGTTCCCTGACTAGGAATCGAACCAGTGACCTTTGGGTTCACAGGCCTGCACTCAATCCTCTGAGTCACACCAGCCAGGGCATGTAATTATTTGAGGCTCACTTTTTTCACTTAAAACTACATTGCTAGTATTTAACCATATTGCTGCATGTCACTGTAGCGTATTCATTTAGAATTTTATGTGAATGTAGCATTGTGTATTCATTAACTCTTTTATAAATGTGTGTTTGATTTTAGGCCTTTGCAAATCATTTGAGTGCTACTGCAAGTTTTCTTGTACGTGCCTCTTACACATATGTGCAAAGGTGTTTCTTGGGTATATGCTTAATGGAAGTATACATATGTATCAGTATACTTTCATAGGGTATACTGGAAAGTTAAACTTTAGGAAACAATGCCAGACTGTTTTTTTTTGTTTTTCTTTTAATTCCAGAAATATTTTAATACAATTGTAGCATCTTTATGAAGTCACATCCAATCCACTGAATATATTCAAGGGATTAATAAAAATATTATACATCTTTACTCACTACCTGAATATAATTAAAAAGTATTTGGTTCTTATAGATCAGACTAATTTCCATGTTCATTCATATTTGCACTGCTAGTCAAACAGCATACAAGTAAATCTATGGATTATAGTAGTGTGGCTTCACTCCTTATTGATCTGAAGTCTAAGTATCAAAATTGAATGTTTTATTTTTTAAATGCCACAATGTTTGAATCCTAGAAAGGAACAGTTAACCAATTTAAGGCAAGATATTGAAACTTTTATACAACTTTAATTTGAAAAGATAAAAGAATACTTTGTCAGCCCTGGCTAGTGTTGCTCAGTGGATTGAACATCAGTCTGCAAACCAGAGGGTTGCTGGTTCAATTCCCAGTCAGGGCACATGCCTAGTTTGTGGGACAGGTCCCCAATAGGGGGCACTCAAGAGGCAACTGCACATCGCTGTTTCTCTCCCTCCCTTCTCCTCTGTCTAAAAATAAATAAATAATAAAAAAGAGAATACTTTATCAAAGATCATACATACCTTAACATTTAGATACCTATTGATTCTTATAAAGGTAGTAATAAAAATGTCAGTGCAAGTTCTACATTGGTTTCCTCAGTAGAGGAAACAATAGGATTTTTTTAGTAAATCATTATTTTCAAATCCCAAAATATTCCAAGGGGAAAGAATTCTTCTGGTGCAGGACTTATATATGGTACAAGTATTTTTATTCAATAAAGATAGATATGACATGATTATACATAAAAATTAGTGTCTTAGTTTGTTTAAACTTTTGTGTGATTTACTTGAATGCACGCTTTAAAATAACAATTTAAAAACCAACCGATTTAAAATTTATTGATAGTGGTAGTGCAAAAAGAGGGTTGAAGGTTAGCATTTCACAAAGAAATAATATATTAAAATATATGTAAAGTGTGTTTGTGTGGTGTTTTAGTGACTAAAAAAGGCACAAAGTGAGTTAAATTAAGAGAACACATTAACACTTGTTCTGAACTCTGGTTAACTATTCAATATTAATCATAATAGACACTTTTAGATAAGAATCCAGATTTCTTGTAATTGAAAAGTGACATCACACTTTCTAGCTCTATTATTTGGGCTAGTAAGCAACTGCACTAAGACTTCAACTAGGCAGTATACATTACCAAAACTGTGCTGTTACAGTGGCTAAGTGATAACTTATGAAATGGAATTAGTTCTCAGAGGCTTAAGGGAAAATATTGGTACTTTTACATTTGCAAAGCTACTTACACACTTGAAGAAAATGTTAATGTTATGTGGAAAAAAATAAATAGTGGTGATTTGATCTTTATTTTAATTAATATATTAAATGGACAACACATTTTAACATTAAAAAAAGACATTAATGGATCATACTCAGAAGTTTTCCTACAAATGGACCATTAATGTTAGGCACCAAAAATGTCAAATTTTTCTCTTTTATTCAGCCTTTTCAACCATTACCTCCTCAACTCATCACTTTCAGCTTACTCAAGACAAGATGTTATGTGCACTTACTAGTGTTTTTTTCCACAGAAAGATATTTTTTTCTACTGATGTGTGACTTATTTAAAGTTAGCTGTTTGTTTTTGTTACCCAGTAACTGAATGAGATTCATCAATGTAGTTACACACTAAATTTAATCATTTCATTATAATCCTACATTTATCTCTAGAAGTGTGAGTTGAAGTTTGATAGTTTCACTTCCATATATCTATACACCACTTGTCATTAAACAAGTGAAAATTGTTTACCCATGTATCCATTCCTGTCTGGTAGAAGAACTCCAAGGAGTAGGACTGACACTTCAGGGTCCAGACTGAATTTTTATGTAAACTTCTATGGCAAAGTTGGTCTTGTAAGCTGTCTTACATTTGCAAACATTGTACATTCAAAAGTTACTTACCTAAAAGGTTTTTTTGTTTTACCCCTTATTTTTTTTATTTCCCCGGGTTGCCCTTTTTACTTAATCCCTTATGTAATATAATGTGACTCTGAATCATAAGGGACATGATAGAAATTATTTACAGTAACTGTTAAGAATAAGGCTCTTTTGTTGTTCAAGTGCACACAGTTTTGTGTTTAGTTTGTGGGGGGAGGGTGTGTGTGTGTGTGTGTGTGTGTGTGTGTGTGTGTGTTCATTCTATGGCTAAAGTAGAAATGATAATAGAGGTTGTAGCAATCTAGGTGCCGTGAGATAACTGACAAAATATACAGTGGAGAATACCGAGAAAGGACGGTTAGCAATTCAGTTGTTCAGAATAGCCTTTTTATGAACTGGGCAAATGTGGAATGTACACGGTGATACCTGCAGACTGTTTTTCAAAGTGCTTCCATCACTTATACTTCATTAGCTGTGAACCATACTGTTTTAGGCGCATAGTAATATTAGACTTAAAACTTCTTTACCAATTGAATTCCTGTCATATGTTATCTCACAGTGGGTTTGATATGATTTACTCTTATCACTAATGATGCCAAACACCTTTTCATATGTCTATTAGCCATAGGTGTTTGCATCCCTGCAAAATGTCTGTCTATCCATTTTATTTGCCCTTTTCCTCATTTGGTGGTTTGTGCTTTTCTTGATTTGTAAGAATCCTTTATATATATTTCTGTTCACTGGGTTTTAATTTAAATTATGCTTTGTTGTTTTTGATAATATCTTTCCCCTAACTCCTACTTTTGATGCCCTTTTCCATTTCTTTAAATATATGAAATATTTTTTCTGTTTAATATCTGATAATTATTATACTTGAAGTTTTTGTTTATGGGTTTCGTCTGTTGTTTCTGTAGTCCCACCTGTGAGGACTTGTTTCATTACATGTTTTTCAACTTAAAAAAAAAATTGACCTACAATAATTGACCTACAATATTATGTTAGTTTCAGGTGTACCACATAATGATTTGATATCTGTATATATTGCAAATTATTACCACTGTAAGTCTGCTTAACATCATCACCATACTTAGTTATGTTTTTTTTCCTTGTGATGGGAACTTTTAAGATCTACTCTTTGCAACTTTCAGCTATGCAATACAGTACCATTAACTACAGTTGTCATGTTGTGTAGTACATCTCTCTGACTTATTTATTTGATAACTGGAGTTTGTATCTTTTGACTCCCTTCAGCCATTTCACACACCCCGTACTCCTGTTTTGCAACTTTTTATCAAGAACTTTCCTTTGCTGGAACTTCATGGTCATTTTTGTGGCTTGAATTAAAGGTATATTTTTCCAGAAAGGGTCTTTTTTTATTTCTGCCAGGCTTTATTAACTATGGGAAATAAATTGTCAGCATCAGAAGTTTCGATACAGCGTAGGTAGTGTAACTGGTCACAAAACACGAGAACGACCTTGTGATTATGAAAACGTTTTTCCTACTTCATCCAGCCTCAGGCCTCAGATGGACAAATGTCCTTACCATCTCAGGATATTTTGATTTGTTTTCCTAATTCATGCTTTCCTGGCTCTATCTGCAAATGTCCCAATCAGACTTCCTCGTTTTTGTCTTCTGTCCCCTCCCAGGTGCTTGGCCTACAAAGGGGAAGCTTTAGGTTACAGGGGTCAATGCATCATCTCTATTTCTCTTGCTGTTGAAGATTTCCTGCCAACTCATGGATGCATAAAAAATATGCATGTGTATCTGAGTGTGTGTGTGTGTGTATCAAATATGTATCAAATTTTTTATTTTGTCCAGCATTTTTAGGTATTGTGTAGTAGGTACACTTGTTAGGATATCAAGTCTGCAGGATATCTGAGAAACCTTTGTCTTATTTTTTGTAAGACTAAAGAGGTTCCCCAAATTGGTTCCTCTCAGGTCAGAGCTACATGTACCCCAGAGTTCTGGCTTCCATCCTAGGGTCATTGAGAGTTAAAAATTCTTGACATCATTGTTAAAGTATACTCCCGCCCTTACCCAGCCAGGAGCCAAGACGTGGCTTTTAATTCTCCTTTCTAGGATAATTTTATTTCTACTTAAGGCTGTGCAGTAGCTCATTGAGCCAACTGTTTCTCATCTCTTAGTCTTGAAGCAGATGACACAGCGCCTTCATTTCCCGGAGACAGTAGAATTCATGCTCATATAGGATATTGAAAAGCACTCTAGTGACTTACTTATTTTCAAATCCCAAATTTTAGTATATATTTGTTATTTCAGTTAAGCCAAGTCAACTGTTCTCATTACACAATGTTGTGTTATAATTTGGAGTTGAACATAAAACCTCAAATAGAGAAAATATTGGTGCATTATTTTCTGATGAAAAATCCAGATAAATGATAAAATAGCTCTGGGAAAGGGAAAGGGATGTAGTTGTTTAAAAATATATTTTATTTTTAATTTTAGAGGGAGGGCAAAGGAGAGAGATGTGAGAGAAAAACATTGATTGGCTGCCTTCTAAACCAAACCTGCAACCCAGGCATGTGTCTTGACCAGGCATTGAACCCATGACCCTTAGGGTTTGCAGGATGATGCCCAACCAACTGAGCCACATGGGCAGTGGCAAGGGATGCTGTTTTTTAAAATAATTAATTGTAATCTGTCCAAAGGCTGAAATTTTCATCTAGAAATTCTCTAAACTTTGTGATAGGATTTATTCTAATTCACTCTAATAAGAGTGGAATCTATATTCTACTCTGGGTACAAAAATTTTGGAGCACAATTAGGCAGTATCTTTCAATTATAAAACACAAGGTATTTTATATATTAATTTTTATAGTTATTTTATTTTAATAATACTTAATTTTAATAAATTTATTTTATTAAATTTCCAATAAATAAAAAATTATTTTATTTGTTAATTTTTATTTATTGTTTTTGGTAATCAACAACTTTCTAAAAAGATGTTATAGTCCAAAACACATCTTTTTTTTTTTTCCTTATAGGGGAGGATGAACTAGGGGATTAGGAAGGGATACTTTTTATTTTCTTTTTTAGATATGATACTTAGTCCATGATATCTTTAACTCATTAGCTTTTAAATGTAGTTCAGGATAAATATATTGAGGCTTTGTGTAACCTGGAAGACAAAACATGAAAGATACTGCAGTTTGGGCATTAAAAGAACATTAGAGATGAGGGATGGACTCATGATCAATTTAGGAATCTCAAAAATTATCCAGCCTGTGTTGTCACTTTGAGGAAACAAAGTGACCCAGAAAAGTGACCTGAGATTCCAAACATCGTATCCTTTTACTTTCAGAGTCACAGCTGGAAACACGACTCCTCCTCACTGGCACAATCTTTACTGTGCTGCATTGTTTCCCTCTGTATGTGCCCTGTTTAACAAAGCATTTCAAATTTTTATATTTATAAATTTAAAAAAATATTTGTTTTGTAAAATGAAATCCTTCAAATTTAAAATTAACTTAGAAAACACAGACATTTTACATTTTTAAAAATCCACATAATAATCTTCGGAATTTACGAGAATATCAAGCAGATTTTTAAAGTGTTTTTCTATAATATGTGTAATCACCATGACTCCAGACAAATTTGTCTATTTACTAGAGCAAAAGAATCAGGAAGTCTGAGATGTAGATGTTTCAGGAGACTAGGGAAGTGAAAAAAAGCCTCCTCTGAAATGCTGCTTTTTATAAACAAATGACTATCATTTCCTGTTTTTTAATCCTATTAAAACTCATCTGAAACGTCTTCAGCTCTCTGTAGCTCCAGAAAGAACTGTAATTAAGCAAAACTGTTCACGAAAAGAAGTTATGAAGACACGGCTATTTCACGTCAACAGCATTTTCATTGTTGCTGACTAATGGTACTAGCGATGGTAGCTGGTATCAGGCTCTTCCCGTGAGCCAGGCCCTGTGCTAGGCAGTGGGCATTAGTTCACTTAATCCTAACAGCAAACCTAGGAAGCAGATTTGCTTTATCAATTGGGGAGCTCAGGAAGGTTAAGTAGCCTGTCCAAAGTCAAGTAGCTCGTAAGAGGTGAAGCGTGGGCGAGGAAGCAGACTGCTGCAGGACTCCAGGGCCACGTCTAAGCTCGGTTCTCTGTCGTCTCCCGTGAGCGTGTGAGAACAGCCTCATTTCTGGTGTACGGTTAGGACAGTTTTACTGTGGGTTGTGAGACTCTGTGACTGCTTTAAACCTCTTTTTCCAAGACAAGCTTCAGGGCAGCTATGGGAAACGATGGCTGTGGGGAGAAGGAGGATAGGAAGGAACTAATATTTATTGAAGGAAATTGGTATTTACCGAGTACTTACTGTGTGTTAGGCAGTACAGATACTTTTGCAAACATCACTCACTACTCATATTTCCATTGCACAGATATTTACTGGGCACCCGTTGTGGGTTTGTCATTGTGTTAGGAACTGGGGTTCTAACCGTGAATGAAACACAAGTCTCCGTACTCCCAGAGCTTGTTATCAGACAGACAGACAGACAGCACACTGATTAACATGGAAATGTATAACATGTCAGGTGGAGGTAAGTGCTTTGGGGAGAAATGAAGCAGGTTAAGGGGTATATAGAATGATGGCGGCGGGGGAGACATTATACAAGGTTGTCTGGGAAGAACTTTCTTTAAAAAGGACATTTGAGCAGATACCTGAAAACAGATCATGAGGCCTGTAGGCCATGGTACAGGCTTAGAATTTTACCCTGAGCAAAGCAGGAAGCTACTGGAGCCTTTTGAGCACAGGCGTGATGTACTCTGACTGAGCTTTTATAGACTCAATCTAATTTCCATGTGGAGAATAAGCTATTGAGGGACAAGGGGGAAATGTGACTTAGAGTAAGAAGTCCCTGTCATTTGTTCAATGCCTACTATACATTTTACGTATATCATTCTAATCATTTCAGTAATCCAGTTGAATTGTTAGCCCTGTGCTGATGATATGACTAAAAAGCTCCTAGTGGCTTAGAAATTTGCTGCAGGACTCACAGCTGTGACTGTAGGAACTCTTTATCAAGTTGACAGTTTTGGCACAGCTCTTGAAAATGACAGCTGTCATTTAAGTGGCCTCCTGTATGCAAGATTTGGTCCTTGGTGCCTTGAATACATTACTTTTTTATAACAGCTCTGAGAGGTAGGTATTGTTCTCATTTGTAGAGGAGGAATAAAAGGTTTAAAGAAGTTGTGACTTAACGACTTGCAACAAGGCCCCATATTAATAAATGACAGAATTCGGAATTGAAACCCCGATCTGTTGACTTCCTACTTAATATGGGAAGGCGAAGAATTTACAAAATTGTGAACAATTTTATTTTTCTTCACCTTTCTGCCTTTTCCCTCTTGGCTTTGATTGCTTTCGGGTAATCTACACACCATCCTTTTTGGAAGAAATTGCCTGATAAGTTACTAATAGCTTAGGATGCCTTTATATATTTTACTATCCCTTTTGAGTATGCGCATTTAACGAGCTTATTGCAGAGAGGAACAGTGAAGAGTGAACCTGTAACAGGAGAATTTTAGACATTGTGGCAGGAGTTTTCGGTAGGGTCTTCTGACTCCATCAGATGCCATGAAAGACTGTTCTCCCAGAGAATCAGGAAGGCAGGGGAGAAGACAAGGCCACCTGTCTTTATAACTGAACAGAGTGGTGATGATGAGCGTGCGTTCCGAACTAGGGAAATGAGTGGTTGTCACATTCAGTTAAAAACATGTACCCCAGGTAGTATTTCTCTTGAGTGGTATTGTGAATTAGGGTCAGGCTGTGTTTCTGTTTGTATTGGGACTCATTTGGCTCCTTGACTCTCTGCCTCTGTGATAGAACTGGCTCTAGGGAAAACTGTGAGGCAAAGTTTATCATGCTTTACCTCTAGGAGCCTCAGTGTTCCCTCTTCCTTTTATCAAAGTATTTCTTCAGGATGTAATCTGATGACCTTATTCACTGCTTTACATCTATCAGAATCTCGAAAAGAAATAAAAACCTTTAAACCAAAAGAATGAATCTTTGTTACTGGAATCTTCGGCATCATTATGCAGGTGATGTGAAAGGAAGTGAAATTTTTTTTTTTGAGTCCTCAAAATGATATACTTTTTGGTAATATAAGTATAATCACTGATATTTAAAGTATTTTTTATTTGGTTTTCAATTTATCTTTTCATCTTACAATGAAATGCTATAAAAATGTTTTGAGTATTATATGCTAGGCAGGCATTATGTTACATGCTTTACATACATTATATCACTTTAATATTATCTAACACCCAATGAAGTAAGTGCAATTATCCACATTTAGAACATGGGCAAATCAGAGAGGTTAAATAACTTCCTCACGGTAGTGCGGGTGGTGAGTAATGGAGCCGGAGGAGACTGTGGCCTCCTACCTCAGCCTGATAAAAGTCCTGTGTGATCTTTCTTTCCATTAAATTATACAGTGTATGAGTTATAGCACCTGTTTCTACTTTCCTGAAATGTAGTAAAGGTGACTCATAAAACTCTTATAAAGTAATATTGTAGCTGATTGTATTTGTTAAGATTCTCCAGAGAAATAGAACCTATGAGACACACACATACTTTAAGAATTTGGCTCATGTGATTGTGGGGCTTGCATATCCAAAATCTGCAGGGCGGGTCTGCAGGCTAGAAATTCAGGAAAAGAGTTGATGTTGCAGTCTTGAGTCTGAATCTCGCCAGGCTGGAAACTCAGGTAGGGTTTCTATGTTGCGGTCTTGAGGAAATTCCTTCTTACTTGGTCAGCCTTAGCCTTTGCTCTTAGGGCCTTTAACTGCTTGGATGAGGCCACCCACACTACAGAGGGTAATCTGCTTTATTCGATCACATCTAAAAAAGTACCTCCATAGAAACATCTCGATCGGTGTTTTGCCTAAAACTGGATGCCATAGCCCTGCCAAGCTGACACATAAAACTAACCATCACACCCAATGATTTTCACTGAACAGATTGTTGAAGGTACCTGGCTTCTTTACCTGCTAACTTTCCGGCTGGTTCCTGTGGTGTGGATACAGACACAGAACCAGTTCAGGAGGAAGTGAAGCAGGCACAAGGGAACAGCTATTGATTTATTCCATTGTTCCATGGTGAATGTGTGTGTGTTTCTGATAAAATTCATCATATTGTTTTATGGACACAGATATACGTTTAAAAATTGTTCTTGTTTTAAGCTGTTGTTGAAGAAAGGTATCAGATTGGCTGGGAAAGCACCCATTAAGACAGGAAGGAGAAAAAAATCTTAAGCAATATTACAGGGTCAGGAGTACAGCTGAGAATGGGAGGAAGGTCAGGTGATTGGAATTCACATGAATCCTAAGTGCACAGTATGACTAAGGAGGAGAGAGATGGGTCTGCAAAGCCAGAGCCCAGGATTATAACTGATAAGAGAGCCTTGTGGTGAAAGAATGCATGAATTTGCTTTATAAGCCCAGTGGGAAGAGTTTACTTCTTTTCTTGTTATAGACAATTAGAAATGAGAAAAATGTGAGTATTACTGTTTTTGTTTTTAATTAGCATAATATCATAGCTCATATACTGTTACAAAAATATGTGTAAATAGCATATCTATTATATTCTATAGTACAGCTGTGTGAAAGGGATGATGAACAAGACGGTTTATAAACTCTTACTCTCCATGTGTATGAGAAAAAAGACAAACGAAGGCCAGGGGGCTCAGTGATGCTTGGGTACCAGCATGCCACCATCTCGGCAGGCCCGTGCACGACACTGACCAGCCTCTCCAAGGAGCAGGTCTCCTCGGTCACTCTGGGAGGGCCTGGGGCCAGGGCTGGAGTTGGAGGGAAAATGTGGGTCTCCTGGAGGTTGGGGTCCTGCCACCCTTTGGAATCACCATGTGCTCTGGGGCTTATCAGAGACACTCGGCATCTCAGGCCTCCTTGTTTGGCTCATCGGGGACCCACTGATTTCCCTACTGCCCTTCTCTTGTCCCCCCTGTTACACTTCTGCCTGACTTCTGACTTTCTCTTTATTCCTTCTAGGGAAACTACCTTGACTTACTCTATCAGCCTTTTCCCCTTCTCTTTTTCTACATTCCCCTTCCCTTTTTCTAGTCTCTAAATATTTCTCAGATCCATCCTCTCCTGCCAGTCTCTAATTCAGAGGTTTAGTTCAGGCTGTCATCATTGACTGAACTGCTACAAAAACTGCAAACTAATTTTGCTCGAGGTTGACCCGTCTCCATGGCTGTCAGAGTCACCCTCTATCGGAGCAAATGACTTCTAGCCCTTCATCAACAATCCGGCTCCTACAAGATCAAATCCAAGTTCTAGCACGTGGGCCCTGCATGATCTCCATCTGCCACCTGCTTCTGCAGCCTCATCTGCTGCCACTTCCACCTCATGCTTTCTAAGCACCTTGTGATTTTTCCACATCTCATTCTGGGGTACTGATTATTGAACTCATAGCTCTCAACATGCCTTCTCCCCTCTCCCCACTATCTTCTTTTTAGATACCTTAATACTCATTTTGGAATAGGGTGGCAATAAACAAGCCAGCAAGCAAGCAAATGCATTCTTCTCTGGTTCTAGAGTAATTCAAAGTAGCCTTAAAATGAAGAATAATGCTGAGGAAAGGAGAGGACGTAGGAGGAGGTATCTGCTATGGGGATCTTGTGTGTGTGTGTGTGTGTGTGTGTGTGTGTGTGTGTGTGTGTGTATGTTTGAGAGAGAGACTGGCAGACGTACAGAGACAGACAGATGGACAGATACTTGGCATTTCTAGCCCTTGTGGGCAGAGCTTCCTCTCTCAGTCTCTACCCACATGGGATCCAGCTGCTGGAGCTAAGTTGCGAAGCCAGTGGATTTATTCAACACAGTCATCAGGGGCCACTCTCAAGAATGGGATTCTAAGTAGATAAACAGTCACTGCCCACACAGGGAGTTTGAATCCTAGTCTATAAACTCTGGTGTAAGACATGTCACTTTTTTTTTCATCTCAACTTGAGTTCTGACTCCCAGTCTCACATTTTGCCAGGCCTGGTGCTTGCTTCTCAATTCCTCTGCCTCAGAGTTTTGTCTAAGATCTTATATGATGCCAGAATGTCCGCAAATAGAAGGGAACGTCGGTGCCTCCAGGTAATGCTGACGCATGCCAGTGACTGCTCCACAGGGCCCTCCAGGCTGCTCTGGGTTACTCTCAAGACACAGGGACCTTTCAAAAGGTTAACCACATGTCAGTCCCTCCTAGACACAGCAGGCACTCATCTCTTTCAGGATCTCCTGGGATTCACAAAGTCCTCTGCTCCAGGAACCACAGATGCTCCCTTTAACCCAAGGGGGCCTCTCTGTAGGCTGGGGAGAGTCTTTTCTCTAGAGCCTTCTTCCCTTTTCTATAACCTTAGCCTCCACAGTTTTACGTTTGTGGAAAAGAAAAGGCAGGTGTGTTGTGGCCTGTTTCTGCTTCCTGCCTCAGGGATAAAGCAAGTAGGGGACAGGCCCAGATTACCTTCTGAAAGAAACATCTATTACAGTGACGAAATGACACCGGAGGCAGTCCTTATTATAGATGTAGGGACTTTGCGCCACATAATTGTTCTGGATGAATTGCAATAGGACTGGAATGTGCAGCAGATCTTAGGGAAAACCCAGATATTAGTTAAGAGTATGTGTAATGCATTTAGCATTTATTCTTCAGAGGGGGTGCTGCAATTGAACTGGGTTGCCACTACTCAGTGTGAAGCATCCCATGTGGGCAGAGCTTTCCACGAAGCCAGCTCAGAGGCAGTGTGTCTCCTTGTCCAGGAACTGCTCCCGGGACCCAGCCAGTTATGGCTTATGGTAGCAAGGTTATTTCCACTAAGCACATGAGGAACAAGCCTTGTTTTCCTTTGAAGGAAGCAATGGTAATGCCAGGCACTTAAAGTTTCATGGACTTACTTACCTTCAGTGCAATAATAGAAACTTTTTTTTTTAATGAAAAAGTAATTCTTCCACTTGATTAACTGAAGTGGGAGAACAACCATGTAAAAGCTATTATCAAAAGCAGTTTTCTGAAGTCTCATTAATAAAGACAGGTAATGAAAATGAAGGGATAAAGACAACCCCACTTATGTTTCAACAGGGAAGAATTGAATATAATTGCTTTTTTAAGGTAATGTGTTTATCTAAGTTTTTATTGTTGTCTCCAACAATGGAGACAATAAATTAAAAAAAGGAAAAAAGAAACAGAATGATGTATGTAGTGGAGGAATGTGTTTCCAAAGAATTGAAGGTTCAATAACCAAGCGTGGGGAGGGATACGTATGGGAACTACATTGGCCTTGTCTCCTGAAAGCTGCTAGTAGTGTGACCTTGTTCCAGTAACTTCCAGTCTCTGTGTTTCTGTTTGTTGTTTCAAATTTCCTGGAGTGACTATCCTATTGGCTCAACTGGAGTCAGTCATCTACACCTGGGTCGCACAAGGGTGAATAGGTAACATCATTTAATGCTAAAATTTACTTAGTGCTTTCTATATTTTGGGCATTGCTCTTAGCACTCTTCAAGTGTTATTTATTCTACTACAATAATCCTATGTCTTATGCGCTATTATGTTTCCCATTTCTCAGATGAGAAACCAAAGCCCAGAGAGGCCAAGCAGCTTTCCAAGATCATATAGCTTTTATCCAACATTCAATCTTTGGCATGACATGCACATATTTTTAACTTTAAAACTAGGTAGGATAGATGGTATTTGTAGTTTGGTCTCTGGGAACCTCCTGCGTTTATACCTTAGGGCCCCACATGAGTGATCATAGACAACACCTTCTTTCCAACAGAAGTCAGAGCCGTCATCTGGCTGTCTCAAGTCCTTGACCTCAAAGCCTCCTCCATGATCTAGACAAGAATAGGAGAGACATGTGGGAACAGGGTTGATCGTGGGTAGGAGCAGGAACAAAAAATAACAGAATCAGCAGCAGTAGTGATGGGTGGGTGGTTCAGCTAGATACACAGGGAGCATGAGCCAGCATTTCCTGCAGCATACAGTTTAGGTTCCTTTCCTGGGCATTAGTAACGTTAACCAGGGTTCTTGGGATGGCGCAGGAACAGATGGAGAGATCAGTACTTGGACTTCAGTAAGAACATGGCATCCCCTAATTCTGTTTGACACTAATGTAACTGAGCTCTTTGGGGAGCCCTCTTCTTTTTGTTTTGTTTTGTTTTCCCTCCTTTCTAGTTTTCTTCTCTTTATTTTTTTTACTTTATTTATTTATTAATTTATAAATCATGTTTATTCTAGTACAGTTGTCTCAGTTCTTCCTCCTTTACCCCCCTCCATTTATTCCTCCCCCACCCCCCACTCCCACAGTCAATTCCCACTCTGTTGTCCATGTCCATGGGTCATTCATACCTGTTCTCTGTCTAGTCCCTTCCCCTTCTTTCCACCATTGCCCTCTTTCCCTCTCCCCTCTGGTCACTTTCAGTCTGCTCCATGTTTCCGTGCCTGTGGTCCACCTTGTTCATTAGTTTATTTTATTGAACAGAGTCCACTTACAGGTGAGATCATACGGTATTTGTCAAAAATATGGAACGTTTCATGAATTTGCGTGTCATCCTTGAGCAGGGGCCATGCTAATCTTCTCTGTATTGTTCCAGTTTTAGTATATGGGCTGCCGAAGTGAGCACTCTTCTCTTTATTTTTTTAAGCTGTCATGCTTTTTTGTTGATTATCATTATCCCTGGTCTGCCCGCCCCCGTTGTGGTTCTTTACTCTCTGAATGCAGCAGTGTCCTTAATTGATGCCAGGGCCCCCAAACTCATATGCCTTCAAGGACCAGGTATCATAAATGAATGATGTGGGCCAGGTAAGGCATTGTGTCAGACTGAAAAGCACATGTCCGTTCTAATTAGGAGAAACGACTACTAGGCCCAATGTTCCATGTCTGAATTTTAATGCAAAATTCCCAGTTTTTAAATGTTTGTCATTAATTAGTTTTTAAAAAGTGGACAGAGCAACCAACCACAACACACCTACAGGATGGCTCAACCAGCAGTCAACATTTTTGGATATGATATGATTTGACGAGTGGAGGAGGTGGGGAACACCTATATCTTCATTGTGGCTTCTAAAGGGACTATAGATGCTCCACCCTGGCTGATGTTGGTTGTAGTTTCATCCTGTAACCAAAAGGTTGCCAGTTCGATTCCCAGTCAGGGTACATACCTAAGTTGTGGGTCTGATCCCTGGTCGGGGCATTTACGATCCCCAGTAAAATTTCTGATCTGAGTGACTACTGGAGGCAACCAATCGATGTTTCTCTCTCTCCCTTCCTCTCTCTGTAAAAGCAAAGAAAAAAATGTCCTTGTGAGGAAAAAGAAAATCAAATAAAGGAACTATAGATGTTACTGTTGATTTCTCCTTCATAATTGACTTTATACTTTAAATCATATTTTATGTGTAACTTTATATTATTCCTTTGGAAGACATTTTTCAGTCTAATGTATAAAGATGATAATTTTAAGTATCAGTTGCCTATTTATGACCTTTGCTCTCCTAGTTAGAGTTTAAGCTCCTTCAAGGCGGAAGTCTATGAGTGCTTAAGGCATATTTTTAATTGATGGATGTAAACATCCCTTTAAAGTACAAGATGAAATATTCGCCAGTTAAAGAGACGTTTTCAGCATTTGAGTTTGTCTTTCTAATGTGTTTCTGTTTTGTGGGGCTATTTTCAGAGTTATGTTTGATTTTCTTTTAAGCAAATTATTCAATATTTCTTCTTTAGTTTGGAAAGACTGTTTGCAGATGTTTAAATGGAAACTAGTTCTTGATGTCTCTATTTCTATAATTTTAATATGGCTGATTTAAGGTAGACTTGCAAAAAAAAAGGTGTCTATGCCATTTTGAAAGATTTTTACAATTTTAGGAAAATTTGGTATTTGGATACTTAACATAGGTTTTCTGTTATTTGTAATCTATTTGGGGAGAGGATCTAGGGAGGTATAGGAGAACATAGGACCAAAGAATCTTAGGGTTGGAAGAGAGCATGAAGTAAATCCAACATTTCACAATGAAGGCTTGGATCCTTGGTGTAGGAAGGTGCTCACAACCATACAAAGCAATCTTTTTCTACTTTTGAGTAGTTGCATATTTTTGGATGCTATTACCTGTCTCTGGTCATTTCCATGCTTTGGGCCTAATTCTGAGCACAGAACAAGTCTAATCCTTTTGGGTTCCTCGAATACAAGGTAAGACTTTTGAGAGCTGTGAGGATGTTCTAGGTTCCTCCCAGTGTCTGGGACCACATTTTAGAGCACGCAGTAACACCTGGTCGAGAGCACAGGCTTTGGGGTTGGAGGGACCCAGATGGAAATCCTGGCTCTACCTTGTATTGACAGATGGCTGTGGGCAAGTTAGTTACCCTCCTTAAGCATCTGTTTCCTTATTGGGTTACACTGAGTATTGAATAAGTTAGTGAGTGAAAATTCTTAGTACAGTCCCTGACTACAGTCACTCAATAAATGATGTGTATAGTTAGAACAAGCTGGTTGTCTTAATGCTAAGCCAGGAGAATATGAAGCCATGCTCCTCAAGGAAATGAGTTCTTGCTACTTACCTTGTAGAGCTTCTTACACAGACAGAGGAAAATGGTGTTGGAAATTTCTTGCTTCCTGTGTCCCAACAGCGAGCTTAGTTTCCCCAGAAATATAATAGCCAAGGGACACGCTAATGAACAATCTTTATGCCCTAGAAATAGTTCCTGTCCTGAATTCCAAAGGTCTTCTTTCATAGGCTGATGAACTGGGCCTCTCCCCCTAAAGAAACCTTTGACTTCCTTAACTCTTTTTCCAAAGACTCCTCCCTTGAGTCAGATCCAAATACCTTCCAGCTTCCCTCCCTCGGCCTCCGTTTCCTCTCTGGCCCCACCCAGGCTCCTCTTCCTCCCTGAATGAAGGGCTCAGGCAGATCTCCCTTAAAGGGAGACAGTGAGAGCTGGCTGAGGCCGCACCGACCCAGAGAGCCCCCACCCTTACTATTTAAAGATGGTTTTCAGTCAAGAGGCTAGTTAAGAGCTATTTATTTGATGATAGGATACTTGAATTGTTGGACTAGTTTTGAAAAAATTTTAAACTAAAGTAAGCACCCGGTCCCCAAATTTGCCATCACTCATTTTGACTTCAAGGGTTAAATGGTTTCTTATATTTTCCTTACCTGTTTTCTTCTATATCTACTTATTTGTGGTAGAGATCGTATTCCCTAGAATCTCTAAAATCAGATAATGTGCTTTTGATTTTTGACTTATTTCCAAATAAATAAGCTGGTATACAAGGAGGGATAGATAGTTTTGGACCATGCCATGTATTTTTATACTATATGTAAGAAGTTAGTGTTTGTACATACCCAGTCAAGGAGATTTTAAGCAAAATTGGACCTTCATGTTTTCTAAATTTTGATGCCTTTTTTCTTGTTTATATAAAATATAAAAAAAAATTATATGATAATGAACCAACAGTGCATTAACCATGCTGTATATTCAGTGAATAACAGAAGGAACTCCTTTTAAATCCATCTGTCTAAACCTATGCTTAGGACTGAGGCAAGCAGATGGCCTTTATCTGGTGTTTTATTGATAGAGCCCAGCCCTTTGGTGCTTCTCTAAGTGTTTGTGAAGAAAAGCTACAAGAAACTACTTAGATGGACACTGTTACTGTGTGCTTGAACTTGGGGATCCTGATTTGTGAAAACAGGCCTAAACCAAGTGACTTTTTTAAAAAAAAAGGAAAAGGCCTTTTATGTGTTTCCCCCTCAACTTTTCATTTTGAAAATATTCAAATCTGTAGAAAAGTTAAATGAGTAACACAATGAATACTTTTTGTAAACCTGTGGCCGCATCTTTCTGCTTTTATTGAAACAATTGAAAATAAGTGGCGGCATCATGAGTTTGTTCAGCCTGCATCTTCTAGGTTAAGGACACTTCCAACATAACCGTGATATCATTACCACATTTAGACAATTAACAATGATTTCCCAATATTTTCTAATAAACAATCCATGATCCATGTTCAAATTTTCCCAATTGTCCCTCACATTTTTTTTTCAGCTTAAACAAAACAAAACAAAACAAACCAGAATCCAGTCAAAGGTTTTGTCTTTTAAACTTTAGAATAGTCCCTCCTTTCTGTGTGTGAATGTTTCATGACATCGATCCTTTGAAGAGGGCAAGACAGTTAATTTGTAGAATGCCCCACAATCTGGATTTGCGGATTTTTGTTTTTATTTTTTAAACTTTTTCGTAAATTTTTGAAAATATACTTATGGAAATGTGCATAAATCATAAGTATGTGGGTTTGTGAAAGTTAACTTTCCAGCCTCTGGGATTCCGAAAGTCTGGCTATTTTACAAACGCTTATCTCTGTGCTTGTTTCTGTGTTGCATTTAGAGAATGCCTAGTGCAGAGACAATATCCTGGCACTTTCCTACAGATCTGGGTGCTAAGGCTGGGCGACTTCCACTTTAGGCAGTGCCATTGTACTTATCTCAGATCTCCCCCGGGGTTTCAATTAGAGAAGTTATTGTTTAGTTCCCCTTCTAAAAAAACGTTGCATTATGTAATTATCCTGGCTTAGGAGATTTGGGTTGTTTTTATACCACATGAATGAATTGGCTATTAGGAAAGCCATTTTTAAAGCTTTTGGTGATCTAATTCAATTGTTAAAACTGCTTTAATAACTAGGTTGTAATAAGGCATAATGCAGGGTTTTTTGGTTTCTCACAAACTAATGGTTTCTTGTTGCTGTGGTTGTTGTAGAGATCCAACATCAGTCTATAGGTGGCTCATGGTCTTTTTTTTTTTTTTTAAGACCTAAATGTTAAATATATTCTGACGTGCCAACTTTGTCTTTACTATCTTCATTACCCTTTCCCCTCTTTTCTCGGACCCCATAGCTCTTTCTTATTTCTCTTGTTCTCAACACACATGCCAAATGGTGATGATGACAGATGATGGTGTAAATTGGGGTCTTAATCTTCAGTCAGTAGGTCAATGACCCCCTTAAATTATATGCAAAGTTTGTATTTATTTAAGAGCTTTGTTTTGGAGAGAGGTTTCCAAAAATTTTGTTAACACTTCAGTTGTATCTTTGAGCCCAAAATGGTTACAAGCACTGGCTTAAGTGGTTACTTCTTTCTGGGGCCTTTGATATTTTCTCTGACCTTTTGCACAGTATCTTTTTAGTTTTTAGTAATTTTTTTTTGTGTATTTGTTTTAGATTACAAAATTAGAAGGAATAAAATAGAACCCATTTATAATATTGTCATCCCAGAAATAACCTCTGTTTATGTATTGATACATAGTTATCTACCTATTAATCTATCAATCATCTCTGTCATTCTGTCCATCTACACACACACACACACACACACACACACACACACACACACACAGGTTTTTTTAAAGGAATCTTTCTATATGAATCCTTTCCAGTTTGCTAAATGTAAATCAATAACATTTTTGTTTAATTGCTGCAGAGTAGTCCATTGTATGAATATAGTGTCATTTATTGATGGACACAGATATTTGTTTTTTAATAGGAATCAAACCTTAGACAACAAGAGTAGAAGAAGAGATGGGAACTTGGGGCTTTTTGCTAGTCACAGGCCCTCTCCTCTTTTGTCTTACTCTTCCAAGCCCCACATCAAAGGTCAGGCTCTGGACTTTGGGTCATGCTTTCTTTTTCCAAAAGAAAAGAGAACTGTACTCTTACACTCTTCCCTTGAAACCCAAAATAGTGACATGAATTGACAAGTCATTTCAAATCAATGAAGAGTATAATAGTTTTAGAGGATCAATAGACTTCCAAGCAGCTTTGTTTAATGATATCACTTCTCAATTTTTAGGGTTCGAATGGGCCTAACTTTATATTGTTTACCACTTATTTTAGAAATCATTTATGAAAACTATTGTGGAAAAATATCTCATACTTTAATTGTTAACATGCTTAAATCATGTAGTGGGGGGAGAGACTTTACCATATATAAATATGATTTCTCCCATTCTCTGTGTGTATCTATATTTTGCTGTGATATATTGCTGAAAGCTGTTGCCAGTTGTCTTTTCTTTCTTTTGTCTCTTATCTGTTTACCAATGACACTACCAGATTAGAGGCTGCACCAGTCAACACCCTTGGGTCCAAGGGTAGTAACTGTTCCCATCTGGCCATGTGTGATTAATGGTGTTTATGTCATGGCATGAATAACATTTTGCTGTTCAATCAGCTGAGACTCTGGCCATTAAAACAATTTTACTCTAATAAAATCAATAACCTGTGAGTTTCAGAAAGGAGCAGTTCTTTAACAGTTATTCTCTAAGTCTGTTTGTAAAGATAAACAATCAAATTACCATACTCATTGAAAATAGTGCAGGCAACAAGAAGAAATATAATATCATAGATAAAGGATGACCTTAAATAAGGACAGGTAAAAAGACTTTTGAAGGAAGACAGAAGGCAACCAAAGAAACCCAATACCCCTTTGAAAGTCTTTAAGAATGTCACCCTTTTTCACAGATCCAGCCAACAAAACAGCCTCAGAGAGCTCAAGATGAATTTCCAGAAAAGCATGGAAAATAAATTGGCTTGATGAAAGCATTCTGTCACTGACTTAATGCCACTCACAACTCTCTATGGACTTTAGCTACAATACAGAAAATCAATTTTATTTATTTATTTGCCTCAAGTGTGTCTAGTACTTTATTTCTACTAGGAAAACATACAAAATCTAAATAAATAAAGCTGCCAAGGTGATGACTCTTCAGGTAAAATAAAATGGAAGACTGCTTTTTTTTAGGAAAGAATATAGGTAAAGGTAAATTTTAGATGCTTGATTTTGTGGGAAATACTGTGTACTTTTAAAATGGTGGTGGTGACCACGTGTACTGACATGTCTGAGTAGATTGAGGTAATGTCAATAATCTGGATTCTCTTGTAATTTATTTTACATGCCTTTGGTGAATGCTTTGGGATGTTGCTCTCAGTCTGTTTTTGCTGTTGCCGGCACTGCTTTTGAGAGCAGCTCAGTGCTTTTGCTCAAACTGGAGCATGCCTCACTGATTTACGCTGGTAACTTGCATCTTAGGACTCTGTGGCTGCAAGTTACATGTCAGAAATTCGAGTTATACCAGTTTTGCATCTTCACCATGAGCTTCAGCAACGCGGAATTCTAAGTGGGAAAGTGAAGATTTTCTCTTTGATGCTTTATTTTATTTATAACGTTGTTCACAGCACAGATGGTCAGCATCCTTGTTTTGATTGTAAGCTCTCCAAATAATCACAAACTTCACCCAATCCAGAGGGAAGGAATAACATTGTGCACCTCTTCTCTGAATAGAAGATATATATTGAAAGGTATGACCCCGCTGATTTGCTCCAGCTAGAGGAAGGGGTGACTAACCTTCAGGCAAAGCGCTCTGGTAAAAGCATCGTGTTTCCATTCCACTGTGTAATGACCGGGAGCTGAGAAGAGCTCTGCTTCCTGTCACAGCCCTGCATCATTCTCATTTACATTATTGGCAGCTGTTACTTTGCTCGAAGTTGAAATCATCTCAAGAAGTCTAAACTGAGTTCAGATGTTTGTTTACTGGAGCTGCCTTAGGTTTCTGAAAACAGCCTCTTGTGTTCTCCCAGTCTTAAGAAAAGGCTCTTCTGAGAACCAGCCCTCCCCCCTCCCGGTTCTTTTCTAGTAACCTGCTTCACTCTCATGGAGAAAATGAAGTAAGGAGCACAGAGGCTCAAACCTGGTCAGAAAGGAGCCTCCGGTGGTGAGGCGACTTGAAACGGAAAGGGATCGGGACTCAACATCCTGTATTTGTGCTTTGTTTTTGAAACTTAGAATTAGTTGCATTAATGAATTAACCAGCGGTCTAGTATGGAAAATGTTTCTCCTGTCCTGGTGGGGGAGCCAAATACTATAGATTTGTAACAGGAAGGCTGTTGATTCTGGCTTCATTGTTGGGCCAGTCATTTGTGAGCTGGTGGCCGGACCGCAGGCCACACACTCCTGTGCAAATCTTCCATGTATTGGAACTGCCCGGATATTGTTTCTCCTGTCGGAGTTGTGGGGAGGAAAGATGGTGAGCGCTGGGTTTCATTTCTTGTTTGTGTGTCCCCTCCGCGCTGAGGAGGGTGCAGGATGCCAGACTCAGGTTGGGGGCAGGGAGGGGGGGCTGTTGAAATCCATGAGCATCTGCGAGTGTTTTGTGGTTAATGCTTTTTTCTGTGTCATCCTCTCTAGAGTTCCGGGAACGCGTCCTATCGCTGCTCTATGTCTTCCTCTGCGGATTTTTCCGATGAGGATGATTTCAGCCAGAAATCTGGCTCGGCATCTCCTGCTCCTGGGGACACCTTACCCTGGAATTTGCCTAAACATGAGAGATCGAAAAGAAAGATTCAAGGGGGCTCCGTACTGGACCCCGCCGAGAGGGCAGTGCTTAGGATAGCAGGTAAGAGCATCGGGGAAGGGATGGAGCCCGGACGAGAGTTGCGGAAATTCACCCATCTGCGCCACAGAGGGGTGTCGGGGGCGGCGGAAAGGGGGAGTAGAGCTGGGAACGGATGCACTGGGCTCAGATTTGTGGTCACGGTGGGGGAGGGAGATGACCATGTTCACTTCGTGCCCCTATTTTTTGAGAGGGCGATTAGCCCTGACTGCTAGTGACTAAGCTGTTTGGCCTGTCTTCTGGTTGGATGAATCGACACCTTTAACATGCAAGGAGCTATTTACAGCTATATGCATTAAACTTTCCCGTTTACATGCAGTAGCCACCGCGAGAATCTGAAAGTACCGTATTCACTCCAGTGATTACTAGTGCATTTGCTGTGAAGGCTTCATTTTCATCTTTGCCCAGGAGCACTGGGCTACGCAGATTTAAGCAGGGTAGAGTCCTGGTTTTTGGTACCCAGGATGCAGAGGGTATTCCAGCAACTCAGATGCCATTTCTGTTTCTTTTTCCCTTTTTTTTTTTTTTTTTTTTTTTTTTTTAGTGTAACATCTCTGTCAGCATCATGTATGTGCCTGTAGTGGCTTACTATCGCCTGTGCTTTTGAGGGTTTAGCCATCATACATTCCTGATTAATTAATATATGGGAGGTGCCAATGTTTCTGTTCTGTGTTAACCTGGTGTTCCTTTGCACTGGCGTAGAAGTCAAGCCAGAAGTGGTGGCTTGTTTTACTGAGCTGAAAGCTGAGAACACCTGGGAAATCAATCCTCCAACCCTGCAGTGCCTGTGTGGTTTGTGTGTATGCGTTCTGTGCCTGAAAGTTGCTTCTTGGGGTGGCTGTTCCTCCCTTCCTTCGATAATTGTTTTCTCTTGGAAATGGTAATGGAGTAGGATGGAGTATGTCCTTGGGGCTCTCTTGCAAAGGCCAAAGGCCAGATGTTTTTTCAAATTGGTTTCTGTAGCCCGTGGGTCAGACCTCCTTTCCTCCCCCTCCCCTACTCTCAACTCTGGGGCCCCCTCCCACTCAGGGTGGTTGTTTTTTTTTACCTCCTTCTATAATGCAGAGTTGGTACTTTATCTTCCTCTGAGGGGGCTGTAGGGTGGCAAGCCGGGGCCCCAGCCACCCTGGCAGCTGAGAGTCCCCCTAATGTCCCCCTAGTGGGATTTTCTGATTACGGGAAAAACAAACAGTGCCCAGCCAGCCATTCTCTGTTCTGGGTTTCTGGGGCAACAGCCTGAGCTTCTTCTGGCTTCTCTTGTGAGATGCTGGCTGGTCTCACCCAGGCCTTTGAAGAGGCTGGGCGGAGTGGGGAAAGGGGAGGAGGGGCAGGGCGGAGGGCGGAGAGACTGTTTGGGAGCCAAGGGAGAGTGAGCAGGATGGCTTGGGAGAACTGGGGCAGACCTGGCTCTCTAAAAAAGTGTTTAGTCACTAAGGCTCCACGCCTTGCCCTGTTGAGACACCCCTGGCCTGCCCCCCAGCAGGTCTGGGGCACAAGGATGGACAGTGTGGGCATCAGGTGTTTGGTCAGCAGAAAGGGCAGACAGGGGAAAGGAGGATGGTGAGAGAACTTGTTGGAGCTTTGTGGAAAGCCTGGGGCGTCAGAATGGGATGCCCGTATTTTGTGCATTTTTAATGGAAGGTAGAAGGTATTTCTAGCTTGAGAGTTTTGATAGTGGTGGCAGAGGTGGATATTTTGATTTTCGTTGTGAGGAAGGGGTTTTGAGAGAAGAATGGTACATATGTGTGTCAATGGGAATGAGATGATGTCCTCCGAAGACTAATAGGGAGAGAGTCAAGGAGTCAGGGGAAGCTGGTGGAGGTAACTTTAAGTGTAAGCTCAACATGCAGAAGAACCTGGGCTCTAATGGGATGCAGTGGACAAGCAGGTGCTCATGCTAGTAGGGCAGGGGCCATGCCATATCTTTGGTAAAATGTTTGTTGAGTGATTTGTGGGGATAGCTACGAAGTTGGTGGTAGTTAATGCACTTGAGACCTCAGAGTTACATTCTTTGAAGATTATATTAAACACAACAAAATTAAACAACAAATCATAATCAATAATCATAGACTTGGCGGGACCAGTCTACAAATATCTGTTTAATTATAATGTGGCTAAAATATGAAATTCAGATACATTATGTGTTAAATTCTCCCCTGAGCACCCCGTGTGAGAATCAAGGAGCAGGACATCTGAGGGAATTTGGTGCTGTGGCTAGTTTGAAAACATGCTGTTAAGATTTGGACTTCTAATTTCATTAGACATTTCCACACTCTGCCTAAAGCTCACCTCATCTGAAATTTAACTCTAGTCTGAGATGGGGTGAGGTTTAGAAATGGTGTGACGATGTCCATAGTGTTGATTACTTAGTATTAAAGAAGTTGAAAGTTCAATATTTTTATTTTTAAGGTCATACAAATAGGACTGAATGTGAAAATTTCTAGAGCCAAACAGAGCATATGGTCTGTGGAATCCCTTAATTCACTCTCACTTAATAAATATTTATTGGGCCCTGGGAATAAAATGAAGAAAAGCACGCAGTTCTGCCTTTAAAGAAGTCATAGTCTAAATGGAAATGCTGTTAGACAATTACAACATGGTGTGAGAAATTAGGTGTAATGGCTGTAAGCACCTAATAGTAAAAGAACCCAGCCAAGAGTCTAATTAGCTTGGATAGAGAAGGGGAGGAATGAGGGGTTCCTGAAAAGTTTCTGAGGGGAAGTGCCACTCGAGGTGAGATTTGAAGAGCCTGACGGAATTAGGGTGGAAGGGAAAGCCATTTCAGAGGGCTGGGACACAGAGCAAAGGTAGGGAGGTATGTTTAAATGGAAACTTATAGTAATATGTGCAGCTAAAGCATAGGATTGAGTAGGGGGTAGCAGAAACTGTAAAAGTGCTTGTGTAGCAATACTGAGGAGATTGGACTAACTGCGGAAAGATTTTTAAACTGCAGTGACATAATCAGGTTTACATTTCAGAAAAGCCTTACTGGTGATGGTGTCATATGTCAGACACCTTATATTTTTAAAAGTGCTTTTGCATTTACTATAGTTTCTTCATTTTAAAGCCTTAGACTATATGTCTTTCCTATTTCTCAGAGGGGTCAAAGTGAGAATAAGATAACAGAATGTAAGGAAATACCCATTGTATAAATGCCTTTTACTTGAGAACAATACATACCTTCTGTTCTTACTTACAGGATATTGTAAGTTGGGGTTTTCAGTCTTCAGGTGCCTGTAAAAGTATAGGGCGTGTCAGTGACAATACTATGTTAAAATGCAGATTTTTTTGGTCTCAGATGAATTCTTTGAAGTTGGAATTGAAGGATCTAAGCAGAGTCAGACTTTGGACTCCAGAAAACTTGGATTTTAATTGCCCTTCTATCACTCACCAGTTAAGTTTTTTTGGACAAATTACTAAACTTTCATTTTCTCTATCAAAGGGTCATGGCGTTGGTTATTAAATGAAGTTATGAATGAAAAACATTTTGCAAATTCCTTGGTACACAAAAGATGCTCTATAAATGATAGGTTACTGATGGGCAGATAGTCTTATAAGCACTTAGCGTTGTTTCATTTAGGCCTCCAAACAACCCTATGAAGTAGGTACTATTATTTTCTCCATTTTTCCATCCAGAAGTCTCCTGAGAGAGGGAGTGACTTGCCAAGGTCACCCAGCTAGGAAATGATAGAGCTTAGGGTCTGAATTCAGGCAGCCTTGACTCCAGAGGCCCAGCTCTTAACTGCTGTGCTTTTGCCGCTTCCCTATGGAATCTACTATTATTATCAGCAGTTTGACCTGATATTACCATTCGAAGGATGCGTGGGACAAAGGCTGTTTTTGCAGACAACTCCAAATGCTGCTTCAGTTCATTTTGGCTGGCTCTTTAAATGGATAGTTAAAAATCACTCAGTGTACTGATTATATTAATAAAATTGGGTACTACTGTTTGTCAGTCCCTGATGAAGACTCAGACTGTTCCCTCAATGACCTCAGTCATTGTGAGGGAGACAAGAATTTTTGAGAATCTGTACGCGCGTGGTCTATAAATGGAATGACTCTTAGGAATCTAATTACTAGCCCTTTCATTTCAAGAGGGTGTCCTATATGCTATGTGTTTGTTACTTAATGAACCAATGTTTACATACATGCCTACCAAGTTGCAAGAAAACTCTAGTGATCCTAAAGGCTTAGTGGAACATGGGTTCAAACTCAGATCATAACTAGTGGTCAGAATAGAAAAGAGAGATGTGGTCTTGCTTTGATTGGAATAGGCCAATTGCTGAGTAGAAGTAAAGCATTCCAATTCAAACTTAAGTTTTCCTTAAAGAGTATACAGTTTTTTTTCAAGAGTGCATACTCATCTCCATCTAAGGGGTAATGGAAGGAAAATGGTCCAGATTCACAACACTTAAAAAAGAAAGCAACAGAATCATCAAGGACAAAACAGTACATATGAAAGGAAGACACTGGGAGGGAAGATGTGGGCAAGAGGTGAAGCTGTCGTAAGTTGGGTGGTGAACAATGAGCGAGTTTATCTGATGATGATAATAGCTAACACTTTGAAAGCTATGTAATATGGCAACTTTAAGAGGTAGGCAGTGTTATCCCCATTTTACTAATGAAGAGAGGCTCTGAGAAGGTAACTGTCCTATGTCAAAGTTAGTACGGAGCAAGTGCTCGGAAATACATCCGTTTAGGCGCCTGGGTACCAACTGGTTCCTCCAGTGGACCCTTGCATTCAGCCACTTTAGTATATGATATGCCGAGGTTAAATGAATTGTATACGTTTTAACTCAAGTTCAGTGGGTACCAGTACCGTGCGGAATGAATAACAGGTAAAGAGGAGGGAGGTGACACAAGGCTGGGCAGTGGCGAAAAGGCCGGGGCTGCGGCCGCAGCAGCAGATTCACTCGCCGGCTCTGGGGGGCGGAAGGGAGGGACCGCGGGCTGGTCCTCCGACCGCCGCTGGGTGGCCGGGCGCGCAGGCGCAGACGCGCCCAGGCTGTCAGGCCCTGACGTGCTGGGCCACCTGCAGAGGCCAACCGTCCCCTGCCCCTGAGATGTGCCCTGGAGGCTAACCCCCTTGCCCTTTCCACTCCGCGCTGCCACAGAGTCACCTGAGTCTTTCTGTGCCATAAACGGGGTTGAAAAAAGTATTTGCCATTCTCCTCCCGCCACCCCTTCCCCACGGAGAGTCCCCGGCTCCTCCGCAGGGGGCTGCGCACTTCGGTGGCCGCGATCTGCGGCTTTGTTTCACAGGCACCTGTTGTGGGTCCCAAATAGAAACCTCGTCCTTGGGGATCCGGGGCTGGCCGGCCAGCGTCCGGGGGTGGGCGTGCTTGGCTGCGCAGTCAACCCTGGTGGGCGGACCGGGGGAGGGGGCCTGGGGATCCGCAGCTCTGCTTGGAAGGGAGGGGCCGAGCGGCCGAGCGGCACGGGGGTCGCCGCCGAGCCAGCCTGGGCGCTGACCGCCGCGCTCGCCCCCTCCCTTCCGCCCTCCCTCCCTCTCTCTGGGGGTGCGGGCGAGTGAGTGTCTGCGGCGCGGCGGCCAGGAAATGCCGCAGATGCGCCGCGCAGCATCCCGGGCGGAGGCAGCGCGCCTGTTCTCCCGCACGGCCGCCGCGGTCTCCGCCGGGCCCGGGGCAGGCGCCTAGTGCGCAGCCAGGGTGGCGGCCGCGTTGGCCTCAAAGGGTCTCGGCGCCCGCCGTCCCCCACCGTCCCGCCGTGCTCCAGGCTCCTCCGCTGGTCGTGGCGTGGCGCTGCTGGTCACCGCCCCCGGGCTCGCCGAGATTTGCTGCTGCTGAAACCCGAGAGCGACTCCGGCTCTCCGGAGCCGGGCGGCCCAGCACCCGCAGCCAGGCAGGGGGCCTGGGCGTTTCCTCCTGCCGGCTCGGTGCCCCCGGCCCTGCGTCTCCGGCTTCAGCGCTCTCCCCAAGCTGGCTGCTCCTTCCGCTTTTCCAGTTCTCCAGGCTGCGTCTTGCTGACTAAGATACTGTCCCGGTTCCGCGGGGAAGAGGGGAATTGGCCAGTCATCGCTTAGATAAACTTCGGCATGGCGGGGTACCTCTCCCCAGCCGCTTACCTGTACGTGGAGGAGCAGGAGTACCTCCAGGCCTACGAGGATGTCCTGGAGAGGTACAAAGGTATGTGGTTCCCCGCGCTCGCTGGGGCTGCGGGGCTTGGCACGGGCCAGCGGGGTAACCGTTAACCTTTGCTTAACCAGAGTCACCACTGCTTGGGCACAAGTAAACAGGTGTCTGGAACCAATCTGGGGAATGGACCCCGTTTTTTGTTTTTTTTTTTGGATGGGATTCAGTATCCCCAACGCTGGGAGGATGGTGGGTGGGCCACGGACCAGAGATGCCCTTGGATGGGTGGTAGAGTTGGGGGGAAGGGTGCTGGTTTCCAAGAAGCACATTGCGTTTTCTCTTCCTTGTAAAAGCTCTTAGGCATAATCATAATCCTTCCTGGGAGGGTAGGTACCAATTAATTCTCCATGGGATTATTAAGGCATTGCTGTCCTCGCCTGTCACGGGGATTTGGTTAGTCCTATAATAAAGGTTCTTGGGTTGTTAAATGGACTGTTTCACCACTGAGAGCATCACCAAATCATTATTCTTAAAATGATCTTATTTGAAAATAAAATTTATGGGTTGAGACTATACGTCTGTTCTTATGTATCATAAAAATTATTGGATAATGTGATGAGTATAAGTCTGTAGTCAGTGAGACTGTTATAAATTTAAATGTAAAGGAATATATTTTGATATGTTATTCTGCCTCTCCTTTGTGTTTGGAAAATTCTATGCCAAACGGATACCTATTGGTATTTTAGTATTATGTTTACTTTGACTTTATGGTTAAATACGGCATTACACAAAGTGCACCTTCTAATCTTAAAGGGTCTTTTTGTCCCAGGAAATTATTTTTCAGTGTGTACAGATGATCTCCTTACTGTGGCTCCTAAAACACTCCACACCCAAAGATAGCTCGCAGAGCCTTAATATATTAATAGTGAATAGTGGCCTCTTTCATAGGTTGAATTTAAATGATTTTGCATCTTGACTATTTACTTGGGGTTAAGATACTCAATTTCTGTATATTGGGGGTTATATGGTTAAAATGCATGTATTGCTAGTTTTCTACTAGTATAAAGTAGAAATATAAAATCCCAAACTGAATATTTAAATCCCAAATCTCCAAGAAGCTCAGAACTCACCTGCAATATGTTCTGTCTCTTTCTAGAGCATGTATTATGACTGGCTTTCTTTTAATCCATGTAGAATTTTGTAAACAGTACAATCAGAACTCCTTTGTGCTAAGACCCTTTTTGTGTATAATGCTGCCACTGAGCAAGTGCAGTGACATTTTAGGATAAAGCACATTTGTAGAATTTGTGTACTTGTGTAGTGTACTCATGTTTACATCTATCTTTCCATTTAAAAATAAGGCTCTTAATCAGTTGTCTCCAGAACTTTACAAATGAGAAATACCAATATAGATTAGAAAAACCTTATTGAAGACACGCATCTGTGCTTTTTAAAGTCAGAAGGAACGAAGTCTGAAGGTACTAAAATATATACATTTTTTACTTTTGAAACAAAAACATAGCTTATTGAATTTTTTGGTCTCATCAAGGTTTACCTTAGTGACAGTGGGTGGTTTCGGGTGACTTTGAAAACTAATATAACTAAAGTGACTTGTCTGGAGGAAGCAGACTTAAAAAATTTTCTTCATTTGTTTTTGGAAATATGAATAAAAGGAAATTAAAGATGTACAGGACATGGTAGTTCTCACTACACTTCATTTTAATTAGACCCTAATGATCAGTATTGCACTTAAACATGTACTTTTTCAAACATACAATCGAAAATTTCGCTGAAGAAGTGAGGGTTCTTACCTTCATTCTCTTGTGGTTTTAAAATCAATTTGTAGTCTGCTTTATAGATGTTCTATATTTCATTTAGTCTTGGGGAAAAAAGTAAGACTATTGGCCAGTGTGTTACTTGAAAAGCTGGAGACCTGGAAAACTCATTGTTTCCTGATGTTTTGAAGCCAGTTATGATTTCCCATCAGCATCCAATACGATGACTTCACTACAGTGCTTATTATCCTGATGACTTGCTATGGGGGCTGATCTAATCAGAAAAGAATTGTAGGCTTTGAATAGGGAGTGTCAGTTTACTAAACTTTCAAAGTACAGTTGCTCATTTTCTGAAATCATGCATTGTTCAAAACATTTTACATTCCCATTTGAACTTAAGAGAGGCTATTTTGATTTTTATTTCTGGCAAAGCTTCTTAGTTACAGAATGAGTTTACATTCAGCTAAAATATTATCAGGTTGCCAAGTTATCATATGCCCAGCTGTTGAATAGTGTAAGTGGTAGAGTCAGCTGAAACAAATTCAAAACCTGTCTGTTGTCAGAAACGTAGAATTATAATAATCCACAATATTAGCATTTAGGAGTATCATATTCTAAAGTTGAAAATTTTGTTAGACTCATTTAGCCCTCAGATGGCCTTGGAAGGCCTTCAAACCTAGCCCTCTGCAGAAAAGCAAGAATAGTGGCCAGCGAGGCCTAAGTATTTATGGTGTGGTCTATTCTGGTATTTTGCTTTGGTCCTTTACTTCTGAGTGAAAATAGGCAACTGTTTGCTGTATTTGAATAACACAGAAAGAGCCGTTTGCTACAGAGATAGGCACAGTGTTCAGATTCATATTCTAGTTCTTTTACTAATAAAATACATTCACAACTAGAACATTCAGGGCATCTGATTTAAAAAATCACATTGCTTAAGCTGATGCCATAGTCAGGGTGAACAAAGGCATTTATTTATGAATAAAATGTATTTCTTTATTATTGTTTATGCTGGAAATACCCATGTTAGTGGCTTCCTCTTATGCCTATAGTAAATTACCCAGCCTATTTGTCATGGAATACAAAACATTTTTGTAAATTAGCAGGAAAGATACAAATGGTCCCTCTTGTTTTTCTTGTCAGTATAAGAAAAATAACCTATATATTGCTATTATAATTAACTCTTATTTATTATATTATTGAAAGTAATTAGCTGTCACTTTAATCAGTGAGTTCTGCTATTTGAGTCTGTCATTAGAAAATTTTATGTTCTCAACACAGTGTTACTTTAAAAAATACGATGATGTTTAGGGTGAAAATGAGATCATTAATGTGAACCCAATACATTTTATTGCATATATTTTAGACTTCATTTAAGAACTTAAATTATTTTAGTACAACAGAATGGAGTTTTCCCCATTGACCCGGACATTGACCCATTGAAGTTAGTTACCTTCAAACAACTGTAAAGTGTGTTTCATTGTTACTCTCTTTGAAAGCCGAATGGCAGATATGTCGCTTGTCTATAATATCACTAAAAAAACCCCTCTTTGATTATTTAGAAAAAGTCAAAATTTTCTGTTTTTCTCAAAAACTTTTGAGTAATTCCTTTAATCTCTTCTCTCAGTCGGGCTATGCAATTCTGCCTATGTGTCTGGTGACAAAAGGAACTGAGAATATTCCAACTGTAGTTTTCATTTTCAGTTCAATTTTGCAGCCTACATAGGTGTGTGATTGGTAAAAATTCTGTCTTTTTACAATGTAAACCAACTCTGGTGCCAGTTGAATTGAAAGTTGGAGTACAGTTGTTTCCCAGTAGTCTTCCCTTATCTATAGGTGATACATCCCAGGAACCTCAGTGGACTGACACAGATAGTACCGAACCCCATATATACTATATATTTTTTCTGTACATACATATACTTTGTGGCTTCTCTTTGTCATATCTGAATTGCCAGCATTACTATTCTTCTGCTTTGGGGCCATTATTAAGTAGAATAAGGGTTACGTGAACACAAGCACTGTGATGCCGTGACAGTTGACCTGATAACCAAGATGACTACTAAGTGCCTAACAGGGGGTATTGTATACAGTGGGGAGATGCTGGGAAAGTGAGGATTCACCTGCTGTGCAGGACAGAGCGGGACAGGGGAGATTATTCACACAACTTATATGACGCACATTTTATTTTATTTGTGTTTTTAATCATCACCCGAGGATATATATATATATTTTTATTGATTTTAGACAGAGAGTAGGGGAGAGAGGAGAGAGAGAGAGAAAGAAAAACATTTATGCCAGAGAGAAACATTGATCGGTTGTTTCCCATACTTGCCCTGACCGAGGATTTAACCCGCGAGCTTTTTGGTGCATGAGAAGATGCCCCAACCAACTGAGCAATTTGGCCAGGGCAGAATAGCATACATTTTAAAACTTATGAATTGTTTATTTCTGGAATTTTCCATTTTATATTTTCAGACCGTAGCTGCAACCATGGAAAGTGAAACCGTGGATAATGGGGGACTAATGTTGTATAAATGTCTCCAGGAATTACCCCCCTGCCCACCTACCCCCAGTCATATATCATACAGTGTAGCTCCGTTTTTCAATTGGCTTCCAGGATTCTGCAAAAACTTAATTTCAGATTTCATTGGCTCATGCTCTGCTCCTGGTTTAATGGTCAGTTGTGTAATAAGTGAACTTTAACTGTGTTGCAACATGATGGTGTTATATTGTAGCTAGTTGAAACTGTATTAGTCTGGGCTTTTTCTTTTCTTTGAGAAAAGGAAATCAGCTTAACTTGATACTAAGTGTTAGTTAAGATTGTGTTTGGCTATAATGGAAACAGATGCTAATTCTGAACCAAGTGGATGTTTTCTTTTTCTCAGGTACAGAGAGGCCCAGGGTAGACAGGCCCAGGCTGCGAGGTGCTTCTGTTTGCTAGTAGCACCCAGACTCCTATGTTTCTGCCGAGTCACTCATCATGTGGTGGTTCTGTCATCACAAGATGGCTGCTTCTCTTCCAGCCCTTTTGTCTCTGTTTCAGATGGGAAGAAGGGACGTAGAAGGACAAAGGAGAACAGATGCACACTAGTTAGTTCAGCTTCCTTTGAAGGAGCTTTTGTAGAAGGTCCATTTAACAACTTCCACTTGTATCCCATTGACCCGCCGTCCCAGGGGCCACCGTCTGCAAGGCAGACGCGGAAAAGAAGAGTTTTTGACTGGTCTTAGAGCCCTGAACAAAATTGAAGTTCTGTTTGTAAGGAATAAGGAAAGAATGGCTATTGGGTCTGGCACACGGAGGGTAAAGTGTCTATCCTGAAATTAGACACTTAAAGTTTGGATGCATTAACATCCATAACCCACTGTGTTTGATTTCACTAAAGCTGGAGAGACCATCTGAGAGCTCCTTTGAAGTCTCTGAGGAATTTCAAAATGACACTACTGAATGTTTTTATAATGTTACGACATGGCTCTGAAAAGTCATTTCTACAGAAAAATCAAGATTTGAATTGGCCAAAGAACTTGTTCATTGCCTCACATCATCATAAGTATATATCAAGTTCAGAAATGTGCCCAGTTGCTAGATATTGTTAGTGAATTCAACTTTGAACTCAAAATGCCATACCGATTATCTCAACATTTACTTAGAGACTTTTAAAAAAGCTTTATGCTTTTTAAATCTTTTTCTTTGAGCAACTTGGAAAAGCTTCTTTTCTGGCTCAATGACGATTTTAGGTAATAAATAACATGCAAGGAGAAGTGGTGAGAACAAGTCCTTGTCTTGCTGTTATTTTGTAGCCAGGCAAAGAAGCGCCTGTGCTTCTGCCTTTGGGTCATGTGTGCGCTGGAGTCTGGCTCTGTGGGGAGCTGGAGAGTTGGCGCAAATCATCTTAGTGAAATTGCAGATTGTAAAAACATCTGAAGCTAGAGAGGTGACAAAAAAAAAAAGAGGAATATCTAGGCTGTCATATGTTCCTTTCTTTTCATTCCACAACTGAGTGTAAAAATGTATAAAATGCAGTAAGATTTTTTGACCCTGTAAGCCTGCTGAACAAACTGAGTAAGGAGGGCTATAGTTTAGGGTGTTTAGTGTTTCATAATTAAAAAGAAACTTCAATGCTTCAGTTACATGGAACTCTTCTTTAGAGTGGCTTCTGGAGAAAGGCTTCCCTGTCCATCGCTCAGCTCTTAGTAATTTAGGGGTCACATTCTGCCTACTTCCAAAGACAAATTTCAAGTTGCTGTCAGCTGAAGTATATCATCATTTCTATAAATGATCAAGTAAGGTTTTTATTTACTTATTTTTGGTGTATCCGTTTAACGCAAATTTATGTGCTATTATTTTCCACCCTAGTTTCGTCTCTCTCAGAAGAGGAAGCAAATAATTCTTCTTGGGTTGGGTGTTGCGGAAAGCTTTGTACTTAGGGTCAAATGAGATTTTGTCTTGTCGGAAGGTGAAGGTATCAGTGAGGAAAACTCCAAGAAGAGAGACTAACATGGCTTTTTCATTTCATGAGCATAACCACAGAATCTCCTTTGAATGCTTGGCTAAAGTGCGTGGTAGGTTTTAGGGATGGGAGAGGGTAGAGGTGACTGGAAGAGAGAAATGGGTGAATATGGAGGGTTATCTCCATATTCCATTTCCAGATTGGAAAGTGCTCAAAAGCCATACCCAAGGCCAACTTTGGGGTTTATTGATGATCTTTAGCAGGGTGTTACCAATGAGATAGATTTTAGAGAGATATCTCTAGCAACAGTGTGGAGGATTGAACAGAAGGGAAGATTCAGGAAGCAGGGAGACAGGTCTGTGAGATTCTGGCAGTTGGAATGGAAGGCTGGATTCAAAAGAAACTTCAGGAATTGACAGCTTGGCTGGGTGGTTCTGTAATGTGGGGACAGGAGCGATGCAACAGCTTCTGTGTTGGAGTTATACTTGTATTTGGGGAAGCTTGGAGTATGTTCTTTTTAATTTGTGAAATAAATAATTCTTTTTAATTTGTAAAAAAAGTTCACTAGAAAGAGTGTTTTGAAACATTTTTAATATTAGTCACTATTAGACCTTCTTTGGTAGTGAAATGGAGTGAATGCTGTTTTACTTGGCCTTGGAAATACAGCAAACAGTGTGACCTACAAAAATGGAATGTTCTCTTGACAGTTGGGCTCTATAAGTAACACCTTATCAGTATTCTTGCTGGGGATCCTCTGAGCGTCGCTTGTAGTATATTAAAGCAGAATCTGTTTTGTATAAGCAAATAAAATGATTGGCTTCAGATCCTTTTTAGAAGTAACTATAAATGGTCAAAACCTAATCATACAATATACTTCTAGTTTTTCTAATTTGGTTTTATTTCAAAAGCCTCCTAATTTTTTTCTATGTAAACTACAGCAGATTGTAGTTTTGTTTGGTATGTAAGAAGCTTAATGGTTATATGATCATTTAATATATCCTAAGCCATCCTTGAGTTTATCTGTTAAGGCTTTAAGTTTTAGCTTAAAATAGTAAAAATAATAGCTACTATTTATATGCCTATCTACTTATGTACCAGGCATAATGCTGGGTTTTACAAATGAATTTATTTTTATGTATGTATGTATGTATGTATGTATTGTCTGTTCAGGAAATATCCAGCCACATACTATGAAAAATAGAGACAGTTACTGAAGGAGATATAAGACACAAGAAACATTGTTTGTAGGATAATGACACCTCAGTTCCCTTCAAAGTAGGCACTTTGGGACCTCACGCAGTTCTACTCGCCATCAGCTGCCCCATCCTATTTCCCTGAATCTCATTGATGGTCTGAAACCTTTTCCCTAACAAAGGTGATTTTAGTGTTGGGAAAAACGAGAAGTCACAGGGCACCAAATCTGAGCTGTAGGAGGCCTGAGTCTCCTGGGTGATTTGATGTTTTGCCAAAAATCTCTGCATGAGACATCACCAGTTGCCCATAGCTGTGGCTTTCTGAATCATCTGAATATTTCCACAGGGGAATACTCAAGCTTAATGCAAAATTTGATGCAGATTCATTACTCTACTTGTTCAGGCATTTTGAATGCATAAACCACACAATACACATGGTCACTCAGTAGTGTCTACCACCCCCACTGACTAGTACAGTGAAGTTGTCATTGTTCACGCATGTGCATCCCAGTCCACTCTCCTTGGCTGCTAGGTTACATCAATATCATGCAAACTGTTCTTGTTATATTAACAAGGGTTGGGCTTTTTCTGGACATATACACATACACGTATGTATATATATATTTTATAATTCTTGGAACTCTTTTATCTTGGCTATGACTACTGCTATTTAAAATATGGAAATTGAGGCTTAAAGAAAGTAATTTTTCTGAAATCACACACCTGTAAGTGGTAGCAGTGGCATTTGAACATGTGTATTTTTGACAAAGTATATATGAGTTTTATTACATTGAGTGGGTAATGTGGCAGTAGTTTTTATGAGAATTTTTTATTACAATTATGATTTTGATTACTAGAACTTTCTGAGATATATTAAATGGATGCATGAAATAAAAAATAATAGCTTAAAAATTCACAGAGGTTTATATCAATTCAGATATTAGACAGAGTTGGGAGCTTGAGCTGTTGTATCTTAGCTGGATTATAGAGTCTAATAAGCTAACAATGAAATGAAAGTAAATTTTAACATGAGCAATTCCAGTGTGTATATACTGAGGTTGAGGAAATTTTGAAAAGAATTAAGTTTTATAAATGTCACTAGTAAATGTGGCCGCTTTGATACATGTCTGAAATGTTTCCTGGAAAGAATCGTCAAAAGGAGTTGACAAAGTCCTGATTTTTCTCTAGTGGGTGAAAATATTTCCCAGTGAATCCTGGTATTAAAGACATTATACAAAGATACTATTGTCCCAGTGAATTAAAAAAATGCCCCTAATTCAGTGTTAAAATTCTCCTTGCCAGTCATACCAGTGTGACTTGTATTTTTGATTTTGGGGATGAAATAGTACTAGTTGGTGGCTTATTTTTATCCCACCATTACTAAGCCAGTGAGTTAGATGTGGCAGGTGTGCCTCACTGTCTACCTCACCGGGTTAATAGAGATATGATAAAATAAGGCATGTGAAGTGTTCTGAGCCGTACAGATTACATAGACAGTCATGGAATGAGATAGACTTAAGAATTCAAGTCCTCTGGCTCTTCCTGGCCAGAAGCCTTAAAAAAAATTAATACTCTAATTTTTAGAGCAATTTTATGATTACAGTAAAATTAGGCAGAAAGGATAGCCTTCCCGTATACTCCCTCTTTTCCCCCTTGCATTTCCTCTTTTGATATTTTGCACTGGAGTGGTACATTTGTTATGATTGATGAATTGATTGATTGACTGATTGATTATTATTAACTAAGATCCAAAGTTGACATTGGGGTTCACTTTCTTGTATGGTTCTGAATTTGAGAAATGCTTATCATCTGTCTACTATTATAGTATCATGCATAATAGTTTCACTGCTCTGAAAATATTATGAATACGTATTCTACCTGTTCATACCCCCACCCCAACCTCTGGCAACTAATGATCTTTTTATTATGTCCATAGTTTTGCCTTTTCCAGAATGTCATAGTTGCAATCATACAGTATATAGCCTTTTCAGACTATTTTTTTCCACTTGGTAATGTGCATTTGAGGTTCCCCCATGTTTTTCCATGGCTTAATCGTTCATTTCTTTTTGCTGAGAATAATATTTCATTGGATGTACCACAGTTTATCCACTCACCTATTGAAGGGACATCTTGATGCTTTTGATTTTTGTCAACTATGAATAAAGCTGCTTTACACACTTGTGTGCAGGTTTTTGTGTGGACATATGTTTCCCGCTCATTTGGGTGGTACCTAGGGGTATGACTGCTGGGTCATAAGGGTGAGGTTGTGTTTACCTCATAGTAAACTGCTAAACTGTTTTCCAAAGTGGCTGTACCATTTTTCATTTCAACCAGCGATGAATGGGAGTTTCTATTGCCCCACATCCTTACCAGCATTTGGTTTTGTTCATGTTTTTAAATTTAAATATTTTATTGTTTATGCTATTACAGTTGTCCCAATCGTCCCCCTTTGCCTCCCTCTGCCCAGGCCGCCCCCCTTCCCACAGTCAGTCCCCACGCCGTTGTCCATGTCCACAGGTCACTCACGCATGTTCTCTGACTAGTCCCTTCCCCTTTCAGCCGGCCCCTACTTGCCCCCACTTCTCTCTGTCAGTCTGTTCCATGTTTCTATGTCTCTGGCTCTATTTTGCTCATTAGTTTGTTTTGTTCATTAGATTCCACTTATAAGTGAGATCTCATATGGTATTGTCTTTTCACCGACAGGCTTATTTCTTTTAACATAATAGTCTTCAGTTCTATCCATGCTGTTGCAAAAGGTAAGAATTCCTTTCTTTTTACTGCTGCATAGTATTCCATTGTGTAAATGTACCATAGTTTTTTTATCCACTTTTTTATTGATGGGCACTTGGGCTGTTTTCAGCACTTGGCTATTATAAATAGCATGGCTATGAACATAGGGGTGCGTATATTCTTTTGAATAGATGTTTCTAGACCCTTAGGATATATTTCCAGCAGTGGAATTGCTGGGTCAAAAGACAGTTCCATTTTTAATTTTTTGAGGAAATTCCATACTGTTTTTCACAGTGGCTGCACCAGTCTGCATTCCCACCAACAGTGCACTAGGGTTCCTCTTTCTCCACATCGTTGCCAGCACTTCTTTGTTGATTTTTAATGAGAGCCATTTTGGCATGTGTGAGGTGATATCTCATTGTGGTTTTAGTTTGCATCTCTCTGATGGCTAGTGATGCTGAGTATTTTTTCATGTGTCTATGGGCCATTTGTGTGTCCTGCTTGGATTTTAGCCATTCCGATAGGGGTGGTGGTAGTGAATTAATTTGCAATTTCCTAATGATATGTAACGTGGAATGTCTTCATATACTCATTTGCCCAATCTCTATATCTCCTTCAGATGTCTATTCAGATCTTTTGCCCACTTTTTAAATGGGTTGTTTGTTTTTTTATTTGTTGAGTTTTAAGATTCTTTGTGTAATTTAGGTAGCAGTCCTTTATGAGATATGTATTTTGCAAATAGTTAGTAACTTTTTATACCTTTACCTTCTTCTGACACTTCTAAACCATTGCCTATTATAGATACTATTTCACTAAATGAGGCCCTAATAATTTTCCTCTCAGATGGTCACATTGTCCTTAAGTACTATTTTGTTGTGGCTGTACACGTTGTATTTGTACATACTTCCTACAATTGCATGTGGTGCCTCAGTTCAGCAATCTGACAGTTTGTGTTAGTATATCTACATATGCTGCTTCAGTCAGGTATCTGGTTAGTTGGTTGGCAGCTATGCTTTGTAACACTTGAGTCTAAAATTAGTTGAACTGTTCTATTTTAGGGATAGACTGAAATTGGTAGTCCCTGTCCTGCAAAACATGTGAATGTTAAACTCTTAGGATATTGAATTACTTTTTTTAGAATGTAATCAGAAGTAAGGTTAGGTAGAAAGTAGTTTGTTTCAATGTTTTAGAAAGTTTGTGTTATGGTGACTTGATTATATCCTGGGCAATGCCGTTTGCATGTAGCATCTAAGAACACAAAGTGTTCCCATTGCCCCTTAGGGTCAAGACATTGCTTTTACGTGAATAATTGTGTTTGAATTTTGAAACCATATGGGTTAATAGGTAGAACAAGGCTACCTGAATTTTCTTTTAGAAAAGTTTAGGGGAGTCACAGTCCATAAATATTTATGATTGCCAGAACACCATTGACTGCCTTTGCTGGGGAAAAAAGTGAATGATTAAAGGTTTGTGATTTTTGTGAATAACAAACTAAAGAATGTTGAAAATTCTTAGAAGACAAACAGCTGAGTGATTTAAATTCAGAGTTCAATTTTGCATGTGCTGTGAATTTCATAATCTCTTCAAACGAGGGCTTATGGTTATGAAAGCATTTGCAGTGTTACTTGAATGTGTCTGTCAAGCAGTCTCAGAAACGATAACAATTTAGCTGCTATAGATAATCAGTAGTCTTTACACTTTGAAAAATTTTGGACAGTCTATAGAGGTATTAAAGAATTCTAAGTTACAGAAAGCAAAATGCATGGATGCTTTACTTTTCTTGTGGAAAAACAGAGATGTACTTAATCTGCATGCTTTTATATTTAGAAAATGATATAGAAATTTAAATTTGTGCTTCAGTACAAAATTAAAATGATAAACAGAATGAAATATTTTTGTAATTAACATTTACTTGAAACATTCCAGCAGCATTGTTCCTAACCTCATTATTTCTCATATTTTCAATCAGAAATTAATTGATTTCATGCTTCAAGTGAACAAATTACTGTGTAATATACATTTTCCCCCAGCTTCGTACTCATTATTTCCCTAGAAAAACTGGGAAGAGATAAAGCACCTAGGGCCAGGAGGAACTGATCCTCACCAAATTGGAATATGTGGTTTAATTCTAAATAGTTATTGATGTTATACTTTAAAAATGTGCAAAGGCAGTAGGGTGTACGGGAGGAAGGGGGCACAGTTGGTGAGGAAGGTGGACCAGTCCCGCTTATTATAAGTGAGTGCTACACAAGAGCAGTAATCTGAGCATCCGAGGGTTTCACAAGCAGGGTTGGCATTTGAAGGACAGCAGAATTTCAGCTGTGAGGAGAAGGCTTTGTGGTGTTTGTGTGGCAGTGGGTGGTGTGGGCAGAGGGCTTTCTCAACCATAGCATTTCATCCGGACAATCTGACCTTGCATTTCACCCTTGGTATTCATTGCAGGAAAAGTAGTAGCCCAATGATTTAATCAATGCTTTAATATAAACCAGACAAATTTTTTTTTATAGGTAATCAGGATTCAGTTGAAAATTTCATCCCTTCTTTTGAAGAGCTCTGCTAATACCATAAATATATTGTAAAATCTTAGGACTTAGTAGTGAGAAATAACGTTTAGGCATGGCTGAGCAAATGTAAAGATTGAATGAGGCACTCTTAACGTGATATAGGAAACTCTGAATTAGATTGATGGTCATAATAATAGCACTGTACATACTTATATTTTTACATATAGATGTAGTTTGATTCTATACCAAGGCTCTGAGGCAAGTAATATAACAGCCAATTTTATTGCTGAGGAAACCAGGCTTCCATGATTACATTGACTGGGTACTGACTGGAAGCTACTATAGAGAATTGTGGCCCTTCTTTATATGCATTCAAAGTTATTATTAAAAGTATAGGTTAATGTATGTGGTGAGAGGTGAATAGTCTCAGTTTAAGTAAATAGGCATTGACTGTGTTCTGGAGTTATTGGTAGAGGTTACACATTTAGGAAGGAGAGAAATACTTACTTTTTATTTAATGTGGTTTTGGGCCCTCTGTAATCTATCAATTTTAGTGAAAACTTCTGTTGCTGGCTGTTGAGAATTTAGTTACTTGGGGGAAAAACTCCCACCATTGTTAATTGAAGTAGCTCTTAAAATTATAGGGTTTTAAAATTTAGACAATTATCCCATTGACTAAAGATGCAATTTCTGCATTCTCAGTGGAAAAGGAGGAACTATGTTAAATGCATGGTGGAATGTGGGAAGAAAAATCTGCATCATAAACTTGCTAATGTTTTCAGAAAATAAGGAAATGAAGAAAATATGAATAAAAATAATCTCTAGTTTTATTAGCCAAATAAGTGAATTAATATTCTCACATACTTCCTTTCCCTTTTTCATTTCTCTTTTTTCCCTAATGTATAACATTTAAAAATTTGAGCCACTTTGTATAAAGTTCTGTATCCTACTTATTCACTATATATCATGGCATTTTCTAATGTCATTAAATGTTGTTTAAAACACTTTTAATAACTAATGCTTGTATTCTTTTATGTAGTGGCGATGAACAATGTCATGAAACCATTTAAACAATGTTTTATCCTGATGGGCTTTGGTTAATATTATTACATTGGTATATTTAAATCTAATTAGAAAATTTAGAAATACAATTTTTCAAGAAAAGAAAGTAATCGTATGGATTATATAAGCTACTTAACAATTAACTGTTTATAAGATACTGCCTAATTCCTGATTGAATAGATTATTGAGTTATATATCCAACTTAAAAATTCTAATCACTCTTGAGTTCTAGAAATTCCAACAATAAAGGAAACAATGACTAATAATCAGAATACCTGGTTTTCATTCCTGGCTCTTACACTAACTAGCTAGTCTTGGAAGCTTATAAATTAAAATGAATGCTCACCAAGGTTCCTCATCATCATACAATACTTTTCTTAATGAAATAATTTATAATTTATTCATTTAGAAAACACTGAGTTGTGTGTTAGCAAGTATGTTAGATTGTTAGGATAATAGACATAAAAAAGTTAGTGGTCTTTTATATTTTTTTGTTGAGCTGTAAATATATAACCCAAACTGATATAACATGTCTGGTTATCCTTAACATAACTTCCTAAAGTATGCTTCATTTATTATTTGTGATATATATCTTATTTTTTATTTTTAAAGTGATCATCTTTGTGGGTTTTATTTTTTCAGAAACTATTACTGATTTCTTTTGAACACCTTTAAAGAATATCTTCAGAGCTTTTGATATAAGCTGTAATCATTTGTATTTCATTAATTGTGCTAGTCTTCAAGACTGCATTATTTATTATTGGTACTGAATTAAGCAGTACTTTGAGGGATTAGGTTTACCTCTAGCATTGATTGAAGTAGAACTCTGGAAGAAATTCATAATTTTAAGAGTTTTTCCAACGTAATCACGTGCATGAATGATATATAAACTTGGTGCATTCGCGTGTGCACAAATGACCTCATTTTAGAAGTTTTAAATTGTTATCTGTCTTAATCACCCTGTGTTGTTTTTGCATGTCTAAGTCTGTGTTTCTTTTGTGTTTAGTTAAATGATGACCACATGCAACTTGAGGGCAGGCCTAAATGTCCTCTCCAAGCCTCCTTCCTTCTCTGGTTAAGTGGAAGATTTCTTTCATGGTACTTCTAATTCGCTTTAGGCATGAAGGTGAACAAAAACCTCCTTTTTGGTCATTCTTTGAGTCTGAGGTGGAGTTACAGCCTCTGTCTAGGGACTGTAGTCTTTGGTGGTCTTCAGTTTGGAAGCAGCTTTATTCTGGGGGATTGCTTAAGCTCTTTGATTTGTTTTTCCCTTTCCTTGTCTAACACCCACTTCCTCAAAGAACAGACTACAGTTCTGTATCTAACCCTAATCTGCTCTCCTACCTGCCCGTCTTTGAGAACTACCATTGCTTGTGGCTGATACAGGGAAAAGGTAGGAACATTGAGTGTGCTGATTTTTAGTCCTTACATTTTATGCTTGAGAAAACTGAAGTCCAGAGAAGGATCAGCAAAGAGAAAAGCAAGATCTAAACTGAGGTCTCCTGATTTCCATTTTCCGTATGTTCAGTCTCCTTTTTTGCTTGTGGGTAGATAGAAGAGATGATTTCACTGGCTGTATCTAAGTGATTTAATGAAAGAGCCATAGCTTACTGAAGAGTCAGTAAGGAAAATAATATAGAAGAAATAAGCAGAGTAAGTGAGCAATAGCAGAGATAGAAGCAGTGACGGCAGTGCTTTTCCAGACATGCAGTGTGAGGAATGCCAAATTGGCAGTGCTGCATTTGATACTGATGGATTTTAGAGGCCAGCATAACGTCAGTGATGATAAATTGCATGCAGCAGGCTCATCAGTATTCTGGAGCTTTAACAACTAATTAGGCTTAATATAATTAGGAGGTATAACATGCACTTAAAATATTCCTCCACTTTAAAAGGTTCATTGACAATTTGCCTGCAGGTTTTGGGCAGTGTGTGGATATTTGGTTGTTTACTAGTTAACTGTAAGAGGCAGGCTCCAGGCAGGTAGATCCTGGCCACCGACCACCCTCATACTTTAGCCCTTCCCCATGGCCGTTCTTCTCGGAATCTGCTGAAATCTAGAACCTTCCCTTCTGCTGTGAATCAGGAATGGGTAGAGGAGAGTGTGATGCTTTGTGACCTCGGTTCTAGTACACTCAGAGAGCAGGAGTGGCCGTGGGCGGGATGGAGAGTGTGGATTTTCTTACACCTCACACGGGCACTAGGCGTGTGAGAGGTAGGGAGGGTGGAGAAGAAAGGGGCATGACAAAGAGGTGAGGGAGCTATCTCCTGGTGTTTCTGGGAAGTTGGGAGGTAGACATTTTTAGGTGAATGGTGGCCTGACTCTGTTTCTCATCTTTTGGGTCTCCATACGGACATTTTACCTGCCTTACCCCCTTGCAGGCTCAGTTGATGTTCTTCTGGCTGACCCTTTCTCCTAAGTTCCGTCTCTGATAACAGCCAGGAGGCATGTAGTTGGAAAGGAGGTGATTTGGGAAGTGTGTTTCCAATAGCCTGTTGAGCATGCCTGTTGCATGTTTCCGTTAAACTTTTTAAAAAATAGATCGAATGTTATATATTTTAATTATTATCTAGATTGACTATGAAATATCAGTGTATATTATACATCAATAATGTTTTATCATTTTTAAATTCAAAATACAGCCTTGCATTAGCCTGGATTTAATTTTCATGTAAATAGCAATTTTAAGAGAAAATGTGTTATAATTTTGTTGTTTGGAACTTACAAATACATTTCTATAGCACAGTCCATTGGTAAATTGAAGGCAACTGGCAGATTTTTTGATGGTAGGCAAGTCTATGGAGAGATTTAAAGAATTTTAGAAAAAAGTTGGGTGTATTTTTTAAAAGTTAGTAACCACTTTTAGTCTTATCATCATCTCCCAAAAGCATTTATTTAACATCCAGTACTGACAAGAATGAGGTGAAAGAGCACTCTCATGCACTGCTTGTGTCGTGTGATGTGTTACCATCTTTGAGGGAAGAAAGTTGCTGCTGAAGACACATCTGCTCTTTGACCCACAAAAATTTCAGAATCTTTCCTACAGGTAGAATTTAATATATATTGTGACATTGTTTATAACTGCAAACACTGGAAACAACCCAAATGACTATCATCAGTAGGGAATAGTGAATGCATTTTGTTACTTCCATACCTTGGAATGTTAAGCAACTAATAAAAACTATGAGTTAGATCTCTTAAGTATTGACTGGTAACATTTCCCCAGTAGGTTATTAAAGAAAATTAAAAGGCAGAGGACAAATATATATGTTACTTTTATGAAGAAAGAAAATAAAAAAAATCTATATTGAAACATAGGGACAGATATGAAAGAAACCACACTATTAATAATGGTTAACTCTAGAGGGAGTGAAATATTTTTTCATTCTCAGTATTTGACATTTTAGAAAAGTATCATTACCTCTGTAACAAATATAAATACCACCAACACTAAAGTAGAAAATTTAACAGAAAAAATTATTAAATATTTGCACGTACATGATGGCATGATGAAACAGTGCTGGTTTTTGAGAAAAAGCTTTCTTTATGTGATTCTGATGCATGTAATTTATAAGCAACATTGAGGGTATTAAGTGACATTGACTTAATAGACCATCTGGCACTTTCATAAACAATTTACAGACTTATGGCTTGTGTGGTCGTTTATAGCTGAAGTGGTTCATTATGATCCCAGCTATCATTTTCAGCATCTGATTTGATCATACACTTGCAGGCTGTCTTAGGTGAAATCCAGTGGGGCGAGAAGATGCTGACTTCAATAGGTCAGGCAAATAAATGTAATCACATTTTCTAAGGAGTACTGTCCTAGCCTGAGTTCCTGTTTGTTTTGTTTCTTATTGGACTTCATTTTTTAATTCATAACTTACTCACTGTATCGTTTACTTAACAAATTATATAAAAATTTATTGGGTGCTCATGACATACCCAAAGATGGAAAAGATGGTCTTACTTTCCTTTAGGAGATCTCAGTCTGTTGCGGAAAACCAGCAAGATCAATTAGAAAGCAGTTAAGATGGAACATACAGTATGAATAAAGTATCCTAGGAATAATGCCCTTATACCCTTTACCTGGTAAGGCCAGTGTGTCCTGTATTTTTTAGCTTGTTTCATAAAGTTTTATTTCTCTGACAGGTAGGAATAAAGAAATTATAGCTGAACCCTATTATAGTGCAACTTTTTTTTTTGATAGATTGAAATATAACATAATCCAGGATTAACTCCAGGAAGTACTTAATACTAAGAGATGATATAGAAATACATCTCTTGATTGAGTAGAGATTGAGAAAAACAAATTGTATATTTGTTTAAAAGATCGTCAGATAAGAGAATATTGAATATTTTTGGAGTTTGAAAAACCAATTTGGGAAAGGAAACTAGGAAATATTTTTTATTTAGGTCTTTTCAGTTCTCATCACAGTACTTGACATATTATAGGTGCTCTATAATTATTTTGTTTTTAAAATGATTGAATGAATGAATTTTTACTAAGGATTTTGGGCTTTAAGATTTTCTCAATTCATTTTCTTAACCAAGGTAAATAGAATTATTCTGCTCTAAAGTTCACTAATATTTTCTTTTGCAGTGTCTAATCTGCTGTTAATTCCATCTGGTATAATTTTTTTTTATCTTTAGAAGTTCAGTTTGAGTCTTAACATTTCTTTTGTGTCTTCAGGATACTCATGTTTTCCTCTATCTTTTGAATATACAAAGTATATTAATAACAGCTCTTTTATTATCCTTGTCTACTACTTCTTTTGTTTGTGCCATTTCTAAGTCTGCTCCTTTGATGACTTTTTCTCCTTATTATGGGTTATATTTTCCAGCTTTGTTTTGCATCCCTGGTATTTTTTAATATTGATCCCAGCTAATGTTAATTTTATTTAAGTGGGTGCTAAATTTTTTAAATGTGTTCTAAGTGTTTTTGAGTTTTGTTTTGCTATACAGATAAGTACTTCAAATAGATAGATCCTTTCAAGGTCTGCTTTTTAAGCTTTGGTGGGCAGGACCAGATCAGGCTTTATTAGCCTGAGGCCACCCCCCACCCCCCACCGCCCCCACCCCCCACCCCCAACCCCGTGCCCTGCTACTGAGGCAATACCCTTTTGCATTCTGCTTGCTCCTTTCTGGTGGTTCTTTACTTGACTTCTGCTAGTTTCCTTGCCCATATGTCCACGGTACTCAGATAAAGATGCAACCCTAGAATTGGCTCTTGTGCAGTTCTTTTTGGTTATTTGCCCTGCAAACTCTAATTGTCTTGATCTCCTCAGATTAACTCTGTCTCTTTAATCGAGGGTGACTGCTGCTCTTGTCCCCACCAGCCCTGCACTGTACCTGGAAACTCCATCCAGGCAGTAAGCTAGTGTGATAGGAGGACTCACCTTGTAGTGTTTCGTCTTTCTCAGAGATCGTTGTCGTCTGTCTAGTGTCTAGTGTCCAAAAACTGTGGTTTTATAAATGTTGTCTTTCTTTTTAGAGACAAAAATAGTTGTGTAAAATGGAAGACTAAATCCAGTCCTTGTTACTCCATCATCTAGAGGTGGAAGGTCCCCCTTTCTCTTTAAATAGGCTCATATGCATATGAATTTTGCATTAACTTTAAAATTATAATTAGACAATAGAAATGCTGTAGACTTAAAATTCTCAAATTCCTTAATGTACAGTTTATCACATATTTATTAAGCTCTTTTTGTTGGATGGAAGCTTTGGATTCAGCTTAGGAAGTAAAGGAAGGAAGGAATGAAGTATAGTCTTTGGTCCTGCATTTGTGTTCGCATTAGTGTAACTCTAAAAATGTAAAAGTAGTTGTGTAGCTGGAGAATTAAGACATGATGCATAAGATTTTCATATTTCACATTATTGTAAATGTTTCCATTTACGTGATATTATATTAATATCATAGTAGGGCAGGCAGAGAAGCAAGATCCTTTTTGTGGTGACAGCACATTTATTCTGAAGCTGAAACTGTGTAATCTAGCCCCTGCATTTTATAGCTGAAAAAAATTAGGCTTGAAGATTATTAAGCTCATAGAGAACTAGTAAGAACCAGACTTGGAACTGGAGCCCCGGTATTCTATTCTAGTTTAATGCTTTTCCGTTTAATCATGTTGCCCTGAGAAGTCCTTAAGCACCCAGATGCATGTGCTGTATTTCCTCTTCCTCCTGGTCCTGACCAAGTAGGGGAAGTCTCGAGGACCCAGCCTACTCTTTCCTGGCAAGCTTCATTCGGTGCTGTGTAAACACTGCCCCACCTTTGACATGTATCTAAATATTTAGCTGGTCCCTTTGACCACATTATTTATGTATGTATTGTATTAGTTTCTAACACAACACATGCAACAAGCACTTGGAAGACAGTTGAGTACTTGACTATTATTTTTTGAAAGTTAATATTCGTGGTTCAGCTACAGTGACTGTGAGCCTGTTTGATATTGACTTGAGTTGCTAAGTAATGTCAGAAGGTCAAAACAATTTTGAGATGTGTGGACTATATCTGATGACAGTTTGGCACTTAGCTTTTATCTCCTTCAGGTGGCCTCCGTATTGAACCATGACAGATTAGCCTTGTTATTTTTAAAGAATACTGAATCTGTCTGGCTTTGGCAGCACAGAAGAGGCAAGGCTCCTGTTTGTTGCCATTATAGACAAAGGTATGTGGTCCTTTAGGGACAGAGTTTTGAAAAGGAACCTGAGCTGGGCAGTCAAGTTTGTATACACAGTATCATGTAGAGACAAGTAGACTAGAGACAACTAACATTTTGAATTGCCACCCTTTCTTTTTCTGTGAAAAGGAAAGAAATTAAAGATGATTTATTATATGAATCACTGTAATAATAAGTAGTGGTGTGCTGATAAATATTTGACAACTGGGGTGAAAATCTTGATTATACAGCATTTCCTCTTTTCTGTGGTGTAAATACTTTCACCATGGTCGATTTCAGGCTACCAGCTTGACATCACTCAGTGCAGATTCAGAAAGAGATGCTCAGCAGCACACCAGTATATAGTGTTTGCACTGTACGGAGGCAATAGGTGCCAGTAAAATCAAGAGCATAGCTCATAGTAAAATGTAGTAACATAATAAGTGATGAGTTTTGAATATTTGTTATCTTTTAAAAAGAATTATTGAATTTAATGAGAGAAGAAGGGGGAGAGGGAGGAGGGGGAAGAGAGACAGACAGACAGACAGACATTGCTTCGTCTTGTGTCTGCCCTGACTGGGGATTGAACCCCAACTTTGGTGTATCAGGCTGATGCTCTAAACAACTGAGCTATCTGGCCAGAACTTATTATCTTGGTTTTTAATGGAATTTCTTTAATTGTAGCATTACGTAATTTAATTTTTAATGATGGCTGTGCTTAACAACACTAACAAAATTCTGAATATTCAACGATCAGCTCACTCAAGCTGTTCTGAGCTGGCACTGGCATCCCGCTAAAAATAGATAACTCTCACTGAGCATGTACTATCTGCTAGGCACAGTCTTAAGTTTTTTGCAGGAATTATGTCATTCTCAAAGCAGTGCCTATGAAGTGGGTGCTTAACTTAGCTCTATTTTGCATTGATAATGCTGAGTCACGTGGAGGTTAAATAACTCGCCCAGGTCACATTTTGGAAGCGACAGAGCTGGGGTTCAAAACCAGGCCACCTGTCGCTAGAGCCCAGGCTCTTCACCACTTTGCAGAACTGGCTCTTGAGGTTAATGATATTCTTGAATGTGAGGCAGCAGTAGCTACGATAAATTTTAAGTAAATTACTCATGCTTCAGAATTGTTTTATGATCTGCTTCAGTAATTGTTTAGATTTTAATTTATTTGAATTTTTATTTATGATCCTCAATATATGGAATATTTTTACAAACTGGCAAAAAGCCATATTCTCTTCAGTGGAAAAACAGACCAAAGACTTAAATAGACAGTTTGTAAAAACCAACAATGGGGTGTAAACATCGAAGGCAAGGACACTGTCTGTTTTGTTCATCACAATATTAAGCCAACCCTTGCCGAGTGCCTGACACATAGCAGGGCTCCATAAACACCATTTTAGTACCTGCCAGTTTTCTACATGTTGATTAAGCTTTCACAATGATTTCTTGAACTTTTGCTTATATAAAGCTATTTTCTTTTTCTTTTTCTTTCTTTTTTCTTTTTTCTTTTTTTTGCCATCAATAAGAAATTTACTTGTTTAAAAAAATCCAAATGCTGGCATTGTCCAGAAAAATTTAACAGGTTTATTTATATTGTTATAAAGTTGAACTGCTTAAAACTTGTTAACTGAAACATCTCAACTTGCATTAATGCTTTATGTCCCCGCATTTATATTAAAAAAATTCACACACAAATGAAAATGGAAAAACTGCCAATACCTGATTTCTGTCCCCTATTTTCCACTTGCAATCATATCCTTAGGTACCTTTTGACCCCATGGAAAAAAAATATCTAACGTTCAGAACTACCAATAACAGGAAGAAGAGAATTTTTTTTTTTTAAAGAATGAAATGTTTCCTATCATAGTGGATTCTTAAGCATACCGACAGGTATGCGGCGTGCTAGCTGGATGTCTTTTGGCATAATTGTTACACATTTGGCATGGATAGCACACAGGTTGGTGTCTTCAAAAAGGCCACCCAGATAGGCTTCACTTGCCTCCTGCAAAGCACCAATAGCTGCACTCTGGAAGCGCAGATCTGTTTTGAAGTCCTGAGCAATTTCTCGCACCAGACGCTGGAAGGGAAGTTTGCCAATCAGAAGTTCAGTGGACTTCTGATAACGTCTAATTTCACGAAGTGCCACAGTACCAGGCCTGTAATGATGAGGTTTCTTCACCCCTCCAGTAGAGGGCGCACTCTTGTGAGCGGCTTTGGTAGCCAGTTGCTTCCTCGGTGCTTTACCACCGGTCGATTTTATGGGCAGTCTGCTTTGTATGAGCCATGGTACACAGACCTCTTTACTTACCCCCCTTCTTCGGTTGGAGCTCGGCGAGCAGAAGGAGGCGCTGGCATTAGAGAGCGACCTAAAGCTATTTTCTAATGTTGCTTTAATTAGAGAGTTAAAAAATTTAAAAAGTGCTTGATTGTGTTGTTGGAGACATTTTATTAATTAAAAAAATACCTGAGTTCAAATAAGGATGAATAGGCCTAATAAATTCTTTAAAAATTATAATTAAGAATCAATATATGCTGTTTTATATAATTTCAGTATATAAAATTAATATTCCTAAACTTAAGAGACCTAATACATTTATGAGAAATTGCCGTGTAAATTATAGAACCTTTAAGCTACAAGTGGTAATGTTTTTAATGCATCGAACTACTTACCTACAAACCTTTTTGAAGATGTACAATGTAGCCTGGACCTTTTAGAGACTGATGTTTCACGTTGCTCTCTTCCTGGTTTTCCATTTCTTTTTTCTTCCTGGTAGATGTTGTTTTGGCCACTTCAGAGCTTACATAGAATTCTGAAGGATGTTGTGAATTACTTTGTGAAGTTATGAAATATATCAGATTGCTTTTGGTGTTGACAGCTGAATTTTGGAGTTTAGGAATTAGAGATTTTTGAATTGGTTTGAAAGATATGTTTTGATTATGTCAGTAAACTTATCTCTTGGTATGGGTCATCTGGGACTTGCTCTAGTACTTCGTTCTGAAGATGCAAGGGCAGTGTAAGGGGAAGGAGGGACAAACACTAATTGATAACTTTGGGTTAGATCCATTGCTAGGTGTGAACAGGCATATGATTAAAGTGAAAACTTTCTTATTCAGCCATTGGGAAAAAGAGGTTGGTTGGAGGAGGTGGCGGAAAACTGGTGGTACCTTTAGAAAATATGCAGTTCACTCACAAGTGATTGTAACTGCAGAACCACCGCTGGTGCTATCCTGTTTCTAACGCGGTAACAGTTGCGTTTCAGAGACAACAGACCAACACTGCAGCCATGCAGCTGAAGAACCCACAGAGGAGAGAACTTGGACTTCTAGCTGGTCCCAGAACCAAAGTCCTGTCCTTGGTCCCCATGGAACCAACCGGAGCTTGACACCAGAACAGTTTCAAAAGCAAAGGGTCCGCTGTCCAGGAATATGCGGTGCTGAAGCCCATTACCATAAATGGCTAAGTTCCAAGGTCCTTCAGTTAAAACTTGCCTCTCCAGCACTTCCACATGCTTGTTTGGCCTAACCCTTAACACTCAACCTTTGCCTTTAAAAGCCCTTGATTAAAAAGCATCGCAGAGTTTGAGTTTTAAGCAGTATCTTCTCTCCTTGTTTGGCACCTTGCAAATAGATGACTTTAATTTCTCCATTGCATACCCTGATGCTTTGTTTTTGGCTTTTCTGGTAAGATACCAGATAGCACAAGTTTTTCTCTATTAGTTGATCATAATGGAGATCAGAAATGGCATCCACTAACCTCAGAAAAATCGTTATGATTTCCTTTAACAGATAACTATGATTTAATAAAGAATAAAATATGACAAGTTTGGCTAATTTGTATTATTCTGCGTTGGGGATGCAGACACTTTTTCTTAGTTATTCTGGCTGGTAGAATTATTAAAATTACATAAGGCAGATTAACAGCAGATAATCAAGATTTTATGTGTGCACATGGGGAATTCACAGAACCATAAAAATCCAAAGACAGACAAAATGAGGTATGTGTGTCATTCTGAACTAAGGAGGGGAAAGAAGGGGTCTAGGGCTTAAAGAAGAGTAAGGTAGATTTACAAAGGGATGAAAACAGTTAAATGTTTAGTAAACACTAATGTTTGCTGGGCCATCTTGAAACCAGGGACACAGGGAGGACTTTGATCAAATGGGCTGGGCTAGATTGTTTCCTCTCTACTGTACCTAGTTCAGGTTAAACTATAGTTGTCTGTGATGGTATCTCCCCTCCTGGGGTGGGCCTCTTACATTATTTTAGGCAGTAAATGAAATAGCCAAAGTTCCTAGTAATCTCTGTGCCACAGTGGCTCATCTCGGGGGCAGCTCATTCTCATTCCCTATAGGCCTTTTTGTTAAAATAGGGGAAAATATTCACAGGAAATATGACTTGATATTTTGCTGTAAGAGTTTAGTGATAAAATACTAAGGCTATTGAAAAAAAATAAAACATTTATCCCACGGTATCCCATCAAGTCTTATTTTCAAAAATTGTTTTTCAAATATCCAACCTATTTCTATAAAGAACATCTTTAGTCTTCATCTGGAAAAGAAAATAAAAATCAAGTGGGGCTTAGAATCTCTTGGAAGGGCTATGCTGTTTTCTCCATTTAAGTTGTGAAGTTGCCTTTAGAACTATTTGAATTCTTACTCATCCAAGAAAATGATTAAATCAGCCAAGTTACCTGAAGAGAGGCTATCTTTAGAAAGGGAGATATCAGAGTGGAAAGGAATAATCCTCACTGAAGTGTTTTCAGAAGTGTGTTTCAGGCCTCTCTTTTTTTCTCTCTCATTTTCCTCCAATGCCTATTTAATTCCTTGTACTTTTTCCTTGAAGGGGCTTCAAACAGCACTCATTTACTATCCCACAGTTCCCATCGGTCAGGAAGCTGGACAGTACTTGGTGGGCGCCCAGGGTCTCCCACAGGCTGCATGTGTACTTAGTTTTTGGAACCCTGTGCAATTAGAATTGAACAGAGACTGTCAGGATCTTTGGTAGGCGAGAATTTTAAAATTAAATATGAACATTGTTGTAACAAGTTATACATTATACTTTATATACTTATTTATATAGACCCTGAAAGGTGTATATAAAAATCAAAAAATTAAAACAGTTTCTTCTACTTAAAAATATATTTCGGCACATATGAAATTTGAAATTAAGGGAGATATAGATTAATCAGACTTGGAAACTTGTTGAGTGTTTCCTGCTATGCGAGCCCTGTACATGGATAGGGGTTCCTTTGGTACTATTTATTTCACAGATAAGGCGCGTTAATGAACTGCCAGAATTTTTATAATGAGCCACCAGAGCAATGATAATGGAGTGCCGTTGCTATGCAGTTGAACCATAGGCCTGTAATAATACTTTAGGGATAAAAATAAGTGATCTTATACGGGCCATAGCTCCTGGGTGCTCTGCTAACCCTCTCTACTTGCTTGAGTCTGTAAAGTAGATGAAGTCTCTTCTTCATGCAATGTGGGATATGTCTAAGGGGCTGTAGAAACACAGGTTTCACTCTTCTCCTGAAGGAGTATCAGGCAAATTTTTGCATCATTTTGATTTTATAGGAAGCTAAGAAGTATCAGGTAAACAGTTCCCGAAGGTCCATAAATTCTCATCAGTTCATTAAGACCTCACTTTTTGTGACTTCAGGTTCACCTCATGTTATGGAATTGAACTCATTAAACAGGGATGTAAAATCGAGCAAAGTCAGCAGGCAGTTTTAGGGAGATGGGGATGGGACTACGACAACAAGAGAGAGCACTCTTCAGGGCAAGTTTTTCACCCCAAAGTTGACGCTTTGGTGAAAGCTCAATAATACCCTGTATATACATTTTATTAGTAATGTAAGTTCTCATGGAAAGCAGAGGAAGAAAGAAAAGCAAAATAAGTTTCTCAGTCCTAATTTTGTTCAGAGTTGGGGCATGAGGTCATAAACTTCCACTATTTTATTATCAGATACCTAAATCATATGGAATAATCATGTGTCCCAACTGCCTATATCTATTTAGATGTTAGCAAATATTTGTTAATAGAGTAAAATACATTTTATATGATTTTGCAGAGCTTTTCCTTTTAATGTAATTGATAATATTGTTGGAGTCATCATTGGCTAAGGTATTTAAATTAGAAAGAGTGGGAAATCGGATGTTTACAGTATTTTATAATTTACTTCTAGGGTTAGGTTAACCTCATTTGCTCTCCTGTTGTCCTCTGAAATGGCTTCAAGCCCTAAACTTAGGCGAGGCAGAGGTGCTGAGGATCTGGGTTTCAAAGGTGTCTTCCATTTCCCTTTGTGGGGATCATCTTTAAATGGCACGAGCCCAGACCTTTCACCCAGTTCTAAAAGTGGAGCACTTCTATGGTGCTGTTAAAATTGCCCGAATTGTTCATACTCCTTTTTGGAAAGATGGGGCAAACTCATGTCAGCTAAATACAGTGCATAATTAGTTTGGCTAGTGAAGACATCGCGCACTAAGGCTGTCTTGTCCTATAAAAATAGAATGGGGTATAAATGGCCCAACTTTAAACTTTGAATTTTTATACCTTGTGTGATAGACAGTATGGACAAAATAAAAACAAGTCTTATATACCTAGCACGTGGTAGAGGGCTGTGCCTATGGGCCTTTTTTTTAAATCCATTTTCTACTCCTGTCCTATTCCCCTCCCCACTTTTCCCTCTTTGGCTGACATTTCTATAAAATGTCCTACTGACCAGGTACTGCTTTAAGAGCTTCATATGTGTTATAATCTGCACAACACCCCCTGTGGTGTCATCATCCCGTTTTACAGATGAGGAAATGGGTGCAGACAGGGGTTGAATGACTTGCCCAGACACCCAAGGCCACACGGGTGTGACGGAGAGGGGGTTCCGCAGCCTGTGCCCCCTCCTTTCCCACCCACAATGTGCTGTCTCCACCACGGTCCCACTTCTAAATTACAATATCTTGCCATAATTTTGTAACCTCAAATCACTTTTGAACCATGGCGAGAATACTAATAAACAAGTAGATAAAATCCTTCAACATGTATTTTGCCTCTATTTTTGTTCAATCGTATTTTGATTAAGGAATTAAACTTCTAGGATCTCATCAGGAACCTTGACCAAAATATATCTGTAGAATCAGCTTTGGCGTCCTTTCATATTCTGGCAGATGTATTAAGAGTAAAGAATTTGTTTTGCATTTTTCAGGGTTTGCTCTTGGTAGTGCCATTGTGTGGTGCCATTAGGTTTTCTTTCTCTGAAAGCCCAGCTGTAACCGGTGCTGTGGCAGATGCGGTGGAGGCAACCACTGCTTTGGGAGGAGGGGTGAAGAGATATGCTTCCAATAAGTGTTTTCTTTGGTCTGCCATAGACTTAATAGGAGGCCAAATCCTGCTCTGAGGGACTGTTAGTGGCAGGTGCTATTTCTGTCACCAGGATGGTCTCTGCTAATTTTTAATGCAGCGACATCCCCAGATAGAAGCATTCTGTCATTCTCTCTCTCCGTCCTTCCATTTGTGGAAGGATGTTGATCAAAGAGTGCTTTTTGCTTCTTTATTGAGACACAGCATCATATTTCATATAAAAATACCTTGTGTAATGATCAACAATTTAACAAGGTAAAGGAGCTCGTTTTCTTTGCTCACGAACTCTCCCAAGAGCCTCTGCCCTTCCTCTCCCTGAAAAGCGTCCAGAGATAACCTCTGAAAATGCTTCGCTATTCACGTGACCCAGAAAACCCCACAAGGTCATGCAAATCAAGAGGTTCAAATCTTTGTGTTCACGTTAAGAACACTTGTGAAACTGCCCAGGCCATCAAGGGTATGCGTATTTGAAAAGCCACCAAGTATCTGAAGGATGTCACTTTAAAGAAGCAATGTGTGCCATTCTGTCGTTACAGCGGTGGAGTTGGTAGGTGTGCCCAGGCCAAAGAGTGGGGCTAGACACAGGTTGGTGACCCAAAAAAGAGTAGTGAATTTTTGCTGTATGTGCTTAAAAATGCAAAGGGTAGCACTGAACTTTAGGGTTTAGGTGTAGATTCTCTGGTCATTGAGCATATCCAGGTGCACAAAGCTCCCAAGATGCGGCACAGAACTTACAGAGCTCATGGGACGATTAACCCACACATGAGCCCTCCCCTGCCACGGTGAGATGATCCTCGCTGAAAAAGAGCAGATTTTTCCTAATCAGAACAGGAGGTTGCACAGAAGAAAAAGATATCCCAGAAGAAACTGAAGTAACAAAATCTTACAGCCTGGGAGTAAATTCAGTATAAAATAAATACTAAAAAAAGTAAAAGCAAAAAAGTCATGTTGAAGCACATCTTCCTTATATAGACCTCTATTTATATAATATAATAATAAATTCTAATGAGTAATTTTGTTTGTATGTCAGTACCATCACAAACTGCATTCATATTCTTTATTTTCTTTTTGGGAATCAACTTATTTTGAGTAAGCGATACAAAAAGCACGTTTAGGCTCAGTAATTCCTTTTTTTTTTTTTTTTTTTTTGTAAATCCTCACCCGAGGACTTCTTTTGTTGTTGTTATTGCTTTTTAAAGAGAGAGGGAGAGAAAGTCGGAGAGGGAGGAAGAGAGAGAATGAGGAGGTGGGGGGGAAGAGGGAGAGACAGCCAGACATGCATGTGAGAGAGAAACACTCATTGGTTGCCTTCATGTATTCTTGTGCACACTGTGACCAGGGATCCGGGGATTGAACCACAGTCTGGGTACGTGCCGCGACCTTTCGGTGTACGGGCATGACGCACCAACCGAGCCATCCAGCCAGGGCAGGCTCAGTAATTTTTAAAAATTATGTAATGAAAGATACTGATTTCATTTACTTTATTTGTAATCTAGTAAAGATTGGCTGTTGGGGACATAGAAGAACTAGAATATTTTTAGTACTTACAGTTTGTTAGGCATATGTCTACTAAGTAGCATAAAATTAAATATATTAAAATAAATTAAAAATATTTGCCTCATAAGTGAAGAGCTCAAATGAAATGAGTACTTCTACATCAAGGGTTGTTTAAATATGTATTTTGAGGTTTGAAGATATTCAGTCATGTTGTGACTTTCAATTCAATATAGGAGACAGACTTTGAGGTTTTTCATGATGTCCTTTATTTAAAAAATTAGTCCACTTTATTTAGCATAAATATTTTTCGAAGAGTAAAAGGTTTTTGGTTTTTTGCAAATAGATGTTAATTTAAATCTGCCCCTTGAAACAGCTTCTCTCTTTATAGCTTACCTCATGATATTTTCTTCTTCTGTGGAATATAGTTTATGTTTCAAGTTTACATTTTCTTTTATTTTTAGACTTTTTCTGAAAAAATAATTTATATTTACTAGAAAATTCTCATCTTAATTAGTATTAGTTGTGATCTACTTTTTTTAAAGTGGGTAAAAACATTTGATTTTATTTTTAAAGAGTGATTTTAGTTTTAAACAGGCATTAAAAATAAAAACCTAATTTAAAGTTAACTGTTTAAAAGATGTCTCCCACATGACACATCTGCTGAGAATTTTTGTTAGACAAATCAATTGCCAAATTTATTAAGCATATGTGTTTTTTTGTTACCAAAACTTCATATTCCCAACCCCAGTTTCTGTTAGCAGAGTGCAGTCTCGTGTTTTCAACACCGTCTTGACATTGATGTATCACGTTCTGACTTGCTGAAAATGAGGAAGACCTTTGATAGGTCACAGTGTTTGCGTCCCATATGGGAAAATGAAGTTGACACAGTTTCATTAACAGCTTGCAGATCACATCTCCCATTTAAAAGAAGAACAGTCAGTATCTCATTAACAAATGGATTTCTTTCAAAGTTTCATTTTAAATTGGCTTTCTGGACCTCATAGCTTTTCCTTAAGCCAAGGCTTCCTATTGATGGTGCTGCAACATCCGGTAGTATTTATGGAGAAAGTACCGGTATATATCCCTCAGTTCCATTCAGAACGTCAGACACCTGGATGTATGACCCTTCCTTCACCTCAGCCCAGCTAACTCATTTCCTTCTGGTAGTTTGGGGAGGAGAGCTGGCTTTTCTCTGGATTCCTCCCTGGTGTCACCTGAGGCTCCTTTGGTTTCCTACTTTATATCCCGTCAGGGGCCCAGTAGTTGCAGCTGATTTCTCCCTGTGGTTGCAGCTGGGAATTGCTTCCCCTCCTGCTTTCCCCCAGGGTGGCAGCAATGCCCTGTCACCCCAACAGGTGCAGGGGGAGGCAGAGCTTTTCGCTGGTCAGGGTCCTTGTAAGCCTGAGGCTTTTCAGACTGTGGTAGGCTGGTGGGTGAAGGTGCTGCCTCTTGTTCCATTTATTGACGACAACATTGTGTAGCAGGAGGAATAAAACACGGGGAGCCAGGATACCTGGAGTTCGCTTGATGCTGTTATTTCCTTACTGTGAGACCTTGGTCAGAACAGTGTGTGTGTGTGTGTGTGTGTGTGTGTGTGTGTATTTGTGGTGATTTAGTGTATCTGGTGAGTAGGTTGCATTAGGTTACCTCTAATGTCCCTTCCTGCTTTAACATACTATGCAATGATCACAAATGTCAGAGGGGGGTTTACAGATGATTAGGTTCTCAAAAGACAGGGAAACAGTTATTTAATACACAAAATTTTACCCATGGTGAACAAGAAAATCCTTATAATTAGGATGTTTAAATTTGAGGATATTATCAATACCTGACACTATAATCTCAGTGTATTACTAATGAAATGCCCTAGTGTCCGGTGAAGCTGCTATCATGTTGTACAGAAATATGATATTAACATTATACCTAAAATGTTCTGTTTAGCCGTTTACTGAAAGTACCGTTGTCTTTCTTTTATTTTGGTAACCTAACACATTAAGTGCTGCTGGGAGACAGACATGCAAGAAAGTGAAGTAATATTGAAAAATGAAAGTGCCATATTTAAAATTTCTAAAAGTCCACAAAATTTAAATGGCTCATGGAATTTACTATGTGAAGATGAAGCAGAAAATAGATTTTTAAAAGTCACACTTTGTGATTGAAAATCTATCTAAAATATATCAGTTTCTTTTTTCATCTTAGTTCAAGGCGGTAGTCATTACTGAAGCAGTATGTTGCCGCACACGGAGTCATCTGTGGGAACATTTACTGTGATTTTACCAGCTGACTGTGTGGAAGGTGGAAGATTAGGCTAAATGTGTGCTGACACCAACCAACAATCAATATATATGCATTCAATTATGTGCATTTTTTTCTTTTAAGTAAAGTTAGACTGTATATTGGAAGTCATATTTTGTTGGGTTTCTAATGTTTTACTACATAATACAGTAATTATAAGTTGACAGTATTTTAAAATTTAATTTACACTACTACCCAAGTGCCTAGATTGTAAACAAGGGAATTGTATTTAATACAGGGTGGGGCAAAAGTAGGTTTACAGTTGTGGTTCCATGAAACACAGAGTTTATTCTTGTATTATTATTTATTATTGTATTATTTTCCATATAAACAACTGTAAACTTACTTTGCCCCACCCTGTATGGTATCAAAAGGATTGTATACTCCGCTTCAGACAGCACCCTGACACCCGATGGAGAAAGATGCTAGGAGCCATTCTGCGGCTATGCCTCACTCGGGCAGGGACAGTGGAGGTTTGTTCCCCCCAGACCAGCCCCATTCCTTGAATACTTGTGACTGATGAGGCTGACTTGGAGGGGGGAGACTGAAGGAATTCGTGGTGGGGTGGTGTCATGGGGACTTATGGGAGCGCCTAAAGAAGCAAATCATGGGGCAAAGAGGGATTAGTGCCTTTTAAGAGAGGGTGGGGAGATTTGGGAGGAGTGAGCCCTTAGTGTAGGTAGCCCTCACACAGCCCTGCCTCCCAGCTGTTCCCTTTGCCATCAGATGCTGAGTGACTTGACATCGCAGGCAGCCGAGGGGGGCGGAGGGGGATCAGGAAGGCTAAGCGGCACCCGGGACCCACACCACACGCTCAGGCATCTGCCATCATGTTTGGTTTCATGCAGCAAATTTGCCAACTAACCATTATTTAGAAATTATTGAAATTCTCATCACTGACTGATAAACACAGACTATCAGCAGGTGGTAAAAAGTGTTGTTCAATTTCTATTATTAGATTCTATTCCATCTGCTAATTGTAAAAATGTCAGTGGTTGTGGGGGTTTTTTTAATATGTTAATTGAAGCTTACTGAGTCAAACATATTGTAGAACATTTCTTACTGGTTATGGGAAATCAGTCTTGTTTAAATAGCAGCTAATGAATAGAATGGTATTTCATACTGATTCTAAGTAGCCATGTCCATAGTTTTCCTTATGTAAAAAAAATGTTGGTTAGACTCGATTGTGTATAACTCCATTATTTTAATTTAGGAAATGATCACAAGATATTACATAGATGGTAGACCATTTTTCTGCTTTCTTGTCCATTGTTTTTTTTCTTTTTAATAATGGAAAACATGCATTTAAAGGGTTTTTTTCCACTCCACTGTATCAGATTTTATTAATTCATGACTGGTTTTTGTTGTTTTCACTTCAGATCATTCATTTCTCTTTGCCCCTTTTGTTCTCAGACTTGCTGGAGCATTTAGTAGCAAATGTTAACTACTCCAATAGACCACTGCACACTTTTTCTGTGTCTTGGAAAAAAACCAGTGTGGGAAATTTCAGCTGATTTCTTAAACAGAGTTCTGGTTTTCCAAAGTACTTTTGTTGTAGTTAAAAAATACATAGAGGAAGAGAGACTTTATTAGAGTTTGGGTGGGTGGTCTAGGAGTTGGGGTGTTGTTAACTTAGATCAGTGATTTTCAACTGGTGTGCCATGGCAGACACACACTAGCATAGTGCAAGAATTTTTAAAACATGTAATACCTGACTATTTAGTCAGGGCACTGACCTCTTTTCCCTTAGATTGCCAAATAAAAAAAATGACAACCACAATAGCAGTCCAGCATAAATGACTCAAAATTATACCTGTTTTTTCAGATTGGCAAAAAATGTATTTTTGGTGTGCCACAGAATTTTAGTAATTAGTTGATGTGTGTGCCTTGAGATGAAAAAGGTTAAAAATTGCTGGCTTAGATGAAGTCATCCTAGACCGGGGTCTGGCTTATAGTTTTGTAGGCGTAGAAACTAGTCTTGTGAACACATCCCACTCAGGGAGACTGACCTGTTCTAGGTAAATGAACTCTCAGGGCACTGATGTGCAAATCAGAGTGTCAGTTTATTAAAATACAGTAAAAAGAATGCAACTGCCAAGTAGATTGGATTGTGCTGGATGGGAGATTAGTTTATTCTTTCCATCAGAAAGCTATTGGAGAAGCCATGCTGTATATGGAAGGGCATACATTTTTCATTTTGATGAAGTCCAAATTATCACTAGTTCATGCTTTTGATGTCATATTTAAGTGAAGTCTTTACCTAACTTAAGGTCATACATTTTTTTCAACAATATTTTTTCTAGAAGTTTTATAATTTTGTCTCATATTTAGGACTATGGTCCATTTTGAATAAATTTTTTGTGTGTATGATGCTGGGCACATATGGTAGTTGCATATGAATGACTAGTTGTTCCAGTACCATTTGTTGAAAAGACTGTCTTTTCCCCATTGAATTTCCTTGGCATCTTTGTTAAGAACGTATTGATTATATATGGCTCGATCTGTCTGGACTCTATCGTGTTCCATTGATCCATGTGTCTAATTTTATACCACTACCACACCATCTTGATGATTGTAGGTTTAAGTGTTGAAATTAGGTAATATGAGTGCTACAATGTTGTTCTTTTATAAATTGTTTTGACTTATCTATTTTCATAGAAATACTAATTTCTGTTAAAACGTTTGCTGTGATTTAGCCCAGGCCAAGGGGTTCAGTTGGCTGGAGCATTGTCCTGTACACCAGCAGGTTGCGGGCTTGATCCCCAGTTGGGGCGCCTACAAGAGGCAACCGATTGATGTTTCTCTCTCTCTCTCTCTTTTTCTCTGTCTTTCTTTCTCCCTTTTGCTCTAAAATCAATAAACAGATAAAGATTAAAAAGAAAAAAGTTTGCTGTTATTTTTATTGTACTGAATCTATCTTTAGCCAGTTGGGGAAAATTGAATATTAACAATGTTGAATCTTCCAGTCTATCAACACAGCATTTACTTAGATCCCCTTTAATTTCTCTCAGCAGTCTTTATAGATATATTACTGTAATGATTAATAGAGCATAGACTGTGGACTCAGATCTGAGTTCAGATCATGGCTTGTCCGGTTACTATGGAAGTGACATTAGGCAAGTTATTGAGCTTCTATAAGCCTCATTTTCCTCAGCTGTAGAGAAAATACCTCATTGGTTTTTGTAAAGGTTAAATGAAATAATGTATGTTAAGGGCCAAACATTTTGGCTGGAAAAAAGTTTAGTGCACAGTAGAAGTTAGTCATTGTCACCATTATCATCATCGTTGTCTTTACCATCAAGTAACAATAGCCTGGTACGGCTGTCGCTGCCAGGCAGTTATTCTTGACCAGTGACCAGGCAGTTGCAGCAGCTGGTGTGGGCTCCCTTTTTTGTTAACATGGCTAACGGATGCTGCCAAACTCTTGCTCTTTGGGCTTCCCTTTTCTCTGTGCCACACTGACATTCTCCAGCTGTAGCTGTTACATATTCTTTATTTGGATTATGTTAATACCATTGGTTAGATCACAGCTTTCCTTTGCATTTGGTCCAGTCTTTTTCTGATTTTTCCATCTTGCATTCCGCTTTTGCTTGGAAGGCTTTTGCCTTAAGTGTTTTTCTGTCATAAGTGTGTTATTGAACCCTCCTATTATGTGTTCTTTTTAACAAGTTTCACTTTTAGAGTTTTGGGCAGCCTCACTCACAATTATCCTAGTTTTTAATTGAGTACTTTGTAGATTGTGCAATAACTTAAGCTTATTAGGAAATCATATTTTAAATGTTTACACATGATTTGTGTTTGTAAATTTTGACTCATTTATGGAAACGTGGAGAAAAACAGAATGAGATTTTAATTTTTATCTAAAAATTTTTAAAGATGTTAGTATTGTCGTAGAAGATAATTTGATGTTGTGTGAATCAGCTTGTAGTGGTAACTTTACTCCCAGTCTAATGATTTTGGAAAGTCCATTGTCTGGGAATCAGAACCTTCACTCCTACCACTGTCCCCACGAGGTTCGCTGCTTGTCACTGGTTGCCACTCTCCCTCCCGGGGATTGTCAGGGAAATGGAAGTAGGTTCTCATGGAAAGATTTGGGATTTCCATCCTATGTCTCCATTTTTGTACACTCATGATTTAGCTTTAAAAAGAGTATTCTCTGTTTGGCACTAAGTATGTTACTCTTTTCTGAATCATCAAGTATTACTACATTTTATTCAGTGTTGGTTTTTGAACAAAATATGCCACTTCATAACCATGTAATTCTGGGCTGGGGAGGTATCCTTTTTGTGCATCAGTGTCCTTCTCTCTAAAATGGGAATAAGTGGGAAACAGTACCCATCTAGTTTGAGGAATGAATTGTTAAATTTTCAGAACAGTGCTGAAAATGATAGGTACTCAGTTAAACATTAGCAGTCTATTTCATTCTAGTTCTTTGAAGAGTGGCATCCTGTGCTTAATTACTTTGTTCAGTAAAAATCATTTAGCCAAATTGATGGTTTAACCAGTTGTTTCATTCTTTAACCATCCTGCTTACATAGAAAATACTGAAGTTTTGATTTATTTTTTAAAAATGTGAATGTATGTGTTTTTACTTATGAGCTGGAATTACTGTGGTAGTAGCTCAGAGATAGTCTTTTTGACTCCATGGTGATGTTATTCGCAAATAACTAGTAACACCAAGCTTAGTTTTATTTTGTAAAATAACATGGACATTTTGTCTTCAAATATTGAATCTGATTTTCCACAGATCTTGTGTTTTACCTTGTTTCTACGTAAACTAACTGAGTCACAAGGAAGGTATTTGATTTGCTAATAGCCTCAAAGGAAATCAAAACGCTTGGCTCCTAGTTTGTTTCCCCAGCCTCTGCTGATTCAGTTCCCTTAGAAACTGCACAGTACGCAAGATTTATGTATTATATATCAACTAAGCTTGAGAACTCTTCCAGTTGTTTGAAATTTGTTTTAAACACTTAAAAATCATTTGAGTAATTTTAATGAACAAATGGTCACTTATGAATATGTTTGTATTTATTGAAAGATCTAAAGTTAAAATATAAAATTAAAAGTATGGAAATTATCTTTATATAATAAAAACCCTCCAAATTTTGTACTCCAAAGGAAACTTGATGAAACAAAATTTAGCATTCAAAGGAATTAATATCGTTTCAACATTCTTTTATACAGTGATTTCAAAATCAGTTAAACAGTTTAAGCTTGAAATGATAGTTTGGGTTTAACTTAAAGTCTTACAACAACCCCAGGAATGTCAGTTAGATACCCATTCGAGATCCTGGCACTTGGAAAAAAGCTAACAACAGAAAATGCTGCTGGGGAAAAATATTCCACAAAGGAAAAGTTCAAAGGGCATAGAGAGCACATTAAGGTAGAAACCAAAACTCAGTTTTCACGTGCAAAAATACAGTAGCAAAAGTTGCCAATTCTTCTTTTTCTGAAGCAGTCATGGGGAAAACTGTTCTTATTTGTAAGGGATTACTCAGAATTATTATCACCACGTCGAAAGGCTTGCTCCAACAAGGTCTGTGTGGGATCAAAGTTTGGCTTAATGCAGTTGATGCTCATCTCATCTGTGAAAACAAATAATGGAGCTGCTTCCCTGTGGCCGCCAGGACGCTGTCTCTTGTGATCTGGTCCTTGGGAAATGTACTATTGCAGTGGAATTTCAGGAAAATCTGTATTTTGCCTTTCAAATAGTCAAAAGACTGATACGTATTTAAAAGCCTCAGGCGACTGAGAATTTTTTTGGAGTAAGCAATATAATATTTTATGTTTTTCCTTCTTTTTAAATTAGTATATCAGTGAGAAATGTAAGTGGTGCCAAAACATTTATTTCTGTGTAACAAGGTCCATAACAACCTTAAGGCTACCTTAAAGTGTTTTTCTTTCTGGAACATTTATTTTTTAATTTTATTTAATGACACCTTTTCCCAGAAATAGATTTCAAAGTAACTGCAACAACCCCGTGTTCAGAATTTGGAAATTGTTTAAATCCTCCAGATTGCAGAGTTACAGATCATCTCTATTTGTCTGATTGCCATCCATTCAACCTTTAAGGTACAAACTACTTATAGTCAGAGCCCTTCGCACGTTTGCTACTTAATTACTCAACAGGTACACATCAGTGTAGCCTGTATCTTGATAGCTTGTTAGCGTGAATGAAATCTGTGATTTAATATGTTCGGATTCATGCGGTAAATAAAACAGCTAAGTTGTGATCATTTCAAAGACTGAATTTGGTCCTGTGTTTATTATTCAATACTTGAGGAGGTTCACTGAACTGGGATCATGGCCCTCCACTTCCGTACTTTGCATTTGTGTGGTCGGAAAACCACCTTTGTTTCTAGTACCATGAGCTCCAGTTTAGGAGAGTGGGCTACACAGGGTTCTATCTGTGCTGTCCAGAGTCCCCAGGAGCCACAGAGGTTCCTGCGGCACTGCACCCCGGGGAGCTGACTGAGAGCTTTAACAAGAAGATTGTGACTTTTGGAATTCAAGGTCTGGGTCTCAAGCTCTTGCTCTTGTAGGATGGGTGTTGACTGGCTTGTCCGTTTCGCCTGCTTGAAGGGTTCTTATTTAGGGGCCGTGGGAGACAGAACACATTTTCTCATGGTTTTCTCATTGAAAGGGAGTTCTGCCTCTGGCTGGTTGGCGGCAGTTTGATAATTATATCAAGAGAAAATGGCAGTGGGGAATTTAAATAGAAGATGCTTGCACTTGATTGTTTGGTCCAAGACTATGCTATACACATTTTTTTATTATTATTTTGTAGTCTCCTGAACACTTAGGACACTGAAGGTGTATTTATGCAATCATGTCACTACTATATAGATTGAGGAAGGGAAAAGAAACCTGCCCTGCAAAATAAAGTATCAAATAAGATTGTAGCATGAAATTTAAAAATGATTTCCACAGGAGTAGGCTATTTCCAAATACTTAGTTAATGTCGTTACCCATACTTTAGAGTTAATGTTAGATATACCATAATATTTTAAGACCCCAAGAGTTTTATAATTTTGGCTTTTCCAATTTACCTATGTTTCACTTTCCTCACCTGCAAAATGTGGATAATATCCACCTACAGGATTTTTGTCAGAGTGAAATGGATGGTATACGTACCACACTTGGCTTAGTGCTTAGCACATAATACACCCCCCAAATGGCAGTTATTATTCCATAGATTTTCATACCATCTGCAGCACAGTATTTTTGATCATTTGTCAGTATTGTATTATACTGTATGATACTCTTTCTATGTTCTGGGACTTCTTAAGTATAATGATTTTCCTCTTTTCAAATTGAATTTTGACCTTTTCAAAAGTCTGGAATTCACAGAAGACAAGGGATTATCTTAACACTTCATGAATGGTGACGTTCATATTGGATTGGCTGGGAGCCAGGTGCAAACAGCATTCAAAAGCAGACATAAATTTTTCCCTTTAAAAGAGGCCAAATGGTGCTCCTTCCCTGCATCAAGGCTTGTAGATCTCAATGGGTATTATGTGTATAGAGCAAGGGAAAGGTCTTGCCCCAAAAAGTAGGGCAATGTGTTGTATGAGATCAATTAGTATGTTCCCATGAGCTCATGTTGGTGCTAAAGGATTTCTTTGTCTTGAGGTCCTATTAGAGTCTAGCTAGCAGTAAAGGGTCAATATTTGGTCTAATTCTCAGTGGTTGAATGTTACTAGGATGTTCTTTCTGAGTTTGTCAAAAGCTAGTGGTGGTATTAAAGCCCAAACAAAAAGGTTTATTAAAATCTTATATACTGCACATTGTTTAAAATAGTATTTGCTAAGGAGTTTATTCTTATTAACAAATTTAAAAGACTGACAAACCTTTTCACCAAAAGTTTCAATATAAGTGGTACTTGAAAGCATAAAATTAAGAAAATTTTTGCTCATTTTCTAGGGATCAGAAAATGTAATTCTAATTATTTATAGAATAATATTCTAAAATTTAAGTATACTTCTTATGCCATTTAATTCACAATTCATTCTATTCATAATGACATTTTCAAACCCATTTTCCAATTATTTGATAAATTAATGAAAAACAAATAATCAAGAAGTAGATTCTAAGAAATTAGAAATTAGGAATCAGATTTAATTTTTTCCTTTAAGATTTATTATGTGACATTTATCAGTAAAAGTAGAACATTTAGTAAGTTTTACATCACCTTTCTTTGAACTTATTGCGATTTTTTTCCCCCTAAAGTTTCTAAGAAATTTTATTGTATACAAGTCTTATGTGAACATGACAAGAGTCTTTGTTTTCTCCATTCAGTTATAAAGATGAAGTTTTATATTCTGGGGGAGAAGGAGGATTTTAATTCTCTTCTGGACATTTTATGAGAAGATATTTTTGATCCTTGTCTAGCTTGTGAATAATACGTATTAAGCAAGTACAGACTCCCAGTATGGAAAAGAAAGTTTACATGGTCCTTTCATATAAAGGCATTATTAGGTATCCTTAAATAATGGTATTTTCTCATTTTACAGCACAGGGACCTGAGGCTCAGAGAGGTTAAAATGGTTTGCTTAACTTTAGCCATGCATATTGCTCTAACAAGTTTTTCCTGAGTGTAAGAGAAAAACAGTCCTTGAGACTGGGGAGGCATGACAACTAAGTATTAAATGCATTTTTGTACTCTGAGTGGGATCTTGGAACAAAGAAAAAGGCATTATTGGAAAAAAATGGTGAAATCCAAGTAAAGTCTAGTTTTTTTAAAATGTGAAAGAAGTTAAACTTTCCCTGGGGAACATAAGACAAAATGCTTGAAGTCAGCCGAATAGATGAAATCTTACACATGTACATCTAGATATGAGTTTAAAACTGTATTTTTTTAAATACAGAAACTTTGGAAATAACCCAGAATGCCTATCAATAATTTAATGGAGAAATAAATGATTGTATAATTGGACAGTAAGTACAGTAAGCCCTTACTGAATGTGGATATGTTCTGAGACCTTAAGCAAAAGGACATCAAATGAAACCAATTTAACTACAGGCAAATTGATATAAACAAGAATTAAATTCCTGTAGCACCTCATCAACATTATAACAAACACTATTAGAGGACCTACTGTACTACATTATCAGTTAAAAGATGAACTAGAATTGTGTCAACAGTTGCTTTAAAAAAGTTAATGTCAGTAAATAAAGCAAATTATCAAATAAAAGCCTTCTCTGAATAATTTTTAAACACTTTATTTAAACATCATAATATATGTCCATTGTTACAAAATCAGACTACATAAGGATTTATAATTAAAATGAAGAGTTTCAGCTTCACTTCTCTTCTTTTTCTTCCCTGCCTGTAAAAGTCATTTGAATCCATGTTTTAGTTTTTCTGGTGGTCACTTCCTTGCCTTAGTCACTGTGAATAGTGCTGCCGTGAACATGGGAGCGGTGGCATCTCTTCACAGTACTGACTTCATTTCTTTTGGCTGTATCCCCAAAAGTGGGATTGCAAGATCATGTCATAGTTATTTTTTAATTTAAAAAGATCTAAATAAAAATTAAATTAAAATATTAAGTTAATTAAAAGAATTTAATTTTGTATACTTTTTTTCATAACAACTGCACTAATTTACATTTTCTCCAATAGTGCACAAGGGTTTTCTTTTCTCTAACACTTGTTATCTCTTGCCTTTTTGATAACAGTCTAACATATGTGAGGTGATAGCTCATTGGGGTTTTGATTTGCATTTTTCTGATAATTAATGATGTTGAGCACCTTTTCATGTACTTGTTGGCATAACCTTCTATTCTGTCTTTCCTACTCTCTAAGGATTTTAATAAGTTTTTAAGTTTTATCTCCCCTCCTAGGTTTGTTTCTTCTCAGTTACTTTTTAAAAATCTTTCATTTGTTGAGTGTTTCATTTTAGAGGCTTCCCTCTGAAGTCCTCCGTGGCTGCCCGGGACCCGTGCTTCGCAGCTGGCTGTGGAAGCTGTGCGGGTGGCAGACGGCACTGTCAGCCTTCGCTGCCGGACGGTCTGGCCAGGCCCCTGCAGTGGGGGAGCCCTTGCTGTCAGTGTCTGAAGGTCTTTTCTCGTGGACTCTTTAGATTCCTCAGAGGATTCCGTTTTCAGCGCCAGCTAGGGGAGCAGAATGAGCAGAGAATCGTTGGAGAATCTTACTTTTACTATATGAATTCACACTTAATGGCCTTTCTCATCTGTGTCTCTTGTCATGCAGATGAGAGGCCCTGTCTCTGTTTCTCTCTCCAGAGAATAAACCGCCAGCTTTGCCAGGGTTAGGCAGTCATTTAAGGGAGGGAAATGTGCTTTTTAGACTTTGCCCTTCTGTTTCAAGGCACACCCCTGCCCCAGCATCTGGAGCTACCTGGTCCCATCCATTTCTGGGGGGGATTTGGGGGATTTCAAGGTGCGAATAGGGTTGCCTCTCTCAGTGCCTCACTTCTGGCTTAGGAATCAGCGCTGTCTGTTAGGTCAGATCCCACCTGTTCTTTTGATTCTAGCCCCAAATGTTCTTAAAAACCGTCTTTCCTTTCTTCATGTTTATAAGGGTACATCCTAAAAAGAAATCTTACTTCTTTCAATATACAGAGTGGGGCAAAATTATGGTTACCGTTGTTCGCGTGGAAAATAATAAATAATTAATAAATAATGATACAAGCATAAACTTTGCTTTTTGCATGCTCACAATTGTAAACCTACTTTTGCTCCACCCTGTAGTGTGTTTGCAGGAGAGAGTAGAGGTAAGCTATTAGTGTGTTCAGTCTGCTCTCTTTATTCAGAACCAAATAATATGATTATGATAAGTGAAAAATAAAGAGATGGTGAAGTCCTCAGATTTTTTTCATAATAATTCCATTTTGCATGTAAACTCTGAGTTTCAGTCAAATTACTTGGCATATATTGTAACGTCGGCAGAGACTTGGCAGTAGCTCATGTTCGGTGTTCTTTGGTGGTGGATCATGCTGCAATTAGTTGGACTGAAAGTTAAATTTGGAAAAGTTATTTAGACTCTTTTGCTGCAGTGCAGGTTGACAGCCTGTATTAAAATAGAATGTTTAGTTTAGAAACCTGAAAAACTGACTGTTGGTTTCAACCGAAAGAGCTTGAATTAAACATTCTGTTTTCTCAGTACCATATATACCTCTAGTAGATATCACAAAGAAAATTTAGAAATTGCAATTCATTTTTTATTATACTTTTAAAAGGTAAACTCTATACTGTAATCTTTGATTTTGCAGGTGTTTTCTCTAGGGAATTGATAAGAGCATCTTAAGGGACTTTTAATGAAAATATTATTTTTTGATAAGTTGGCTGTCATTACTTATGTATCAGGGACAGTGTGTACATTCTTTATTACCTATTCATTTAAATTGAGAAAGCCAATCTGCAATTGAGATATATTTGCTAAACTATGAGAAAGCCATATTTTTAATGTTTGCATTAACCAGAAACTACCATTTTGTTTTGTAAGTATTTCTCTCCCCTTCAAAAAAGGTATTGCCTATCTCAGTACCACTTTTGTTGTTAGAATTCTCTGTGGGTAGTTTGCTTTCCCTCCATTGTTTTGTTTTGAAAAGCTTAAAATCTATAGAAAGTTGAAAGAATAGTAAAATGAACACTGTGTCTACCTTTCACCTACGTTCACTGAGTGTTAACACTTTGTGCTTTGTCTCTATATTTTCAATTTTTTACTGAACCATTAAAAATTAAATTTACATATCATGACACTTTGTCCCCAAATAATTAAGTATATATGTCTTTAGAATAAAGACATTTTCTTCTATAATTGTGATACCATTTGCATCCCTAAGAAACAATTTTATATCATCTACTATATAATACATATTCTTCCTTGATTTTCACCAGTCTTTTTTTTTTTTTAATCCTCATCAAAGGATACGTTTATTGATTTTAGAGACAGGAAGAGGGAGAGAGAAGAAGAAACAGTGTAAGAGAGAAACATCTATTGGTTGCTTCCCCTGTGCACCCCGACCAGGATTGAAGCAGCAGCCTAAACCTAGGCACATGCTCTGACAGGGATGAAACCAGCACCCTTTTGGTGCTGGGGACAAAGCTCCAACCAGCTGAGCCACCTGGCCAGGGTTTCCCCAACGTTTTTTAGCCCTTGGCTCTCCAGCACTCGCTAGGACTCTTAAGATCCAAAAAAAGGTTGCATTTGGTTGGTGTATATATTTAGTCTTATTTATTCTAGATAAGCCCCCTCTTCACCAGCTGTTTTATAGAACGTTCCACAATCTGGATTTTTATTATAATCTCCTCATAATTGGGTTTTGAGTAAACCTTTTTTTGTTTTCTCAGTAAAAAATGTCACCGAGGTGATGGTGTGTATTTCCTATTGCATCGTTTCAGGAAGCGCATATCGGTGTATCCCCTTAATGACGGTGTTAAATCCTATTAATTAAGGTGGTATCTGCTAGATCTCTCCTTTGTAAAAGTATCTTTCTAGGTACTTTTTCTCTCACAATTAATGTGTTATCTGAGTAATTTGTGCATATCCTGTTTCCCAGTAGACTTTTACCCAGAGATTAGTATTCCTTGACCTTTCCTTTATTCACTTAATTGATAAAATGGCAATCATTTCTTTCTCATGTATTAGCTGGGTTTCTTCTGAATAGCACTTTCCTTCACACCTCCTTCCCCTTTCTTTTTTTTCCTCCCTTTCTTTTTAAAAATATCAGTGTTTACTCATGGATTATTGTTTCACTCAGTGTGTTAGAATCCATTATCACTGCAATTCTTTTTGATGTTTAAATTGTCCCAAATTTGGCTAATGGGAATCCCTTGAGGCTGATTTCTAGGTCTTTTTTTTTTTTTCTTTTCCACATTCTTATTGATCTTTAAGCATTTCTTTGCCTTCTGGCACAAAAGGTATCTCAAGCTCCTTTCGCATTTTTCCCTGCCCCAGATCTGGAATTGGTTATTTCTCTAAGGAGTCCTACTTAATTCAGCGGGGATTTATTTGTGTTCAGAAGTCAAGATCTGGGCCTGGATGTGCTTGTTGTTACCTGGTAATCACTGCTGTGGGCTCTTTTAATTGAAAGAGCTAGGAAGTAGATATCTATGCTTTATATCCTGTTTGTTACTGATATTCTTTATTTTATTCTGATACCATGGAGTACTTCTTTACCTTTTCCCATTCTATCTCCCTGGATTCCTCACGATATTAATGTATTTATCTAATTGTTCTCTCCTACAATATATACACAAAATAATGTCTCAATTACTACACCCATATCCTTACCAGTCTTATTTGGTTTCAAGGGACAGAGATTCAGTGAAGCTACTGAAAAAGGTTAAAAGACAAAGGATTTAGTGTAAGAATGTACAGTGGCCTAGATCTAAGGCAGCTTTTGACATTAGTCATTTCTACCCACCTGCTTTCTTGGCCTTGATTGGCTTTTTTTTTTTTCATTCCAAGTATCTCTGCTTCTCATCTTCAATATTCCCAAGTGTGGAGAAATTTACTCAGTTGATTATTTACCTTCTCATAAGTAACATTCTTGTTGGGCAGCTTCTGATCAAAGTACCTATGGTACTATTGGTCAAGGTTAGAGCAATGGGGATTTGTTTTGTTGCAAGCATCTGGCTGCTTTTTAAAAAAATTTTTTTAAAAAATTTGGTCACTGTAATCATAGGGCACTTTTAGGTTCCATGGATTAGGACAAACTGGTTTTTATTTTTCTTAGTATAGTTGTAGATTCTTCCACACAGAAGTGTGGTTAATGGTACATTTTAAGCTCATGAGTAATTTAGGAAATAAGGTAGTAAAACATGTTTAGTTTCCAGTTTGTCAACTAGCAAACCATAGCTTCTTTCTGAACAAATGAAAAGTAACACACAGGGTAGATATATTTCATTATTGGTGATATATTCTGAGAGGGAACCCCAAAGGGGGAAAACGGAGTGTCTTCTTTCTAGATTTATATTTTTTAAAAAAATGTGTGGATAAGTAACTTTTATTTTTATTTTTTTATTTAATCTTTATTGTATTTTTTCCCATTACCATTTAGTCCCCTTATACCTCTCCCCCCAGCCATCACCACACTGTTGTCCATGAGTCCTTTTTCCTTTTTGCTCAGCCCCTCCAGCCCCTAACCCCCCCCACAGCCCCGCTAGCTGTCATCTGCTCTCCCTCTTTGAGTCTGTCTCTGTTTCGCAAGTTCAGTTTGTTCACTAGATTTCACAGATGAGTGAAATCATATGATATTTGTCTTTCTCTGACTGACTTATTTCACTTAGCATAATATTCTCCAGGTCCATCCATTCTGTTGCAAACGGTAAAACTTTCTTCTTTTTTTTATGGCCGAGTGGTACTCCATTGTGTAAATGTCCCACAGTTGTTTTATCCTCTCCTCTGTTGCTGGACACCGGGGCTGCTTCCGTATCTTGGTGATTGTGAGTAGCACTGCATAGATTTCTTAGTTGGAAGAGGAAGTTAGTTCCCAAAGTGTGTAAACTTGATATTCTGAGAAGAAAAGTGGTTTTTATCTGCTGTAGGTATTTAGTGATTGAGAATTAAAAAGAGAATTTGTAAAATGTAGCATAAACTCATGAAGAGAACATAAGCATTTTTTTTTTACATCATTTATTCCCCTTAGAGGACATGACTTAGAGAACATAAGCTTTAAATCTTAGAAACTTAAGTTCCAAATTTGGCTTGGCCCGTTCAAAGTTTGTGACATTGGGTAAATTAGTGATGTACTATTAGCCTTGGTTTTCTCTGTTGTAAAATTGGCATCATAACACCTACCATCTATTATAGTATAGTGAGAAATCAGAGGATTGGACAAAAAAAATTTTTCTAACTACTTTCTGGCAAGTCCGATATCCCAGCTCTGAATAAATAATGGAAAAGTCTGTAATATGAGCAAGTGAAAACACGATGAGGAAGAGGAACAGAAGGACGGTCTCCAAGAAGTGTGGTCAGAATGCCAGGGAGCAGGCTTTGTGAGGAGAGAGATGAGGGTATCGCAGCTGGGGCAGACTGCTGGCCTGGGCATGGTCGAGGCCAGAGGCGGACACCTCCTGAGGTCAGGCTAGGAAGAGTTCCTGCTTCCTCCGGTGATGCTGAGTGGTTCCATTTTCAATATGGGCATTCCAGGGACTGAGAGGTGGAAAGGTTGGACCTTCCCATTCATTTCTACCCCCAGCGTAGATGAAGTTTACTAATTTTTCTTGTCTGGTGTGTGATTTCTTTATAGAATGTGTGATGTGCTTACAAGTGCCAAGTTCTGATCTAGCCAGTAGAGTGAAGTTGTAAACCATATAAAGTGGAATTGTCCTCTCTCCTTAATGAAATAATCAGAGTTCTTTGTGCCAAGGACTCTTAGCATGAGGTTTTACTGTGCTTATGAGTATTTGTAAAGAAGCACAGTAGTCTACAATACTTAGTAGCATTATTCACGGTAGCCAAGAGGTGGAATCAATCCACGTGTCCATTGATGGGTGAATGGATAAACAAAATGTGATTTATATATGCTGGAATATTGAGCCTTAGAAGGAAGGAAGTCCTGACACATGCTACCTTGAAACCTTATGCTAAGTGAAATAACCAGTCATAAAAAGACAAACCCTGTATGATTTCACTTATGTGTAATAGCTAGAGTAGTTGGATTTGTAGAATAAAAAGTATAATGATGACTCAGGAAGGGCTACTGGGGCAGGAATGGAAGAGGGGTTGTTTAAGGGGTATGGGGTTTCAGTTTTGCAAGATGAAAAATTTCTGGAGATTGGTTCTACGACATGTGAATATACTCAACACCAACGACCTGTACACTTGAAAATAGTTAAGATGGTAAGTTTTGTTACATATTTTTACCATATTAAAAACATTTACAAGAATAAACAGTACTTTAAAAGATACTGTTTATGTAATAGAAATGTGTATGACTATAAAACACAAATACTTAAAAATGAGTATAGACGTATGTATTTCATATGCTGTCTCAAACCATAGACTGTTTTAGTCTACCAAGACTGAAAATGATACAGCCTTTCTGCAGGATGAAGTACACATTCATGTTGACTCTGAAATTATACTTTTAAGAATTTATTACAAGGGAAAGGTTAATATGACCAAAGGTTTAACAACGGTATCAGTTACAATACTATTTATATTAATAATGAAAAGTTGGGAGCAAATATTATTGCTCAGTATTGTGGAACTGGTTAAATAGATTAGGTGCAGCCGTCATTTCATTGGAATAGAGTGTTGCAGTAATGTATCTTGACATTGAAAAGTACCTTGACTGTTAATGCTTAAAAAAAATGTAGGTTCTATATATGAAAGTCAGAGCTCAAGTTTCTTAACTCTTCATGTGGTACTGTAGCCACTGTAACAGACGGTTTCTCTTGATTGCCTGAGCCCTTTTTCAGAAGCTGTATCTTATACAATTAAGTATTTCACAAACTTTTGCTCCCCAAAATATTTGATAGAGAAGAACTTAATGGAGCATTTTTCTTTATAACTGTCATACTTTTTTTTCAGAGTCCGATTTTTAAAACTGTGTATTTCATGAAAGTTATTTCTTTCCTAATACTCTTGTTTTTTAAAAGATTTTATTATTTATTAATTTTTTAGAGCGAGGAGAAGGGAGGGAGAAAGAGAAGGGAGAGAAACATCAATGTGTGGTTGCCTCTCAAGCCCCCCCCTCCCCGCCCCCCGGGGGACCTGGCTCACAATACAGGCACGTGCCCCGACTGGGAATTGAACCAGTTACCCTGTAGTTTGCAGGCCGGTGCTCAATCCACTGAGCCACACCAGCCAGGGCATTCTTTCCTAATACTCTTTTTATCAAGTTAACTTAGAGTAGTCACTTTTACTGAGCACTATTAAATGATTTGATGTTAGAATCTCTTAATAAACATTTTTTTTAACACAGTCTGGCATTTATTTGGTCATTAACAATTCCCAAAGATGATGATCAACAAATATTCATGCGTTATGAGTATGCCTCTCTGTAAGCTTGGATTTTTAATTCTGACGTGGTGAAAATTGACATGTTATCTTTTGTGGTATATGTTACAATGTTTCATATTTTTCTTTGCTAGCCCTGGTGAGAATTGCAGTCAGTCTTAGATAATGAAGTACTTCAGCTCATAAAAGCTATTTTGTAACACTTTGTGCAGTGTCTAGGAATGCAAACCATTTTGTCTAGTTTGTTTTAGAGATCCTGAACTTCCAAGTCAACTCTCAGTTTTAGTGGTCATGCTTAATTAAATAACTTGATCTTTCTCAGCATCCATTTGCTCATATGAAATAAAAGCAGAGATAATAACAGACATAATTCTTGGAATAGAATATTATTCATTCTAGGCCCGTTTACCTTAGGCTATTTTCACTATTACATGCCCAGGCGCAGAGCCCATTCTGTCATCTCATGCTCTGATAGTTGGACATCCTTATGCCTCAGGTCCCTCATTTATAAAATGGGAAGCATAAATGAACCCAGTTCATTGCGTCATTGTGAGGTGAAATGAGTTATTGCATGTAAATTTCTTGGAAGATTGCCTGACACATGGCTACTCAATATTGCAATGAATGTTATTATTATCTTAGTTCAGAGTCTGTGATAGCTGTTTATAACTTAAAACACTTAATGTTTCAATAAATAAGAACTTATAAGTGTGTGTGTGTATGTGTGTATACACACACACATATATATTTTTTTTAATATGCAGCAAATCATGGTTTCAAGGAAATTGTACTTTGCCTAATGATCAACTTAGTTTCTGCTTTTTCAGAGAACTAATATCCAGTTGTGGTAGACTAATCAGAAGAAGCAGAAGATTCCTAATAATCAGGATTCTCACTGGCTTTGAGTTGAGAATTTAGGCTATTTTCTTCGAAAAATAATGTGATATTCCATGAGGTCTCCTTGAATCCATTTCTTAGTCATTTGTGGAAATGCATATGGAAAGTGCTGTCTGATCCTCTAGCGCATGAATGAAAAAAGCCAGAACGTGGCGCACGTTCAGGTGATGACTGATTTTCTGTCCCATCAATCGATGATGAACCCTTGGCGTTAGTGCCTAGACTGTTAGGTTATTCTTACCAAAGGTATGTCTTGGGGTAAAAGTGTTCTAGGACTGGGGTGCTAGGCACGTGGTATCAAGGGGAGGAATGAGCAAGGACCTGCAGGGCTTAGTGATAAACACAGAAGCCAGCCAGCGGGTCTTTGGCTTCCATTATGAACAGATCAGGAAATCGAACTTTGGAACAGAGTCAGACAAGATTAATATTAAATTCTGAAGAATTTGGGCTTACTGTATGTGAGCCACCACTGTTATTTGTGTCTCTATGAACAGGCCACCCATAGCTCATAGCCTGTTCCACCGCGCTCTAAGTCTTGTGTGGGCAGGCTGTCCCCAGTGCCCAGGGCACTACACTGCCTGAGACTGGAAGGGTAATGTCTGTTTGGTCATAGGGCTCAGTATTTGGAAACCACCTCCTGATCCGTAGAAATGTCCTCTCATTTAGATTTTATTGAAAGTAAAGGTGACATTTTGGTATCGTGTTTATCTTATTTCTCTTATTTTCTCCATCTGTCTAAATTATTTCTCTTTACTCATCTCTCATCTATTTTCTCTCATTTCTTAGTTGGTTCAAATTTCGGGCAGGAAACAAGGCTTCCTACTTGTTGGATTGCCTTAAGACATAAATGCCTTGTACTTTTGTATGCCTTACATTTCTGAGTTTATTTACATGCCATTTGTTATTTGTGTAGAAAAGCCAGGGTTAATTCAAGTGTCAGGAGCTACTGCAAGTATACAACACGTGGCAGTCAAGATAAACACTTTCATCTTTGCACAAAGATGACCAATATTCATTCTCAATATCTAGTAAGTTAATTTATAAAGCATAGTGGGCCCTGTTTGGGCTCCCAAATAGTATTTGCATTAGTATTCCACTACTATAAATGTTGAAATTTTAAATTAAGCTGTCACATGTCTGTCTCCTCAAAACTTATTTTCTCCCTGATATGTAGAAAACTTTCAAATCTTGATTTGACTATAGTTTTTAAGTTGACAATTTGCTTTTGTAATGCTATTGAGAATAAAATCTGTAGATGTGATAAAAGAGTTTTGGTGAGTAAAAAGTTTTTAAAGATATTAAAAATAAAAACAATTTAGGTGTAATACTTGTTTTTAAAAAATAAAAAATTTAGGATAAAGTTTAAGTTTAGAGTCGTATTTCTCACTCAAAAGATTTTTTAAAATATGTAATCCCTTTCAAATTCTTTAAATGTTTAAATAAACTTTTTATTTTAGAATAGGTTTGAATTTGCAGAAAAGTTGCAAAGGTAGTACAGATAGTTCCTGGATACCCTGTGCCCAGTTTTCCCTGTTCTTACTGTAGTACATTCATTTGTCACAACTATTGTGCCAGCATTCGTATATTACCTTAAATTGAACCAAACAGTTGACTTGGATTTCCTTAGTTCTTCCAGTTTTTGTTCCAGAAGCTCATCTAGAGGATACCACCTTGCACTTCATTGACACTTCTCTTTAGTCTCCTCTGGTCTGTGGCATTTTCATAGACTTTCCTTGTTTTTGATGACCTTGTCAGTTTTGAAGAGTCCTGATTGGGTATTTTGAAGACTGTCCTTCAATTTGGGTTTGTCTGATTTTTTTTTATGATTAGATTAGGGTTTCTTGCTGGAGTATTAACACTTTATGTGTAAGTCACTGTCCCAGTGTCTTACAGGCTAGAGCACCAGTCTGGTAACTAACTGTTTGATGTAATCCTGCAATAGGATTTCTCTCGAGGTTAGAAGTTTTTAAGATGAGGTTAAGGATCAGGCACTCTCTACATTTGTAGCTAACTTTTGCATTCATGTGCACCTACTCTGTGCATTTGGAAGAAATCCCATAGGTTGTATCAGATCCTTGCAGGGACCTACGATCTGAAAACTCAAAAACTTCTAATGTGTCCCAGTGTTTGGTACAATTTTGTTCTATAGTTGTAAATAATTTTGCTTTTATATAGGTGCAGTTTGTGTGCAGTGTATGGATTTTCAATTTTTTGTATAGGAAAATGGAGTCTCAGCATTTTGCTCATAACTACTTAAAAATAAAATGTAAACATGGATATTTTGACCCAGGGATTTTGTGCTTACTTGATGATTATTTATACATTTATAATTGTTACAAATTATAATTTTTACAGTTTAATGTGTTTTAATCATTTTAATACTCTACTTTCAATACAGAAAATTATTGTGTCTCCTTAAATGACACCACATTCTTTACCTATTATATTACAGACACAGCCAGGATGTCATTTGGACAACTGCTCTATGCAGACAATTTTAGTCACATACCAGTGTGAGGATTAGCATAAGCCTAAATTGAGGGCCCAGTATAAAAGAATTTATGAACTTCTAAAGTGATACTCACTTTTTTTAGGTAATGTTTATCATTCTACTCCCTTTGGAAGAGACTCTTATTATCTAACAGGAATGTAGTTATCTCCTGATAATTTTATGGTCAGAGTTACTTTAAAAGATAAGTTATTCTGGTTTGTGATAGCTCTAAGACTGTGTGTATATTGTTCAGAAGAGAAACTTTTATAAATAAAGCTTTCCTTTTTCCAACTCCTACCTTACCCCTTGGTAATTTAGGTTTCTGGCTGGTTATTTCTTTGTTTACATTTTTAAAGACAGCAAACTTTACTGAGAGTTACATTTTAAGGGTATAGTAAAAACTAATCTGGGAAAAATTATAGTGCATCTTTGCAAACCCTGGTTTCTTTGCAGGTCTGGGATAGATTTAACGTGACAGAGTTATGTTCTGTCAGTAGTGGGCCTGAGCTCCCAGTGCTGGGCAGATGTGTGGAAAAAAAAATTAAGGCATCTCACACTCTAATTTTAATTTATTAACAAAATTAAAAATTAGCAATTATGATCTTTTTTGATTAAGTTGAGCTAAGTTCAGGCTTAACTACTAAGTTACATTCATTGAATAACTACTTTTGACAGCTTGAAGATAACATAGTACAGAAATTATACTGGGGGGGCAAAAGGGGAAAATTGAGACAACTGTAATAGCATAAACAATAAAAAATGTTTAACTTTCAACAAAATTATACTTTACAGTGTAACACCATGACCATGAAGTCTTGGAGTCAAACAGACCAGTTGTCGAAATTCTGGCTAAGCAATATTTACGGGGGGACCTTTTGTTATTTAACTTGCCCATCCCTCAGTTGCCTTACCAAATTTAGGGTTTTCTGGTTACTACTGCATCACTAAACCCCTTTATCTGCTTTTAAGGAGTCTAATGTGGGGCAGACATTGATGAAGTCACCACACATGGACCAATAAGATTATAATTGGAATAGGTGCTATGAAGAGCAGACTCATGGAGTAATAATAGAATATATCGTCTTCCCTCAGTATCTCCTGGGGATTGGCTCCAGGACCCCCTTCGAATATTAAAATCCAAGGATGCTCAAGTCCCTTGTATAAAAGCGTGTACTATTTGCATAAAACCTATGCGTATCTCCCCGTATACTTCAAATAATCTCTAGATTACTTATAATACCTGATATAATAATGTAAATGCCATGAATGGGTATCTATATTGTTTAAGGAATAATGACAAGAAAAAGTCTGTACATGTGCAGTACAGATGCAGCCATCATAGGCCTATTTACATAATACACATTGTAACATTAGTAACAACATAAATTTTTCCCCCCAATATTTTTTTTTATCAGATACAGAACCTGCATATATAGGGGCCAACTGTAATGAGGTTTGTCAGAGAGAAGTCAGCAAAGAGATATTGAAAATCAATGCTGTACTTTAAATTTTTGGTTCAGTTGTATTGCTTTCCTTACACATGGTTTTGATATTTTATTTCTACTTTTACTATCCTTTTTGTATGTGTCATTTAAACTCCATTTTGAAAGTAAGCAGGATATGGATGATAAAGTAATATGACTATAAATTTTTTGAAAACAGGAATACATTTTTTTATTAAATAGACTTTTAGATCAGTTTTAGGTTTCCAGAAAAATTGGGTGGAAAGTGAAGAGAGTTTCAGTATACCCCTGTTCAGATTTTTTGCCCATTTATAGTTGGGTTGTTTGTTTTCTTATTGTTGGGATTTTGGATAATAGTTCCTTTATTCAGGTATGTGGTTTGCAAATATTTTCTCAGTCTGTGGTTTGCTTTTTAGTTCTCCTGAGAGTGTCTTGTGCAACGTTTTTAATTTTAATGAAGTCCAACTTATTACTCTTCTCCTTCATGGATTATGTTATTGGTATTGTATTTAAAAAGTCATCACCAAATCCACAGTCACCTAGATTTTCTCCTGTGTTATCTTCTGGAAGTTTTATAATTTTACATTTTACATTTAGGCCTGTGATCCATTTTGAGTTAATTTTTGTGAAAAGCCTGTGCCTATCTTCATACTTTTTTCTTTTCCTGCCTGGATGTCTTGTTCTAGCACTATTTGTTGAAAAGATTAACTTTTCTCTCTTGAATTATTTTTACTTTTTTTGTCAAAGATCAGTACATTGAATTTGTGTAGATCTATTTCTGGGCTATGTTCTATTCCATGAGTCTGTCTGTTCTTTCACCAACACCACACTCTCGATTCCTGTAGCTTTATAGTAAGTCTTGATGTCCGTTAGAGTCAGTCTTCTGATTTTGTCATTTTTCAGTCTTATGTTGGCTATTCTCAGTTGGAATGATTTTTTTATACCTCAGGAGAAAGTACTTGGTAAACATTTTGTATTGAGGATCTTCTTTTTTTCAATATAGCAACCATACTGGTCTTTTAAAACGTAAGTCAGACTTGTTATTTTTCTGTCTCATATTGTTCCATTGCTTCCCATAACAGTGAGAGTCAAATTGAAGGTCCTCAAAATGTCCTACATGGCTCTCCAGAACTTGGCTCTTCTGTTACCTCTCTGACCTCATCTCATAATACTCTCCTCCTCAGTCTGTTCCATCTAGACACAATGTCTGTGATCTTGCTTGAGTACACAAGGCATACCCTGTCTAGGGCCTTTGCAATGGCTGTTGCCTCTGCCTAGAATGTCTTTCTCCCAGATAGCTGCATGGCTAACTCATTCATCTCTTTCAAGTCTTATTCTAATGCTGCCTTCCCCATGAGGACTCTCTGGTCATTTTATTTGAAATTCCAGCTTGCCTCCCTCTTCTCTCTCAGCGTGCACACTCTCAATCTGTTAGCGTGCTCTACTTTTTTCATAGCCATTGTTACTTTTAACATCCTGTATACTTATTACGTTTATTGTTCTTGCTTATCATCTCTCTTTTTCTGCTAGAATTTAATTCCAGATGACAGGGATTTTTGTCTGTTTTTTAAACCAACGTGTCTTCAGCTTATAAAACATAAAGGTTTTCAATAACTATTAATTTTCAGAAATGAATGAACGAATTATTTGGTGACTGAGAGGTGACTTCTAGAATGGTGGCTTACCATTCTAAAAGATAACATCCGTAAGTTCTAAGATATTTAATTTCAGTGTCCATATCTATTGTGAAACTAAAAATATTTTGAAATATAAACTTAGGGAGAAAATGACACCTGCAGAGAGGGGAAATAGTAAAGGAGGTAAGGCTTTGCTTTAGAAAATCTCACTAAAAACAGGTGTTTCCTGTGGTGACCTTCACTAGCGTGGTGAGCATTTGTGTAAGACAGTAAGGTATTAGAATGTACAGGTTATCGGGTCTCAGGGATCATGATAGCCCAGCAGCCTCGCAGATGATGAAACTGGGCTCAAAGAATAACTGTCCTTGGTCCTATTGCTAGCTAGTGACAGCCAATCATAGACAGCTTTGCTGAGTCTGAATTTAGTGTCTTTCGATTCTTCCTTTGCCTACTGCCTTTCTAGCATCCTTTTATCCTAATGTCCTTCCTAACTCTCTTTTCCATAATTTTTTCCTTTCTTTTAACAAGTATTTGAATACCTTCTTTCTGCTTGGCATGGGTTTGTTGCTGAGAATACAAAGATAAGTGAAACAAGGTCACCGCTCTCCAGTTTCATCGTGAGTATTGAGGGAGCCGGCCCTGACCCCACAGCTAGGGGACCCAGTCCACTAGTGGGGAGGGAGCATGGAAGGCCGAGGAGCATTTGGCGGGCGCCAGAAGGTACAGAATATTGACAGTGGCCAAAGGAGGTAGAAGAAAAGCCTTCTGGCTAGGCAGAATTGCAAATGGTATTTGCCGTTAAAGTGATTCAACCACAAATGGTCCTGGAAAATGTGCTTGCTGCTTCACTTGTTTGTGACCTGCGTTTTTCAGGTTAGCCACTGGGGTGCGCAGGCAAACTGTGCAGTGACTTTCACAGGTAGAAGTGGTCCGACCAGGAAGCGTACTTCTGTCAAGGCATCCTTGACTCTCTGTGCTTTCTGGGAAAAGGTTTTGGCTATGAGGAAAGGTACTGAGGAAAGGTACTTAGACTTTAGCTGAAGACTTACTTTTATTGAATTTTAACTACTGTTAGACTGTTAGGTTAAATTCTATGTATTTATAGTACTCAGTTACATTAGTGGGGAACTCCTATATTAGATAAAATATTTCCAGTCCTTAGGTTATTGTGTACTTAATCTAAGTGCACTCTCAAACATTAAAAAATGTAGGTGATATAGCACTAGAGTTTTAGTGAGATTGAACCAGTATTTCTTGAGGTAAATGGTAGTTTACTAGGTAAACACTTTTATACAGTGTTCACTCCCTCTCTCCTTCCCTCCCTCCCCCATTTAATTAATCATAGATAAAAGCTAGCACATGTTGACTTTATCCAGGTAGAGAGAAGAAACACTTTGACATATCAGGTGAGTGATCAGGAAGATGAAGCTTGAATTACTGCTTATGTGAATATGCCTGGAATATGAAAGGAGAAAATTAGAACATGTGGCCTCAAATGCCAAATTCCTAAGGGTAAACAAGGAGGAGCTACTTTCTGTAAAGGTATTATTCTTTTAAATCTGTTTTAGTCATGGTATAGCACATAGCAGCTATTAGAATAAATGCTTGTTGAATGAATACAATAAACTAATCAAGAAAAAAAATCACTTTTTTTTTGTTTTTACCTAAGAATATATAGAGAGGTAAAAAAAGAGGTGAGGGGGAAATAGTTGTACAACTATTTTACAGTGTTTCATTAAGGAAACAATTATTGGATGACTTACATGAAATTGTGAATGACACTGAAAGAAGCGGAATACCAAGGACCTCGGGCAGGATTCCTGTTTTTAATTTTGTTATTTTTTATTTTTTTATTTTTGTTCAATTTTAGTTGTCCCCATTTCCCCTCATTACTCTCCCCTGCCCTACCCACCCCCACTTCCATATTCAACCCCCTGCCCGGGCTGGCTTTGCCCACGGGTCCTTTACACATGTTCCTTGAGGACCCTTCCCCTTCTTTGCTCCGTTTTCCTCTCCCTCCTCCCCTCTGGGTACTGTCAGTTCTTTATTTCCATGTCTCTGGTTCTATTTTGATCGCTTGTTTATTTTGTTGATTAGGTTCCACTTGTGGGTGAGATCTATGGTATTTGTCTTTCAGCACCTGGGATTCCTATTTTTCAAGAAATGTAATCAAGAGAGGGAGGCAGAAGTGCATGAATAGTATTAGGGGATGCAGTACTAATTGTGAGTGGATGCGAAATTCAAGTTTGCAGGCAGTGCCCTGGCTGCTAGAGTCGGGGCAGCTGGTTTTCATGCCCACCTGTGCTATGTAAGTCTGCTGGGGGTGGCGACGGGCAGGCAGCCCTCTGAGAGGGCTTCTACAGCCCTTCTCATTTTCAGATTCATGTGAGTCTGTGTTAAAATTTCCACACTATCACTTGCGGTTGATATCTGTGCCCTAACTAGGCAGAATACTCGTTAATCAAAAGAAATTGCTTTTTAGGTTTAGATGCTCAGCTCTCTGGTTCATTAAATAATAGAGAATGAGTGCTAACGTTAAAGGCTGTATGCAGGTTTCATACATCAAGTTTCTCTATATAATTATTTGGTATAAAGTGATTGTGATGTAAAAATCTTATTTTTTGATTTGAAGTGTCAGTGAGTAAAAGCCTGATTAGTCCTTTTTAAGTTGTCAGGAGGAAGTTTAAGCACAATTGAGAGAGCTCAAGTTTATTTTTTTCACACATTTTAAACCTGGGGTTAAGATGCCAGGACCCTACCCCAGGCCTATACGAACCTTTGAGGATGAAGCCTAGCATCTATATTTTTAGAGAGTTGAACACATGATTTTTTCCAGCTTTATTGAGATATAATTGACATAGAGCATTGTGTAAGTTTACGGTATATACTCTGTTAATTTGATGCCCTTATACATTGCATGGTTTCAACCCGTGGCCCACGGGCCACACGCAACCCAGGAAGGCTATGAATGCAGGCCAACGCAAAATCGTAAATTCACTTAAAACTTTTTTTTGATCATCAGTTTTTGTTAGTGTTTGTATATTTAATGTGTGGCCCAAGACAACTCTTGTTCTTCCAGTGTGGTCCAGAGATGCCAAAAGGTTGGACACCTCCGGAAGGTGTTTGGTGTCAGGGTGATTATGATTATAAGCAAGTATTCCATTTGCCAGACCTCCCCCCCGCCCCGCCCCATTCTTGTCTGTAAGGCAGTAGTGAGATTTTATTCCCTAGACTACAATATTTACTTCCAAGGCATCTACTGATCAATAATCTTACCCTACATTAGATCTACATGTGCAGTTGGAATTCCTGTTTAGTAATTAGCCAAGGAGAAGCCAGTAAAAGAGTATATTACCATTAAGGACCATGTCAACTTCTAAATCTCCCCCTGCCTCCAAGAAAGGTTATAATTCATGGAAATGGAGCCTCTCCCTCTCCCTCCCTCCCTCCTTCCCTTCCTTCCTTCCTTCCTTCTTTCTCTTTTCTTTTCTTTTCTTTTTTCTTTTCTCTCCCTCCCTCTCCCTCACTCTTTCTCGCTCTCTCTCTCTTTCCTTCCTCCCTTCCTCCCTTCTTTCTTTCTTTCCTCCCTTCCTTCCTCCCTCCCTCCCTTCCTTCCTTCCTTCCTTCCTTCCTTCCTTCTTTCTTTCTTTCTTCTCCCCTGTTACTGTCATTTTACGTAAGAGGAGTGAGTTGCTAATATTATCATGGAGAAAGGCCTTAAAACTTGGAGAATGTGGATGAAGGGATATATGGAAATTTTTTTGTACTGTTTTTGTGAGTGTGAAATTATTTCATTATAAAAAGTTAAAATAGTATCTATAAGTAAACTTGTAATTTATTATGATTGCACACCTTTATGGATGATAGTATATTTTACTTGAATTTAGGGAATGTTACTTTCCCTTTTATTTAAAAAATGAGGATCTATCACTTTTCCTATATAAGAAATTAGGACAGAGTTGGCATTTCTACATGCAATAAATTCATTAATTAAGTCCTTTTTCTGCGTTCTTGTTTGGAAGTGTCATCGTTCTATAGTCAAAAATCTCATTTTAAGCATAAATTGTTTTATGTATTAATTTCTATAAGGAATATGTTTATAGAGAATGAACTAACTCCTAGTTGTTTTTTATTTTGGTAATAGCTTTATTGAAACATACAATTCACCCTTTTAAAGTGTATGATTCAGTGATTTTTAGAATAGTCACAGAATTGTACAATTAACACTGTAATCAAATTTAGAATAGTTTTATCAGCCTAAAGAAGAAACCCTGCATACTTTAGCACTTACTCCCTATTCTCTCCATCTGCCCCAGTCCTAGGCAACCACTAATCTACTTTCTGTCTGTATAGATTTGCCTGTTCTGGACAGTTCATATAAATGGAATTCTCTAATATGTGGGCTAGTATAACTAGCTTCTATCTTTGTTTTCTATGGAAAAAGGCGGACTGGTCCTCAGGACCTTACTGTAATCACTGTGGCTTCTAGAAGGGTTGGGCCTTCAGTGAAATACCATTGCTATGATGGAAAAACCAGGGATCCAGGAAGGGCTTGATGCACAGAGAACATCTGAGATGATACTCTCTGTATATAGGAGAACCATCCTTTGATTTCATTAATTATCTTGGAATCATTACCATTGTTTATTTTTTTTCCTTATAAAGGTAGTTGTGGTTTGTACTATCCTGGCATTTATTTACATGGTACATAGATTTTGGAATAATCTATATTTGAATTTGACTTCCGTAGGTTGTGTTTACATTTGACATGTTTATGTGGTGCATTTTTTATTTAAAGTTTTCAGGTTAAAAGTTCAGAATTACTATTTGCTTGATTTCCTTCTGTTAGAGTGAGGTTCCTTTTGAGTCCATTTTCTCACAACTGAAAGGAATATCTCAAGGCTGTGGCCCTTGGTCATTTCGCACCTCTGGACCCTGAGCCAGGATTGTGGTCAAGGGCTAACATGACTTCTCTTGTGGCTTCCTTATGCCTTCTTTTTCTAACTCCTTCAGCGATTCAAAGCCGGCGATGATAGCTTCCTGGTTGAACCGTTTAGATAAATAGCCACACACATCTTTTAGTTTTCACTCATGTTCCTTCACGTTTTCTTTAGCAATTAGCATCTGGTTTACCAGAAAGATTTCCTAATTTTAAAGCAAAGGATTTATAGCAGAACCAAAAAGTTACAATATAAAAGAAACTTAGACAAGTATATCCAACTACTTACCTTGCTCTGTTCAAAATGGTACATATTCTCTATCAAACTTTTCTCTTCTTGTGTTCTGTGAAACTGAAAATATGGCTCATGAAAATCTAGAAATTTGGGGATGTAAAGCATTTCCCTTATTCCTTTCATTTATTTATTATCAGCCACCTTGTTCTGGAAAAGTCTGGGGAACGAACTCATTATTTTGAAACTTGAAATAAAGGGAAAGAATCAAGTATTTACATGTATGAATTGTACATATACCTAAAGGTAAGTAAATATTTGATGTAAAGGAAGATTCGCCTTATAGAAATAACTTAGCTCTTAAATGAAGATTGAATTAGAGAATTAGAGTGCTACTGTTTTAGAACACCTAATGCAATCTAGGCAATGCTCATTAAATGGCTGCTAACTTTAAGAAAAGGCACAGCTAGATTTTATGAGCTTGAATCTTTTAATTACCTAGATCTATCCTAATTTACAGGAAATATTAAGAATGTGTTAAATGGTACTGTGGGGATGCAATCACTAAAATTCAAACAAGGCAACAAATGATCCAGTTAGTTCAACAAAGAAATTAAAGGACATAATGATAGAGAGAGAAGATGGAGAATTTATAAATTGAAAGAGTCTGAGGGGATATGGCAGTCAGGGGCAGTACATGGCCCTCGGTGAGATTTTGAATCAAACAAAGGCACTGTAAAAATAAATTAACAGATTATTGGGGGAAATGTGAACACTTTATTTCATGATACTAAGGAAGTTTACACTGTTTAGAGACATGCTGAAGTATTCATGGATGAAATGATATGCTGTCTGAGATTTACCTCACAATAGTTCATGGTGAGATAGAGTGGGTGGGGATATGGTTGAACGAGATTGTCTGTGAGTTGACAATTGCTGAGGCTGGGTGATGGATATGTGGCAGCTCACTGTACCCTTCTCAATATTTTTGTCACATTTTTTCCATAAGTAAAAGTTCTTATAAAAAAAGTAATGTTTAGACCTTTTCTAGGGAGCTGAATATTTTGAGTTCTATCTTACAAGTGAAGTCTCCTTTTACATTAGGTGATCAACTTATGTTTCACAAACCACAAACACAACTTTTCTTTCCCTCAGTTTATTGAGATATAATTGATATATGTGACTTGTATAAGTTTAAGGTGGACAATGTAATGATTTAATGTATCCATACATTGTGAAATGATTACCACTGTAAGTTCAGTTAACCCCCTTTACCCTCCATAGTTATAAATGTTCTTCCCTTGTGATGAGAACTTTTAAGATATACTTTCTTAGCACAATGTAAATATAGAAAATAGTATCGTTAGCTTATAGTCATCATGTTGTACATTACATTCTCAGAACTCACTTATCTTATAATTGGAAGTTTGTACCATTTGACAGCCTTCACCCAATCACAAACACAACTCTTAATCTCAGTTGCTAAATACAGGTGGAAACCTTGAGAAAGGTGAAGCCCAGCCCCTGTTGGAAGAATCACTGCTGACGTTCCCTGGGCAGCGTACTGTCGTTGGTGTGCTCCCACGGAAACCACTGCCACGGACTCTCCCAGGACCACGCCAGTCTACAGAGGGAAGAGCGTTCTGTGGGCCCTGGCTGTGACTGACAGAGAGGGGCAGGGAAGAGAATACGGAGCCGTAGGCTTCCCTTGGGGATATGTTGTGTGACACCCTGCAGCAGCAGTTCATGCAGTGGCCTAATTACACTGCCATTCTGTCAAAGAGAATCAGTGGTTTTTCTGTTTAAGTAAATATTGCCTATGTTTTCTGTTTGTTAAAACCCCAGCACAGTTTTATACAGCCTTTTAGAAGTGAGGTTGGATGTGTTGTGACCTGGAAAGAAAGCTGTGGCGAGACCAAGCGGTACGAGCACTCAGTGAGTTAGTAGGCCCTGGTTTGAAGAGCTAACATACACAGTGTCTGCTCTGTGCCAGGTACTGTATTTAATCCTTGTGACATTCCTTGGCAGTTGGTTCCATTTTAGGGGCCTGTGTGAACTAAGGCTCAGGGAGGTTAAGCTGCTTCCCTCAGATTATGCAGCTAGTAAGTCATGAAACTTGAATTTTAATTTAATCAATTTTAAAAGCTATTATTTTCTTGATTTCTACATTCATAGATTTGATTATTAAAGTACTCTTCTCTAGAAACATATTTCAATGTAAGATATGTGGTTTAAAATGTATTTTGACATGTTCAGACTTTCACAGTTTTCTATTAAATGTCTGCTCTGAAAGCGTGTTTCCTTTGTTTGCTTTGAGGGGACTTGAAAAAACCAGTGATCCATTTACGTGCTTTGTTTAGAGTGGTTATGAGGGGGTAGAAATCCTATTGTCCATTAATTTAAAAAAATATAATGGTGATATGATTAGAACATGAAATGATTCTGTGAAACTAATGGGTTCTTCAAGGATTCGCTTTGCTTCGTTATAAATAGATGACAAGAAGGGCAGGTGGAACGAGGGCTTTCCTTGGCCTGGAGTAGGGTCCCTGGGGGAGTAGCTGTCATAGGAGAGGCTTTAGGGCCCATTCAGTCACATTCACACAGTGCGTCTGGAACTCATTGTTTGTCAGGCTGCAGTTTCTCAGCTATGTCAGCACCTTATTGTCCGGGCTCAGAAACCTTTTAATGCACCAACCCAGGAAGGGAAATGGGCAGTGTGTTAGGAACAAAAGGATTGAACTGTATTAGGGGTTTCTGATGTTCGTGAATAATTTTGAAGGAGGAAAATATGTCAACAGCTGATAATATAAAATAAATTATAGCTAAAAGGTCATTGTAGTAGTTACAAAATCAGTTTCTGGAGATATTCATTGTTGCTACTTGTGATTGATTTTTTCTTTTTAATTCGTGTACATAGTATTTAAAAAAAATTTCCACAAAGACCCACAGTAACCATGGCTTTAAAATGGTCGCCTTTAGTTCCAGTCAGGCAACAGTCCCGAAGGGGAAGGCCAGCACGGTATGCAGCTCAGTTCCATGAGTTCGGCCAGGGCCGGTACGATGTTCAGAATGATGGTCTGTGGTGGTATTAAAACGTGTGCAGTTTCTCTGCTGCTTTTCCCACTGAAGTCGGAATCTTTGCCTTCTCCCCTGAAATCTGGCGGGGCCCCTGGCTCACCTGTAGCTAGAAGAACGTGAGGTTAGTAATCCTACATGACTTCCGAGAGTAGGTCAGGAAAAATGTGGCTTCTGCCTTGTTCTGTGGGACCTTGCTTTTGGAGCCCTAAATGACCTCCCTGAGGCCACCATTCTGTCAGGCCTCATGTAGAGGGCCACCTGTGAGTGATTTGGCTGACCCCCCCAAACAAGGTCCCAGATGATAGCTAGCATCAGTCACTAGACAAAGGAGTGAAGGTACCTTCAGATGATTCCAGCCTGCACCTGTCAAGCCACTTTCGCTGTTGAGTTTTACCAGCTGAGGTCTAGACACCTTGGAATAAGCTGCAGTCCCCCCACCTCCCCTTCTGTGGATTTGAATTTCTGACCTACAGAATTTATGAGCCTAACAAAAGAATTGCTTTACGCAGTTAAGTTTGCGGCTCTTTGTTACATAGCAGTAGTAACCGGAACAGAGACCCAGCTTCCTCCTGCGGTATTGCTGTGCTGTCTTAGGCAGTTACCCTCACATGGTTCTTAGATGTTTGGCCACCACAGCTGCTTTCCAGGCATCTGGGCTGAAGATGTAAAGAAAAAACACAAACACTGTCTTTCTCTTTAGGGACACTCCCAGAAAGTAGCACAATCACTTCTGTTCACATCTCATTGACCAGAACTGAGAACATGGCTATATATAGCTGGAGGGAGACTGGGAAATGTGTATTATTTCTGGTGACCATGCACTTACTTAAAAATTAGAGAATCTAAAAAAAAAAAATAAATAGGGAACTTATTTCTTTAAGAGAGAAAAAAATACATGGATGTGGGAAAAGTTAGAATTTCTGCTACAGTTGTATTGGCTTGATTATACTACATTCCTTACTTTGTAGTTTGTAAATGGTACCTATTTCCTAGGAAATTTTTCATTTTGAAGAGCTTTCAGTAGCAGGTTTGCTGGAAAACACTATATTTTGGTTAGCATTTGAATCAGGTAATAATAATCCTGTTTTGAAAATTAAAACAAAGCAACAGTGACTTAAAGAGAATTCAGTTCACTTCTCTCTCATGTAAAAGAAGTCCAGCAGGAGGCAGTCCAGGGCTGGCTAAGGATGGCTGTACAGATACTGGTTAATCGCACCATCAGCAGCAACCCAGGTCCTTTTTATCTTGTTCCTGCAGCCTTAGTTGTTAAGGTGCTGCCTTGTGGTTCAAGATGCTTGAACTTTACCCATCAGGTGGGCTTCCCAGCCAGCAGAAAGGAAGAAAGAGGGAAGAAGGGATAAGAGGCACACCAGGTGCTATTCATAGAAGATTCCTCGAAGTTGCCCTGTGACACTTCTGCTTTTGGTTCATTGACCAGAACGTTGCCATTTGGCCTTGCCTGCTGGAAGGGAGCTGGGGAAGTATAGTTTCAATTCCTTGCCACCATGTGACCTCATCGAGATCAGGGTTTTTGTGATACCTCATGAGTCATCAGGAGGCTAAAGGACTGTTTGGTCTGCCAGAACTTGAGCCACATCACATATTATAACAGAGACAGAAAATGGTTATAAAATGCATAGTAAGTTTAAGAATGTTTTGATTTACATTTGTGTTCACATAAGACTTTCAGCTGTTCGTTCCCCATTATTATGAACACTTGAGTTTGTAGGGACATCTGATGTTTACTGGCAGACTACACATGGCCGTGCACACAGACTGTCGCTGTTTTAGCCTCAATGCTCAAAGACTTTCCTGAAAAAGAACAATCCCGTTTCTAGTATATACATAATAGGGCCATCTGTCATTGTTTCTCAGTAGTAGAAAGTTGCATTGTTTGGGGTTTTGCTTTTCTGAAAGTATACTTGTTATTTTCTTTTTTGCTCCCTGGAAGGGTTTTTCCCCCTTTGCTTTAAAATTGAAAGAGTCTGAATGAATATTTTAGCCATTTCTGATGCAAGACTGAACTGGTTGTGAGGCATTGATTTATCCCCATACCACATGTAGTTGCTATAGAGATTTTGTCTTGTTAATACCTCTTGAGAAAGAACCGTGACTCTGTTGTGCTCTGGATAAAGCAACTTTTCTGCCCTGTGTAGTAAGGTTGAAAGATTTCATTCACTATTAATAACTTGGAAATGGAAAGAAAATATTTTCTTTCTTTTTCCAGCATCTCTGGTTGTCTTCATGATTCTATCTTCTGATTAGTAGAGAATATACACTAAGTTAAATGCGTTTCGAAGCTTAGTCCACTGTGGTGATTTGAACAGTCTCTCTGTTGTCCTGCCTCTCCTGGATAAAAATGTTTGTTTCTTGTACATAGCTTCCCTCTCTCTCTTTTTCTCTGGGTCTCTATGGGAGAGAGATGTGGCTTCTGCAACCACATCTTTCTGGGGAAGCAAGGTGCTTGCACCTACCGGTGTCTTTATCCCCCTTTTCAGTACCTCTGCTTCCCGGGCGATGCCCCTTTTCTGCCTGATGCTTGCCACCCTGTTGGGCCACTGAGTCCCAAGTCAACAACCAGTGAACTTGGGGTTCACTGTTGTTGTTCAGGCCACTCCCTTCACGTATTTGACTTCCCCTTGGTTCTTGCTGGTGCTACACGCCCCTCTGCCATCTGGCTGGAATCCTCAGTTGTTCCTGGCCCATGTGATGGCTTTGCAGAACTTGCTAGAAAACCCCCTTTTTCTCAGGGTGGCCCCTCTGGCCAGTGCCCCCAGCTGGAGTCACAGGTACCTGTGTCCAGGCCATACCAAGCAGAGCCAAGGACGGCCTCCTTCCCAGAGTGCCAAATAAGGAGTAGGGCTAAGAGCCCCCTTGTGCCTTTCACAGAATATATTTCCTTTTCTCAGGACCAAAGCCTGGAGAGGGGAAGTTGGTCCGTCTTCTGGACTCTTTCTTCCACAATACACTTGTTCACGATCCTACATTCCGTATTTCACATGTTCCTTTTAGCTGGCCCTGTGACTCTGCTGTCATAGCTGGACGGGGTATCTTTTCTATGCTGGAGAAGAACTCTGTGAGTTACATCAGGTCCCAGAATAAAAAGAGGTAGGCCTGCGGGGAAGGGAATAAGGCACTTTGTAAAAATCTCTTTAGATAATAGGATCACTAGCAAAGTTATAGTCTTGTTGAATAAACCAGTTTTGCAACTCAGAAGTGATTATCCATGTTTTTGTTGCATATCTGTCATCTCTTTTTTTAAGGCTGTTAAATACCACATGCTAAAAGGCAAAAGAGAATCTATGAGTAGTTTTCAAAATACTATCTTATTACACTTGCTTTTAAAGGTGTGGGAAAATTTTAGTCTTCTTAAACTTTACATCATCTAAATCAGTCCCTTTCCTGGTTGGGTTTAGCAAGAATATGGAGCTGTGTAATCCAAGGACCTGTGTTCAAGCCCTGGTTACCGGCCAGGTGATGGGTGATAAATAAATCTCATTTAACAGTGCCTCAGTTGTTTCGTCTTTACATATGAATAAGAATCCACCTCACAAAATATATGTGGATATAAAGTGAGACGATTAGGTAGAAACATTCTGCCAACTCTGGAGTGCCGTGAGATTGTATTGATACTAGTTTTCCCAGCGCTCATTATGCTTATTCATATTTGTGTACTGCTTCTCTTGTTCCTTCTGCTTAGAGCGTACCTCCCCTCATTCCTACCCACCAGTCCGTCTTGATACTCAGATTACACGGGTCTTGCTACTCTTAGCTCCTGTTCTGCATGTATTGTGTGTTGGATATCTTATTTTTGCTTTTTTTTTTTTGTTTTACCCTATGTGTTGAAATACTTTCCTGGCAGAAGCTATATTTTATATACCTATATCATATCCCTTAATATCCTTATATGCTCCTTTTAGCTAGTCCTCTTTACTTTTTTTGAGTAAATTAAAAAATTTTTTTTAAGATTTTATTTATTTTTAGAGAGAGTAGAAGGGAGAAAGAAAGAAAAATAGAGAAACATTGATGGATTGACTGTTGCACACTCCAACCAGGGTCCTGGCCCGCAACCCAGGCATGTGCCCTGACTGAGAATTGAGCTGGTGACCTTTTGGTTCACAGGTGGTGCTCAGCCACACCAGCGAGGGCCCTCTTTACTTCTCATATATTTCATGTTCTGAGGGTATATCCTATAATCCTAGGGCACACTTGGGAGCTGAAAAGAATAAGCATTGGTTGATATTACTACGAGGCAGTGAAGTAGAAAAGATAATCCAACTATATTTATTTCATAATCCTTTTTCTTATCTGATCCCTTTGTGATTTGGAAAAGTACCTAACCTCTGAATAACTTGTAAGTAGCTGAAGTTATTCAGAATTTATGAAATAAAAAGCATCTGTTTATTTAAATACATTGTCTATATGTAGTTTTGACTGTTAGAAAATATTTTTAGGTTTTAGAAATTTATCTTCAAGCTACAAAATTGTTTCTTTTACCACAATAAAACATTTGTGCCTCAGAGGTCTTTAAAAAAAATTTTTTTTTAACAGTTGGTTTGTTTGAATCTAGATCTGATATATGTGAGATGTCAATATTGGTGGCCATGTTTACATGTATAGCTCTTGGATCTTCTCAGGGGCTGTTTCTTATTTCTTCAGTTACTGTAATTAAGCCATCTCAGATTTCACATATATTTAGCTAATAAATACTTATTCTCTATGCCTCAGTTTTTTCATCTATAAATTAAGAATAATAAAGGATCTCCATTGTGAAATTACAAAATGCTTAGGTCAGGGCCTGGCACATATAAATGTCAAGCATTGTACTTACTATGTCAGAACACATGAATATTTTAAACATATTCAAAGCTTCTTTATTAATATCGCCAAATTCTCATAAGGTTATACCAGTGGAGTCTCCCATCGGTACTACGAGGGTGCCTATTTTCACCACACAATTAGTTATTAGCAAAACTTCCTCATATGCATCTGTTGTTATTAACACATCATCATTTATTTTCTCTTTGTTGTTCAATTAGTCTTGATTTTTGTTATATAATTTATCTACTCATTAATCAAAGTATGGAAACAACAAAATGCATTGACTATGCTTTTTTGTTTTTCTTTTCTAGGGACTAGAATATGACATGTTATTTTCTCATGAAGATAGGTAGTAGGAGAGGCCATAGAATTTGAAAGTTTGAGACCATTCCTCTCATAGTAGACAGTAAATGCACATAGAATATTTTAGTAAATGCCTGGAAGGATATCTGAGAAGACTATCCACTTCTTTAAAACTTGCTTTTGGTTTTTAAGAAAAAAAAAGTGGACATGGCAAGAGCCCTGTAGAAAGTCGAAGCAAGGAAATGACCAGCCCACCAAGTTACTCTGATGGGTACTTAGGGAGAACCCCTTTTCTTCTCTGACTTCAGCCAGAGCTATTTTTTTCTCCCATCTGTTCTGTGTTCTGGCTAAGCTGTGGTTGGGTGAATGTGCCCCCGGTTAAAACAAGGGAGAAGTCTCCTGGCACCCCAGACACTAGGATGTGTGCCTTTCTGTTTGCTCATCAGCACTTATGGGTGCGGATGCGGGGAGTCGGGGCGGGGGGGCGGCGATGGCAGACTTTCTGGTATTGCATTTAGTCACCTGATGTGTAACTTCTGAAGCCCACTGGGGCGTGCATGGTGATCCCGTATCTAAAGCATTGCCTCCCACACTGTAAACTCCATTTAAATTTAAAAAGTTTGGGTGGGAGGTAATCTTATTCTGAAATGAGCCCAGGCTGAACTTCTTTTCCAGTGGTTCCAGGGAGTTATCTTTGGTGTCCCCACCCTTATATCCCTGCTGCTGACTCACCCTATAATTTTCATTGACTTGAGAAGTGTAGCTGAACAACTTGAAAATATACTCTTAAATCCCTGGTCGAAATAGAAGAGACCGCAACTGTATGAAAGTCATTATTAAGAAGTCTAAATGTTGGTTATACCTCAATTAAAATAAAAAGAATTCTAGGTCTCTTTTTTTCATAAAAAAATTTGTTAGATGAATTTTAGATTATGTATAAAAGGATATTTGGCTTTGTTCCTTGGACCACAGTGCAAATTCATGGTACCAGTCTGTGCTTATCAAGAAAGACTCTGATTATATTCAAGGTAAAAGGAATTAGAACATTCCATTGTACCTATAGAGGCTAGTACCAGAGAGGGGCAAAAACTCGCAAGTTCTTATTTTTGTCCTTGTATTGTCACCTTGCACAGACTGAAGAATTTCTCTATACCTTTTTCTAATCTACAATATAGAGAAATTTTATGCAGTTTATTTGGTAAAGCGATCATTTCCTCAATAGCTGAAGACTTTTTTTTTTTTTTTTTTTTTTTTTTGCTTTTCTTTTTCTGGATTGATAGGGTAAGAAATTACTGCACCTTTTTGACTTATGTTCCTTTCCAAGTTTCTTGATTTTGGTGACTATATGGGTTTGATTTACTCTTGTGTTTTGTTCCTGTAAAAAGGGCATTACAATCTGGGTAAAACCCTAGCTCTGCTTTTTCCTTGCCTAGGGAAACGTTGGGCCAGATTAAGTTCTTTGAAATTTATTTATTTTTAATCAGTAAACCTTGGACAATGATATGTGAATACAGTTCTAGGATTGTTGGGAAATTATGTGAAATTTTGTAGTGCATACCATAGTAACTTAGATGTGATTTTTACATTTGTTCTAGGTGCTTAATACATATTTGCTAATAGAATTAAAGCGAAGGAAGCCAAGAGTATTTGTTGAGGGCCTGCTATGGAGTATAGATACTATATCATTTTATTTAATGCTTAAAATTCTACATTATAGGTATTTATTAAGATGTCTGAAGAGCATGATTCTATTTGACAGATGAGGAAAATTGAGTTTTATGAAAGTGCAATCATTTTCTCAAGCTGAGATTGCTAGCTAGTGTTGATTCCAGGATTCGGACCCTTGTTTATATAGGTTGCTTGTCCTCCTGCTGACTCTTCAGCCTGTTTTCTATCCCCATCATACCTACCTCAAATCAAGCAGATAGTTAAACCTAGAAACTATTTAAAGTTTAATGGTACCTAATTACTTAATGAATGTATGTGGGCATGTATTATCTAAATAGTGTTTTAATTGGATAGGAAATAACGTAAAGGTAAGAGAAAATTCGATTCTTTCAGAAACCAATCTCATAAAATGTCAAAGAAATCTGTGGAATTATTTACATTCACTAGAGTTTGTTTCTCTTTTTATCTGAGTTACTGGAGATGTTACTTCAATATTTTTTTAGAGTATCTTTATTAATTTGAATTTTAAAGTGAATGGTACTGTTTTCCTTATGTATAGTAGTTATCATTGTAAAAGTTTTCAGAACTAAAGACTTTGAAACAAAATTATATAAGGTATTCATAAACATAATAAATTTATCTTATATAAATAATGTAGAATAGGTGTTTATTTAATTTATTTTCATCAGTTGATATAGTATCTGTACACATTGGGATATATTTTTAACCATACCTTTGAATCTGGCAAGACTAAGATTGAAAAATTTTTTAAAAAAATAATTTTTTATTTTTCAATTACAGTTGTATAATATATTAATTTTGTGTGTATAACCCAATGATTAGACTTTTATATAACTTACAAGGTGATCACTCTGATAAATCTAGTATCTATCTGACATTATACATAGTTATAATATTATTGACAATATTCCCTATGCTGTGCTTTGCATCCTCATGCCTGTTCTGTAACTGCCAGTGTGTGCTTCTTCAGCCCTTCACCCTTCTCACCCGGTTGCCCAGCCTCTCCCCCGTTTGGCTCTTGTCAAAATGTTCTCTGTGTCAGTGAGTCTGTTTTCTGTTCTGATGGTTTGTTTATATTGTATTTTAATTTCCCATATAAGCCAAAACATAACATTGACAACTTTAAAAGAACTGGAATTTCTGTAAGTTAGTAGAACAGATAAAGTAATTGCAGAAACTTCCTGTCCTTAATGGCGACTCAGAAGGGCAGTGGTTAGGCCACATGCAATACTTAACTGTGCTAGCAGTGTACCTATAATCAGAAGGTTGTGTTTTCAGGATGCTTCAGTAGGAGAAAGTAGATTAAAACCAGAATATAGGATTTTTATATTCAATTCTTGGCCAGTCGTGAGAACAGATAACCTGTAAACTTTTCTGAGAAGAAGCCAGTACCTCTTTGTTCCCCACTACCCAGGCCGTTGACAGGCAGCCGCACAGCCTCAGCACTGACAGTAAAGCCTGGAGTCTGGTCACTCACTGCGGGGGGAGGGGTGGCAGGCAAGGGGGTGTTGGGGAGTGGCAGCCAGGAATAGGCAGTCAAAAATCATTTGTGGGCAGAGATCTATGGTGTCTGTTGTTCTACACCATTTATGCCTCAGCTTACTTAGCACATTCTGTTGCTGTCCTGTTTCTGGTTCCTGACAAACAAAGCTAAAACCATACTGAATTTTCCTCTTTGACAATTAAACATAAAACAAGGATATCCTCTAAGCTGGGTAATTTTCTAATATATTCTATTATTGATTCTCCTTTCAGAGACTTTCTACAGCTTCATCATTTTGTATCCCAGCCTAGGCAACCATCCTGTTAAGTGTGGACAGTTGTGCCTCCACCTCTTTTCTTAACCTCTAGCTCCCCCTATTTTTCCTCCCCTCATCCCTCCTCCCCACCTCCCTCCTCCCTTCATCCTTCCTCCCTCACCTCTCCTCTCCCCTGTTGCTTCCCTTCTGCATCCAGCAGCCTAAGCGTAAACCTAACTGTATCTAAAGTAAGGGTACTCTGTCCTGTGCCTTAGTTTTTTCCCCTATACCTTCTATAGAGTACCAGAGTAATGAATACATAAAAGAATTTGAAACACTTTTATTCTCACAGTTATTAGTAATAGTAGTATACTGTGGCAAAGGAAAAAAAAAACTTTTCTAGATTCTTCCATCTAGTTTAATAGTCAAATAGAAATGAGACAAATTAACAAGAGAAAATGGCCAAATTAATTACATATGCATGTATAGGTACCCAGCATACACAAGAGAGTCAGAGACCCCACATACATGAGAGGTTCGGAGACAGAAAGTTAAAATGAAGTATATAGGACATTCTGAGTTAAGGATGAGGGTAAGGCACTTAGCACTTAGTAAGGATGAAGCACTTAGGGGCTTCAGAGGAGAGGAAGGCTAGTCACAATGATAAGAAGAGCAGATGTTCAGTTATTAGAAGTTTTCCCTGTCCTATTGATAGGTCATAAAAAGTTATTTCTGGGAATAACTCTTTATGGGCAGGGCCCTTAATTTAAATTCTTTAAAGGAGAGGCAAGAGTATCTTACGAGCCGCAGTGTCTCAATTGCCTTCAGCTTAAAATATTTCACATGCCAAAGTGACACATCTTGTGGTAGCCTTTTCTTGAAGCCCTTCAACACAAATACATCTTTGTAAAAGGTTCAAACAGTCTGGAAATATGCTGATTGAAATATGAGATACATCACACCAATCCCCTCTCCTAGTCTCCACTCTCTTCTCCTGATGAAACTGTTCTTTTTCAATTTGTTGTGCATCTGTTATATATTTTTATTACTTTGCACTTTTTCACTTAACTATATTAGAATCTTTTTCATTTCACTATGTTCAGGATGTGTGAACTATATTTCATTCTATTGACTAACATTTTAGTGGTTTCAAATATTTTGCTATAGTCAACATCCTTGTATGCTAATCATGTATACGCAGGTATTTGCAAGTGGAATTGTTGGTCCAGAAAATATACACATTTTATCTGTAACAGCAAAGTGCCAGACTGCCCTCAGAAAACTTTTTGCCATTGTTCACATCCACCAGTGTTGCTTAGGTCTACCTGTTTCTCAGCATTAGTTATTGTCACTCTTATGCCACTATGAAATCACTGGCTTTGCTCCCAGTTCCTGATGAGGAGGGTGCATCAGCATTTCCCAGGAGCTTCATTGGCCATTTGCATTCCTTCCCCGGTGCGGTGTGTTGTATGCTCACATCATTTGTACCTGGTGAGGGGCTGTCTTTTTTTTCCTGTGGACTACTGGGAGTTATTCATCTCCCATTTTGGGTATTCTTGGTGCATGCTATATATATAGGAGATATTTTCTTTCAATCATTCATCTTTTAAACTTCATTTATAGTATGTGCTATTACTTCAGTTTCTTGTCAAATATGTTACCTTTTATATTTTCTTTGGGTTCTGTAACTTGCTTTGAAATAACCTCCCTACCCAAGTATTTTAAAAACATTGTTTCCCCTATTTTCTTTAATGGGTTTATTTGTTTCTAAAAGTTTCTCATTCTCATTTCTAATATTGTATAATTTTTTCTTGTGTTGCCAGGTAGTATAAATCTGAAAATTTTATTGTAACTTTATGTCTGAGATGCATTGTGAGTTCCATGCTCATCTTGAAATAGCTTTTTTTTCAGCTATCTTCCTTTCCTTGGCAAATAAGGGTTTTTGAAATTGTAAAGAGCTTCTTTATGAAGATTATAATTTAGATATGCCAATAAATCATTTTTAAGTGTGTATTTAAACCATACTTAGTATTTAACACAAAAGTTGTAGATTGATTATGCTCTGGTCAAGGAGAGACAGCAACCTAAATGCCCATCAGTAGATGATTGGATCAAAAAATTATGGCACATATACACAATGGAATACTACGCAGCAGAAAGAAAAAAAGAAGTACTAAACTTCGCAACAGCATGGATGGAACTGGAGAGCATCATGCTAAGCGAAATAAGCCAGGGAGCGAAAGACAAATACCATATGATCTCACCTATAAGCGGAACCTAACCAACAATGCAAAGAAGCAAGGCAAATATGACCAGCAACACTGAAAGGAAAAGAAATCAACAGAGACAAGAGGGAAGGGGCGGGCAGGGAAAGGGAAGGGAAGGGGAAAGTCAAGGAACATATAGCAAGGACTCATGGACAAAACCAAAGGGGAAGAGCTGAGGGAGGGAAGGTGGGAGGGGGCAAGGGAAAGAGGTGGGGGGAAGGCAGAGACAAATGTATTTAAAAAGTAAATAAATTAATTAAAAATAAAAAAAAAAGAAAGTAAAAAAAAATAAAAAAAAAGAATTTTTCTGAATAAAGTGAGAGAAAAATGTTAATTTAAAAAAAAAAAAAGAAATCAATGCCAATTTAAGTTAGATCCAAGTCCTATGAATAATAGTTATACAAAAACAAAAGCTAAGAAAATCATCAACATTGGGAATTTAAAGTGCTAAAGCCAGTGATAAAAGACAACCCTAGAACCTTTTTATTCTTTCAGTTCTTGTCTAAGAGGAAGAGTTCTGTTTAAGTAATGGAGAATTGGGCCTTGAAAATGAAAGAAGAAAGCCTCTCTCAATCAACATTTTAAAGTATATCTTTGTATCATGCAGTAGCATAAGAACTGCTGTTGCTAAAAGGAATTACCGTGGAGGCAGAGCAATTCTCATTGGGAGATCAGCTATAAGCTTTGCAGTAATGACTATGCTGAGAAGTTACTAGGAAATCACATACTTGCAGTTATTAATTTAGCATTGTCTTTTCCCTTGGCATGATGGAATTTGCTGGTTTTCTATTGCTGAAAATATGTAGTGATCCTTTTTTGTTCATTGTTTGTTATTTTGGAGTTATTGTTTTGTACAGTTTCTATTCAGGCAGGTCTATTTGATGTTTTAGACATAGGGGTGTTGAAGATACTTGGGCTATTGCGTCTTTGGAGTAAGGGTTTCTCATTTTAAACTTTTTTTTTCATTTCTTCATGCTTGGAAGTAAAGTTCTTATAAATTAGAGACTCTTGTTTAGCCTGCATTATCAGATTAGGGGTTCTGTTGTTTGGTGACAGAGAAAAGAAGTGGGTTTTAGAATCAGTTTAAAGACCCCACTTAGGCTGAGGAATCTTGGTCTAGTTTCTTAATCTCTTGAAACATTGGTTTTTACATCTTTAAGAGGAAGATGTGCCATCCAACTCAAAGAATTGTTCAGATTCAAATGAAACTCTATGTGAAGTTGATGTGAAGGAATACTTGATAGTGGTATTCTCCTGAAGGATATTAGTATATCCTGTGTTTAGACTGTAAAACTGAACTTTCCAAATCACCCTCCTAGCAGGCATATTAGGATGAGTTAAACAAGTCCGGCTGGGTGTTGTTCCGGTTCCAGGGGAATTCTGCCTGGTGTGTCAGAAGAGAGAATGTAATGAGCTAGGTCAGCAGTGAAATCTAACATCCTATTGTTTTGCCTCATTGCCAGGAAAGTTAGAGAATCAAAACTCCCTTTTTATTAAGGGACTTCATATGAATGACTTTAAGATTAAACGGAGAAATGGATCATTTAGTTTCTTTTTGGGAAAAGCTGTATATGGGTCCCCTACCAAATAATGGAGGAGGCTGGCTTTGCTAATGTTTGTTTAAAAGGGGGAGTCGACAAGTTTTCAGCTTGCAAGTGGGAGTGTCTAGTTAGTGTTTTCCTTTCTACACAGAAAGTTAACAAGACTCTGACACATCAGAGTTTGTACGGAAAGAGTTTAGGGAACTATTGGACAAATTTCTCACAGAATGATGGGGCAGCTCATGAAAAATGATCAAGACTGGAACGCAAAGCTCGTGGGGCTGATGTGCTGCATGGGTCAGTAGTATCACCTGTAATATCACTTTCATGTTTTCAGAACTGAGAAAAGAAGGCTGTGCTATCAGGGGTAGTTTGCACGGTGGGAGATTAGCAGGCTGTGGGGCACCTTTCAGAAATCTGGACAGCCTCCCTAGAGAGAATTTCCCTTCTCTTGTTGTGCATAGGATATGCCTTTAAGTAATCTCAGTATTATGTGTGTGATTTGATACTAAGTGGGTTTAGCTTTGATTGGATTTTCTGAAAACCAGTCAGTGTAGGTTATAATAATAATTAATGCTCTTTTTGCACATCTGTTTTCCCAGTTTCTGTTATTCTTTGCATTCTGTGTTATTACATATTTTCAGCCACATTCTACAATATGAGGTGACCAAACGTTTATATTTTCATTTAAAACTTACTCTATAAATGAAATAATTTTCTAATAGAGAAATGTTTTAAAACTTTATTCAGAAAAATAACTGAATAGTCTATAAAACCAACTGAATCAGTTTAAATCTCAGGAATGATTTTCCCTTTTTGTTGTCATAGCAACTGTGCCCTAAATATAAATCTCAGTGTTAGCCATCACTCACTGGAATGAAATAAAGAACCATTGTGAGACTTATAATTGGAAAATCAGATGGTGCAATCTGAAATACTCCCTTTTGAAATAATGAATATTATGGAAAGTGGTAAATCACAGTCTCCCCAGACTTAAACTATTCTCTGATTATAAGTTGCTTTCCTGAAAAAAGTTGGGGCCCTTGAAGTCCCCATTATCTCTCCTCTCATTGCTCTAGCATTTTGGGAACTTAGTGTCAGAGAACTTCCCTTGGTATACTTGAATGGGACTCATCAAGGTTTGTCATGGTTAAAAAGATTTGGCTGTTACTGTTAGAAAACTGTATCAGAATTTATGAATTATGTGTGTCATTTAGTTAGCTTTAGTATTTGTACCTTACTCATAAACTTTAGTTGTAGAGCATAATCCTCAGATATTACTTTGGTGTTACTGCCAAATATATAGCACCTATTGAATGTTTTCGGCATGCATTTGAGCTCCTAGCAATAATCACCACAGACAAAACCTCAGTGATCAAAATAACCTTTATAAAGTTAATTATTTAAGTGAATGTCTCATCTGTAATAGGAGATAAATTATTTGATTAAATCAGTGTTCTCATTATACCCCACATGTAAGAAATTAACCAGTAAATGACTGGTTTGTACAACATACCTATATTCTATTTCTTCATGTTGCTTAAAATATAGGACCAGTTTTAATTTATTTTTATATTGTATTAAAATTTTTAAACTAATCACAGTGTATAGACCTTATTTGGAGTTTAAACAAATGAGCTGTTAAAAAAATTAAGTAATTTGGATATTGTGAACACTTACTGGGTTATTGATAATAATAAAGAATTATTGTTAAGCTTTTTGGAGGGTGCCAGTTTTAATAAGTTTGGAAAAAGAGAGATAGATTTATTAGTTGTTATGTACCAAGAAGAGAGGACTTTATAAAATACACATAACATGTTAACTTTAATGGGAAAGAATAAACTTGTTAGGGTTCATATTATGTGATGATTCAGTAAATTAACAAACCTGATATAGAAGCTATCTATTTTTGTATTATCAGGATTTTAAATTAATAATACATTTTAATGTTTTTTTCATGATGATTTTACCTTAGGATCCTAGGCTATTCATTGGGCGGGAATAATATGGATATTGCGTAGGAAGTAATCTCGATTTTTTCCACTCTTGTTTTCTTTTTTGCTGGAGACTTAGACATGCTGAAAATGTGATATGAGTAGTAGCCGTTGGCACAAAAGTTCCATTGTTTGCATGCACTTGTCCAAAGTTCACATCAGACAGCCGGGCCACATTCCTCAGCACCCTGTCCGTGGTTGAGGTGTGTTCAGCACTTTCATTTGAAAGGTGACAGTATTTGGGGAAAATAGAAGTAATTCTGGAGGGAATCACAGTCCTTGGGTTCTAACTATCGCTCTTTCAGTCTGAAATTATTAAACCAGGGTTTCTTTATGATGGGGAAGCTTGCACATGGTTGGCTTCCATCTTGCTATTCTACTTGCTTTCCTTTAAGCCGCACCTGACTGCCCTGGCTGGGGTTGGTCTTTCATTTGTACTTGCTCACATGGTGAGTGACACATCCTTAATTCAGCTGGGACGCTTATCACACTGCCTTCTTGTCAGGTGTCCTCTCAAGGTGATGAGCTCCAGAGAGCAAGGACCAGTGTTCTTTCTTTCCAGCCATGTGGTCCCAGCACCACTGTGACACTGGGCTCATCCAAGGCCCTGCTGAGTGCTGGAATAAATCAGTAAATGGGGGGAAGTATAGAATCTGCATTTTATCAATAAGGAGGACTAGTAGATTGCTTCTCTTTCTTTGTTCTTGAATTAGGTACTAAGTAGTAATTTAGTTTCATTCTGAACTCATTAGGAACAGCAAGATTGAAAGACATTTAAGGCACCATATTCCACTTTAAGAGATATAGCGGTGTTATCTACTGTATGTAATTAAATAAGTGATTATACATTTCTGAGTTGTTATTCTGAGTTGGATTGTCCTTTTGAAGCATAATCACATCATGATATTCATTTGCTGAGTGCATAAAAATATCATCATGTCTACTGTGGGGTAGACAAAGATGAGTGAGGTGTAGATGATGCACAAAGGGGCCAACAGAGATGATATTTTGTGGATGATATTGGTTAACAATTATTAATATCATTGATCTTGGCACAGTAATTACAAGCAATGTGTCTGGGGATTTTACATTGGGAATCAAGCAAATTTAATGGTTTTAACAAATTCTGGGCATTCAGATTCAGATTCAGCAAGTCTCTGTCTTCTAGGTCTGCTTTGTGCAAACTCTTCAATTTTTAATATCCGGTGTTAGGTCAAGAAGTAGACTAGATGTTTGGGGCATTGAAAATGAATTTGTTATGAACAGACCAAATGATAGGCTATGTTTAGGTGGGTTATTTATTTATTTATTTATTCATTTATTTTTGGTTTGTTTGTTTCTCCATGATGATGGTGGGAAATAGAAAGGGTTTCAGTGAGGTATCTTGGAGAATAAATGCTTATGAAATACAAACTAGTTTATATGACCCTTTTTCCTGTCCTTTCATGTTGGCCTTAACGTGTAGGAGGGCTCTATCTAAGGAGTATGCTGTCATTGAGTAGCTTGGCAAAGAATGGAATCTGAACAAACCATTGGATTGTTTCACTGAAGTTTAATAATTTTTAAAAATCATTGGACACATTTCTTGCAGAGCTTTTATTTTGCTATTGTAAACACTAGCATTTACAGTCTTACAGATACATTATGTATACGACCAAATTTTAGAAGTGTAGTTGCTGGGGAAAGTGTATATATTTTTAAAGCTTTGGATATTTATTGGCAAGTTGTTGTAGAGCAGTGATGTCCAGCAGAAATTTTTATGATGATGGGAACATTTTCTCTTTGTTCTATCCAATATTTTAGCCATTATCTACTTGTGACTAGTGCACACTTGAAGTGTGAGTAGTGTGACTAAGGAAATGAATTGTTAATTTATTTTGTTTTAATTAATTTTGGTGTAAAAACTTAAATAATCCTGTGACTAGTGGCTACAATATTGAACGATGTAGGTCTAAAAGATTTAAACTAATTATTTTTCCACTAGCGATATACATATATGTGTGTCTTTTCCCTGTGTCCTTGTCAACATCAATATTTTTTCATAAAATCTTGACAATTTAATAGGTTAAAAAGCTTGATTTGTGTTATCTTATATTACTATTATTTTCTGGTGAGGTTTAGTACTAGTGGGTATTATTTTTTCAATGGATTACCCATTTGCATATACTAAGAACTTCATCTTTTTATTTTTTATTTCTGTTTTCTGTATTAATATTAGTAACCTTTGTCACACAGATATTTCCCAGCTGATTTATTTTTATATTTTTGTTTATATTTAAATTACTGTAATGTGCATATATGCTTTTAATAAGTAGGACAAGCATTTTCAAAGGAGCTTTAGTTCCACTAAAATAGTTTAAGAAGGTTCAGGAATAAAGAAGGAGAAAGAAGAGAGATAAAAAGAGCAAAACATGCCCTGCCCCAGGGAGAGAACAGAAAGCACCTGAACTGTGGTGAGAGAGGAAAGAAGACTGCCAGGGAAAAAGAAAGATGTGTCCCCGGACACAGAGGGGAGGGAGGAAGGAAACAAGAAGGTAGGGAATTGCCTCCTAAGAAGCAGGGGGTGAGGGGGTAGTATAGCTTGAATGTTAGCTCTAGACATTGGAAGATTATGATTTCTCTTTTGAAGTAATAACTTGATGAACCAGAACATTCCAATACTCTTTATTCTTAAATCATAAGAAGTCTTCTCTGCTTCATGTCTGTAGTAACCACAGGGCAGCATCACTCCCTGCAGTAAAGATCTAGTTGTTGTTGTTTTTAAATAGTAATGAAACCAGAGTTCACATCAAGCTAAAGGACCAGAATATAAACCCTGCCTTTTATCACAACGTTAAACAATTTGCTGAATAATCATGGACAATTATTTTAACTCTTATGAGTCCTGGATTCCTTTTCTGTGAAGTGGGAGTGAAACTACCTACCCTCTCTCATATGAATGTGAAGACCAAATGGGATATAATATGTGGTATGTGCTTTGGGCAGTTCCGTACAGGGACTCACCTGAAGGTGTAGAATTTAGATTGGACATCTTTGTGTTGATGGTGGTGATGGGGGTTATGCTACAGAATGCACAGAGGACATTTGTTTGATGCTGTAATGTTGGCAAATACAGCACTGGGAAGAGACCAGGCTGGTAACTCCTTGACCCTTCTTATAGGTAGCCTAAAGCTGTCAGAATTCAATAAGAAAATTCAAATGCACTCAGTATTTTTGAATACCTTATTTTTGTTTACATGTGTAATCATAATTAAAGTCTATTCATAGATTATACCAACCTTGTTTCCCATCTTTTTTCCCATTCCAGATGAACGGGACAAAGTTCAAAAGAAAACGTTTACAAAATGGATAAATCAGCATCTCATGAAGGTCAGTTTATATTTCTTTCACATGTTGGAATTGTTTTGCATACTTTATTGTGCAGCAGTAATTGGTCGTATGGCTCTGAAGCACAGGTTTTTAAATATTAACTTGAAAGTTTAAATTCCAGAGCATTTCACATGCATTTTAGGTATCTCTAATTATTTGGCGTGTCGCCTGTGGGTAATGATGGAGGTGGGGCTGTAAGTACCCAATGATCACAGGGCATTCTGTGATATTAGTAAAACTTATTATTGGACTCTAAAAAATCTCAGTTATTTAAGAAATATGTAAATAGCTGTATGTTAGGGCATGGAAAAATTGCAATTCTCAGTAAGATTTTTTTTCAAGATTCAAACCAAGTTCTGGCATCAGATTTATGTGGACAGCAGAGGGTTAGATGAGAATAAAAATGGATTGTTGAGACAGAATTCTAGACACGTTTTATGTCTTATACTTAGTATGACCTAGAAACTGGTACTTACATATACAGTTCCCTGTCTGTGAAGCAGTTAATAGTTGTGTTTCTTAAAGTAATATTTATTTATGTGCCATGGGTCATAAGATATGAACTCTCCAGAAAAATACACATGTACACAAAATTTACATACAATTTCATGGAGATACCAGATCCCACTGAAGCTCTTCTCTGCATCTCAGCTGAAGAACCCATAGGACTTCACAATTAACTATTAGTTACTTTTTTTCCCTTTTAAAGGACATTTGTAAATTGGAAATAGGTAATGTTTTAAGTCTGTTCTTTGGGACTGTGAAAAGGTTTTTTTATGTAGAAACAGCATTTAAAATGTGGTTATATTGTTAAACTATTTTCTAAGTCCTATTTAAATCATCATGTGGCATAGTGGTACCAATTAAGTAAATAACCTTCTATAACTGATTCTCATTTTAGGGGACATATCAGAATTACCTGAGAGGTGTTTTAGCTCCCTCTCTCTCTCACCACCCATTGACAAAATTCTTGTTTTGAATTCTGCTATGTCCTTTTGGGAGGCCATGTTGTACACTCTCTAATCAAGAATCATTTCTGTGGGGAGCTTCTGTTACTGCTGGCAGTGGAATCATCTGGTGTGTTGGCAAGAGATAAAAAGTTAAGATCCTCAGCTTTTGTAAGGAAATGTACTGTGAATGCTACTGAAGGATACCAGCAGTACCTACGTACTCTCTTCCAAGCTTTTATCTCATCTTACATGGGATGGGCTGATGTGAGCGTTGGGATACAGATGTTTGGAGCTGAAGGCTCTGACAGAATTTTCCCATTTCTGAGGTGCATCCAAAGGAAGCAAGGTTTTTGATGAAGAGGTGCCCCTGGGGTGGCTGGGTGTCTGGGGGTGGGTCACAGAAGGTGGCCCTGTGTCTTCTGGGGTGTAATTATTATGGTTCCAGGTTGGTAATCAAGTCACAACTGCTGGCAGTGGACGCGGGAGAGAAAAAGAAGCACAAATGAGGATGACTGCCTCGGGAATTACGGCACTGGCATTATACAGTTAGTTACGTTGTACTAAACCAATCTTAGGAATAGTTCATAAACTGGATGACTGAGTATAAGGAGACTGCCCTTGCTAAAAGTGTCAGAACGCTAGTTGAACTGTTTGCGGACAGAGGCTGTATAGCTCCCTCCTCGGGCCCATTGCTGTGCTGGCGAGAGTATTCTTACAGTGTGTGTACATTCAGTCATTTAATCATTCTCACAGCCCTCCAAGGTGGTTTCCTTTAGTAGTTATACAGGGTTCAAATCCTGATTTACCTAGAATGCATGACCTCTTTCTTTTTGTTTGTTTAAATTTGTATTCTGGAATGTAAAGCTCTTTTAAATTAGAGTTGAGATACAATATTATATTAGTTTCAAGTGTATAACATAGTGATTTGACATTTATATAATTTACAAAGTGATCACAATGAAAAGTTCAGTAACTGTCACTGTACAACCTTACTGTGCTATTATTGACTATATTCCCTATGCTGTACTTTACATCCTGTGACTTATTTATAACTGTAAGTTTGTCCCTCTTAATCCCCTTCATCTTTTGCCCACCTTCCCAATGCCCAAACTTCTGTCAGCTATCAGTTTCTCGGTATCTATGAGTCTATTTGTTTTGTTTGTTCATTTGTTTGTTTGTTTTTTTATTTCACATGTAAGTGAAATGATACAGTATTTGTCATTCTCTGGCTCATTTCACTTAGCATAATACCCTGTAGGTCTATCCATGTTGTTGCAAATGGCAAGGTTTCTTTCTTTTCCATGGCTGAGTAATATTTCTGTGTATTCCTGTGTGTGTGTGTGTGTGTGTGTGTGTACACACATTTCTTTATCTGTTCATTTATTGATGGGTTCTTAGGTTGCTTCCCTATGAAGGCTATTGAAAATAATACTGCAACAAGCATAGGGGTACATCAATATTTCCAAATCAGTGCTTCATTTCCTTCAGATAAGTGCTCAGAAGTAGAATTGCTGGGTCCTCCTTTGTCTCATCTTATATCCTTTGTTTTAAAGTCTGTTTTGTGTGGTGTAAGTATTGCTAGCCCAGCTTTTTTTTTTGCATTTCCATTTTCATGAAATATCTTTTTTCATCCCTTTAATTTTAGTCTGTGTGTGTCTGTGACCTCTTTTTTGATAAAATAACAAAGCTAGAGATCTAAGTCTTAATTCTGCTGGAAGTGAGTAAGAATGGGGACAATTAGTATCAATTAGGCACAATAGCCAATTGATAGATGCAGTCCAACTGAGTAGGGTTATAATCAGCTTAGTTTATTTGCTTCTTGAAGTATGCTATAAGCCAGAATTTAAAATGAACTCTTTTTAAATGAAGAGCCACTTATAGGAAGGGGGAAAGTTAAACACTATCTATAGTCTTGACTAACTCCTACTGGTAGCTGCTTACATTCTTGTTTTGTTCTAAAATCAGCTTAAAGTAGCCTTTTCTTATAATCTTAAGACATATATTGAAATCAATGGCACAAAAAAAACTCAAATATGTGAGAAAATAGTTTTTAATCTTTCATTCTTTTATGTCTAGAAGTTATAGCATTAGCTTTAAGTGAAGAAAAATAATTAACTATCCCAAACATTTTTAGGCACCAACGTTTATCAGTTAATCAGAGTAGTAAGTTCATGCTTCATGCAGTCGTTTCTACATTTCACCCAAGTGATGATAACGGGGTAGTGAGCCTCATTTTGTCTCACTAAAAGGAATGCCGCATGGACACTTTCATCACAAGTGATCATTTGGTCATAATCCAATCAGTGGGAAATATAAAATACCTCTATGAATTTTAGAGGAAAAGTCAATATCAGAAATAAATATTCATTCTTTTTTGATTTTCTTATATTCTTCTCTTGAAACATTGAACATATTCATGGAGAAACAGGGAGAGGAGAGAAGCAGGTCTCTTACCTTTCTTGCCTTACCATTTTCCTTTTCAATTAATGAGAAGTATGTTATTTGGAGTTTTCAATAAAATGGCGTCTTGACATATGAATGTTAAGAGAAAGGGTGACCATAAAAAAATGAGTCAATAAAATGAAGGAACAATTGATGGATAAGGGGAGGATAAAGTGGGAATGAAATCATTTAGATAGAATTTGAATAATTCCGTGTGTGTTCTCTGTCATGTCAGTTTTCACTGTAGTCACAAGTAGTCCTTAAAGCATGGGGGCAGGGGCGAGAAAAGGAGAGCTTCAAGGAGAAAAGAGAGAGGAAGGGAGGGAGGAGGTTAAAGGGGGAAGAGGGGAGGAGTGGCTGCCTTGTGCACTAAGGGCACGTCCCTCACAGCCCCGAGGGGGCCCCTACGGGCAGGGCCGGGGCCTGGGGACTCTGCCCGAGGCTCCACTGCCTGCTAGTGCTGACTCGTGCTAGGGATGTGTTCCCCATCTTTTGAAATAATTATTAAAAAAATTTTCCCCTTTCTGAATCATTTAGGTATTTTAATTTAATATCATTTAATTGTTCCTCTCTTTTTTTTTTTCATCCTAAGTAAGGCTCCACGGAGAACAACAAGGTAGTTCTGCTTATTTGGGCAGTGAGGTGCCTGAGAGGTTCATCCCAGAACAGACATTTCTTCACTGGATTTTTCTTTTGCATTTTGTTAATAGTATATTTTGCTAACTTGGACCACATTGTCTTTGAAAGAAGAATGTCTCTTACAGGGTCATTTGTGAGGTAAGCCAAAGATGGGAGGCAGCAAGAGGTCAGGTAAACAGGAAGTTGTAGCTTTGCACTTTATTCTTTGTGTGACAATAATCTTCTTAGCCTTTCTTCTGTAAAATCGTGGTGATGTTAGGTTACTGTGAGGATTTAAATGACATAATCTGTCTAAGCAGAAAGCATGGTACTTTGCACGTCATCAGTAGTAAGTGAGAGCTGTGGTATAGAGTGGATTGATTTGGGTGGCTTCAGGCAAAGTAGTAAAGTGGGCATTAGTTGCCCTTGGTGCCCTTCTGCTTCTGTTATCCAAATCCTTTTTCTCACCTCAGTGCTCTCTCTTTTAGTTTATTCATTTTAGGAAAAGCTGGGATTTGGGGTTCAGAATCTATTGAGGAGTAGACTGGACTGTTGCCCCTTTGCCTTAGAGTCCTGCTGAGAGATTGAAGAATTACTTGAGTTCCCCGTTCTCCCTAAACAGCCCTCCCTAGTCATTTATAGGTAGATCTTGGGGCCCCAAAACCTATTTTACTTACTCCTCTTTTCCCATACACTTTCCTCCCGGAAAGGGAGTCAGTGAGACTCTGGAGTCTGAAGGTTCTGAAAGGTTGGCAGTTTTTGGTCCTCAATTGTGATTTCATTTAGCGTCACACTGGGAGGGCATCTTCCAAATCCTCCTGTTTGCTTCCCTTAATTTAACAGAAGGGGAAACTTGCGCAGCTGCTCACTGGTAGAGCTGCCCTAGTAGTCAGGAAACAAGAGTATGTGTGGATTGGAGTGAGGGACTGTGCGGTGTTTGATTTCCCAGTGTACTGTAGGATGTTGCTGGTCTGCCAGCAGGTTGCCCTTGGCTATGAGACTGTTTACTTTTCTCTACCTCATAGTTCCAGCTATTTGCTAATTAATTCCCTTGATTTAGGAAGTTATGATTTATGCAGCTGTAAAATAGTACATCCCGAGTGCCTCAGGGATGAATCTGGCATGGTCAGTTTTAAAGGATTATATGACCGAGAAAAGTAAATATTGTGGAGTTTTAAATGATTGCTTAGGTTACTGTCATGTCCATATGTGTAAACATTGGTTCCTTAAAATATATTGGTTAGGGTTTTTTAATATAGCTTTTTCTCCAGAAAAAAATTGTGTAGCCTTATTTAAAATTTATCAGAGCTAAAATTACATTTGTTTAAAGTGAACAGATTGCTTAATTAAAACTTATACTTGTTGGTGAGCAGATGTCTCTGGCTTTTTCCCAAATGTATTTAAATTTTAGTGTTCTGGTGTTTCAGTTGTATGACTAAGCCTGTCCTTAAACTGGTTGTTCTGGCAAGAATGATTTCCTTTTGATTCATCATTCTTCAGAGTACTTTTAAGAATAGAGTTCAGTTAACACACTCAGGTCTGCTGCCTCTACAAGTCTCTGCACACATTGGGTAGACCAATTGTTACCTTGCAAACTATGGCTGGTAGGTAAGCCATTGGTGTCGGCAACACTTAGGTATTATTCTTTAGCATAATCTTAATTACTGTCCTAAAACATGAGTTGATAGCTTTTAAAAATACCTATGACTTGAGTTAGCTAAATTTAACCCAGATAAATTTTCTAAAATTTAAAATTGATGACATTCTTTTATTATTTTATACCAGTTCTACCTAATGCACTGTATAAACTAGAGGGTCTCATGTCACTATTTAGTGTTAGTTATTACTGGTCACATGAATTCTGTCTTGCTGTCTAGAAATTGATAAGATGATAGTATAAGTGATGGCACCTAAGATTTAAGTACCTGTGATTTAACTTTTACCTTGTTCTCAGAAGAAAATGAAGGAAGGAAGCCCATTATTTTCTGAAGCACTTTAAAGATCAGAAAGAAGATTACTTTTCAGTTGTTTACTTGGCCTCAGAATTAGAACTTGAGTCATGACCTAGAGGCTATATTCAAAAGGAATAATTTAAGAAGCTAAGTGATTTTTAGGAGAAGATCGGAGTCTGAAGAAGTCCATATAGTATGTTTTCCTTGTGTTGGACCCATCTAGCTGCCAATAGATAGTGGAAGTATATTCTTCAGCACTTTTTAGCTATACTGTGCATTTATCCTTTAACATTGTGTGATAGGATATTTGGTCTAAAGTTTAATTTTTTTTATTGGCACCTAAATTCATTTGAAGAGAAAGAGGCCCTGGGTTCCAATATTGAGCCACACCCTGCTTGTTAGTAACTTGCTTGGTTACCATGTGGGAGACACCCAACTGACTTATCAGATTTTCCATCATATCTTCGGAAAGCTTAATTTACTCACACCATAGATACCCTTTGCCCACATTATAAAATCAATGACTTCATGGCTCCACTGAATCAGTCACACCATTCTTTCTTTTCTGATTTGGTGGCTGGAAGGAAATACAAACTGAGAACATGGTGATAAGTTTTAGGGAATAGAAAAAAAGCTCTGTGTGCTCTGTGTTCTTGGCCATTGCAGCTTATCAAGTAATTTTACATCTGTGGGCACAGGTGAAATAGAACTCTAGAAGCATTGACTTTATAAAGGGCTAATGAAAAAAATCCCTCTTATGAAAGTATAATGCAGTGTTTTGGTTCTTAAAATCTGCAGATAAGATACGTTTTTTTGACTTCAGACTTACATGAGAGGTTCTTAAATGTGAGCTGCATCAGATTCACTTAGAGGGTTTGTTGAAAATAGACTGCTGGGCCCCACCCAAAGAACTTCTGATTCATTAGTTCTGGGGTGGAGCCGGAAAATTTCCATTTCTAACAAGTCCCAGGAAATTGTGTTTCTAACAAAATGCTGATGGTGCTGAACTAGGGCCATGTTTGTAGAGCCCCTGATATAAATATTATAATTAACCATCAGTTCCATTTGGTATAACCAACAAATCTTCTAATATGGTTTAGAAAATAAAAGCAGCTATATTTTGTTGTAGCCCTACAGTGTGCCAGGTACTTTACAGTATCAATGCCAATATTTATAATAGTAGCTGCTAATACTATTTGAGAGATAACCATGTGCCAGCATCAGTCACTTTTATGTCTTAAGGTACTTAATTTTCAAAATAATCTTTTTTAAAAATTTTTTATTGTAGTTTTTCCATTACCATTTAACCCCCTTATACCCCATTCACCCCTGCAATCACCACACTGTTGTCCATGTCCATGAGCCCTTTTTCTTTTTTGCTCAATCTCTCTATCCCCTAACCTTCCCCCACTTAGCTGTCATCTTGCTCTCCATCTATGAGTCTGTCTCTTATTTTGCTTCCTATTTCAGTTTGTTAATTAAATTCCACATATAAGTGAAATCATATGCTATTTGTCTTTCTCTGACTGGCTTATTTCACTTAGCATAATGTTCTCCAGGTCCATCCATACTGTTGCAAAGGGTAAACTTTCTTCTTTCTTATGGCTGAGTAGTATTCCATTGTGTAAATGTCCCATAGTTGTTTTATTCACTCACCTACTGATGAACACTTGGGTTGCTTCCATATCTTGGCCTTTGTAAATAATGCTGCAATGAACATAGGTGAGCTTATGTTCTTTCCAATTAGTGTTTTGGGTTTCTCACAACAATCTTTCTGTACAGGTCCTGAGTAGTGTTGTTATCCCTGTGTTACAGATGATGAAACTAATGCACAGAGAGGTTTCATAATTTCCCAAGGTCATTCAGCTAGTAATTCTCAGAATTTGTGTGGAAAATAAGGCTAAGAGAGATTATACAGTTTTTTCTATATTGGTCAGTAGTCTAAAAATTACATCCCAGTCTTCCTGACTCTAGGTCTTTTTTTTGCTCTCTCTACTACAATAAACTCTTAAGGGTAAATTTCAAGTTGCATGATTAAAGCCGAAAGGGGGAACCTGAGCTTGACATTTGGACATGAGTGTGATTTCTTTACAAATATGGTTTGACATTTAAGTTATTACTCTTATGGTATAAGAGATAACAGTGTACGTAATAGAGGAAGGGTTAAAACCTTTTTAGGGGAAATGACTGATTAAAGACCCAAAGTTTAGAATTTAGAAGCAAATCTTGCAAACCTGGTTTCTATCAATGTGAAAAAATAGTTCATTTTGTAATCTAGACAGTTTTAAGATATTATGAGTTAGATAGAAGATTGTGAAGTTACTCTGTGGATAAATAGTAGGTTGGCATTGAAAAATTCTGAATGTTTTCTCATCATGAAGAAAAATGATTTCTTGGTGATAAGTTTCTCATCAATTAAAAAAAATGCTCCAGAAAACACTATGCTTACCTTCACCAGTAGTGCATTGAACTTCTTGTATATCCAGGGCTGTATTTGAAATACAGTTTGGGAAGTACTCTGTTTTCAAGCAGCTTGCTGTTTGGTTGGAGACATTAAAAATACATATGTGTAAAACCATTGAACAGTTATGCAGGTTAGCATAGGATAATGTGCCAGAATGAGCGGCTCTGAGTAGGCAGGGACTGTGCTAGGCCAGGGGAAATGACTTAAGCAGGGTGCAGGGGAGGGGGGAGGCAGGACGGGGTGGCTGGGCACAGTGAGTCTGATGTCCTGGACTGTGGGATTTGCTGGAAGATCAATGGGGAAAAGAAATGGTGAAACCAGGTAAGGGACAGATGTGATTGGTTAGCCTATTGTCAGAAGTTTTTGTGGGCAATAGTGATATAACATAATTGACATTTTAGAAAGAACCTTGAATTTCATTCATAGGCCTTAAGGAACTACATGTGAATTTGTGACATGTCTTCACATAATAATAGCTACATGTTTGCTAAATGAGAACCTATGGACAGGAGACTACTGGCTACTCCAGGGGATGCTCTTAATTTTTCCCTTTGGATGGATCGGAGAAGGCACGCTGACCTGTACCTGTGGGATACAGGAGGTCTGGCGTCTCAGTCATTCATGCGATGAGACCTGGGCGGGTCGGTGGGCCTCAGATTTATGGGAGTGGGACACCTGACTGTGGGCTCAGGCTATCATAACAAGGCCGAGGGTCCATAGCTCTTTCCTACTGTTCCCTCCACGCCCAGAATACTTTGGTTAGTCCTTACAGAGATTGCACTGTAAGTGTCCAGAGGAGGCAACCATGAGGGTGAGGATCTGAAAACAATCTCTCAGGGGAGAAATGATGCAAACAAGCGGGGGGTTGGCTCTGAGATGAGAGGATTCAGGAGAAACATGACGGGTGTTTTCTACTATTGATACGGCAGTCATGTAAGACAGGGTGCAGTTTTGGGTTTATTTGGTCCAAAGAGAAGATTGCTGGATAATTTCCAGGTTCAAAGATTTAAGCTCATATAAAACAATATCTGCAAACACCCTTAGGTCAGAGTCCAGTTTGGGGTCAAGTATTGCATTTAGTTGTCATGTCTCTTTAACCTGCTGTAATCAGGAACAGTTTTGTAGGCTTTTTACAGACTTTTATGACATTAACATTTTGAAGAACTCAGAACAGGGGTTTATTTATATATAATGGAAGATGAATTAATAGGAAAATATATTTTGAACTTGAGGTTATTATATGACAAGTTGACAAACTTTTTTTCCTATGAGAGTCATTTAAAAAATTACAAGTGATTTTTAGTATTTGTTGATAGAATAGTGAACTCCCTTTTTAGACTAAGAACACCAAAATTTTGCTCAGTAATTTCACCAAATAACTTTCGTTCCATTTTATGGTCAGTTATAACTTGTCTTCATTTTGATTTCCTTATTCGTTATTATCTTTATTGCTTCCTTCCCCCATCACTACCATTTATTGAATGCTTACTATGTGCTAAATCCTAAACTAGATACATGACAAATGTGACCTGATTTAATACTCCTTTTACCAGTGAGGAAATGGAGCCTCTGGGGAGAGTTCATCTGCCTGTCATGAAGTAGCTGGAATGTGGCAGGGCTAAGATTTAGCCATTGGTTCTCTGGTTCTGCAGAAAAACTGTCATACCATCATATCTTGCCATAATAGAAAGACACAAGGTTAAGGAATGATCAAAAAGAAATAAAGATCCTGGCCTGGTAGCTCAGTTGGTTAGGGTGTTGACCTGATATGCCAAGGTTGTCTGTCTGATCACCAGTCAGGGCACATACAAGAATCAACCAGTGAATGCATAAATAAGTGGAACAACAAATCGATGTTTCTCTCTCTCTTCAATGAAAAATATGTAAAAAAAAAAAAAAAAGGAAAAAAGAAAAAGAAATGAAGACACAGAAGTAGAGGGGAGAAAAACAGTATGTCACTTTACTTGGTTCTAATTTCCCTCAGCATTATTCTACATACTTTAAGCTTTTTCTATTTTGGCTTGGCCTCATTATATGGCCATAAATTTTTATTTACATTCTTCTCTATTCTCTATTTTACAAGAATTTAGAAATGTAGATCAAAGTGAATGAAGAAGTCAAGCAGCATTCCTGAAGGTCATTGTTTCAGCTGGAGAAAGGGTACTGACTGAGGCATTTTCAAAGAGGAAAAACAGTACTTTTTGATCAGCGGTGCTAATGTTTTAAATCTTGCTGTGTAGGCCTTCACATCAGAAGTGCCTGCATTCTCTAGCAGGTTGATTAAAGCAGAACACTGGTTTGTTATTTAACACTAGCCTTTAAACTAGGGAATGGGGCTGTGTCTGTCTCCTTAAGCAGTGCATCTCTGGCACCTAACATGGTGTCTAATATGCATCTCTTTTCCTCAGACCATACAAAAAATTGTTTTGCTTAATGAATAATGTGAAACCAAATGAAACTTTCCCCCCAGTTTATGATATAGAACTATAACCACTGTGATGAGGAAGTGGAAGGATTGCTTTGATAGGAGTCACAGAAAAGTTAGTCTGGAGGAAAAGCAAGTTTACGATGTTTTCCTTTTTTTAAAGCTGAAGAGACCTATTTCATAATAGGTTTAGAGGCTGAGGCCCCAAGTCAAACAGGTCCTGACTGGCAGGGCCAGGCCTGGGATCCATTCTTCTGACCCCTTTCCATTGTTTCTCTATTTGTGGCTAGGTAATAAAAAGTTATTCATATTCATAGATGAAATTAATTTATTTATCTAGGTTTACTAATTAACTTTGCTCTACTTGTACACTATTATTTTCATCAGTTCAGAGTGTAGAAGAATGTTGGCTCTAGGTAGATTCTTCTCACTTGGAAATTCTCTAATAATGTATTAAAATTAGTAGATTCTCTGCAGTCTTAGTGCCTATAGGGGGGTGAAAAAAATATTTTTCTTCTACCCTTCTGGGTTCTTGAATGGGCTTTATAACAAAAGACAGATAAGAGAAAAACATAAAATAAACTTAATAAAAGTTTTATGTGATATGGGAGCCTTCATAAAGAAATGAAGAACAGAAGGAATGATTAAATTTGAGGTTGAGTGATTGGATTAAGAGGGGAAGTCACAGAAAGTGTGAAAGGACGAAAACGTTTGAGACTAGAGCAGTGAACTGGAAGAAACTCAGCAAGACCTGTTTGTTTGGGTGCTTTTCAGCGTCTCTCCAGATACAGGGAGGACACCTCTCACAACAGGGTCTGATGATGCTCCAGAGGGAGTTAGGGTTGGTGCACTGAGGCCTTTCAGCATCTGCTCTTTCCCAAATTCCTTCAGCTTGAAATATTTACTATGTCAAGGTGCCATATTTGGGGATAGCATGTCCTGAACCCCATCGTGAGGATGCAGTTAGGTTTTTTTGAGTATACTTTCTAAAATACTTCTTTTCATAGAAGCAAACAGAAAACTCTTTCAAGACCCTAGTCAGTTTTCTGTACTGCAAATCTGAGGGAAAGTGCTGAGAGTAGTTTTAAAGGGGAGCTAACAGAGGAAGACAAGTAGCAAAGACCGTGGGAGCCAGTCATTGGAGATGGATGAGAGAGCTAAGCTCTGCGGGGAGAGAATTTGATAATGAAAAGGATTCAGGTGTCAAACGTCGCCGTGGGCATGTTGGACTTGCCCAGGAGTTTGGAAGCTGTTGCCCATATAAGAGAATCATTTGATCTTAATATAATAGAGAAGAAATTTTTTATAGGGGAAAGAGGAAGGAGGTGACCTCAAATGTATTAAAGCTGGGAAAACTGTTGCATACTTCTAAAAATGCTGAAATACATGCCTGATAGCACTGTACTATTGATTTACATTGCTAAACTATTCTGACACTGATGTTCGCTTAAAGAATTTCTTACCAAAATTGTTCAAGTATTCTCGTTTGTGATTGTTTTAAGCTCATGGAACAATAGTACTATTTTTCAAATAAAATTTCAGGAGTCTGTAGCATTTATTATAAGGTCAGGTTTTGCTACTACATATATACAGAGTCCTTGACATATGCATGGGGACTTTGGTAAGTCATTTTTAGAGATCTGTATTTCCCTCTATTGTTAAAATATGTTATAATGGTGAACTTGTTCTCAGACTAGCCCTTTAGATCTTATTTAATGCATACCCTATTTACAGATGTTAAGTCCTAAGATCAAGGAGCCGTAATACCCTAGAGAAGAAAGAATGGTCCCCCTGCCCATCCCTAAGTAGGTTTTTTCCAAACCTCACTCCATTTCTCTGCTCATTCTTTATATTCACCCCCATTTTTTCCACCAGGGGCCAAGGGAATATGTGTGTCCTCTTAAGACACTTTCTTTTCCTGTGTGTTCACGTTTCATTTTGGATTCCCATGGCAGCTGACCTCATGTAGGGTCAGAAGCACAGCTTGATGGGAAACTCTGGTGGGAACCTAATTCACTGAAGTCTGTAAATGACGGAGCACTCTAGCCATCCGGCTGGAAAGGAATTGTTGGTTCAGACAGATTCAAGAAGAGTCAGCTGTGGATAAGAAGGCCAGGATGGAAGTAACCTAGTCATGTCTAGAATTCGCTTTGGTGACCAAGTTTTCTGAGCTGTTCCTGCTTTTCATAGCATCTTCCCTCATGGTACATTGGAACCCAGGAAAGGTGGTACAGTGTGGTGCTGAAGAGTACAGGCTGTCATCTGAGCTGCTTGAACTCACATTTCCCCAGGACTTGTTTACTAGAGATGTGACCTTGAGCCTTTCTAGGCCTTTGTTTTCTCATCTGTAACACAGTGATAATAATCCCCTCTTTATATCTGTATACATTTAAGATCATCAAAAAGATTCAGATTTGTCCTCCCATCTTCCATAATAGTGACAGTTGTGGTCCCGATGTTTGCACTTTTATGAGTTTGAGTTGAAATACTGCCTATATAGTGAAAAGAGACTGCCTATACTGCAGAACTATCATGGCTTTATAATAATATTACAGTAGTGGATGCCAGTTAAACGGTGAACTCCAACTAAGGAATATGATTTTCATGGTCTGGCCCAGACCCATACAAACATCTTTATTTTTTCTTCCCATGGGTATGACAGTTGGAGGTGAGATACTGTGAGCATTTGCTAGTCAGTGGTTTGGATTATTAGTGAACTATCATATCACTGGTTGAATTTAGCCTAGATAAAATAATTTGCAGAACATTGGCCCAGTAAAGTCACAACCACAGCGTAGCATTTCCATCTCGTGCGTGAGCAGAGAAACAAGCACTTACGTTTTCTACAAGAGTGGCCTTCCAGTATTTTTTTTAAAAGCAAAATCCAAAAATCCCACTTACTTGAAGATCTGCACAAAGTTCTTTGCAGAATAATATAAAAATTCCATTTCTTAGATTTATGTAGTTATATAAGATAGATATATAGCGTAGATGTTTTTACAAGTTGTAAAAATAGAAATGTTTCCTATAGATTTATTGTACAAGTTAATGAGTTTTAATGTTACCCTTTTAAAAAAAACTCACAGTTTGTCATTATTCCCAGATATTTTATTTTTTAAATGTATTTTTAAATTTAAATTTTATTTTAGAGAGGGGGGAAGGGAGGGAGGAAGAGAAGGAGAGAAACATTGATTGGTTACCTTCTGCAAATGCCCTGATCTGGGATGGAGCATGGAGCCTGCAACCCAGGCATGTGCCCTGGCTGGGAATTGAACTGGCAACCTTTTGGTTTGTGGATGATGCCTAACCAACTGAGTTATCCATGCCGGCCAGGGCTATGTGCAAATGTTCTAAACATCTAACTTTTTTTAAAAAAAGTTTTTATTTATTTTAGAGAGAGGGGAAGGGAGGGAGAGAGAGAAGGAGAAAACATCGATGTGTGGTTGCCTCTCAAGAGCCTCCCACTGGAGACCTGGCCTGCAACCTAGGCACATGCCCTGATTGGGAATTGAACTGGCGACCCTTTTGTTCGCAGGCCGGGCCTCCATCCACTGAGCACTGAGCCATACCAGCCAGGACTAAGCTAAACATCTAACTTTTATTTTACATAAACTTAAAAAGCTTAAGAAGTCATATTTGTAGACACTATAATTTTACTGATTTTTAGTTCTGTGGTGTTTTTTTTGTTTTGTTTTTTTAAATTTTTTAAATGGAGGAGCAATAAACAGTCAGGTTCAAATCAGGTTCCCAAGAACACCAGTATTGTGAGATGCCCTGGAAAAAAAACACCAGTTTCAATTGCCAAAAAAATTTGGAAAGCAGCACTCTCTGGTTCCAGAGATTTATGATACACATTAGCATATCAAAGACTGAGCAAGTGAGAATTTCTGTGGTAAAGAACTCTGTTTAATCCAGTGTTCCACAAATTTACTTGGTCATGCATTCCTTTAATCAAAGAATATCTATTAGCATCCCTTTTGGGAAAACCTGCAGGAGAGTTTTAAAATGACTGCTTTTAAGCACATTTAATTAATTATGTATTAATTTGAATTACAGATTTGGACAGGATCTAGTTAATTTTATTGTCATTGCAGAATGTTTTCTCACAACCTTTCTTATGGGTCATTGATTTTTCTTATATATGGACAACTTAATATTTTGGTTGACTTGACTTGTAATGAAGTTACAATTCATAATCTAGAATTTGCTTACTGGAACTCCTACCCACTTACCTTGAGACAGTCCTCCAGAATGATATGACACATATAGTAGCTCTTAAATATCTGAAAAAACTATTTTGTCTCCGTTTTAAAAAACAAAACAAAACTTCTTGTCACTCAAATACTCCCATTTATTTCATTTTCATGCGATAGCGTTTTATTTATTTATTTAGTTAGTTAGTTAGTTATTCCTCACCTGAGGCTATGTTAATTGATTTGAGAGAGAGAGAGAAGTGAAGGGAGAGAGTGAAAGAAACACCTATGTGAGAAAGAAACATTGATTGGTGGGTTGCCTCCTGGGGATCTAACCTACAACCTATGTATGTGCCCTGACGGGGAATTGAACCCACAGCATTTTGGTGCACAGAATGATACTCCAGCCAACTGAGTCACCCATCCAGGGCCATACATTTTTTTTTTCTAGCATGCTTTCTTTAAGTTCTTACCTTTGGAGTTTTTATTTTTATTAATACTATTATTATCTTTTATTAGTGTGTAAGACCATTCTGAGATGCATAAGTTATGTTGGTTACTGTGATGTCAATTATGTTTCTAGGGGATAAAGGATTACTGTAAAGTATATGACTGATCTATCGAGTTGAAGGCAGAAAATGAGTATTGTTACCAGGTATCAAGAGCTTGGGGACGGTTATTAATAGTATGATCTCAACTCTGTTTATATTATCTACCTACCTTTCACCTCCCTACCTTTTTATGCGTTGAGCTATTTACCTGTTTACTTCTCTTTACAATGGTTTTATTTTACCTGCATTGTAAGATAACTCCTTCACCTTTTTTGCAGTTTTTCTACAAAGAATAGGTATTGCTGTTGTTATCAGAAAAATAACCAAGATGATGCTATTTTATAAAAACTTAAGTCTCTCCACTTTCACTTTGCTATTTAGCAAGGGAAAGCAATGGGGTAATTCATCCCCTTTCCAGGTGAGAAGGAAGGATTAGGCTACTGTGCTGCTATTCTCAAGGGTATTTGCATTTCACCAAGAACCCTGAGGTGTTGGGGTTAGGGGCGGAGATCTATAACTACCTATGGCCTCAGAGCCAAATTTTGCTTCAGCCTCTCTTTTCGTACTTATAGCCCATGAACTAAGATTTGTTTTTAAGTTTTTAAAGAATTGAAAACAAATAAAAAGAAGAAGAATATTTTGGGACACACAGAAATTATATCAAATTCAAAATTCAATGTCCATAAGTGAAAAGTATCAAACTCAGCCACTCTCATCCATTTACCAGTTGTCACACCATATGAACCGTAAAGCCCAGAACTATTTGCTCTCTGGCTCTTCACAGTAGAGGTTTGCCTACCTTTGTTTCAGGGGGAGGCTTTGTATGTATTTAGGATAAAGTTTTGACTATTTACTTTAGTGGTGAAGAATATAGCCTTTTTTCTTTCCCTGAATCCATTTGGAAAGGTGCTTTCTTTTCCTATATGTAAGACCAGCTATGGTTCTATTTATATAATATTATGCCATAGCTGCTTTTCTGATTTATTTAACAAAATATTTGAAAAGTTCAGTTTAGTATATTGCTTTACTAGTTAGACAAAGTTTTATTTCTGTGATAATGCTCTTTGAGTCAAGATGTGGTCATGAAAGATATACCCATTGCAAATGCCATTTCAGATAAGAGTTCAGTAAGTAATTTTGATGTAAAGCTGAGAAGATATTTCTTCAATCATATTGGATCTGTTTCCTGATGAGGTCACTTGGTAATCCTTTAAATATGAAAACTCCATTTGCTTTTTATCTTCTTAATACATCTCTATTTTGGTCTAGATTAAAGGTTTAATATTGACATTGCCGGCTTTTCCAGCTTTATTAGAGGTATTATTGGTTCTTTTAAATTAAGTATCAATTGATTATCTTTGAAACTATTTTTAAAAAAAATTTTTGTTGTTATTTTATTACAGTTGTTTCAATTTTTCCCTCTTTGCCCTCCTCCTTTGACCAATATTAGAACAGCCTAACATCCTGTCTTATATTTGGACAGTATTATTAATTCTTGAATTGTGACGAGCATAAATATTTCCCACGTGCAAACATTACTGCTACTCTCTTTCAAAGGGAGTGTGATTAAAATAGTTTTAAGAATGCCTTTATTGAAATATGGCTTGAACATTTCAAAATTCACTTGTTTTAGGTGTATAATTGAACAGTTTTTAGTTAATTTACAGAACTGTGCATCTATTATCATGGTCTGATTTTGGAATATCTCCATCACCTCTGAAAGAAACCTTGCACCCATTTGCCCTGTTTCCCTTATCTCTCCCTGCCCCCAACCCCAGGCAACTACTCATTAACTTTCTATCTTAATAGATTTGTCTTTTCTGGATATTTCACATAAATGTAATTATATACTATGTGTTCTTTTTGTCTGGTTTCTTCCACTCAGCGTAATGTTTTAGAGGTTCATCTGTGCAGGTCTCTATCTTTATTCCTTTTTATTGTCAAATATTTTATTCTGAGGACAGATCACATTTTATTTATTCACTTAACAGTTGGTTGGCATTTGGACTTTTTCTATGGTTTGTTATTATGAACAATGATGCTATAAACATAAACATGTAAGTATTTGTATGAACATATGCTTTTATTTCTTTTGGATATTTATCTAGTAGAATTGCTGGGTCATATGGTAAGTCCAGTTTAACATTTTAATAAAACTGCCACTCTTTCCCAAAGTGGTTGAACCACATTATATTTCCACTTGCAATGTGTGAGGGTTCCAGTTTCTTTAAATCCTTGCTAATACTTGTTATTGTCTGTCTTTTTTATTTTGGCTGTCCTAGTAGGTATGAAATGCTGTCTTGTGGTTTTGCTTTGCATTTCTTTAATGACTAGTGATTTTGAGCCTCTTTTCTGAGCTTTTTGGACATTTGTGTATCTTTTTTCATGAAATGCATTTTCATATCTTTCCCTATTTTTAAATTGGTTTATATGCCCTTTTATTATTGGGTTTTCTGTCATCACTTATGCTTTTGGTGTCACATACAAGAAATATTTGCCTAACCCAAGGTCACAAAGATTTACTCTATGTTTTCACCTAGCAATTGTATTGTTTTAGCCCTTACATTAGGTCTGTGATCCATTTTCAGGAAAAGGTTCATATGAATCCTTTTGCACATACATACTCGGTTTTCTAGCACTATTTGTTAAAAGGGCGGTCCCTTCTCTAATGAATTGCCTTTGTTCTTTTGTCAAAAACGAGTTCTTAAATGTGTGGGTCTATTTCTGGATTCTGTGTTCATTTCATTAACCTATATATCTGTTTCTATTGAAAATATTTTGTTTCCAGGTCCATTATTAAGACTTGAAATTTGATTTACCTGAACACCTTCCTGTCGGCCATTCACCAAACTAATTTAGACGGATAAGGGGAAATACTTAGAAGGGTTGGCATGCAGAATTGAACATATCGCCTCTGTGTGTTAGTCACTGAGTGGGCACTCAAGGGCCCACAGATGGGGGCATGGCTAAGGTCGCAGATGACTAATCTTTTATTTATTGAACAAACCTTCTTTGAATATCTACTGTCTAAAAGGTACTATGCAAAACATGAGGTATTTTCAATGAGAACTTGAGACAGGGCCCGGTTTTTTAAGTGGCTTATTATGTACATCGTGGACAAGTTGGGGAGAAAAAGTAATTTTCGTCCCACTTTTTAAAATTCCTCTGGCTGGACTAATAATCAAATTAACATGACACAGATTAACAGGAGAAAATGACCAAATTTGTTGCATATGTACATAGACACAGTGGTTCCATAAGAATATGAGACCAAGGACAGCTCTGTAGTTAAGGCTTGTATGCCATCCTGAGCTAAGAAGAAAAGGGGAAGGTTGTGGTTTGAAACTTCAAAGGGCAGGAAGGCAGTTTACCTGGAGATGGAGAAGTACATGTTTGGTGAACAAATGTTTGTTGGGCCACCTTTGTCAATGGGACACAGAGAGGGCTTGGACTCAAGCACCTTGCTGCTTCCTCCATATTACACGTTGTTCATACTAAAATATAGTTATCTGTGAAAATACCTTCTTTCCTGGAGCAGATTCTCTCTATGAATTCTTTAACTAAACAAGGTTAGTTAAGGCGCCTCAGAGGAAGTTTTAGGCAGTTTTAGGCAGTTTTACCTCAATAGGGGAATGTCAAAGATTTTTCATGAGTCATTTTTTGAAAATAACCAGCTTAAAGTAGCATCTAAAAAAGGCATATTTTGGGGTGGCAGATTCTGCTTCCCCTCAGAGATAAAACAGTTTTATAAGGAAAATGATAATTAGTATCCTAGTATAAACCAAGGACTATGGGAGTGCAGAAGAGGGAAGCTCTCATAGCCCGGGTGACATTAAAATTTGACCTTAAAGGAATAGTAAGACTTCAACAGCCAGAGGATGAGATGAAACAGAACAGCATTAAGAGTAGAAGGAATACCACAGATGCAAGCAGAGAATATGACAGTGGTGGTTTTGAAAATGTGACCTCATCTGTTTAGCTGAGATTCTTTTCAAATTCTCTCAGCCTTTTGGATCAGAAATGAAACTCGGCTCTTAGGGTGCTGGGATCTATGTGTCTTGCAGTATGCCCACAGCTGTGTCCTGTGGTTCATCTTCACAGATGTGGCTGTGGATTTGCTGGGTGTTGACCTAGCTCAAGCCTACTCTTGGAAGAACATAAGCTTAAAAGAGACGGTGCTTGTAACAGGGGCTAGAGACAAAGTAGCTTCTGCTTAGATTGTAAACTTTAGTATGAGACATGAATGTGGCATCTTTTCTGACTAGTCATGTACAGCTGGGAGGACTAGCTGGTGAGCACTTGTGGTCCACAGACCTCTGTGGAGTAGATAAGAATTTGGAGATGTGGCAAAATTATAATGTCATTTAGAAGTTATCACTTTGAAAAAATTGGTATCATCTTTGAAAGTCTTAATCTTCCTACAGAAGGTGTAATTCTGTGGCAGAGATTAATTTTTAACATGTCAAATTTTTTAAAATTATCAGTGGATTAACCTGAATATATAATTCTATCCAAATATATGAGTTTCCCAGGTATGTTTTACAGTGGTTTTATTTTGGAAAATGTAAATCATGATACTGGGGACTTGGAGTGTCATCTGAATTTAAGGCAACAAAAAATGTTAAAAAATAACAAGGAAGAGGTGTTCATCATTAGCATAAATTCTAGCAGAGGCGGTGGAATCTCATCATCTGGGGGTGTCTTTAAAAATAGTTTCAGTGTTCATGTCCTTGTGACAGTTGCCTTGGCCATAATCCTGGGTTATTTCAAAGGTTTAATGAAGAGGGATACAACCAGTTGTTCTCAGTTGTTTATTTGTAAGGACTTGAGGAAATGGGCTTGTGTTTAAAGAAGAGTGCATTAGTCTGCTTATGAAGTATTAGAATATTATAAAAGCCTTAAAACTATAAAATATGTTAATAAGAGACCCTGTAGATTTTCCTTCATCCTTGAGATTTAAAAAGAGATGAAGCAACTGTTTGCATCATGCCTGTCCTTCGTAGTGTCTTTCCCTGGCAAATAAAGCTGAAAGGGACACCAGGAAGTGTCCCTGGCGGTGTGACCAGAAGATATCCATACTGGCCAGCTCCACTCCTCCTGGAGCCTTATATCCACAGGTGGATTTCATTACTTGCCTAGCACTCTTTTCTCTCTATGAGGACCTGGTTTTCCCCCAGCCTAGAGCTTGACTCATATTACATTCATCCCGGCAACTGGCTCCCTGTTCCGTTGAGGAGTGGGAGAGCTAAACTCAAGTAGGTGCAGTTGTTTCTGAGGTCTCAGTTGGTTCTTTGATTTTTTTGTATGCGTTGAGAGTATAGCTCTTTTTCTTTTCCCTTATATGCATCTATGCTGTAAAAGGTACTTTAAAGGGTGCCAGAAGGAGACAGAATAGTTGTTATTTGGGACCAGGTAGCCACTTAATTGTTGAATCACTGTGTAACAAGTCAGGCATTGACAACCTATTAATCATTAATAATTAATGCATTTGATGAAAGCCCCAAAAGAGATGATTCAGCTCAGAAGTATTCGGTAAGAATTTGCCATAACCAGCACTTTAATCAGAATTGCAAAGTAGTTGAAATTTTTGTTTGTCACTTCTCTATATCCCTTTTCTTGGACTCTTCTCGCCCCACTCACCAGTTGCCCACGGTCCTCCCGCTACCTTCTCCGTCTGATAGGCTCTTACTCTGGAGTCCTGTCTCGCTCTTGCACTGCCTTGTTTCCTTTAATCTCCACCCCTCCCCTGCCATGTGGTGCCATCTTTGAAGTTGATAATATGGTTAATACATAGGTGTTAAGAAAATTAATCCGATAAAGTGACCTGGCATTAAGGGACAAATGACTTCATCCATGCTTCATCCATGAAGTTGTCTTTATTTTTATATAAGAAATGAGTATATTTACCTGAATGCATCTCTAATTTATAGTAATTATTCTGATGCTGACTTATGGCATTGGTATGACCTTACCGGAGAATCTTTAGTGGGGATTTATTGAGGAAATACACATTTTTAAAAACTAGTTGTGAATTTTGGTCATGCCTGTAATTTAAATAAAGCCAATTAAAAATTCTTTAAAATAATCTTACATGATTTTTATTTAAAAATATGCATAAGTCTATTTCAAGTTTTTTTTCAATAAAAACTAGAATTTGAAAATACAGTGGAATCTGTTTAAAATGTTGATGGTAAAGGACAGGACTTTGAGCTGTCAGTGTAGATTGCCTAGGTTAAATAGACTCTTTTTACATTTAGTTTTGTTTTTTAGCACTTGGCACATACTCATGTATGTAAGTATGTAGGACAGCTATTATAATAATATTCTCAATTGTCACTATATGTCTTGTTATATATTGCTACAGTTACATTTTTATATTCATATCAAAATTTCATGGACTAGATTATTAACTATTTGTGAGAAGTGTCAAGCGATTATAATGCCCACATTCCCCCGGTTTTTCTTTCCATTGCCCAGACTGTGAGAATGTGAGAGGAATGGGAAAGGGGTGAACATAAAACGCCAGTTACTTGTTCTTTCTCTTTTCATTATGCTATTATTGATGCTCTTGGTAGAGTAGTATTTACCGTGATCTTTCAAAGTGATAAATAGTTTAAAGATTTATATAAGTAATGAGCTAGGAGGATATTTGAAGAATTTTAAGAAGGTAAGACCCGTATCTTTCTGTCATTTATCAGGGAATTTTCACCCTCAGTGACATTCTGGCGAGAAACTTCCTTTAGTTTCACCTAAAATCTTTTTCACCCCTTGTTTTTTAAAGACGACGTGGAATGGATGATGCTGATGTCTCTATAAATCAGTGCTCATTTGTTTGACATTTTAGCATGAAGCCTGCCTAGAACACATCTTTAATAGAAATTAACTCCAAAAACAATGGCCAGGTACAAAAAAAATTAGTATGCAAAGTAAATGATTTCTGAATTTATTTTACGCTTTCAGTTCCATTATTTATAAATGCCCAACACCAAGGTCTATACAGATCTGCAGGATTAGGGAAAACACATGCACAAATAGATGTTTGTCTGTTTTCCCTCTGACAAAAGGGAAAATCTGGCAAGAAAGGTAAAGGACTCAAACCCAAACCAAATCAGGCCAGAACCAATCACCCCAAATCCCAAACAAGTTATGATAGAAAGGGGTTACATGCTGTTAACATTTTTAAATTTGAAGTGGCCTTTTAAAAAGGTCCCTATGACAATGATGAACCTGGGCATAAGAGTTGAGACTACAGTGCCCTCAAGTAAAAAATCGAAGTTTTATCAGTAATATAAAAAATTTTTTTGATTGTAGATCATCAACCTAAAAGTTTAAGAGAGAAATCATCTTTGTCAAAGAACTAATTGGGTCCATATGCCATAGACAGGTTATCTGTACTGCCTGGAGCCAACATTAGTTTGTTTCAAACTGTTCTTTATTTTATTTATTGATACCTTAAAATATATGACAAAGATCTCTATAGTTAAAAAAAAACAGTAAAAAAGGTTAATAATATTTGCCCTTAATGATGACTTAACATATTGCCTAACAAAGCATGAAACCTTTTTATTATTGTACATCCCATAAAGATGTGTCCCATTATACATACCTGCACCAGTATAAAATTTATGGTAATTTAGGTAGAATTTGAGCTGTGCTTTTATTCTTTCACAACTCTTAAAGAAATGGTAGTGAGATAAATTTATAATAAACAAAACTGTTCAGATAAGACAACTACCTAAGAGAATATGTTATTTTTAAGCATTTCTGTGTACTTTAAAAGCATCAATTTACTTATCAATAATTGATAATGGTGGTATATTGATAGATTATTTTTATTTATTTTTTTGAAGTAGAACTTCTAAGGATCTCTGCCAGGAGAAGTTTGTAGCTTATTTTTTATGAGTGTATTTGTTTGAAGTAAAAACATTGCATTGAACATCATTGTGTTCATTTTCAGTGAAGCTGACTGTCCCCTTTCTCTTTACCCAAGTTTGTGCAAGGCAGTGAGGTGATCTCATTTGGGACAAGCCTTCTTTTATTATTTATGCTCCTTTCTAAAGAAAGCTGGTTATTTTCCATAATACCGTATCCTTTAGATGTAGGACTTCTTTAAGAGAGGACTGTGAATCCTTCCTGTTATTTCCCTTCTTGTGGCTGTGCTGGGATGCATGCATTTTACCCATGAATGCCCTCTCTAGTGTGTTTTTGGTTTTTTTTTTGAGGGGCCTTTATTGTGGTTTGGGTTTGCTCAAGATAATAGTTTACAAGGAAGTTTATATATTAGTCAGAGATGCTAGGCTCTCATTCTGCTTAAAAGCCTTCAGTGATTCTTTGCTTAGGAAAAGTCTAAGCTTTTTTTCAATGATGTGTAAAAAATGTCCTGGCCCACCTTTCCTGCCTCACCTTCCACCTCTCATTTCATTGATTTCATGGACTATTTTCCCTCCCTGGAACTCCCCATACAGGTGCGTGCAATCCTTGCCTTTTCCCGTTGCTCTTGTTCTTCCCTTCACCTTGAACATTTTCATACCTTAGCTGGGAGGACTTCTTCGACTCCAAGGTTAGTTAAGGCTCCTCAGAGGCTCCTGAACATGTCCTGAGTATTTACTCTGTACCGAAATTCTGTCTCTAAATTTCTGCCATGTCAGACTGCAAGCCTGAAGATGGGACACTTTCTTATTATTCACCTTTGTACCCTTAGAAATTAAATTATTCCCTGGCCTCCAGGGGATGCTCAGTAAATATTTAGTGACCTGAATTGAACTGCCCCTGTATGGTAGCAGTATGTTTAAATGTGGAAAGTAAAACTTCTGTCAAATTTGTCTGGAGTAACAACCACTATAAAGTCAGGCTTTTGAAAAAGGAAGACTTAAACATTAAATAACTAGCTAGGCAATGATCTTATCTTTAAAGTTGAATTTGATTCAGCCCACATAAAACCAAACATTACAAGTTAACACAATAAAAATTTTAGAGTTAAGCCATTTAAATGATACAGACCTGGCATAATCTCTTCTATTCTCTCTCCAAAATAAATTTGAAATACTGGTTGCCTCTGTCACCCTCACCAGCACCCTGTTTAGAATCTTCCTCCATCCCTCACCATTTTTTTTCTGCAGTACTTTATTTCCTTTCTTTAGGATACTCATCTTAAGCAAAAGATTGGTGCCCTCTAGGGGTAAGCTGTGGGCGCAGTTCAGTACACACATTTTAGAAAGCACTGCAAAATTCTGGTAGAACTGCATGAAAATATAGAAAATGATGCTTTTTTTCTCATTACGTAATTCACGTTCTGTAATTTAATCACCAAGTATCTCTAAGTGCTTTTACTTTGCTCATCTGCTCCTTTAGCTCTGTTTATTCAGACAGTTTTTTGTTCCACAGGGAGAAAATATCCAAAATGAGAAGAAAGGCTATTTTATGAGAAATTGAAAACGGAAGGGTATGACTCTTGGCAGTTAGTGTAGTCATTTGTGAAGAAAAGTTACCAGTCCAGATGTCTCTGGCTCAGACTGAGGACAAAATAAAAAGCTGTTCTATGTCAGCTTAACTATTTAATTGCTTCTTTCCTTCTAAATTTCATCTATTTCTCCACCCCATTTTTCCTCTCATTTCATCCACTACCACTCTTTCTACATAGCGTTAGTTTGTAATTTTTCATTAACACTCTCTTATATCTCATTCTTTTTGGTGAGGGGAATAAGCCAAGATTTTAAAAGATCTTGCCCAGGCTCAGGTACCCAATATTAACTTACTGTGTGTATTGTGTATTTTTGTTTTTTATTGTTAATAATGGTGACATTTGTTTTCCATAAAACAATAATGATAATGTCTTATATTTATGTATTCTTTTCAATATACATTATTTTTATAGATCCTCATAATAATGACCCAAGACAGGAAAAATAGGCAGTATTACATGACAAGCAATGCCTCGGAACATTTTCAGGCATTACAGACGTTGATTAGTCTATTTCTGCACATCCCCCCTAATTCTTAAGTAATAAGGCCAAAAGCCTTAAGAGAAGTATTTCATTTTACATATTTTCTTTTCAATTGACACAATGAATTTTGAAAAGATGAAAATTTTATTTTCAGATCATAGAATTTTGTTCTCTAGTTTGAACAGAGACTTTTTGTTTTCAAATTTTTATTTTGCTGATGAGAAATTTTGAGCCCTAAAGAGTATAGGCAGCTGGTACTACTTTGCCAGAACCATGGCAGAAGCAAGGCTGAAATGCAGGCCTCCTACCTCTTTTTTCCTTGTAACACCCTTTCTCTTCTTCTAAGTTTTGATGGCATAATATTATTTGCCTTTTATAAACATGCCTAACTTAATTTTCTTTATTGTTGAATAAATAGGGAGAAAAATGACACCTCGTTTTGGAAAATTTCCCCAATGTGGGAGGTTTAGTTCAGTCTGGCAAAGCAAGTTGTGAAATTGTCTTCCCATGAAATAAGTGTTCAGAATCACACCCCATCTTTAGCTGTCCCGGAGTGAGAACGACATAGGAAGTGGACTTCGGCGTGTACTGAGACTGGAGCAGGATGTGGGTGGGGAGAGTGTGGGTTGAGGAGGCCAAGTGTTTACAGGAGATGTCCCCACTTGACACACTGAACAGAGGTTTTGGGAAATCTTTGGTGGTTTTTGCTCTGAAATCACAAGCTTAAATCAGGCTTGTGGAGTGGAAGAAGGAGCTAGTATGGGTCAAGGGTTAACTTTTGCTTGTGATAATGTGGTTTTGAAAACCTTGCACCACAGCAAGATTTCTGTTGTACAGGGGAAGGTTTGGACAGAGGTCTTCTAACCTCATGTATGTGAATTAAGAAAAAATTATTTTGAAATAATTATGGACTCATGGGAGGTTAAAAAAATCATATCCTTCACCCAGCTTATACCTGTGGATTTTGAATGTGTGGCGTGTTTGCTGCTGGCATCCTGGGTCTTATGGCCCAGGGAGTAGGAAGGCTAACCAGGGGGTAAAAAGTTGCCTCTCTTGCTAAGTTGTCTACAGTTGCTTTATCAAGAGTCATGAAGAAGGTCAGGGTGTTGCCCGTAATTTCTAAAAATTGTAACCCTAGTCCTGTCTGGGTAGCTCAGTTGGTTAGTGCGTTGCCCGATAAGCCAAGGTTGTGGGTTCAGTCCCCGGTCACAGCTCATACAAGAAGCAACCAATGAATGTATAAATAAGCGGAACAAAAAACCGATGTTTCTCTCTTTCTGTTTCTTCCTCTTTACTTCTCTCTTTCTCTAATCAATAAATAAAAAATTAAAAAAATTGTAACTTCATGTAGTTGTCCAGGTTTATATTTATATAGTGTGTTAAAACATGTATTCAATAATTGCTCTACTTATTTTTATGAGTTATTTATATGAAAATTACCTTTTGAGTGTTTAGGTTTTCAGTTTAAATTCAGTTTTTAAGTAGTAAGAGAATAAAAGTTTAAAAAAATCCTTATATGAATGAATACCAAATCAGAAATGTTTTCTACTTTGTCTCCTTTCTTGTTTGAATATTAAGGATGATCCTGGGTTCTAGGACCAAAAGTTAAATTGCTTTTTCTGTGTAGGTTCGAAAACATGTGAATGATCTCTATGAAGACTTAAGGGATGGACACAACTTGATCTCTCTCTTAGAGGTTCTTTCAGGAGACACCTTGGTAAGTTATAAATTTTTTGATTTATTTTGATAAACATGTACGTATGACTAGTGTGTTTTCAGCACAGACTGTTCAGGTTTTTACAATATTCATCTTTTGAGCTGCAAATTCTACCTGGAAAAAAAAAGAGTTTTGGTTGGATTCCTAAGCATTTTCAGACTTCGAATGATGTGACTTTGGGAGATTGAAGCACTTTAATTACCTTGCTTATATAATCAGTTCTATAATTAAAATACTATTTTTGTTTCTTGCTTTTTTTTTTTTTTTACCTTTGGGTTTTTTTGCTGAGCAGACGTCGGATGCATAATATAACCACATATTAAAAGACTCACAAGTAGTAAGGAAATAAACATGGCTCTCTGAAAAATGGTCTAACCCACTCCACAGGTGTCATTTCCTTTTTTTGTGAACATTACTTCCCCCTTCTTGGTTACCTGTTCTCCTTTCATTATGTTCTGTTCATGCTCTTCTTTTCATTTCTGGTCTGTCTTGTGTCTTTGCTGTCCTATCTTCTGTCTGTTATATTCATTAGCCAAGGGAGCGAGATTTTTTGAAGACCTTACGATTGGTGAGTGCAACAGAAGCATGCGAATATGAACAGCATGAGGATGTGGAGGATGAGGATAAGGGGGTAGGTGTCGGCCCCCATAACTCGACTAACCTAGCCATTACAGTGCGGTGAGCGCTAACGCGGTAGAGAAGTAACCCACGGGTTCGGGCTCCTTTTTAGAAAACTATAGAAAGGACCAAAACCCACAGTGAGGTGGATGTGTGTGTACCAAGAAATTGGACAAAGGAAATATTTTCTCTTTAAATTTATTTATAGATTACTGTGCACTACATGGTAATCAAATGTAAGCACTTAGGTGATGAGATGGCATTTTAGCTGAAGGATTTTATATAGTTACGGACATCTTGACAACTATTAGCCTGCTAATTTTTATGCAAATTTATTCTACTTCTAGAATACTTGTTGGCCAATAGGTATTTGATGGACATTCTTTACCTGCCTTCTGTGTCTCATGTAATTTAGAAAGGAGGAAGGTTTCAAAATCTCGAATCCTAACAGAACTCACAGAGCTGTTTCATCTCCGTGACACTTAGTTGACTGCCCTGCAGAGGTGCTTCTTTTGCCACCTACGTCCCTAGCACCTCTGATTTCATTGGAAATTGGGCTTCTTTGGAGCCAGTGGGTGAATTCATCAACCCATTCCTGCCTGTTGTATAGAACCTAATTTTCCATTCTGTAGTCTGCTGTCTGTTTTATTATGGTGACTTTGGCTTCAGCAACCTATTCATATTTGAGAAGCTAAGCTTTCAGTTTTCTTTTTTTCCCCTTTGGAAGATTTGATGTGGTAAATTTCAGCTCCATTCTTTGTATTTTTGTTAAGCATTTTCCCAGCTGTTTCCTTATGTTTTCCTTCTGCCAACTTGCAACGTTTCCCAAGGAAAACTCTATCAAGGAACAGAATCATGGTTTATCAGCTTTCCTGAGAAAGTAAATAATCATGTCCATCTTCAAGCAGTGTAAATAGAGTCCAACTGATTTTGTGCAAAAAACTAAAATAAAATAAAGAGGAAATATATTATATGGCTTTAATTGCTTTTCTCTCTTCCTCTATCATGGCTAAGTAAAATTCCACTGTCTTTCTCCTTCTTGGTGATTTTTTTATACTAATTGCATGCTACTCTACCTTATTTTCATCTACACGCCATACATATATAATTATAAAAATCATCCTGATAATAGAGTTTATTAAGAAGGGAAAATGGAGAATGATATTTAATTCTTCTTGTGCATTAGTTGTTTAATAACTGTAGGCTAGAATTGTAGTTTAGTGAATGTAAAAGTCTATATGTTCTATGGTATTTTCTCCTTTGGAAAAAAGCATCTGTTTAAATAAAATATGTTTGGAAAAATCCCTAGTAGTTTAAGTTAAACCCCGGATAATACAAAAAATTTAGAACTACCTTTAAAATTTAATGGATTTACCCAAACAGTAAATACTGTTTTGACATATTAAGATGAGCATAAAGTATATTTATATAATATCTTTAGCATGGTCAGTGGTATTGGAAACTAGTGTTTTTTATACCCTGCATTTTTCTATCCTTAGCCCAGAGAAAAAGGTCGGATGCGTTTTCACAGACTACAGAATGTACAAATTGCACTTGACTATTTGAAAAGACGCCAGGTATGATGTTTTTCAAATACTGTAATCATGTAAACATATGTGACTGAGTAAATCTACATGGAAACCTGTCAGGGAATGAAAAGGTTAAAATGACTATGAATTATAATCATTATATTTGTGCTTTTGTGAGACAAATATTTTGAAGTGGTTTTAAACATTTGCTCCAAAGAAAAAAACATTAATAGTAGGTGTAAGCTTACAGGAATTATAAGTGGCTGCATTTCCATATGAATAAGAGCTACCAGTTTTTCTTCTGTCAGAATTGGAGTGCTTTTGCCTAGGAAGTTAATGACAATGTTAAGAATGTTTCTGAACACTTCTTAGTAGTAGGAAGGTAATACCTTAATTTTTAGACTTAGTTTATAAAATTATTATTATAAAAATAGTTTGTATAATATTTTAAAAATTAGTATATTTTTAATATTTAGTTGTGATGAGGCAATAATTTATTTTTTATAAGTAGGTAATACTGTGTAATTTATAAGTGGTTAAAAAAACATTTCTACAACAGTTTCCACCGGCTTGAGGTTTCAGAAGAAATCATAGAAAAGAATGAACATCATACCGGATAGCGTTTTGATTTTTTGGTAGCATTGTGTATAACAGTCACATAGACCAAATAATTGGTTTAATTCAGGAGAATTAAAAGTTGCTCAAAACAATGGGAAATCAGGAAGTGGTGGCGGGAAATGGAGACAACTGTACTTGAACAATAATTTAAAAAACAGATTTAATACCTACATAATAAAGGCTTGAAGATAATAAAAATAAAGAAGTGGGAACAATTTTGATTTTTCATGGAGTAGGAAAAAGGAAGGGAGGGAAAGGGGGAGAGGGAAACTATCTTTCATTAGTTTTTCATTTAGGTTGTGATGAACATTAAAATGATTTTTAGTTATTAAATTTTGTAAATACTCTATGCTTAAATTTTATTTAAGGATAGTATGCTTTAAGCATGGTATTTGCCTTATTTTTAATTCTAGTGGAAGTTTCAGGAAGGATTAATGGTTAATTATATCTTGGTGTGAAATATTTTTGGCAGTATTTTGTTCAAAAAGTAAAATGTTAGATATCATTGTATTTAATTTTTGGTATCCAATTCATGATATTTAGTTATTTGGTCCATTCAGGAGGTAAACATTAGATGACATCATTACAGTTACTACCTGAATGCATTACATTTATTTACTGCTTATGACATATATATTTTTATATTTTTTTTGGTTTTTATTATTTTAAAAGCTTATTTTTAAAAGACAAACTTCTAGTTTTAAATATTTTTGTTCTGTTTTATTACTTGATCTAGAAGATAAAACCAAAGTAATACCCATGTTTCTTTGTGATTACTTTATAATTTGCTATCTAAAATGAGTGAAGATAGGGGGTAAAACAATATTTTGAGGATTATGGTATTTAAATCATTCAGTTTTATTCTTTGTATAATTTAGAATCACTTTTATGTAGGTAAAGATAAGTCATGTGATGGTTTGAAAAAAGTTTATTTTATCTCTTCTTCACATATAAAACAGGTGAAATTAGTGAACATTAGAAATGATGACATAACAGATGGAAATCCCAAATTGACTTTGGGATTAATATGGACAATAATTTTGCACTTTCAGGTAAGCTCAATTGTTCTTGATTGTCATTTCTTTCAGCCTCTTATTGCTAATTTTCAGATGGTTCCTATCAAAAGTGAATTATACATTCATATCCTATGGGAAGAAATAAATTTTAGGCTTCTTTTCTTAAACAATATATTTGTATTATTCCTTTCAAGTAACTGCTTGAGAGCCTGGTGTCCCATTTCCTGTTGTTGATAACCTTAACTGTTTTTAGGACAATGCTTGTAATCTCAGAGTACGAAGACAAGAGTCTTTTTAATTGAATACAAACACATTTTTAAAATTTATTGGAAAGTTTTACCTGATTTAGATATATGAAAATTTTATTGCTCAATCTTTAACTTAGAATGGTTTTTATTGACGTTACTGTTTCCTGACGATGCCAACTATTTTCTTTTATTGATAGACACTAGATGGCAGTATAAATATGATAAAGAGATCTCCTGAATTAGTATTCACGTTTTTGTATAGAGCTGCACTTTTTCAAACTAGAATTGAGGAGAGTAAATGCAAATAAATAAAAATTTATCAGTTTTGGATTATTATTTAATAAACTGGTGCCAATTGAGGGCTGATTTTGATTTTTAGTTTTTATAAAATGATACATTTTGAAAAATTCGTCTTCATTTGCAAAGCTGTGTCCTAATTTTGGAACTTGCTTTAGTTTAGTAATCTGTGCCTGCTCACACAGCACTCCATGCAGCACAGAGTCTGACCCACAGTTGGCACATGACACACTTTCCTGACTACTATGCTGCTGGACCTTGAAAGAGGAAGAGATAGACAGCTTGCCAGCTTCAGGAAGGAGCTGGGGTTTTGAACCAGATTTTGAGAGGAGTTAGATTTCTTTTTTTCTTTTTTTTAAAATAATATTTTATTTATTTATTTTTAGGCAGAGGGGAAGGGAGGGAGAAAGAGAGGGAGAGAAACATCAATGTGTGTTTGCCTCTCATACGCCCTGCACTGGAGACCTGGCCTGCAACCCAGGCATGTGCCCTGACTGGGAATCGAACCAGTGATCTTTTGGTTTGCAGGCTGGTGCTCAATCCACTGAGCCACACCAGCCAGGGCAGAATTATTTTTTTCTTTTTAAACATCTGATTGGGGGCCCTGGCTGGGTGGCTAACTAAATTGGTGGGAGTGTTGTCTTGTTCACCAAAAGATGGCAGGTTTGATCCCTGGTTGGGGTGAGGACAGGAGGCAGCAGATTGATGTCTTTTTCCCCCTCTCTCTCTGTCCCCTTCCTTGGGTGAGTATTTAAAAAAATTTTGATTGGGGTATAGGGTTTGTAGGGGAATGGTGGAAAAAAAATGTACCTGGCACTAAATTGGGAACAGGAAAAATCTGAGAGGCATAGAGAGCTATAGAAAGAAGAGTCTAGGTAACTTCTAGGTTTTGAACATGCAGCTGACCAAAGTTGCAGCAACAGAAATCAGAAGGGCGGACTCAGGTGCCAGGAGACCCAGGTAACCAGATGTCAGGCAGCCAGACGGCAGAGCAGCTAATAGGGGTGAATATCTACGCAGCTGGGCATTGATGTCGGGGAAATTCAGAAACAGGAACTAAGGGCAGGACCCTGAAGGCCTGTGGGTTTCCATTTTTAGAGGACCCCATCCATAGGGGCCCCAGAGCACTGAGCACTAAACCAAGACAGGAATTTGGTCATGGAGCCAGACCTTGTTGCCAGAATTGGGTAAAGACTAAGTAGAACTGGCCAGAAGCTGATTTCACATGGAGTTCCTTGGTTGCTTTCTCAAGGATTTTTTCATTACCCCTAAGTGGTTCAGGTCCCTCAACTTTTAGTAGGGTTGAAACTGCAAGGACCCCACTTTGGAGGGTTAGAGGCCTGCTGGGACAGGGAGCCACATCCCATCACTACCCAATGGAACTGGTAAGACAGGCTGGGTCTGGGTTTTGAATGTCAGAGTAAGAATCTCTGTGGGGCAGTGGGAAACACGCAGGTTTTGGAGGGAGGCAGAGCTAAGTTTCATTGTTAGCTTTTCTCTGCATGGCTGTGATGGCACTGAATGAGTCACTTAATCGCTCTGGACCTGAAAAGTGTTTCAGGAAACTCAACCTGTTGATTCTATGTAAACTAAATTGAAATGAGCAGAGTCCATAGTCAGGGAGATAATCTAAGAAGCTGAGGTGGTGATCTCTGAGCAAAGTGATAAAGGCCAAGACTCAGGTAGGGATTAAAAATTGAATCCAAGAGATAACATTTTGAAGGAAGAAGGAAAGAAACTTGGTAACAGTGAATAGAAGATGAAGAGGGAATAAAGATGATGACTCTAAACTTTCAGCCCAGGAGATAAAAACCAACCCATTGAACAACCAGCAAAAAACAAACTATTGAGAGAAATGGGGATGATGATAAGGGCAAAACTAAAGACCTTGGCAGGTTCAGTGGCATGGTGGGATGCCCTGTCCACTTATCTGCTAAGCAGTGGAAATTTGTGAGCAGAGCAGAGCTGAGAAGTCAAAGGTACAGATAAACTTGGCAGTTACCAGCATACAAGTAGCCATTGTATCTGTCAGAGACAAGGAATCTTTAGAGGATCTAAGAGACATGCATCCATGGAGAAGAACCAAGAGCAAAGGACAGAAATTTGGGGGAAGACTCATGATTAGGAGTGCAGGAGGAAGAAGATCCATTTGGGGAAACAGAAAAAAGAACATTTGATGAGATGGGTGAAGCAACAAGGAAATGTTGAATTGATGAAACCAAGGGAAGAGAATTTCAGACATAAAGGCATGGTGAGCAGTATGAAATGCTATTAGAGAGCATGAGAAATTTAAGATGGAGTACAGGTTAAGAATTTTGTATACAAGGAAGACATTGCAGACCATGGAGAAAATACTCCCAAGCTATTGAGAGCAGAAACCAGAAAATATAATGGATCAAAATGTGAATAAATGGTTGTGAATTAGAAGTAATATGTTTACACCCTAAGTTTGAGAAAATTTAAGTGAAAGGTCATTCAAAAAAAGAATAATGTATTAAGAAAGCTTTTTGGGGTTCAAATGTCTTTGGAGGAGAAAGGAGGACCAGCCACAGAAGAACCAAAAGAAGTTTTGCTTCTAATATGATCCTGTGGCCTATGTTAGGACAAGTGTATTTTAGCACCTGAATTATGAGATAATGACTGTTACATTATTACCAATATTTAAAAATGAGATCAATATTTATTTAAAGTGAAACACGCAATGTTTTGGTAAAACAGAAATGTTTCTTTATTTAGATGAAATGACCTTTTTTTAGTGCTATGATAATTAATATTAGAACAATTTTACTGGTTATGCAAGTCTATTTATAGCAATGGTAGTCATTCTCATTCAAAGTGGGCTTTTTTTTTTCTTTCTCTCTATACTTTGCATAAATAAGGGAAGTAATTTCAGAAGACCAGTTTATTTATTTTTAAACTATGTTATAAGCATCACAAATTGAATCTATTTTTTAATCAGCTTGGCTGAAGGTAAGCGTTATCAACACAGCACTCAGGTATCATTAGCTTCCATATGCTAGATCCAGGGTTACTAAAATAATGAATATATGTTCTATCTATTGGGAGAATGTTCATAAAACTGACTATAATCTAGGGGGATGGATTTATTATGATATAAATAAAAATAGGGATGTAGAGGAAGAAGCGTCATAGTAGGATCAGGAAGGTGTTAGAGAATAAGGGAAATTTCACTGATACTGCTGATCGGCTTTGTAAGAAGATGGCCAGCGACCAGGCATAGACGAAAGTTGGGCCATTTCCGAGACAGGGAGCGGTGTGCAATGGCCTGAGTGTGGGCAGCTGCTCAGTGTGGCAGGGCCAGAGGCAGGGGGCTGGTGTGCAAATCACTGGCTGCACCTCTGTCGTGTCAGTACAGATACTAGCCGTTCTGTTTCTAAATTCTCTTGAATAATGTTTTATTGCCATTGAAGGCACTGAAAATCAAATAGGAAAATGAACAGAAAACAAACCAGAGGCTGTATTTTTGTCAGCTTGTCTTCTAGGATATTCACTTTTTGCCACAGAAGATTAAGATTAAGGAAAACCCGTCATGCAGGCCTATTATTGACAAATATCAAGAACATTGCTAATTTGTTTAATTATATTCTTATACTGAAAAACATAGTGAGTTTCATCTTTTGATTAGTCGAAACACTACCTAGAAAAAAGCAATTAACTATTTTTATTAGATGATTTCTGCTTACGTGTAAGTCCAGTCATGCCATACTAATTTCTCTTTTACCATATAGCTGTGACTCGGTGTTAGAGATATGCACACCTTAGATAATCAGATTCCGTGCTGGCTCCTTATTTTTATAGCAAGGCCCTAGAAGACCTACATAATATTTAACTAAGGTACAATTGTAAAAGTTACTTATAAAGTTTAACTGCCTTAATTCATGTAAGAGAGCATGCAAGTGTTTCTTTTGGCTGAGTGTTCCATGCTTTAAATCATAAAATTCATCAATTTGCTTACATGAAAATCCTAATGCGCATATAATGGAAATGACTTGGAAATGTATGTCATAGGAAAAATATTGCAAACCATTTTGAAAGATTGGTTTTAGAAACAATTTTAATAGAGTATTTTAGGCAGTACGCATTTATTATATCTCCTTCAGCAGTTAAATTGTCCTGTTACTTTTTTTTTTAATGGCTGCTGTTTCGAATATGAGTCCTAATGTAATTTACAGAGGTTTTTGAGTTTTCAACTACCAAAATTAGTTCGTGTTTCTTAAGAAAAATAAGTTAAATGGTAGAGATTCTCTGAAACTAAATGTGAAAGGCACTTTGGTAAGTGTCTCCCTACTGGCATTTGCTTTCTGTTTATACTCAGATTTGTTTAATCACAAATAGTTTCAAAGGTTAACGCAAACTTTGATAGTGTAGCTGCATTTCAGAAAACTGAAAGTTAAAGTGAGGGTCAGAGTCTCCTTGTATAATAAAGCTAAGGGTTTGCCTTGCAAGCTCATCAGTGTTGTAGTTTGCCAGTGAGCAGTAATGTTTGTCTAAGAGGATTGGTGGCCAGAAATAAGTCACACTGTCTAATGAGACACAGGGACGCAGCCGGGCAAGATGCCATGGCATTTCTTGCGTGTGCCTTTCTCATAAGCAAAATGGCCTCATGCTGAAGAGGATGGTCACACAGTCTGAGGAATTAGAGGTCAGAGTGGAATTTTCGGATTTAATGGAGAAGATCTAAGTAAGCCCTGGATTTGGAAATGAGTGAATCTGTGGGACTGTGATTTCCCGTAAATCCAATGGGGAATGTCTGTGGATGTGTAAGAGCTGAGAAAGAAGAACAATATTTAGATCCTGCCAAAACTCCTTTGAGCCCTGAAAAATGTTCTCCCGGAAGAAAATATTTCAGAAGAACACCGATCAAGAAAAGTGTAGATGACACAAAGCCAGGAGAGCCAAACAATGAAAATGAAGGAAAGAAGAGGAGCAGCATTCAGCTCCCGAGAGAGCAGCCGGCTCTCTTATCCAGGGGACTGGCACGGGAAGAATCTGTTGCCCCAGACCTCACACTGGGAGATGGTATTCAGCAAGAGAAAGCAGAAGTGGTAGCTGACGGTGTAAAGCAGAAACTTTTGCCGAGTGCCGCAAGCAGTTCGTCTTACCATGTGGACGTTTCTCTTTCTAAAGACAGTGAAACAGAAATAAAAGTTAGTGAACTGGATGAAAGCATTTCAGAAAAAGACAGCACTCCATATTGTGCAAAGAGGAAGAAACATTTAGATGATGTCAACACAAGAGAAATAACATTCCAAAGCAAAACTGATGCTTTTTCTTTCCGAAAGGCAGCCAGCTTCAGTTCCATTCACTATGGTACAGAGAGATCACTTGAAAAAAGTGAGTTCTCTGAAGACCCATCAAAAAATTATAGCAGTAACCAAGAAAAGCAAAACACTGAGAGATTTTGCCCTCATGCAATACACCATTTTCAGCTTCAAAAAAAGAGATGTCATTCCCTGTGTACTAATGTGCCCTCCACTTCCAAGGACACAAACAAACATGAGGTAAGTGAAATGTGGTGCCCGAGTTTAAGGTGTAAATAGGTACTCAACGTGCTCACATCTGACTGTGGTGGTATAATTTATTTTTCTTTTAAGTTATCTTCATATTAGTTTATGTGGAAGCTGTAGAGTTCTTGGTGCATTTAATTTGTAGCTGTAGGTTAGGTTTTTTATGATTTTATTTTTTGTGACATTACTTTCTTTAATCACACTTTAACTTCAAAAGCCCATACCTTTTTGTTCTTGTACTTCTGCCTCTTTAGGAGAATGCACATCTTTTTAATTGCTTTAGTTCATGTTTCTTGACCTTTCCTATGGAGTAGGCTTTGGAAACTTAGCAACACTGTAGGCAAAGTTAAACCAGAAAGCAGTCATGACAAGACAATAGCTTCATGACAAATGAAGGGAAGATACAGTACAATTATTAGTACTGACTTGCTGATCGGTAAGTTTGAAAAGCCAAAATCTAGTTCTTTTATCAGTTTTTACATATAGAAACACTCATATATTGCTTTCAAGTCTCTGCATATGCGTATGTTGGGGGTGAGGGGCACAGATGAAATTGCCCTAATCTACTCCGTGTCTTTGTTACAGTTGTTCCCTGATCCCAGTCTAACATCGGAATCATTCGGGCAGCGTGTCATAGGAATTTGAATACAACACAGACTGCCAGGAAGTTGAGATCTTTATTCCTAACACTGATCTTTTGCTGTAGATAAGTTGCTTCTCTAGGGTTTTTAGTTTTTTTAAAAAATGTAAGTGAATGTATTTACTTGCCTGAGAAGTACATTACCCAAGCAACCTCTTCTACCTGTTACTAGTTGGGATTCGATGGCTTTTTAAAAAGGCTGTTTCTAACTCTGTCTTTGAGCATAAAATCTGGACATGAGTGGTATATGTGATGTTAAACATTCTTGGCCAGATCATTGCATCACAGAGCAGAGGTCATTTGCACAGTGACAGGATGAGGCATTTCTTAGAGTTCGCGTGCACAGTCATCATTGGCCTTCGCCCCTGGTTCTCCGGAGCTGTTCCTGTTTATATACACCACCACACCTTGCCAATATTATGTCATCAACCCTATTTACATTTTACAGTGGCTGCATTTTATAGAGAAAGCATCCAGACTATGTCATTATCTGTGTAGGTCTAGCATAAAGGTCAGTGCGAGAGGAAGTGACTTGCCTGCCACATGTTTATGAATGGAACCACTTGGTTTGCTCACATATGTTTTCCAACTGCTTTTTGGTTTGCTTTTTTTTTTTTGTTTTGTTTTGCATAATTTGGATTCAAGTAAGCCTTACATGTTTTCATTAATGGAAACTTTTAAAATGTTTCCTTCTGGTACATAAGCCCCCTTTTCCCTTCTAATTGTGTATCTAATAATTTTTGAAACTTCAATGAAAAATGCCTGTGAAAATGTCATAAACCTGCCATTCACATTTGTAAAATAACTATGATAGGGAGGTACTTAAAAAACTCTCATATATTGTAGGTAAAAGGTGAGTGGGATAGTTTATATTTACCTGAAGGATTTGATGTCCTCTTCCCTGTAGTCCAGGTGAAGATTGTGCACTCGGTGCCATACGGAGTCAGAACCAGCAGCTCAGCTATTGCTCTGAGGACGTTCTTCCTGTTACCTTGAAGGTGTTGACTCTGCTTCCTTCATTATCTTTGCACAGAACCCTTTATTTTGCACTGGAGTTTACATTCTTCATTGGAGAATTAGATGCAAATGAGAGCTGTTAGCCTTTGATTATCATTACATCCCAGAAATGGGCTTCCTTATTCCTTCAAAAACTTTTTCATATCCTCTCTATTCGATCCACTCTTACTCTGAGGCATTTGTATGCAGGATTGGGCTTGATGACTTTTGAGTTTACTTCCAAGTAAAATAGTATGCACGTCTTTGAATTTTTCTTCACCTTACTGATCTTGTGAAATTTGTCTTTCTTAGTATAGGTGACCAGCCTATCTGCTCTTTAAATCACCTTACTTGCAATCACAGGCTGACCTAGAGTGGCCCTCCAGGTTCAGGGATTTTGTGGAGGTGGCTCAGCCAGCCCCTTCTTAAGTGCCTAAATAATAGAAACTCACAGCATACCTTTACTAGGATAAGGAGGTATAAATTAAAAAAAAAAAAAAAAGAAATACCTTAGATTTGTATATTGCTTTAGAATTGAAAAAAATGCTTTCAGACACATTTGTTTTTGGATCATCATAACAACTGTATGAAATAGGCAAAATGTTCAGTTTTTCCTTTATAGAATGAAGAAATAAAAACTCAGAGAGGTTAAAGAATGTCTTTAAAGCAACACTGTAAATGGGATTAACTGAGTTACACTGCCACCGCATCTCACTTTGATTAATTGTCAAAGTTCTGAAAGGGACTGATGTGAGGTCAGAGCAGGGGTCGATGTTTATTGGAGTGTTTATTCAACTATGAAGGATGAGTGTTGCAAACAGAGGTGGCCACGGCGGGCCGGCGGGCCGTATTTGGGGACTGGGAGTAATGAGCTCACTGTCTGTACCTTCTCAGGGACCCGTTGTTTGTCTAAGACTCACAAGCTTCCTATACCTTATGACACGGTCTCCTACCTTTGCACGTGAACTTTTCCCACAAAGCATTCTTTTTGCTTTAGTTTCACAAATCTCACCTCATCCCACTCTTTAGATTGATCGCAGCAAAAATGGCTGTTTTCTCTGCTTAGAGGCCGTTGGTTCTGTATCTGACCACATGTAAATGTCACCTGAGGAGCTTTAAACAATACAGATGCCTGATGTCACTCCAGTGATTATAATGTCATAGGTCAGATGGGGCTCCGCAGGTGATTCTAATGGTTAGGATAGTGGATAGGGAGCTTGCCACCCTTCTCATCCTGTAGCCGCGCTTCTCAAAGGGTGCTGCCAGGGTCCCTGCACTAGGGTCACCTGAAATGTGTATTGAAAACACCTTGCCCCAGATTTAACTTGATCACATTATCTTCTCGTGGGGCATGAGAGAGCACTGCCTGTGTTTCAGGCACTCTCTCACACGTTTCTTCAAAGCACATGAAATTTTGAGAGCCAGCATCACCCTAGCATGGCATTTGCCATTTTTTCTTCTCAGCATGGGTTTTCCGATAAGCAGTGTGGATTCTGGGCTAGAAGGCAGGAGATATGAGTTCTAGTCAAGCTTTGTCCCCAGAAGCTGTGTGACTTGGACCATCATCTTCATTTCTCTAGATCTCTGGTTTATTTTCTAGAAAAATAAGGGTATTGAACTAGACCATGATACTACTCTTAATAATAATGGTATTTGTTGAGTCCTACTATATGTCAGACACTCCACCATTCTGTTATTTAATCTTTAGAGCAAGCCAAGCAAATCATTCTATTATTAGTTCCATTTTACAAGAGTCAACCAGCAAGTGGAAGAGCTTAGATTTCACCCCAAATTATCTACTAAACTGAACATTTAACTGATGCAGTTTTCTCACATCTCTCTTTTTCAGTTTTAAATTTCTGTAAATCCATGTATTTATATGCATAGCTTTTTGTTTAATGTTTTCACTTCTTCCCCCATCCCCTCCTTTTTAAATTTCTCTACCAAATACTACTATTTAGTTGTTATATATGGAACCAAAAGTCGCTCCTCTGGGAGAAGTAAAATATAGCCCTTTTCGGCTTGCATTATAACCCATTGTTTGTTCATAACAAATGACCGGGAACCATGGCTGTAAACTGAGTCACCTGAAAGTTAAGCCTCTAAGATGGTGACAATGAATAATTTTAACCCCCGCCTCCTGCCATACTATGTGGCTATATGAACTAGTGAAAACTGAACTATTCTTATGTTCCTTTCATCCTTTGATGAATTGACAATGAATAATGCAGTGACCTAAGTAGGAAAGAAGCCAAGGAGAGAAGGAGGGTTCGGACATTGTACAAATTATATTATCAGTATCTGAATAATGAAGTGCTGAATATTTTTATTAATTGACTTTTACATTATAAAAACTTAAAAAACTTGAGAACCATCTCAACATGTTAGAGTACTTAATATTCAAGTTCACTGAAATATAATATTTAATTTTTTTTCTTTAACAAAGTCTTTTATGAATGTTAGGCTACAGAGTCTTACTTATAATTCAAGGACTACGATAAAATCTAAATGTTTCACCTTTCATATGATAGCATTCCTCTACAGATCTTGAAAACAAAGGTCATTTGATTTACAGTTGACCAGCTCGTTTCTTTCTGAATATTTCATCTTTTAAATGAAAATGCATTTTTTACTATTTCTAGTCATTTGGATTTCATAACTAGTTGGTGAAAATTTATTTATAAAAAATGCGTAGATTTTGAGTCTCTGTCGGTGTTATAATGCCTCGATCTATGGTTAGTTTTCTTGTGTATGAGTAAGAAATAAATGAGCATTTGCCAAAGGCAGCTGTCAATTCCAGGTATTAGCACTTGAAGCTTATCAACTTTTTACTTTTATCCTCTATTTAACTCTTCCTTTTAGGGAGGCAGCCTTTAACCAAATACAATTTTCAAAATATTTTTGCTGTCTTTATAGTGAAAAATATTTTGTGGGGCATTTTCACACATATTTTTAAACTTGGAAGCAGACACTAAAAATGTGTTGATTAAATTTGTTTCTGCCAAAATAGTTAAAACATCTTTGAAGAGATTGTCTTTGGAAGCAAACATCTTGGCTTGAAAATTTTGCCTGTGTATGAAGTCAATATGGAAATTGCTTTTGCCTGACTCTGCAGTGTTAAGTATTGTGACTAAAAGAGTTTAAGCAACAATATTGATCCTAGTACATAATTACCTTCGCTCACTAGGGGGCAGGCCCTGTACTGAACCCTGTGGACATGTCCTCTGATTCTCTTAGCATCTCTAAGGGGATACTTTACATGAGAGGAAACAGGTCCAGAGAAGTTACAGAGTTAGAAAGTGGTGGAGTTATGAATTCAACATCGGTCACCACCCTTCACAGCTCTGTGCTAATCTTCCAAGTTAAACTTTTATTCTTGAAATAATTATGTTAAGAGATTTGTGAGATAGAGGAATCTGGAGATCCACCTTTTCCAACCTGCTGCTTTCATTCTCGTTAATACCTAAACTCTCTCAAATAATACAAATTCTTTTTTATTTTAACAAAAATATATGAAAGAATTGAATTTCCTCTGTTAACACTGTTGTGTCTAACCCCCTAAACCAATAGGGGTTTTGCATTTTGCAGGGAAGAACAGGGGATTAGCTATCATTTCTTTATCTACTGTGTGTCCTCTAAATCAGTTTTTGCTTCTATAAAATGAGATGGTTTATCGATAGATAAAGCTCTTTCTGGAATGTTGTAGGGAGTCACTGTAGAGTTGGAATAGAAGATGAAAGAGAACTTAAGAGATCTTGAGTCGGAAGACTTAAATTTAACCCAAGTCTTACTTTCCACATCTATAAAATAAGGTGGTTTCTGCTTTTGAGGATTCAATGAGGTGATATATTTGAAGAAGACTTAGTAGACTGTAAGCACTTTATAACTTCTATTATTATCTTCTGCTCTTGTAAAAAAGAGAATACCTCTCATAACTGTCTACTGAGTGGAAGAACTGTATACATTTTCAAAATTTTTCACAGAGCACTGCTTTCTTTTTTTTGGAAAGAAAGTGTTCTGCATAAGCAGAGTCGGCTGCCGCCTTTCGTCCCCCAGCTCCACTCATCCTCTCACTATTTCTTCAGCAAATATTTACTTAATACCGATTATGTGTGAGACATTATATTCCTCTAACTCCATAATTAGCCTAAAATTTTGTCAACCTATTGGAAAATAAATAGCCCGTAGGAGGAACCAATTCTTAAAGCTAATATTGGTTATTTACACCTTAGTACAGATACAGTTTGAAGGCATTATTGATAATAGCTCTGGTGTGAGAGAGGAAGAAAAAGTAATACTTGAGGCAAACCTGCTATTTTGTGTTGGTAAAGGCTTTCAGTTAAGGCAGTGTGTCTCCTCTAGTGAGGAAAATTTCCGTGAACCCTGATGTTCCAAGGGTGTATCTTCCTCTGAAAATGTGTAGTGTTGTGTGTATCAGCTGCTTAAGCCAGTATGGAGACTGATAAGCTCCAGGGAGAAGGGCCTTGACGTTAGGAGCAGAGACAAAGCTAGGCAATGCCCTTTTGTGAGCTATGTGTGTGAAGCCGTATTCCCAGCAGTCAGCGCCCTGAGAGGAAGCATCCATTGTGGCTACTGGCACAGAGGACAAATTAATCTGCGTTGTTAGCATAAATTTCTTTTTTTAATATGTAGGAGAACTATCACTCTCTTCTTGCAGATTCTGAACTAGAACTTAGGAGATCTAAGGCCATACCCTAGACCTCCCACTCGACTTGGGAGACCCTGGACAAGTCTTATCACCCCTGTCAGCCTAGGCTTGTTCACCGGCGGAACAAGGGGGTTCACCAAATGGCTTTGTGTTCTTTTGGGTTGAGTTCCCCATGTTCCTTAATCTTTCACTATATTTATAGCCTGCTCTAAACTAAGGATCTTAGCTCTCTTAACTTCAGAGATACTGCCTTTTCCAATGCTACACATTAATTAATTAATTAATTAATTAAATTTCTTGTGGTAATGCTGGTGACAATTTTATAATAATAATAATGTGTTATCTGTATATTGTACTGTGTGCTCACCACCCAGTATCTAGTCTCCTTCCATCACCATACATTTGACCTCCTTTACCCTCTACATTCTCTCCCTACTCCCCTTCCCTTCTGGGAACCACCCTACATTGTCTGTGTCTGAGAGTTTGTTTGTTTTGTTTGTTCATTTGCTGCTTTCTACTTTATATCCCTCAAATGAGTGAAATCATGGTTTCTGTTCTTTTCCATATGACTCATTTCAGTTAGCATGACACTCAAATAGTAAAGTTGATTTAAACTTTTTATTCTTTTCAATACATTATAATTATTTAAAAATTTAAAAAAACAAAAGGTTTATTATTTGCCTTACATAGAATAATGAAATACATACATTTTTAAAAATGTGAATTACCTATTAGGGCATATCGGACTCAACTTTGGAAGTTGACTGTTCTTGTGTGCTCAGTGCATACCAGAACCATGACAACAGGGGTAAAAATAGGGTGTTCCTGTCGCCCAGTTGTCTGGTGGCATTGACTTTGCTCAAAGGACTTTCACATTTACAGTCTCAGCTGACCAACACAGTGAGGCTGTTGCAATTCGCTAGCAGTAAGTGGGTCACCCAGCAATGTGCTGTGAATGAAGTCAGAGTATGCCGTGAGATGGCACGTGCTGGCTGGTGTTCTTTCACTGGAAAGATGTTTTGAGGTTCTATACTGTCTCAGATTTATAAAAATTGCTTTAGATAAATTAGTCAGATGAAGCTTAGGTTCACTACCTGACATTGGGTTCTCATTGAGTAGTCTCTGGCCTTGTGCTCTCTGCTGGGTACTTTTGTGTAGTAGTCAAGGTGTTCTATTATTTTGGAAAGTGAGGCTAATTGGAAATGGTTTATTTTTCTAAGGTGACAAGGTTTATATGACATTCATACCAAAATGAAAACTTGACTTGTGTTTCTAATGCCTCTCCCTGTTTATGCCCCATCTTATGTAGCAGGTAGTTAGTCCATGCCATGTTGGGCAGAGTGTGGGGAGAATGTGCCAAGGGGAGCTGTAACTAGCACAGAAGACTCTAGGAGAGAGGGAGCATGTGGTTCACATGGTTCGAAGTTTACGTGGTTTGATCATAGAATAGAAGGCGAATGTCTTGAGTCTGGAAAGATCAGCCAAGGCTGAACTCGATTACTGTGGCTGTGGAGCAAAGAACAACGTGAACTGGGAAGTGAGAATAGGGCAAGACTTGGGGCAGTGATACTAGCGAGGAGACTATTACTAATCTAGACACTGGGGCTTACTTAGTTAGAGAGGAAGGTGGAAGCTCTCTTTACCCCAAGTGTCTTTCTAGGCCTATTACGACTGTGTCATAGAAGATGTCATTTTCCTCCGTACTCTACCCCAGAGCCTCTCCCACAGCCCCTGCACCTTCTTCTTTTAGTTCCAATTATTAGGGTTTCAGTTATTGGATGTTGTCTGAGCTCTGCCAAGAGGGAGAAGGGAAAATATACAGTGGAATAGCAGTGTTATGTGTAAGGGTAGAGGCATTGTGGGAAAAAAGAGAATATAGGAAAGCGTATGAGGGTTTTTTTTTTGTTGGTAGCATTTTTTTAAGGCTGAGTTTTCAGGTTTTTTTTTTTTTAATTTTAGTTTTGGACCTTGCTTATATGTAGTGAAAAGATAAAACAGAAATGGTGAATTCTTTGTTCTTAAGGCCCAGAATCCTGAACTATAAAAAATAACTTTATATATTGAGTGTCTGGGTTGTTTTTTATGCTCTAAAGGGCTCAACATAATTTTTTCTAAAGTATAGCCACCCGCCAAGTTTCCAATTCAATCCAAATGGTTAGATTTTCTGATCATTTGTTTCATTACCAGTAGGAACAATATTCTTGGAGAATATTTTGGAGAACCTGCTTTCTAACATGACTAGGCAATTTTTGCAAATGCCTAATGTTGAGCATTTTTATAGCCCAGTACTGTTTTCTATAAGCCAGCTTTTGTCAGGGCTTTGGAAAATGTTTGCCCTTGACATAAAAAGCTTGCAGATTCTTCTTTCTAACTGAGGCTCGGACTGTCTAAGAGGAACACACATAAATAGAGTGGTGGCAAAAGGCAAATTACGCTTTCTTGCTGTAGCCATGTAGTGGCTTCACCCCATTCTGGGTTCTAGTGTATGGGGAGGAAATAACATTTCTGCTCTAATTCAAGCGAAATAAAGATTTTACCTTTTCATTCATGATACATGTATATCAAGGAGTATATGAAGGTTGGGTGTTTTTCTGTTACTTTGCTTTAACCATTTTCAGATGGGACTCAAACTTATTGTATCTGATAATAATAAATAATAAAATATTAGTATTTTAGCAGAATCTGTGATAATTTACTGAAATTTCACATTTAAAGCAAATCAGCCAGAAAAAATTCAGTGAACTTTCTTAGTTAATTAAGTAAAACAGAAAGCTCATAAAGCATACCAAAGCATGACAGTTCACATGAACCTCGTATTTCCAACAGTGACACTCAGTTCTAGGAGAAGGTGGAAACTTTGCCGAACCTGTTATCATTCTAGACCTATTATAGTTATGTCTTCAAAGATAATACTGAAATTGAATTGAAGTTCACTTGGTTCATATGGTTGTATGGTTTTCTGTAACAGATTTATAAATATTAAGGCGAGAGTAGAGAAGACGTAGAGCTGACTTGATCAGGCCTGAGGTTTGGCTGGGTGGCTGCAGGGTAAGGAGAAAGGTGTGAGGGAGTGGAGGGTATTGATTGAAGGGACAGATCATGTGGTACAGGCCAGACAGAGAAGGAGGTAGTGATGGGAGATAATTCATAGACTGGGACAGAACCGGGAAAGGTGAGGAATCTGAGATGTTGGCAAAGCCCAATAATTGGTTTAGGTAGAGTTAGGGAATGGAAGTGCTAGAAGAAGGAACATTGGTATCAGAAGTTAAATGTCTGAGATGGACTTGTTCTGGTTCAGGATGCTGAGATCCAGGATCTGGTACATGAACAGCTTAAGTAGAGAGAAGCTCGAGGACTGTAAGGATGAGGTGCTAGATGGAGAAAGAAAACACACTCAGCCAGATGCCAAACCTTTGGGACATGGGGATCATTTCTGAGGAGAGGACGGAGGTGGTAGCGCAAGAGTGGCCTACAGTGCAAAAAAAATGAGGGACTAATAATTTGAAATTTACACGTGACTAATGATTTGAAAACTGTTTGCTTTGCATCAGGGGGGAGTTAGAACACACTCGCCTTGCCTGTGGTGCCTGAGGCTTGAATTAATGCAGGGGGAGACTTGGAGTTCAGTACAAAGGTAGAAGCAGTGTAGAGTATTTAAGGCGTAAGAGACTTTGTTTGCTATGGAATAAGTATTTCTGGAAAGTTTAGGAATGGTGGCAAGCTGGGTCAGGAGAGATGAAGCATGAGAGGCTCAGTTACAGGAAGAACTAGAATTTGGGTGGTAGTCAACAATGACCTGGATGTGAGGCATGAGGGCTTCGAGTTTCCAAAAGGAACTCTGGTATAAAGTATTTCATTTGTTTTTGACTCTAGCTGACAGATTGCTGGTGAGAAGCTTTAAGCAACAAATATTACAAAAAGAAATGCAAACATTTATAGTTTTTGACTTGCCAGGGACTGTGTTAAATACTTGATGTAGATTATTCCATCTAATCTTTGGAGTCACTCAATAAGTAAATGTTATATGTCATTTAAATGTTTAAAATGAGGGAATGGGTTTTAGAGAGATTACATGAATAACTCGAGGTTATAATTCTAATTGGAAAGAAAAAATAAAACTGTAATTATTTGTACATGACATGATATTATATGGAGAATCCTAAAGATTCCATCAAAAACTACTAGAACTGATAAGTGAATTCAGTAAAGTAGCAGGATACGAAATAAATATTCAGAGATCAGTTGCATTTTTATATATCAAGAATGAACTATCCGGAGAAACTAAAAACAATCTATTTACAATTGCATCAAAAAATAAAACACTTAGGAATAAATTTAACCAATGAGGTAAAATACCTGTAGCTTGGAAGATTATAAGACACTGAAGAAAGAAATTGGCCCTGGCTGGTGTGGCTCAGTTGGTTGGAGCATTGTCCTGTAAACTGAAAGGTTGCGGGTTTGATTCCTGGTTAGGGCACATGCCTAGGTTGCGAGTTCAGTCCTGGGTGTGGCACATACGAGATGCAGCCCATGATGTTTCTCTCACACATTGATATTTCTCTCCCTCTCTCTTAAAATCAATAACCAGTCCTTGGGTGAGGATAAAAAAATAGTGCTTGCATGTGGGACAACTCAGGAAAGTATAGTGAATGATATTGTATGATAAAAAGGCTACAAACATCATTTTTTAAAAAAGAAAGAAATTGAAAAAGATACAAATAAATGGAAGCATATACCATGCTCAGGGATAGGATGAAATAATAGTTATATGTCCATACTACCAAGAGCAATCTATAGATTCTATACAATTCTAGTCAAAAATACCAATGGCCTTTTCCACAAAACTAGAACAAATAATCCAAAAATTTATGGGGAACCAGAAAAGATCCTGAATAGCCACAGATATCTTGAGAAAGAAGAACAAAGTTGGAGGTATCAAACTACCTGATATCAAACTGTACTACAAAGTTCTAGTAATCGAAATAGCATGGTGCTGGCATAAAAATAGACACACAGATCAATGGAACAGAATAGAGAGCCCAGATATAAACCCATGCCTATATGGTCAATTAATAATATGAAAAAGGAAGCAAGAACATACAGTGGGGTAAAGACAGTCTATTCAATACATTGTGTGGGAAAAATTGGACAGATACATGCAAAAAAAAAAAAAAAAATGAAACCAGACCACCAACGTACACCATACACAAAAATAAACTCAAAATGGATTTAAGACTTAAATGTAAGACCCTAAACCATAAACTCCTAGAAGAAAACATAGGCAGTGAAATCTTTAACAATTCTCTTAGCAATATTTTTCCTTATATGTCTTCTTGGGCAAGGGAAACAAAAGAATAAAGAAATGGGACTACATCAAACTAAAAAGGGTTTTCACAGTAAAGGAAACCTTTACAAAATGAAAAGACAACCTACTAAATGGGAGAATGTATTTGTCAATGATACATCTCATAAAAGGAGTTAATATCCAAAATTTATAAAGAACTCACATAACTCAACATCAAAAAACCAAACAATCCAGTTAAAAAGTGGGCAGAAGACCTGAATAGATACTTCTCCAGAAAGGACATACAGGTGGCCAATAGACATATGAAAAGATGCTCAATGTCAGTAATCATCAGAGAAATATAAATTAAAGCCACAATGAAATATCACCTCACACCTGTCAGAATGTCTGTCATTAATCAATCAACAAACAACAGGTGTTGGCGAGGATGTGGAGAAAGGGAAATTCTCATGCACTGTTGGCGGGAATGCAGACCGCAGCAGCCACTGTGGAAAGCAGTAAGGAGATAACCTCAAAAAATTAAAAATGGAACTACTTTAGGACCCAGGAATTCCACTTCTGGGTATATGGTCAAAGAAACTTAAAACACTAATTCAAAACATGTGTGCACCCCTGTGTTCCTTGCAGTGTTACTTACAATAGTCAAGTTATAGAAGCAACTCAGGTGTCCATCAATAGAGGACTGGATAAAGAAGATGTAATGCATTACTGGGCCATAAAAAGAATTAAATCTTACTATTTGGGACAGCATGGATGGACCTAGAGGGTATTATGTTAAGTTAAATAAGTCAGAGAAAGACATGCTGTATGATTTCACTTATATGTGTAATCTGAAGAACAAAATAGAAACAGACTCATAGTTACAAAGAACAGACTGATTATTGCCATAGGGGAGGGGGCTTGGGGGCTGGATGAAAAAGGTAAAGGAATTAAGACTTACAAATTGGTGGTTACAACTAGGCATGGGGCTGTAAAGTATGGCATAGGGAACATCGGAGGGGGGATCACTTTGTAAAGTATATGATTGTCTAACCACTGTGCTGTACACCTGAAAGTAATAAAAAAAATTGAATGTAAACTGTAACTGAAAAGTAAAGTTAAAAAAAACCAGTTAACTGTTGGAGAATGGGATTTGAGCCCGGGCAGCATGAATTGAAACCCACTCTCATCATCACTGTATTACCTCCAGGATTTGAAGGTGGGAGGCCTGGTTACTTCCCAGACCCCAACCTGACCCGTCTTTATTGCTGGAGAATTCAGGCTGTCTTGCTGATTTTACATCAGGGGTCATGAGTGACAAGAGGCAGATTTAAATTTTTTGGCATTTATTTTTCTTTTTAATTTTGGCTGCAAGTATATCACAGTTTGATATACTCCTATAGATAGTGGATGATGGTATACTATATTTTAAAAAATACCTTACATTTCCACATGGGGATAATGTTCAGTTAATTGGAGATAGCAGGAGAAGCTGAAAATGAGTTAATGTGTTAGTAGTCTTTGATATGTTAAAGTTTCTGATAATATGATAATATTTCTGAATATGCATTTTTAAATAATAGCCTTTTAAATAGTGTATGTATGTGTAACACTCTGAGATTTTGTATTTGTATAACAGCCTGAAATGTATCTATTAGAAAGAAACTTATTTAATAAGAATATACGATTTTCTCTTGGTTGATATTTAGACTGTTTTCAGACTTGAGAACTTTTCCCCCTTTAATATCATTCCTTGGGTAAAATACTGTTTAGCACTTGAACCTATTAAACTTAAATTGGTACCTTGCATTTGAAATTTACTGACTTCCCTTGTTACTAGGTAATTACTTTTGTGACTAAACCGGCATGGGCTGTTCTTGACCCAGGAGAAAATAGCTCCCCGCCCCCAGCCATCTCCTTTTTCTTTATGTAGCCATAAATACCACCCATGTAGCTTCTGCATTGCAAGGCTCCCCAAAGTAATTTATTTTATAATTTGTAAAAGTTAAAAGAGACTTGTAAAATTTTACCCAGAGGTTTAACTTTTTCATTTACAGTTTCCCAGGTTAGTTTCTCTGAACCCTCGTGCTCATAGATTTTGATTATTTTGAGGCAGCAAGTTTAAAAGCTTTATCTTTTACTCCTCTTCACAGGAAGAGAATTGGGAGAAAAATGAAGCTAAGTTTGTGCTTCTCCCTTTGTCAAAAAGAATAATGATTACCGCAATAGAAGAGCTGACATGTACTCACCACACAGCAGGCGCCACATTGTTGAATTCTCACAATACAATGTAATAAGTATTACCATCATTATTTCACAAGTGTTGGGAGATGGGATTTAAACTCACACAATGTGCCAGAAAGATTCTCTAGCATAATCTTAAACCAGAATGTCTGTTGGAAGTTGGGCAGAAAAATATTGGTGATTTTTCAGCTCTCTCTGTCCGCATTAAAAAGAAATATAAAAGACATCCCTTCTATATAGCCTTCATAATGTGGTCACAAACATAGTTCTTTACCATGCTGCAGGGGTTAACACAGATACCTAGGAAAGATGATTAAAATCCTGGCGACTTGTCGAGGAGCATGTCTGCTGTGGCTGTGAGTGAAGCTCCACAGGGCAGGGCTGCCTCTGCTGAATACAGGAGAAAGGGTGTGTGTGTGTGGCCATCCTTTCCAAGGGGTGGCGCTGGGCCTGCCAGGCCTGGGGCGGCCTTGAGCTGCTGCAGCCTGCTTGCCCCAGGTCCCTGGGTTGGCCACGCCTCTGGCTCTTGTAGCAGCTGGGAGAAATAAAGGGCTTCCTGTTTGAGCTTGGCATTGCCACAGTGACTGAAGGCTTTCTTTAGACCTTTTTTTGTTTGTTTGTTTGTTTTTGTTTTTTGTTTTTTGTAAATTCTGCACTGTCTTGCTTGACTGTCTATTTTGACCTCTGACTTCTGCGTTGTATTTAAAAATCTCACAGTAAGACTTTTAGGCTAAACGACTTGAACATTATTTGCTTCTATCCCCTACCTTCTCATTTATAGATGAAGAAGTTGAGTCATAGACATGAAATGAATTGTTCAAAGTCATGGGACTAGTGGCTGGGACTAGAAATCAATCTTGTGACTGTAGTGACTTTTTATTTTTCCTGTTACCAAGTGCGTTGTCCCTCCCTGTGTCTTGCTTCCAATCTCTTACTTGCTCTTCATGATCCTGGCTTGCTGCCTGTCTTCCTGATCCCCTGGATTTGTGCCCTGCACTGAATGAGGGAACAGTTGTTTGTTGGTGTTAATCCCAGCTTTGGAATTACTATGTGCCCCCTCGTAAAGCCACTTTGTGCCTTAATGTCATTATCAGCAGATTAAGTAGGACACTTATCAAAAAGTTTTTTGAGAAAATGTAAATCATGTGAACTGGTGACTTGTTTTTTAAATTATTAGGATATTAAATGGAAGAAACTTTAAGAAAATTTAATGAAAGCCAAAAGCATAGGGGAAAAACCCCCAGGTGATAAAGGTTTTATGTTGAGTAGGCGGAGCAAGGACTCTTGAGAAAATTAAAGAGACTTTAGGCGAACTTGTTATGTAATGCAGTTAATTGGATAGGGTACTGTTTTTCTTCTTTGCACAGTATCTGTTGGATCAAATTCTATTCCACAGGTGGCATGTAGATTAATTTGTAGGTTTTATTTTGATCCATTTGAACTTGGAAAAACATTTGCTTGAGTTGTTTTAACAGATCTGATTAATCAAGAGGAATGTAGATTTTTTTAATGCTGTGACATTTGGCTATAATCAAAAGAGATGCTTAGATTTAATCCGACTTTTTCAATCTATTAATTTCTTTTTTTTTAATTCTCACCTGAGGATATGTTCATTGATTTGGGGCGGGGGAGAGAGAGGAACACTGATAGGTTGCTTCCTGTACGTGCCCTCACAGGGGATCGAACCTGCAAACTTTTGGTGTATGGGACAACGCTCCAACCAACGGAGCCGCCTGGCCAAGGCTATTAACTTCTCTGAAACTCAGTTTCCCTAGATGTAAAATGGGGAAAGTATGCTTAGCTTACAATTGACAGTTATGAGAATTAAGTAAAATAGCACTTGTGCAGTGCTTGGCACATAGTAGGTTCTTAATCTGAGTTAGCTTCCTTCCTTTCTAATGATTTAACACTTGTCCATTATGTTTAGATATCTGACATCCATGTTACTGGAGAGTCAGAGGATATGTCTGCGAAAGAGAGATTGCTACTGTGGACACAGCAGGCAACGGAGGGCTATGCTGGAATACGGTGTGAAAATTTCACTACCTGCTGGAGAGATGGAAAACTATTTAATGCCATCATTCATAAATACAGGTATGGAATTTGTGGAATACTTTTCCTTAGACAGGTATGAGTTTCTTTCATTTCCAAATTTTACAAAAACCTTTTATTATTACAGAGGCAATACATGTGCAGGCAGAAAATTAGAAAATACTGACAAGTAAAAGTAAAAACATCACATTCTGACCACACAGAGATCTTCCCTCTAGGCTTGGAGTACACATGCAGGCCTACACGGCTATAATATGTTTTTGGATTGTGCCAGTAATCTAGCAGATAGTAAACTCTGATATGTAGAATCTATAGGTAGGTGACCAAGTCTGTGTATATAGAGAATTTATGAGTAGTAAGATAAGGGGTTAGTTCAGGTTTAGAGCTCATAAGTGTCCAAATGATAGTCTCCTAGTCTAGTTACTCTCGTGAGTAGCTGGGTTTAACAAGTGGCCAATTTTGGGGTGGTAAACAGTTTTGCGGTGAGGATTATTAACAACTAAATTCAAGTTAACACTTACCTAGTACTTACTAAACTCCAGGCACTGCTCTAAGCAGTTTACATATATTAATTCATTTAATCCTCACCACATTCCTAAGGGAATATTGTCACTCCCCGATTAACAGACAGAAACTGAAACACAGAGTGAATACTTGCTTAAAGTCACACAACCAGCAAGTGCCAATTTGGGATTTAAACCTAGGTACTGTGGCTCCTGTGAACATGGTCTTATTTACTTTATGAGAAGCTAAATTCCAAGAAAATATTTATTGAAAACTACATATTTCTTGATCTCAATTATTTTTCTTAGTTTTTAAAGATTGTATCACGTTGTTGAAGAATTGAATGTTTTTCTAAATAGAGTATAAAACAACTCATGAAACCGACAAATTTATTTGATTATAATAAAAATAATAGTTACATAGAATAATTAATGTTTTGATAACTTTCTCAATGTCAGGTTTTCTGTAAGTGCTTTCAATATGTTATCTCATTCAAATCTCCCAACAGTCCCATAAAGCAGGGACTGTTACTACCCCGCTTTTACAGGGACCTCAAGTTTGCCAGCACCACACTGCTAATAAATTACAGAGCTATTTTAACTCTGGTCTCTTTGACTTGAAATCCTCTTCTTTGCTTCTCTTCTCTTTTCCCTTCGTTTCCTTCCTTTTACTCCCTTTCTTCTTTCTCCCTCTTTCATTTTGGAAATGTTAACATCTATAAAACTGTAGTAAATCTTACACCCAGGAGACCCTTTTAAACACCATAACAGTCTGCTTCCTTTATGGAATGACATTTCAGTAGAGGGAGGTGTAGGTTGCTGAATTAAGAAAAACAAGGATCAACTTGCCTACACTTGCCCAAAATAAAATACCAGATCTTCTTGAGTAACACAATGACAAGAGGGTTTAGTGGTTACAGACATTGTGATTATCACACTGCACTTCCTATGTGACTTAAAACATGAGGCCATCAGGGGCCTGTGTAGCTGGACACATTCTACCCCTGAGATGATAAGATCTTCTGGGTCTCTGTATAGAAATATTTGTATTGTTATACTTAAAGGATTTATGTCATGATGCATTTTTGAGGGTGTGCTCTGCTCTCTTCTTTGAAGTCTTTTAGGTAGAAGCTAAACATTTAGAATCTAGCTATCCTAAAATAATTGACTTTTAAAAACAATGATCTCTGCTGTGGCTGGTGTGGCCCAGTGGATTGAGTGCTGGCCTGCGAACCAAAGGGTTGCTGGTTTGTCTCCCAATCAGGGTACAGACTAGGCTGTGGGCCAGGTCCCCAGTTTGGGGTGCGCAAGAGGCAACCACACATTGATGTTTCTCTTCCTCTCTTTCTCCCTCCCTTTCTGTAAAATAAATAAATAAAACCTTTAAAGAACAAACAATAACAACAACAAAACCAGTGATCTCCATTGGTTTTGGAGATCAATGAAGGATTATAAGTACAAATTACTATATGCATGCTGTGTATTTTTCTCCTAAGTACTTAAATAAGTCAGTGTATATGTCAAAGATCCTAAAATTTCCTGGGAAAGTTTAATGTTATAGAGCTTATATTGCTTAAGAAGATAATTTGGATCTTTTGAATGTTATTTGTTTTGAACTTTTATTTTGGCAGAGTTGCCGTTTTAGAAAATTGTTTAACTTTAATGTTGAACTTTGATTTCTTAGTTTGCTTTGTTTTCCTTTGTTAGAATTCATTATAATGATTTTGAATGTCAGGTCTGATTCTTATAAGCATTCTTTGTTTCTGAAGTTTTGTTAAGTTGTCCTGTGCTTTACAAAATATTACTGTGTTTTTTTTTCTCTACAAGGAACTTTTCATCTGTAGATCTGTAGTTTAATAAAAGCCCTTGGGCCTTTCTTTTTACTTAAGAAAACAATTGAGTACTTTTCTTCTAGAATGTGTAAGAATTAAATGGATGGGGTTGAACTACACATAGTTTTCACTGTTGAATGTCTTGATTTATTCTAGAAACAAAATAGACAAAGTTATAGACAACTGAAAAATTACTATAAGTACATATTTGGATATTCAACAATAATATTCACATTTAGGGAGTAGTATCTTATTTTATAGTTATTTTTACTTGGTAATTATTTCCCTATATTTTGTGATATATTTGTATTGGGCTTTTTGGATTTGTTTTGTATTTTTTTAGATAAAAAGTTTTCATATTAATATGAATTTTATTTGACTTTTGGTGCCTGGGTTTCGTTTCTACTCAATTATCAAGTCTAACCCCATGGAAAACTTTGCTGAGGAAATCTTAAGTGCGAGCAGGGGCTTAGCAGGAGAGAACCTCGCGCCGCAGTGGACAGAAAGGGCTCCAATGCTCCTCACCCAACGAGTCGGCCTGCTCTAGATAGAATGTGAAAGGTTTCTCTGGAGAGTGGAGGGAAAATAGATAATATTTGTCATTTAAAAGTAATTTGTCATTGTAAAAAGTGACTTAATAAGATTTCTATCTGCATAACATGTTCTAAAGATTTAGAAATATTGATCTGAAATGGGAAGAGAGTAATAACATCCTTCAGATTGTGTGTTATTGTAAATACTGTCAAATTTTATTAATCAAGTGCATTAATTTGGATTTTTTAGCATATTATTGTTCCCACATAGAATATGATTTTTAAAAGTAGGGAGAATGTGATTGCAGTTAAGTACTCTTTATTAATAATTCAGTTATTCTCAAATATTCCATAGAAAACTTAATTTTCTATTATTCCTGTTTCTTCAAAGAACAATTAAGTGAAATAAAAATGAAGAGAAATTCATGTAATAAAACTAGTTTATAGATATTATAAAATAAAATGACCCATAAAAGTAAAAAAGAAAGTAACTGTCACATAGTAGGTATCCCAGAAATATTTGCAGAATATTGACTATGTATCAGTTTCTGACAAGCTGTTTTTCATATGTGGTAGCTTTTAAAATGATCGACATCCTGTGAAATAGATGGCACTTTTTCCATTGTATCAATTTATTAAATTAGCAAATTATTATGTTGAAGCTCCAAAGGTAACTAACATGCTCAACATCACATACTTTTAAAATAGTAGGTGATGGCCTCTGCCAGTTTGGCTCAGTTGGTTGGGTATTGTCCCATCAATGGAAATGTGGCCAGGTTTGATTCCTGGTCGGCCTGCATGCCTAAGTCGCAGGTTTGGCTCCTAGTCAGGGCACGTGTGGAAGGTAGAGCCAATTGATGTTTCTCTCGCTCTCTTTCTTCCTGCCTTCCCCTCGCTCTAAAAAAATAAATAAGCAAATCAATAAAAATAAAAAATAGATAGTGTAGTTTTGGATTCTCAAATCCTCATATACTTCTGTGTAACTACTCATGTAATTTCCTGTAAGCAAACTAGATATCAAGAAATGGAACTGTTGACTAGAACTGCTGTCGTATTGCAGCCTTGAAGATTAATGATATTCTGCAAAGATATGTGGAAATTCTTGATGAATTAAAGAAATGACTAAATGAATAGAACCATATATAACTGCCAACTAAGGTATTTGTTCCTTGTAAGAGATGAATGAGGGATAACATTGATTGCTTAACTTGAATTAGCCATCTATGAAAATAGCATCAGCATAATTTTTAATGCAGTGAGGAAAATTGTAAATAAGGGAACTTGAAAAACACTTAGCATTAGTAAGAGAAGAATCACAAGTGATGTGTTGTATAGTTTTAGTATGTCTTGTTTTCCCAAAGTGACTGAAGAGGCTGGATTATACAGTGGGTGATAAGGATAAGGGAGTATTCAATAATATGATTTAGTGGAAGAGATCATAAGAGATAGTTCTATAGGTTCTATTTAAATAGGTCATTGAAAAATACATTATTTTGTTCTATTGTCTTAGGGCATTCCATTCCTGATTCCTTCTAGGAATGTCTATTTATGTTCAGTTTTCAATGGAAAGAGTTCAAGTAATAAAAAAGCCATATAGCTGTACTAGTTTCTACTTGTTTTGTTTGTATAGTTTGACTTTTTTTTAAAGCATATAAAGTTTTTTTTTTCACTGAAAACCACAACTGGTAAGAGATCTTAGATAAATAAGCCTCACAGTTGCCTCTGGCTTTGAATTTTATTCAAAAGAATAATAAGGAAGACTGGATTTGATGGACTTAGATCAAAAGGATGTCATAAAAGTATTTGATAAGCAAGTAGCTTAAAAGCAAGAGAGGATGAAGTAGAATTAACTGAGAACCTATAGCCAAGGGATTTAGGAGTAGCCCCTAAACACTAGTAAGTAGATTAATGAGTCACCAAGGGTTAAGATATAGAGGGGTAAAATTCCATAGTAGTCCATGTTCTTCAGGGGTAGGTGTTACAAGCAGAAGGTTCAGCTGATAGTTCTGTGCTCTTATTTTTAAGTGTGCTCTGGCATCAGTAAAATTGACTTTTTTCTTTCTGAGAGAAATAAAGCACTGTCTTCCTGCTTGAAGTTCAGCTCCTGACTTGTCTTACCTTATCAGTCTTTCCAAGTGGCTATCTACCCCGGAACACTGATGAAAGCCAAGTTCCAAAACAGCAGTACCCAGCATCTCTGAGTGTGGAAACATGTTTGCCTGAGCAGGCAAGAACATGAATGTGGCCCACAGGCCAGAAAGGATAGTACAAAATGTGCAGTGGGACCAGATGAACCTAATGTGGCGATATGGAAAGATACTGCATGTATTGAGGCTAAAATGCCGGGAGGTTGAGGGGTGTTTTGAAGAGAGACTCTTTCTGTTTGCTAGTTTAGGCTTGTCTTATTCTTGTTTTTAATTTATTCCATTCATTTAATTAATTTTCCTTTTAAGGCCCCTGGCATTCTTTTCAAAAGCATGTTTTAAATATATTACCCAAGTAAGACTCTGCATTTTTGAAATAGGTTGTATTCAGGAGCATGCCTTTTAAATATTTTCTAATTAGGCAGCTAGGGATTTTTCATTTGTCTGAGTGTATAGTTGGGAAAGTAGCAATTATTTTGTTCATTGTTTTCCTTTTGAATTAGAATTTAATGGGACTATCATATTTCATTGTTTAAAATGTTTAAAGATGCTGTAATTGGGAAGGTTAGACTGTAAGGCTGTGGTCAGAATCATCTGATTTAATAGTCTGACCTAGAGGCCTGTGATTCAGCACATGCTTTGATTCAGTCACACCTTACTGGCTAAACTGGATCTGACTGGTTTAATACAGCAAGGAGGCCCTTTAGGGTTTGAAATGTTCCCATAGGAAGTTGAATTAGTGTTGAGTAGGTGATTCTTATCCCTCAAATCTGGTCAGCCCTGAGGCTGCAGAACCCAGGGGAAGGGGGTGTGTGTGTGTGTGCGCGGCACACGCAGGTATTGGGCTCTGGTTTGTGTGGCCACAGGCTAGGCGCAGACACAGAGTTCTCTGGGTTATGAATTTTTAAAAAGTCATAAGTAGGTATATCGGTTTGTCAGACAAAATCAAATTGCTTATTTACCTTACCAAATAAACTCAAAACACTTGAACTCTGAGAGCAAAAATGGTTGACTTCTAACCATTATCACAAATTTAAATCCTTGGGGAGCTCGCAGGCATTGCTTGTACTGTGTCTGCATGCAAGTGAGGTCTGTGAGTTTGTGTCCACATCCGCTGACTGTTTTTGGTGTATCTGTATATTTTTACTTGCAGTTTTGGGGATACAGTTTGGCATGTAGAGGAAATATCTACTTATTTTATTTCTTTTCTATGTTCCTGGCCCTCTTGCTGAGATTAATTTACAGATATTCTCTATAATATTAATTCTCTGTAGAACTAATCGTATGAAATACTTCCTTATAGATAGTAAGTAAGGTGTAGCTGAAATTTGCTTAGTTTCAATTTTTGAGTCAGAAAACAGAAAGTGACCCTCCTATACTAGGAAGATGCTCACCCGGGTGTGTGCCATGAGAGCGCCGTTTCTGCCATAGGCATTCATCGCCATGACCCTACTTTTTCCTGTACCTGTGATTAAAAAAAAAAATCCAACTGAAAATACAGTGCATTGATGCAAAGGACTCAAATAGAGTAAAAGGATTTGTATCAAAATGTAATCCCCCCAGTTTCTGAGATAATTGCTGTTAAGTTTCTTTCATATTCTTCTAGAAATTTTCTGTGCATATACAAATACCTGTTTTTTCTTTTTTGGGAGAAGAGTCAACTTTATTGAGGTATAGTTTACATAGTACCTAATCTTGAGCACATTTATAATCTTTTATAAATACAAATGAGAGAATAGTGTATATGTTATTTTGCAGTATTCTTTGTTTTCCCTTAAATTATATAAGACATCTTTCTATATCAGAAGTAGATTGACCTTATCCTTTTAAATGCTTCACAGTATTCTACTATATACATGTAATATAATTTATTTAATAACGCCTTATTGATGGACATTGTTGTTTGCTATTTGAAGATGCAGGATTGGACTTTGTATGTGTCTTTGTGTAGATGTGTGAATGTGTCCTGTAGGATAAGGTCCTAGAAGTAGAATTGCTGGGTCTAAGGATGTTATATTTAAAACTTTAAGATATAGAATTGTCTGCCAAGAGTCAGATTGATATATGCCCCTTCTGTACTGCTTCCCCTCCATGGTGCCTTTAAGAAAGAAACAATTCCTTACTTTATTTGTTAACTGCATTCTAGCAATTTCAATTTCCCCTTTGATTTTTCCTCAGCTTTTAAAGTATGTGCCAGAGCTGAAATCGTAAATCAGAGTTTCCCTGTGTATGGTATGCACACTGTTAGTCTAAACATGTGTTAAGAGTTAGTGGCAAAAATGGCCAAACAAACTGGCAAATCTGAATGATACAATTATTTGAAAAGAATGTCAGCAGCGGGGGCTGCCTTGGGATAACATCACTGTGCCAGAGATTTAGGGAGTGAGCAGTGAATGTCTGTGTCCCACCCTACGTGCTGCCGCCGCCCCACTAGGGCACGCGGCTGTAAAGCTCAGGAGGAGGTGGACGTTGATGAAAGACTCCCCTCTCTTGACAGCTCACCTATTCTTCCTTCACGACATTTCCTGTCAGCATTGTTACCTTCCTCTTACATTACAATTTCTTTTACACTGCAAGGGCAGTGGGAGTGTGGTCTCTTCGTCTACTTTTCTTTGATAGGTCCATCTATTCTGTTACAGCGTTTTTATTTTGACTCATTCATAGATTCATATTTGACTGTTATTCTGTGAAATGAAGTAGTTTAATATTTTTTTCCACCAGAGTGAAAAATAAGCCAAGCCGTCTCCTGTATTTGGGGGTGAAGAGGGGCGGGGAGGGTTGGTGGTGTTTATCCCCTAGTCGCTAAGGCTCACTTATAATTTACTCTCGTAAATTCACTAAAATGTAGGGACTGAAGGAGTTATTTCACTATGAAAATCAACGCTATTTTCTGTATTTATTAAAAGTCTATGAGGCTGTTATGGAATTGATTGTTTGCAAAATGAGTCATAGTTTATTAAGTATCTTTTAGTTTCTGAAGTTGTGAGAGTCTAATCTTGAAGTACTAATAAAGCTTTCTGTAAATTACAGTGCTTCTCATTTTTTGCTTTCTCCCTTGTTGTTAGTAGAGATTCAGTTTGTAAAAAAAGTTGGAAAAATATTTGAAATAAACTCAGGCATCTAGTTTTGAGGAAAGGGAAAATTACCTTCATAGCCTGTTGCTTCCTTGGAGTTCTTGGCTGTCTTTCTTTGAGCAACATGTATCCAAATATGAGCATAAAGGAATGTTCCTACCTAGTTACGCAACTGTGGGTGGGTCTCCGGCATGTTCATATTTTTTTGTGGGGAGGAGAAGGGAGGACCATGCTAGAGGTCTTTCTTTCTTTTTCTTTTTCTTTTTCTTCCTGGGGGTGGGGTGGGGAGGTGAGATGCTTTTTGCACCAATAAGAACAGTAAGAATATGCTAAGCCTGGACATGATTTAATCCAAACAGTCATCTTCGGGAATTTGTTATGGCAACTCCTCTGCCATCATAGGATAAGTGAGGCATATTCAATGAATATTTTTATTGTGTGATTTATTGAAGAGCAGATGTTAAGTGGCATATGTGGCTTCATGTATCTGTGAGTTGGTGAGCTGTGTTCTGGAGTACAGAGGTTGTTCTAAGACTGCTCTCTAGGTAAAGAGAGTAGGGTTTTTTGTTTTTTAAACTTCCACAGAATCCTTTTTAGTTCCTTGCAAGCTGCTGAGAGTATGCTAATTTCCTGGGAAAGCCTAACCTCCTATGAGCGCAGCTATCTGCTTTGTGTGTGCTTGTCCCCAGGCAGTGCAGCACACCGGAGAAAGTTAGACTTCAGAACAGATGGGTTTCACTGTAACTTCGTGATTACCAGCCTCAAATGGTGCTGTTACCAAGCAGTCTTTATCCGCGTTAACTCACCTTTTCTCTCCCTCACACCACCTTTACTTCCCTCATTGTTAACTGATGATCTCAATTCCTGATCCCAGAAAAAAGGGAAGCCAGCCAGTGTAAAGTCTTGCTTTTTGCCATCAGAGACAAAGTCCCCTTCATTTGCATCCATCCTAGCCCCTGCTAACAGAGGAAGACTCTCTCCACCTGTCCAAGGCCTGACTCCTGCTCCCATGTTCTCGAGTCCCTCTCAACCATTGCCCCCAGCATCTTCTTTCTCGTTATATTAAACTTTTCTCTCTCAACAGATCTTTCTCGTTGGACTTTAAGCTCGTTGAAGCTTCTTTTTTAATAAAACAGTAAACAGTAACCCGCCCCCAACTCCAAGTGTTTTTCCATCTACTGTCTTATATTACTCCTTTCCTTGAAGGCCAGACTTCTCAAAAGGGTTGTCTGTACACTCCCCTCCCCCCCGCCCCTAACAACCACCATTCTGCTTTCTATTGTCCTTTTTTTCAGTTGAGAAAGAGAATTGTTGCCCACTGTCCTTCCCAGCTGATCAGACATCTCAAATCATAGAGTTTAAATGCTTTTGGTTTTGATTTTAAAAATGTTACCAAATGCTCTCTTTTCCAGACTTCATAATTTACTATGTGTGTTCCAGAGCTGGGTTAACATGAAATGTCCCCCACCCCCAACCCTAAGTGTGTTCTTTTCCTGTAGATTTAAACAATAAAAATCAACACTGGAAAAAAGTTAAATGGATCACTGTCTCTTACTGAGGGCATAAGACAGTAGGCATGTTTGCATTTACAGCTGCTTCATGTTTGTCTTGTAACACTCATCTGAGGCTATTGTGGATTTTTTAAAAACTTGAAATATAATTGACATATAACATTATATTAGTTTCAGATGTACAGCATAATGATTCAATGTATGTATTATGAAATGACCACTACAATAAGTATAGTTAACATCTATCATCACACATAGTTACAAAATTTTTTTTCTTCTGAAAAAAACTTTTAAGATCTCTTAGCAGCTTTCAAATATCAATACAGTGTTATTAACTATAGTTGTATTTTCTTTCAGAATCGTGTATGATTCTTGTGAGTTAATATATTCATAAAGTGTTTGAGGACGAAGTGTCTGTGCCCCCCTAATTTTTTTCTTTAAAAAAAATTTTATTGATTTGAGAGAGCAAGAGAGAGAGAAATATCAATTTTGTGTTCCACTTATTTATGCATTCATTGGTTGATTCTTATATGTGGATCAAACCCGCAACTTTGGTGTATCAGGATGAACCTCTAACCAACTAAGCTAGCTGGCATGGCAAAAAAAAATTTCTTATGCAATTTTAATCTTTTGCTAGTTTGGTTATCTGTCATGTATTCACATACATATACACATGGATGCATGTGTATATCAATATATACGTGTGTGTGTACGTATGCGTGTGGATATATATATCTATTTTGTCCACAGAGAATAGTTTTTTAAAGATGCATGTTGTATGAAAGATAAGCATTACTTTTATCCAATATTATTTTGCACTATGGCAATAGCCATTGTTTTGGTACCTTTTTGTCCTGTATTTTTGGAACAAATTAGTGCACTAAGCATGCATATGAGTGGTTTGCTCTTTTCAGCCTTGTTTGAAACTACCTTATGGCCTGTTTTAGTTTTCTACTTCTAATTTAAAATTTGTTATTTTCTTACATTTTCCCTTTTTTTGTAAACTGTTTTTAAAAATAATAGAAAAATGGTGACATGTAAACAATGTTTTAATAATTGCAGTCTGTGATGATTGAGTCAATCAGAAAAGTTTCCATTATCACAGAATAATAACACAAGTAAGAGTTAGAATGGCCTCTTTTTCATAAAAGGACTATTATATATTATTTGAGGTGGCAAAGGATTATCTTAAATGATTTTGAAAGGTTTCCAGAAATTAAGGAAATCAGAATAGGTAATACTCAACTACCTAAACTGTAATACAGGAGCATGGTTGCTGTCTCCCACATGCTAACAGTACAGTGTAATCCTTGGTTAGTCAAAGCTAAGGTAGGAATGAAATTTCCTGTTAATGTTACAGAAAAAAGGAGATATCACAATGAAATGAAACCCACTTTCTTTATGTGGAAAATAGATGAAGTTTTTAAAGATTATATTATCCAGCAAGACTATGAAGAAAAAAGGAAGGGAGACTGGTCACAACACGTGTTGCAGGCAAATGGAGGCAAAGCAGCATGAAGACTGAAAATGGCCAAGCCGCCAGGAGATGACTGGGGAGGGATAGGATACTGAAAACTTTCAGGCTCTTCCTTTTTCATAGTGGTTTTAAAATTGTATCCACTTTTACCTTTTGCTTAATTTTGTCTACTGCAGTTTTTTAATGGCCAAAAACCATTTCAGTTTTTGTTCCATTAAAGTGTTAACTATCATGATAAAGAGGTGATTTATCCAAACTCATGTATTATCCAGCTACTTTTGTGCTGAAATGACTGTGTCATTCAGAAGGAAGTTTTATGTTTTATTTTCTTACTCAAAAACTTGATTCTTCAATGACTTTATTCATTCTGCCTGGGATTACTCAGTGTTCACTTTCTTTGCTAATGGCAGGGTTCACATAACAACATGCTCTTTCTTGTTGGGAGATTTGGCAAACTCAGAAAGGCTGGTTTTTAATACTTCAGAACGTGTGAACTTTATGGAAGCAAAACAATTTTTTGAACTTATATATTTGTTTTCGTCTAGACTGTTATACACACCTGTTTAGTAATTTTGAAGTTAGCAGATTTTTCAGAAGGGGTCTCTGTGAAAAAAATGCTTTTATGTGAATAAAAAATGTTATTTCTAGAGGTATGTCACTTAACTCTTCTATTGTTGTCAGGGAATTTATCATTTCCATAATAAATGTAAGATCACTGTTCAGTGATCAAATTGGTGACATGCAAAAATCATGTCACCAATTTGAATTTCCTTTTATAAGGAAAGAATTTCCTTATAATTTCCTGGGAAATTAGTAGGTGGGTGATGGTAGCTATAATTCAGGGTAATGAACACTTCAAAGAGCTGTTAAAACTGTAACTAGATTTCTTTGGAAGTCTGCATTCTCATCAGATAAAAATAGGAGTACAAATTGCTGTTTACCTTCCTAAGATTAATGATATATTTTCAAAGAGTTTCTCACATAGACAGCCTTCCAAGTAGTAGTCAAAATAACGTGCATTTCATTTGCTCCACACTGCCCCTGGGTCTTCCCCTCCCTGCCCCGGCCCCTGCCCCCGCCCCGCCCCCCTCCTTCTGCAGTTAAACCTGGTTACTTGTGAATGCAGAGAGCCTTCACTTAGAAGCTGATAAATAGGTTCTGACTCGATGATTTTGGGACTGGATGCCACTCTTTTTGAAGGCTTTACTGTTTCCATATTTGTTTCTTCATTCTTTTAATGCGTTATTTTTGAGATGAAAGTTTCCTGACTGGCTTCTGATCTTGAGTAAATTTTCCAGCTGCCATATTTTGCCTCCTGATTCAAGGAGTATTTTCGAAGTCTTTTCTTGTCTCATATAGATAGAGCTAGGTATCCTTGTGGTTTAGGGTATCACATAAGTCTCACAAATTAGAAAGAGATGAAGACTGAGGTGTAAGCGCATGCGCGTGTGTGTGTGTGGACAGGCATGTTTGTGAAGATACAAACTAGTGCTTACTTATTTATGATTCAAATTCTTAACTACTCAACCTATTTACCAACTTATCTGTAGGTATTTGTTGAATTTCTACTAAGTATATGCCACTCTTTATCTCAGCAGAAGGATAAAATACAAATGCGTATTAATACATGGTTTTTGCTGTCTTGGTATTGACCAGTTGGGAGAAACAAAATGCGCATGCAAATTAAACAGTGAATTAATAGGGCAAGGGCGTATATGATTATTCTAAGTGCCAAATTGCCTGGCACAGGTCCAGGAGGAGTATGAGGAGTTCAGGGAACCGAGAGAGAAAACTGAGAGCCAGGAAGATGAGTGAAGGCTCCACAGAGGAGGCGAGGCTTGACCTCTGCTTGCACGGATGAGTAGGATTTTAGGAGACACCAGTGACAGGGAAGGACAGCCTGGATGGGGGTGCCATGGGCAAGGCACTGAACTGAGTATAAGCTTTTGTGTTTGGGGAGGAACATTGAGAGGATGATGGTTGGATGGGAAAGATGCTGTTGAATAGTGGAAATCACATGGGTTTAATGGGACAGATGTTCATATAGATTCTGATTATGAGGGATTCATAAATCTTGCCGAAAGTTATACGTGTTCAAAGTTTTATATTTTCCTTATTACACTTGCCTTTGCCACACAAACATTTCTGAAATAAGTAAGCAGTATTTGATGAAAGTCATCTTAACACAGGCTTAGTACTAATGTTTGCAGCAGTTGCTACATACATAGATACACATGTAAATAGGATGTTGAATGGGCACATGAGAAACGTAATTAACACAGTGAACTTTTTCCTAGGCCGGACCTGATAGACATGAATACTGTTGCTGTTCAAAGCAACCTTGCAAATTTAGAGCACGCTTTTTATGTAGCAGAAAAAATTGGTGTTATCAGACTTCTGGATCCGGAAGGTGAGTTGTTGTTTTGACTAGATATAGACTGGCCTGAACGTTCGATCAAGAGTAATCTCTCAACATTTTTAAATAATTTCTGTCGCTGCTTTTAGATGTTGATGTTTCCTCTCCTGATGAAAAGTCAGTAATAACATATGTGTCATCTCTCTATGATGCCTTTCCCAAAGTCCCTGAAGGCGGTGAAGGCATCGGTGCAAATGTGAGTATTGACTTTTCCATACTAGAAGCTTCTGATTCAGCAATGCCCAGTTAACTGAATTCTTTGATAGTGCTGTTTAATCATTTTTAACTATCAAATAGTTTTAAAGAATTTGAGTTAATATGCTATTTATTAAACTGATATTACATGCATTTTAATGGTAGCATTCCACCATTAAAATAATAACAATGTGTTCTGTACCATAAAGTAGGCTATTCAGAGTTGTCATTTTATAAAGAATAGCTATAAACCACTGAATTTTGGAGATTTGCATTTTTAATTTGCTCTTTTATAACTGCTCTATTTGATGTACTTGTATAGAATATGTTGCATTTGAAGTCACTTTCAAATTATCAACTCACATGATTCCGTGAGAGCAGTTGGATCAGTGTTGTTTTTCTGACTTAGTGGTGAGATCCAGAGGAGGCTTATTTATTTTGCCAAATTGGATGAGCTACTTTGCAAGTAGGGCAAGGTCTTTGATACATGGCTTTGGACTCCTTATTGGTCTACAGTTTGCTAAGGTTTGCGTAATTCAGTTCAATCATGCATTTGTTAGTGGTTGTGCTAACAAGTGCTTATGCATTTCTGGAAGAGACAGGAAGCCCTATATGTGTTATGTGTTTGGGCATGAGCACACCTCACCCTGGGCTTCTCCCCTCCTCCTTGTGGGTACCATATTTAAAAATTTGCTGTGAAGATTTAGGAGCTCATCTTGGGGAGCTCTCTTTTCTGGTCTTTTACTTCACCTCCCTAAAAGCTGTTGCTTTTAAACTTAATTCCATTCTCTTCCTTTTGTTTTTTCTCTCAAAAGTTTTATCTGTTCTTTGGATCCCTAAGTGACTTGCTCCTGTTCATCCTCTCTGATTGAGTGCAGTTCTCCAGTGACTCAGTGTTCAGTGCTGATTGAGAATGTTTCTTGTGGCCATTCTTTGCTCTGTTGTCTCCCTAGGTCCACTACGTTCCTGACTCTTACCTCTTCACACTAGAACCAAGATGATAGTTTTTTAATGGTTTTCCATCTCCCATTATTTTTTTCTTCCCATAAACTCTGCGCACTGTCACCAAATTAGCTTGAAAATTTTCAGTGGCTTCATGTGGCTTGCAAGATTAAATCCAGTGTAGATATTCTAACATTTGAAATTCTGCATATAGTAATTCAGCTTGCCTTCATTTTGAGCTGTGACATCTCAACCTGAACTGTTTGCTGGTAGCCAGGGCATTTCTGTTTCAGAGTCCTGACTCACTTGGGACTCCCCTATCTTTTATTCGGTCTTCTCTGCCCCCCACCAACAATTACCATATTTTGCCATTTATAATGCACACCCACATTTTTAGTCCAAACTTTCAGGAAAACATCTTTGATTTTAATTTTTTAATTCAGTTTTTTCTTTATTTGAATTTAGATACTTTTTTATATTATAAAGGAATTTTAGCATTTATTTTTGAACATGTTATGGTACAATACATTTTATGTAACAAGTAATTACAGACACAAGATACAAGGTCTTTCAGGTACTACCCATATATAATGCTCATCCTTATTCTCCCCTCAAAAATTTGGGCAAAAACGTGTACTTATTGGAAATTTCAGAACTGCTCAGGCACCAACTCTCCCAAGGAGCCTTTAGTGAGCATTTTAGCCATGCTTAATGTTTATCTGATTCTTATCTCAACTCCTAGCATACCAACTGTTTCAGTTATTTCAACACTTAATTAAATACTGCTTTTCATATTGTTCAGCTGTTTATATTTTGAATTTCTCTTGCATTGCTATCTAGACAGTAACTCTTTCATACTAGGTATTAATTATGTATTAAAGCATTATACTTTTATTACAACACTTAGCACAATGTTTTGAACATAATGAGCACTCATCAAATACTTAATTGAATATAGCGGTTGACAGCCTTCCAGTTTCCTCCATCTTTGAAAAGTGTGATAAATGAGTGCTTGAGCAATCTCATCATATACATTTCCTTTAGTTTTTATTCCTATCTAGTTTCTTACATAATAGATAGCTCTTTTGAGTTTTATACATACAGTGGACTTGCATCTAAAATGGTTGGAGGAGCGGCAATCAACCTGACTTATACAAACGATCATTCCTTTTTCTTGAGCCCTGGCAGGTTGATTGTGGCAGGTTTTTTCTGCTGTGCTTGTATGCTGACTCAGGACCCTTGTCAACACAGTGCTCCAGGGAGCCACTGTCTCCAGATCGGAACTGGCACTCATTAGTCCACTCTTAGGCTCAAATGTTGATAGCTTGCATTTAAAGCCGTTTATGTGGAAAGGACTGGGACTACATGGAAAGTAAGAGAACATTAAGCTGGCTCTCTCAGTCAAGCTTAAAGACGTAAATTCACAGAACGACCTCTGACTAAATTGCGTTAGATATGAATGTTATTATTTACAGACAGGGGCCTTTTCTGTCATTTTGTTGTCTAGGATGTTGAAGTCAAATGGATTGAATACCAGAATATGGTGAACTACCTCATCCAGTGGATTCGACACCATGTGACCACAATGTCTGACAGAACGTTTCCCAATAATCCTGTAGAACTAAAGGTCAGTGGCACTCGGGACTGAGGTAGGATTGACTTGATTATTGAACTGTTAAATAATGTGGTAATAGTTCTGTTGTTTTAGAAGTTCAAGACAAAATGCCCTTGGCAAGCCGCTAATAAGTAGGTATTTAAAAAAATGTCCTCCTCTCCCTATTATACAGAGAAAATGGCGGTAAACATTAGTAATTAAAACATAATAGCAATGATATTGTAAAGAAATTTATAGTCCCTTAGCTTTGAATGTAAAGTTTTAAGGTTTGAGACCCTCTGGAAGTGACCTTGGTGTGTGGGAAATGCGTGGCGCCCACAGGATGGCTGGCGTGGGAGGGACCCTGGGAAGCTTGCACAAGGGTGACAGTGGCTGGGAGTGTGCCTGTGGTGTCGAATCCTGATCGAAACTGCTTCAGAGCCGCCTTCTGTATAGCAAGAGGTACATGCTGTATTTCACTATACTTTGAAAATACATGCCTGACTCCCAGTATAAAAGAATTCATGCTACTACCTAAAAAAACAGGTCTAACTCTTTAAGGCAGAAACATTTTAGAAATATAAAAGACGTTATACATAGAGGCACTTAATTGAAGAATATATTGCCTCATTTTGTATATTAGGATTTACAGTTGCAAAATAGTCTGCTTTATTTCAAGAAACTGATAATGTGAATATTGACAACAAAGTTTAATTCCTTGAATTGTAAGATTTGTTTTCGTGATCCAACTGGAATCACAAAAACTAATAACTCCAGGTGGGCCCTGTTGAAGGTATTCACTGTGTTCATGCATCTGTACAGAACATCTGTGAAATAGCTCTTAATTCACATTGCCAGGGGGAGTTTGTCCTTGGCACAGAGTTACTTGGCATGTATTGATTGGATGCTCTTAAGTGTGCTAAAGTTGTTTGTGTGAAGCTTCCTTGTGTAGACGTAAACCTTTTAAGGGCAAGAAAGATTTCCCCTTCTATCACCACATCTACCAGGAACAGCGGTTAGCATGTAATTGTATTCTATGCTTATTTACTGATGCATGTCTTGAAATATTGCATTTTACGTTCAAAACAATTTTCAGATTTCAAGTTCCAATTATTTCCAAATGGATGCCTATTGTCCGAACACTTGGGTAAATTTGTTCCAGCTTCTGATTAATGCAGATTCTTAAACTTTTGGAAAACATTCGAAGGATTGCGCAGATTACTCACTGGTGCTTAAGTTAGGATGTAATATAAAAAAGAAAATACAGAGGGGGAAACTGTCAGTAATTTGATTAGCCAGCAAAACATTGCATGGAGTCCTTCAGAAATGTGTCTACCTGAAGATTTAAAGAGACTTTTTTTTTTTAAACAACATGAAATAATTAGTATACACTTATTACATGTGGAGATGTTTTATCTCCATAATTTTTATGAAGGTCCTTTTTAGTAAATATAATAAATTATGTATAAGAGATTCTAAATTAGTATCTGCAAACTAGATAATTTAATTATATGGTTGAGTTATCTATAATAAAGCAGTAACAAATCACACTTATCTTTGTTTACTAAGAGATCTGTTTAACTTGGCCAGTGGGACAGTGAAACCAAACTTAACTCCAGCTATTTGATAAGAATTCTATTTTCAAGGATAGATCCATGGTATAGACAAGACAGATTTTTTTCTTTCCCCTTTATGGGAATGGCATCAGATTATTTTCCCAAAAGCTAATTTGCCACATTTGTATAGTACATTTTTTCAAAGATGTGCTTTCTTGTTTGTGTGATGAGAGGTTTTTAGTAGGGCCATAGCAAACATTACGATGGTTCATTAATATCCACATGTCTGTGTAGCATGTGTTGAATCACAGGTCACATCACTAGTTACGCCCTCATCAAGTCTATATACTGTAACCTGATCGCTAACTACCTAGCAATCAGTACAGTCCTTGAGTGTCGATTTTATAAAGGATTCCCACTGAATGCATACGACACAGTCAGTAGCATTTGAAGTGGTAACATTATGCAGTGATGAAAACAGGTCTTTGAAGTTGGAGCCTTCATTTATTTTCCCTTTCATTTTAGGCACTTTACAATCAGTATTTACAGTTTAAAGAAACAGAAATTCCACCAAAGGAGACAGAAAAATCAAAAATCAAACGCCTATATAAATTGTTAGAGGTAAGCAGAAATTTCCTTTGTATTGTCAAGTATAATCATTTTTCATTTATTTACTTATTTTTACACACTTACTTTGCATTAAAATTTTTTTGACTTTCTCAAGATATGGATCGAATTTGGACGTATCAAGCTCCTTCAGGGTTATCATCCAAATGACATAGAGAAAGAGTGGGGGAAACTCATCATTGCCATGCTCGAGAGGGAGAAGGCGCTCCGTCCAGAAGTAGAAAGGTGAGCTGGAGCTACTGCTGCCGTGGAAGCTGGGGAAGGGTGGTTTTCTTTGTTCTCATGGAAAGAACTTATGTGTTGGAGCCAGGATGACCTAGGAACGATTTTCACCTTTTCATTTCCTTGACCCAGTCTTTCTGATGCTTCATTTTCTTATCCAGAAACTCTTCTAACAGGTTTGAGAGATTAAATCAGTGAAGTACTGTTCAAAAAGGACTCGGTAGGCTGGGTTGGTGTGTGAAGCCTTATTAGGTGGTGATAGCTTTAAAACCTTTCAAAATTACCAATGAAAATTTCTCAGCTGGCTTTTAAATTGCCTGGGCCTGGATCTGGAAGCTTACAGGTCAATAATGAACATATTTTGTTTCTTTATGTTCTTGGCTATGACCCTCTTTCTGTGGGGCAGTGGAAAGCAGAGTCCTGTCTGCCGCAATTGTGAGGGCAGTGAGGTGGCTTGTAGAAAACATTCAGTATATCAGTGTAAGTTCCCTTTTGGACACGTCTTCTACAAGTGCTTTTGTTCCAAGAAATCATCACTGACTCTTTATCACTCTGTCTCTCCCACTATATCCAGTTTCCCTGGCAGGTACCTCAGGAGACATTTGTTGGATGCATTTGCCTTCATGGTAGTCCCTACCTCACAGCCTGACTTAGCGGCACATGGGCATTATGATCTGTTTCTCATTAGCTGTGGGCTCCCCAGGGGCTGCATATTCTGCTTCCCAGGCCCTTCCCACACCACACCCTCCTTGCTCTCTGCGGACAGCCACGCTGGCTGTCTCTCGGGAGTTCTGAAGTGCCAAGGTCCCGCCCTCCTCCTTACGCAGGACGTGTTTGCAACCCTCTGTGCCTTTGGCAGGGCAGTCTATTTCATCCTCTCCCATTCTTTCTTCTAATCATTCTCAGATCTTGGCTCCAGTGTTATTTTCCCAAGAAACTTTCCATGGTTTCCTAGGCTAGTCCAGATGTCTCGTTTGTTGCTCTCATATTTACATGTATTGTTCCTTCATGGCACTTATCTCAGTTGTAATTTTATATTTATTTCTGTGATCCTTTGATTAAGGGTTACCTGTTCCACTGTTATGAACTCCAAGAATGTGAAGACAAAGTCTTGTTTTTGCTGCCCCTTGTGTTGCCAATGTTGAACACAGTGCCCGGCACATACAGGGGCTTCCAGTCTACTCAGGTTCTCTGTGCCCCACACTTGACGTCAACATTGTGGGAATATGAAATAAAACACTGACAGTATGAGATCAAGTCTAGCTTGTCAGCCCTTTATTAAATTACTGATTACACTCTTGTTTAAGCATAATATTATATCTACATAACGGGGTCATTAGAACCAAAATAAACTTGAAATACACAGGATGGACCTTTTATGGAGGAGGCATTTTAGGTGATTAAATTGAGATACTAAGCTTATCTTCTGAAATAATGGTAAAGCCAACCAGAAGAAGGATATGGAGTTGATTTTCTATCATCAGAATAGTAGCTGGATTCTGACATGTGTTAATAAAAGAATGCAGTGGTTAAGAGTTCAAGGTCCAGGAATCAGTCAATCCTGGATTAAAGCATTAGCCCAACTTGCAAGTCAAGTCATTTTAGACAAGTTTATTAACCTCTTTAAGCCTCAGTGTCCTCATTTGTAAGCAGGATGTAATTGTATCTACCACACTTGGTGGTTATGAGTATGAGATGGGTAATGTATATAAAATAATTAAGTTAATTTCCTGGCACATAGTAATTGCTTAATAAACCTTAGATGCTGCTGGTATTATTTTGAGATTTTCTGTTTACCAACTGTATTTGATATAGCACTCTCAAATATCTTCTTTCTTGTCTTCTGAAAAGAAAATAATCAACCTTAGAAGTGGAGAAGCAAGGTTGGTTTTGCAGTGTTGGGGGTAGCAAAATATTTAGGGGCTTGTTTGAATAAATGCCTTCAATTTTCCTGATACAACAAGGTTTTCTTGGCATTAGCCATATGTTGCAAATCATGTAGCATGGGAGTGTGTAAGAGACAAATGAGAAATTCTTATGCCAGGTAATAACCTATGGAAAGGAAAAACAAGCGCAAATTAAATTTGTAAGCAGTACATCGATATTATACTGAGCACTTAGGTTTTTAAAAGATAAAGAAGTAACTGCAGTAAAATTAGAGTAACATTCCAGAGAGCATGTCAAAATTAAGAAAGGTAAATGGATCATTTCTTAGTTCATTTAACCTAACAAATAAACGACATGGTCGGTAAAATGGGAATGGACTGTGTTTCTCATCAAACAAATTTGTTTATACATGCTCATAGGTGCCAGGTTTTTGCCCTATGTTACCCAGTACAGACCTGGCCCTTTACAAAAGTCAAGCTATAATTGAATGTTTGTGTTTTTCTTAGCTGGTGATTGCCATTGCCTGAATAACTTCTACTAATTGTACCTGGGTTTTGGTGAGGCCTCTGAGTTGTTTTTTAGGTGGTTGCAATTGATGACTCCTGGTGAAAATATTTGGCCAGTCTTTTTCAGTGACGCCCATCAGCCTGCCTTGTCTCTACTTGTAGGGTTTTAATGCAAGCTACAAAAGGCAGACCTCACTGAGCAATTGCATGGCTTTAGGCGAGATTCTTTTGAATAGTTATCAGCATATTATTTGCTGTGTGTTGAATATGCATGTTGGAGCATATTTAAGGAGCCATTGAAGTTGTAACATTCTACTGCTGTTTTCACTGTTGGAAGAGTTTTTTGCAGGCCTACTCTTCAGTCTACTTTTAATGGTCAAGAAGGAACATCGTTTCAGGAATAAAAATGCACAGTAGTAGTTATAGCTACCGTAGTAGTGATTCTGTGTTCAGTAACACTACTAGCACTCGAACTAGCCTTGATTCGAATGAAAATTTTCTCTCTGTTCATTGTGGTCCAACACTGATCAACTCCTGCATAAGCTTTGGCAATGAATCCTTGGATGGACACAGGTATCGCGTCGTTGGTGTGGGATTGTGTTTTACCTCTGGTGGGCAGCATTTTTCAGTGATCGTGAACTCTGCAACTTCAAAGGGAGAGCTGTGTTTTATTTTGTTTCTTCTTTCAGGTTGGAAATGTTGCAGCAGATTGCCAACCGAGTTCAGAGGGACAGTGTCATCTGCGAAGACAAACTGATCCTTGCTCGAAATGCTCTTCAGTCCGTAAGTTGATTTTGGGAGCCAGTGGGATTGTGGTGGTGGGGCGTGGCGGGGGGGTTAGTCTGTGCATTTGGGTGAACCAAAACTTTTTTATAACATTTGCTAAATTCTTGGTATTTCTGTCACCTGAACCTTAAAGTTTGTTAAAGTTTGTCTGTTGAGGAGCAATGAGCAAAGGCGAAACATATTTGAACCACAAGGGAAAACAGAGAACCTAAGTAGCCCTGTGTTTCAATATTTTGAGTTTTAAATTTGACACTAGTTTTGCAGCTCTGTTTCACAGACTTAATATTGACTTCTTTTAAAATACAGGATTCTAAAAGATTGGAATCAGGGGTGCAGTTTCAGAATGAAGCAGAAATTGCTGGGTATATACTTGAATGTGAGAACCTTTTACGGCAGCATGTAATTGATGTGCAGATACTTATTGATGGAAAATACTACCATGCAGATCAATTGGTACAGAGGTAAGTGCGCAACTTAACTTATTCATATCTTGTCATCCTGCATAATTGGTGGGCACGTAGGATAGGAATGTAGAGTGACAGTTTTAAAGAATTATATTTCTTAAGCTCTTTCAGTTGCAAATTCATGTCATTAATTCTGCTATATATTTTTATGTTAAAAAGTATTTGTTCTTCAAAGATAAGTAATAGGAAAATATTTTATAATACATACAATGTTTAATATTATGGTAGTGAACATGTAGTTAAAATATGTGTGAGATTTGTAAAAGGGAGTATATTTGAAAAGTATCTTTTTTTAAATTTAGTTTTCTAGTTTTGTCTTTATATGAAAATGTTTATAACAAAATGTTGGGAAAAATATATGTGTATAAAAATTTTTATCTCTGGGAAGTAGATTTTGGATTAGAGATGGAACCCTTTGGCTTGTATGCTACATATACACACACACACACACACACACACACACACACACACACGGCTACATATATATGTATATATATGGTGTATATATAAAGCAAAAATTATAAATGATGCTTTGATACAGTTCTTCCACTTTTAGGGATCTATAGTAGTAATTATAAAAATAAAACATATAATAAATATAGACAAAAAAGCTTTTTGTTCCCATAAAAAATGTTTTATAATAACAAAAATTTGGAAATATCTTAAAGGTCAAATAATAGAATTGTCACATTATAGTTTAGTAATTATGTTTATTATAAATGATAGTTATAAGGGCTATGTGATAATGAAAGTACTCATAGTACAGTTCACTGGAAAAAATTGTGGTGCAAAATTTTATCAATATGATTACAATGATTTTTTCAAATAATAACCTTTATTGAGCAGTTTAGATTTAAAGAAAAATTGAATAGAAAGTACAGAGGGTTCCCACATGCCTCTTTACATACCCTTTTCCCCTATTAACATTTTGAGTTAGTGTGACACATTTGTTGTAATTGATGGGCCAGTATTGACACATTATTGTTAACTGAAGTCCATAGTTTACCTTAAGGCTCACTCTATGAAAAATGCCTTTTATAGCTTGACCCTTTTGAATTTTTTTTTTTTCAGGGTGGCAAAACTACGCGATGAAATTATGGCCTTAAGGAATGAATGTTCCTCAGTGTACAGCAAAGGACGCATGCTGACGTCAGAGCAGACGAAGCTCATGATATCAGGAATCACACAAAGTTTAAACTCAGGATTTGCACAGACCTTAAACCCCAGTCTGAACTCAGGGCTGACCCAGAGTTTAACGCCTTCCCTCACCCCTTCAAGTATGAAATCAGGCCTGTCATCAGGTCTGTCTTCCCACCTAACTCCATCCCTCACCCCAGCTTATACACCTGGTTTCCCAACTGGATTAGTTCCAAATTTCAATTCAGGAGTAGACACAAATTCATTGCAAACCCTGAAGTTGATGCAGATCCGGAAGCCACTTCTAAAGTCTTCATTGTTGGATCAGAATTTAACAGAAGAGGAAATAAACATGAAATTTGTTCAAGATCTTTTGAATTGGGTTGATGAAATGCAGGTAAAAAAATGTTTACTTTACCTGAGAGTTTCGCTCTTTATAGCTATCAGTTTCTTATTTTAAACCTCATGACTTTCTGTTTAAAGGGGCAGCTGGACCGCACTGAATGGGGATCAGATTTGCCAAGTGTTGAAAGCCATTTAGAAAATCATAAAAATGTTCACCGAGCTATTGAAGAATTTGAATCTAGCCTTAAAGAAGCTAAGATCAGTGAGGTACATGGATTTAAAGTCTGATATATTTGATTTTAGCTTACTGTTGTTCTGCTTTTTATATAAAGACCCTGTAACAAGATAACAGATACATTGAGTATGAGTCAGAATTCTTTAAGATTCCTAATAGCATCTTTTTATACCACATTATAGATCCAAATGACGGCACCTCTTAAACTAACTTATGCAGAAAAGTTGCACAGATTAGAGAGTCTGTATGCAAAACTCTTGGTAAGTTTTTTTAAGCTTTCTTTTTCCCTTATCTTTATTTGGCAAAGATGCGAATTCTTAAAATGTTTTTCCTTATAAAGAATACATCCAGGAATCAGGAACGGCACCTTGACACACTCCATAATTTTATAACTCGTGCAACAAATGAACTTATTTGGTTGAATGAAAAAGAAGAAGAGGAAGTTGCTTATGACTGGAGTGAAAGAAATACTAACATAGCTCGGAAAAAAGATTACCATGCTGTAAGTACTACTTTGGTAATTGAATATTAAAGTCATATTTCTAAAAGATTTTATTTAATTATTTTTAGAGAGAGGGGGAGGGAGGGGGAAAGAGAGGGAGAGAAACATTAAAGTGTGGTTGCCTCTGTGCACCCCCTACAGGGGACCTGGCCCGCGACCCAGGCATGTGCCCTGACTGGGAATGGAACCGGCGACCCTTTGGTTCTCAGGCCGGCACTCAGTCCCCTGAGGCACACCAGTCGAGGCTCTAACATATTTCTGAATTCTTTCTTAAATTAGGAATTAATGAGAGAACTGGAGCAAAAGGAAGAAAATATTAAGTCAGTTCAGGAGATAGCAGAGCAGCTACTTCTGGAAAATCACCCAGCCCGATTAACTATTGAGGTAAGTCAAGAGGTGGAATAATCATTGTTGAATATTGACATTTGATTACTATCCTTCAGATTCTTTTAATGCTGATAAGTTGAAAAATGAAAACTATCAAATTTTTATTACAACCTGGCTCAAAAATAATGTTTCTGAAAAGTCATACTGATTTTGCCTTCACTTCTTTTGTTCTAAGTGTGTCATCCAACCTTCACTTAAAATAAAGGTAGCTTTGTTAACCCCTGTTACCCAAGAGACATATTGTAGTAAATACGAAGGACCTTGACTTTACAAGCTTTGATGTTTCATTTCCTCCTAACTGTGACATTGCACAAATGATGTAACTTTGCTAAGCCTCATCCTCCTACCTAAATGGGAAAATTGTTTCTAACCCATAGAGCTGTGGTAAGAAAGAGGGCAATAATGTACTGTCACTACTTTGTGCAGTTCTTGGTGAGTAGTATGTTCTTAGGAAGCGTTATTTAATTAGTAATTATTTAACTATTAATTATTTCATTACTAAGTATTGTTTAATTAATAATTCAATCAATAATACTATTATTGAATTAATAATTTTACTCATGATCTGGTTTTGTGAGGTGTATTGAAATAATACCCCGGCAGGGCCTCATGGCCTAGAGTGCCCACTTCACCCCCAGAAGTGGAGAGCTGCTGTGGGGTTTATTAGGTTGCCTGCGCAGTGGTGGGGATGGGGGTGTGGCAGTGTTGGGTTTAATTTTTTTTGGCCTGATATATATACTAGTTAGAGTTAGTAATTTTCTAAATGTGAAAGGGGGGGCGGTAAGAGGGCAAGGGGCATCAAGCATGGGTAGATGTGTATTTCCAGAAGAAAATAAATGAAGCAGTGTGTACAACATGACATGTTTTGAACCACTTGGGTGAGGAAAGGGATGTCCCTGTTCATCATGACACAAAAGATTTGTAAAACTCTAGGCCTCATTAGGAAGTTTGGGAATGTTTCATTTGATCTTCTTTTATATGAAAAATAGGGTTTTGCATCCACTTGAAATGCTAGGTAGGACTGTTACAGACACAGAAGAGTAGGAGGAACAACGGGGTAGGAAATTAGAATATGGAAATATCTGGATATACTTCTGTATGGTGATAAACTCAAAATGGAACATTCCTTAGAGTAGAGAGATTAAAGCTACTAGGAAGTATGATTGTAGGTTAAGAATTTTGATGAAAATAGAAAATGTGGGTGTGAACCTGATTACTTGCATGTAGAAATTTTAATCTGATTAAAAGTTTCTTGAGGGATAAAATTAAGCCTTAGTCATCTCTATGATTCCATTGGCCTATTCAGTGTCTTTTGGGTACATGGATAATAGTTAATTATCAACAATATTTTACATTTTATATGAAAAAGAAACTAATAATCTAACAATGTGCGATATGCCTTTAATAGCCATTTTACCCAAAGTAGCTTAATTTGAGGGAGCAGGTAATGTAGTTATGATATGTTGCCAAATTTCCAGTGCTGTTGGAAATGCACTGTACACTCCATTCAGAAAGCCTGCCTGAGCATAGCTCAGAAGGAATGAGATTTTCCGAAAGGAGCAAGTATGACAGGCTTACTTAAGGTAGTCATTAAAGCATCTAGAGCGCCCTCTTCTGGAAGGCAGTGAATTGCACCGTCAGTGTAAAAGGGTGTTTCACGTTTCCTGAAGGAAGTAGGTGTCTTCTACAATATTTTTGCCCCCATGAAAGATAAGCTTTATCTTAAATAAAAATTACAAATATTTTTAATTAAAGTTTCTAGTATTATAGCTCCAGAATTACATGGGTATGGGATTGTATACTCCCTTCTCCACCCTCTCCAAACATTTTTCTGGTAAAAACAAATAAATTAATTCCTACCCCCTGTCCCAAGAATATTTGGCTTAGTTTTAGAAGCAAAAAACAAAGAGAAATCTATGGAACCATGTATTTTGTGTGAAGTCTGCCTTATGACCCAGTAGTATAAAATTCAGAGAAAAGAAAGAAAGATGAAGGGACTGTGTCAGAGGAATGAGGACTCCAGAGTGGAAAATGGGTTGGCGGGAGAGGAGTGAAGGGTCAGCTGGCAACCATTTCAAATGTTAAATATTTTTTCCATGTAAAAATAGCCATAGTTAGCTTTTTCCATATATTTTAAGGAAAAAAATGGGACATGTTAAATTTGGAAGAGATTGGAGTGATTTAAAAATTTATATTTAAGCTTTTAGGACTGGCTTTGGGCAAGCGATACTTTGAGATTAGAGGGACATTCACTACCCTGATTTTCAGGTCTGAATCTGCAAAAACACCCTCTTACCACCTGTGTAGGTGGTGGAGCCTTTTATCCTTAAAAGCTTCTCTGTGTGTGTCTGTCATCGTTCTGCTGCGGTGACTGGGGCTGTGCTTTGTCTTTAAGGCCTACCGCGCGGCAATGCAGACGCAGTGGAGCTGGATCCTGCAGCTCTGCCAGTGTGTGGAGCAGCATGTCAAGGAAAACACTGCCTACTTCGAGGTATGTGGATGGAATCACAACTTCAGTCAATGACACGGTGACTTTGGCTGACTTACAGAAAATGTTTCCATAATCTATTGTAAGATGCATGTGTGTAATGTACAGGGGAAATAAACAGAATTTTGTTTGTCAGATATAAAGCATTTATGTTCTATACAACACGTTGAAGCATTCTGTTAAGGAAGAAATCCTTAAACTCTTAAAGTGTCAGAAAATCTTTATTTTACAAATGCATCTCTTATTAAGGAAGTATTTTCATTACAGATAGTCATTTACAGAGAGCTCTTATTTTATTATTCTTCAGAAGTTTTAAATTATTGTTGGATTTCACCCCTACTTAAGAATTGTTTGGAATTTTCTAAATCTTGGACATTTAGTCTTCATTCATAATTACCCAAGTTCAAGAGTTGTTCCATTAAAGGAAGGATGTGGCTGTTAAGTTGTGTTATTTTGATTTTATGCTGTTCTCACTGATGAGGGCTACACACAGGGCCCTTGTATTTGAACTTGGTAACTCTGTGCTTTACTGGCATTTAATATACTTGAACTACCAGTTTTTGTCTTTCCCTAGTTTTTCAATGATGCCAAAGAAGCTCATGATTACTTAAGGAACCTGAAAGATGCCATTCAGCGGAAGTACAGCTGTGATAGATCAAGCAGCATTCACAAGCTGGAAGACCTTGTTCAGGAATCAATGGTACGAATAAGAAAGTCTAGGGACTTCATTAGTAATGCAAAATGGTGGTTAGATAGTTTTTATTTTTTTTTATAGGTGTAGAACTTTATATTTTATTGGTAGTCTTGATAATTCCACCTCATTTAATCAAGCATTTAAACATTGTTTTAGTATTTGTTTTCATAACAAATATAAAAAAGTATTTTTTATGTGATAGCCTAGATATTTTAAAATGCTCTCACAGTGTTCCGTGTGTGTGGTCATTCATTCCACACATACTTGTTAAGTATTTTCTGTATCATAGGTACTGTTTTAGCTGCTGGAGGTAGAGCATGAACAAAACAGATAAGAATCCCCACCCTTGTCGTGCTTACATGCTAGAGGGGGGGGTAGGCAATAAACGTGGCAAATAAGCAAAATATATGTATATGCTAAAGAGGAAAAAAAAAACAATGAAACGAAACAAGGGAAGAGAGATGCAAGGGTAGGGGGAGGGATTGAAAGTTTAGATCATGTGGTCAAGGCAGACTTTTCTTATGGTTCCATTTGTAGAAAGCCCTAAAACAGCAGAGAATACAAATCTTCTACCATTTAGAATCCATCTTATTTATTACTTAGGAAGAGAAAGAAGAACTTCTGCAGTATAAAAGCACAGTGGCAAGTCTGATGGGGAGAGCAAAAACCGTCATTCAGCTGAAGCCTAGGAATCCGGACTGTCTGCTCAAAACATCTATTCCAATCAAAGCCATCTGTGACTACAGACAGATTGAGGTACTTACGACTCCTAGAAACAGACCAGTTTCTGGCATTATCTATATATTTAAAAAAAATGAGGTCATATTGCTCCCTAGTAAAGTTTTCCACCTCAGGAAAAAAAAAAACCACCAAAAAAAAAACCCCAAGTTTGGACATGGAAAAAAGATTAGTTAACAATGATCTCATTTGGTTATTCTGTTCTTCAATTTAAACCAGATAACCATTTACAAAGACGATGAATGTGTTTTGGCGAACAACTCTCATCGTGCTAAATGGAAGGTCATCAGCCCCACTGGGAATGAGGCGATGGTGCCGTCTGTGTGCTTCACGGTTCCTCCACCAAACAAAGAAGCAGTTGACTTTGCAAACAGGTTCGTATGTGTTAGATAAAAACAGACACCTTGTCGTGGCAGCTCGCTGAAGGTTAAAGAAATAACCTGTACTTTGTTCAGGCCCACAGGATCAGAAGGGTCTAAAACTAGTAAACATGGGATATTTCACACACACACGCGCGCGCACACACACACACACAAAAGAAAAAGAAAAATTGTAGTATGTTTTCAGAAGGAGTGAAAAAGCTTAATCTGTGTTTTCTCTCACATATTTCAGAATTGAGCAGCAATACCAGAATGTCCTAACTCTTTGGCATGAGACTCACATAAACATGAAGAGTGTAGTATCCTGGCATTATCTCATCAATGAAATTGATAAAATTCGTGCTAGCAATGTGGCTTCAGTAAGTGTAAATCTACACATCAACCTAATCTGTCCAAAAATGTGGGGCGCCTTGTTATGAAGAGTAGAGTTTGTATTTGTTACAGAATGGGACAGAGTTCAGCAGAGCCAATATTCATTCATTCAATGGCTGTTTGTTTTATACCTATTATGTTCAGGGAGCTTTTAAAGAATTGGGGAAATCTGCAGATCGCACATTTCATTTAGTGCTTAGTATATTTTGATAGGGAGACAGGATGTTGTGTTTGGCTTCTAGAGATGAGTACAATTTAATTTCATTGATTGAATTTTTATAGTCTTCTTTTTCTTTGTCTTTTAAAACCTGAAATTGTTAGTGAAAAGGTAAATTAATTTCAAATGATTATTCTATTTATGATGATTACCATGAACTGGCCTATACCGTGAGACCCTAATTTGAGATCTGTCCATTTAAATTTAGCTCTGAGTACTATAATCATTTAATTATTTGGTCATTGGTCTTCTTTAGATAAAGACAATGTTACCTGGTGAGCATCAGCAAGTTCTGAGTAATCTACAGTCTCGTTTTGAAGATTTTCTGGAAGATAGCCAAGAATCCCAAATATTTTCAGGCTCAGATATAACACAGCTAGAAAAGGAGGTTAATGTGTGTAAGCAGTATTATCAAGAACTTCTTAAATCTGCAGAAAGAGGTAAAGTATGGGAATCCTTTCCCCCCGCCCCATAGATGTTTAGTGCAGGCTATGTTCTGCCCTGAATGGGGATTTCAGTCTTAGGTGTGTTATGGCACTCAGCCCGTGATAGGTAGATACAATTGCTGGAATGTTAAAAGCATGCTTAAGGTGGAAACATGCAAAAAGGGATTAATTTATTTCTAAATGATGAATTAATTAAAAGATACCAAGTTGTATGACAAATGATGAACTCTTAACACATCTACTTTTCAACATTTTCATTGTTTTGCAGTGTCATGTTCAGAATGATGATCTTTTCATTCCAGAAAAGATTCAGTTATTTTTCTTTTTTAATTTATTGACTTGAAAGAGAGAGAGAGAAATATTGACTTTGTTGTTCCACTGATTTATGCATTCATTGGCTGATTCTAGTATGTGTCCTGGCCAAGGATAGAACCCATAACCTTGAGGTACCTCAACGACGTTCTATCCAACTGAGCTAACCAACCAGGGCTCAATTATTTTTCTATGTATTGAACTTGGATTAAAAAAAAGACTTTTTTTTTTTAGAGCAGTTTAAGAATCACAGCAAAAGTGACAGGAAGGTGCATAGATTTCCCATAGCCAAAATTGGATTTTATGCAGGGGATAAAGGAAAAAGTTTCATCTAGTTAACTTGTTAAATATAAATTTTATTCCATAGTTGGTTGATATTACTTAGAGACAAAAACTGTTAGTAATATTCTATTCAAAAAAATTTAAAACATTAACACATTTTAATCTATCATTTTTAAAGGTTTTTATTTAATTTTTATAATCAATCTGCAACTAGTTGACTTTTTTTTTAACATAAAAGAGCAATATATTACTATCCTTGGATATGATAATTCAGAAATGGGTACTCCAAATGGCATTAGGGGAATTTTATTAAATCTTTGTAAATTGTAAGGTCACTATTTTAAGGTTTCTATCCTCAGGTTGGGTTTGTGATGATAGCTGGTAACATTAGTCTGACTCACTATGTCCCAAGAGTAGTAAAACTGCCATGTTAAAACATAAGCAAGAGCATCCGAAAGATAGAAAACAAAGTACTTTCTTAACATTATATTTACTTTCACAGAGGAACAAGAGGAGTCAGTATATAATCTGTACATCTCCGAAGTGAAAAACATTAGACTTCGGTTAGAGAACTGTGAAGATCGGCTGATAAGACAGATCCGAACTCCACTGGAAAGAGACGATTTGCATGAAAGTGTGTTCAGAATCACAGAGCAGGAGGTGAGATTTATAAATGTGTTGGGACAAAATTTGACTTAAGGTAAATTACTGTCTTAATGACTGTCATCTCCTGTGAACTCTTCCATGCTCAACATTGTTCAGTGGTCACTCTGTGAGGTCTGATTGTGTTTTTATTACTGTAAGCTGGGAGTTTATAATTCACTTCTACCTCTGACTCACATAAATGGAGGAACATGTGCCCTCTTGCCTATTTTGGTGGAGGCAGTAAGGGCTTCTCACAGGGAAATTCAGACGTTTGTTGATCATCTGCTATACGCAAAAGCACTGAGTTAGATGTTTGGGCCTGAAAAAATGGGCAGTAAGGGATTGACTGATAATACAACTTGAATGCTATGGCTTAGTTTTTTTGTTTTTGTTTTTGTTTTTTTTGATAAGGAAAAAGTAAAGTATATGTAGAATTTTAAGGTAATGATCATAATGTAAAATGTGAGTTTTAAAACTGTTTAAAGGGAGATGCCCCATCTGGAGTGAAAACCAAATATCGCTGTTTGTTCTGTCTTTTATAGAAACTAAAGAAAGAGCTGGAGCGTCTGAAAGATGATTTGGGAACAATTACAAATAAATGTGAAGAATTTTTCAGTCAAGCAGCGACCTCTGCATCAGTTCCCACCTTACGGTCTGAACTCAGTGTGGTCATTCAGAACATGAACCAAGTCTATTCTATGTCTTCCACTTACATAGATAAGTATGTAGCCACTGTCTTAATATAAATTTGCTTCATACAACTGTCCTATTTTTTATGTATAAGCTGTACATTTAAAAATATTCATTTTTATGAATATAAATATCTATTTTTATTTTTTCTTAATGAAAACATATTAATTATTTCTATGGATTTATGATGCTTCTTCATGTTGAAAGGGCATGTGCCACAGAGATTAGAGAATAAAGTATGATCTTCCTATATTTTGGCTATATTTTATTAGCTCACCTTCTGCAGCCTGTAGGCTTTTCCTCTCAATTGTGGTCTTAACAAGGCTAGAAGATGACAATCTTGTCTTGGAATCTTTTGCTTTAATACTGCTTGTGGGTCAGGACATGGGTTGGAGCCCATGCTGTCTATTAAGAGAGTCAAATGAATATTAGTCTTGTAGTTAATGTGTTAGTGTTTCAAGACGAAGAGCATGTTATGTGTCATAATGGTGCTGCAGGACTGCCTTAATGGAAAATAAACATTTACCCTTAGAAGGCTACTGTTTAATTCTCTTTATTAGGTTGAAAACTGTTAATTTGGTGTTAAAAAACACTCAAGCTGCAGAAGCCCTTGTAAAACTCTATGAAACTAAACTGTGTGAAGAAGAAGCAGTTATAGCAGACAAGAATAATATTGAGAATTTAATAAGTACTTTAAAGGTATGTCTCACTTTTGGCTGTTTTACAAGATTGTACTCTAAAATTATTTCTCCAGCATTTAGATCTTCAAACATCAACCATTAAATATCTTATCTTGATTGTATTTATAGTCACTCCATTGCATATCTCTATAATACCATAGCCAACTACAAATAAATATGTTCAGGCACTTTTAATTTGAAACAAGCTCTTTTCATTGAAAGTTTGGATCTTCTTGATTGTAGCTTTTTATCATCAAGAGCAGTTGAAGCTAAAAATTAAATTATTGGTAATATATTCTCTTGCTGAAAGAGGCAGTTATTTTAAGAAATCATGGAGGCAAGTAGAGGAATTAATTTAGGGAAGAAAGAAGACTGGTGGTTGTACTCATCTGTATCTACAGATGTGCATGAAGAACTGAGTACAACTATTGCAAAAAATAATTGTGAAAAGTTATTTCAGTGATTTTTTAAATGCATACACTCAATTTTAAACAATGAGATTAATATTTTAGAAATAATCTATGAGAAAGACTTTTATAGAGGTAGCAGACTTGCTTATAGAATATTGATATGTAAATTCCATTAGACTGAACTTTATGAAATTGCCAGGGTTTTTTTTTAGATGAAAATACCACCAAATATTAGCAATTTCATAAGGTTCAACCTGGTACATTATTTTTGTATGTGAAAGATTATATTTCCTTTCTCCGATTTTATATCAGTCATTTGTAAATAAATTGTAAAATTAGGTAAGTAATGTGTTTACCCAGTGAGTCATTAACACATTTGTATAACTTTCACCAATTAATGTATTTCAGCAATGGAGAGCTGAAGTAGATGAAAAGAGAGAGGTATTCCATGCCTTAGAGGATGAGCTGCAGAAAGCGAAAGCCATCAGTGATGAAATGTTTAAGACATATAAAGAACGGGACCTTGATTTTGACTGGCACAAAGAAAAAGCAGATCAGTTATCTGAAAGGTGGCAAAATGTTCATGTTCAGATTGACAACAGGTTTGTATCCTTTTTTATTCAGTTTTAGCACAGAGTTAATGTCTATCCTTGCAGTCCAGGTAAAATCTAAACTTAGGCTCTTTTTTGAAAACTTTTATATATAGTTAATTTCTTATCCATAGTTAATTTCCACATATAGGTAATTGTGTTAAATTTCAAGAGCTCTAATTATATTTCTTTCTTACATGGTGGACTTACGTAAGACATTTAACTTCAAAATAAATGTTTTTAACTATGTTATTAAAACCATTGATATATTGTGGCAATTGTATAGTTAATTTATTTGTTTTTTTTCCTGAAGGGAAAAACAATATAGTTCTTATTACCAGCGTACAATACTTGAACACAATATTTAAATAATTTAAAATTATTACTAATTTATAAGACTTAGTAGGAGCATGGATTATGCATTTGGTAGGGTTGTATGCAGCACTCTGTGCTAGACCCAAGAGATGTTAATTTTTTATTGAAGATACAAGAATGTTGAAATCATTTACCTAGTGACTGAAATTAAAAAGTGAAAGGAAATTTCATGGTTTTAGAGCTCATCTCAAAAGAAATGGAATAGTGTCTTTTCTCATTCATTTCATATTTCTATTAATGCAAATAAAATGCTTTTATGATGTAGTACCATTCTTGAGAAGTAAAATTATATTCAAATATAGCATATTTCATCTCTACAAAATATGTGATATATAGGTTTAGTGTAGTGATTTTAAATCATAGAAACTGAAATATTTAATCACAACTCCTGGGAAGCATTCTCAGTCCATGTTGAACCATTCGATGAACTATCATGTCATTATTTCAAAAGTGCACTGCCATTTGATGCGAGTTTTGGGTCGTGAAGACATAATATTGATAATAATTATGATGATAATTATGGTTAAGTTTCCAGTTTTCTTGCTTTTTAGCTTTAGTCTCTTGAGCTTGTCCCTAGGATAATCAGGCACACAACTCCCAGAGCAATATAAGTTGCAGGACACCAGGAATAAAATATCTAGATTCAACGCGAGCCCTGTGGAACACCTTGGAGATGTGCCTCGGGGTGCTGTAACCTTGAATTCTTTATACATATCCCTGTTGTTGTGCCGAGTGCATTGGAGAGCAGTTATTGTGTCTCTTCCTTCTTCTCTATACCTTTCACCCTCCTAATGTATATTATTGGAAACTATAACTATTCTGTTACGATTTTCTTAGGTTACGGGACTTAGAAGGCATTGGCAAATCACTGAAGTACTACAGAGATACCTATCACTCCTTAGAGGACTGGATCCAACAAGTTGAAATTACTCAGAGAAAGATTCAGGAAAATCAGCCTGAAAATAGTAAAACCCTAGCCACCCAATTAAATCAACAGAAGGTATGTAAACACAATTCCTCGTGCTAAGGTTGTACCTGCATTTGCTCACTAGTGACCCTTACCTGCCTTTCCCTTGTTAAAAGAAAAAGCCAGCAGCTATTTGGAAGAAGGTGAGGAATAAATCATAAATATTAAAATCCTGCAATCCAAACTTATGTATGAGGGGAGACTCAAAAGAAATCGGAATTATCTTCTGGAGGGCAAGCCCCTCATAGTACAGCTTCCCCTGCTAGGTGAGTGTTCTAGGGACCCGTCTGTATCAGTGCCCCAGTGAACCCATCAGGGGCATTGTTGTGAGAGGCCACATTCAGCCTTTGCATTTCCTTTGATGACTCTTTCAACACGTTCGCCCATTACATGACGGGTGATTTACGAGTACACATGCCCACATTGCGTTTGAGTGTTTAGCAGTTTTTGGCCAAAAACAGCATGAACCCCATGCCCCCCGCCCCGCCCCATTCACCAGATCTTGGCCCAAAGCAACTTTTTTTTTGTTTGTTTCCCTGGGTGAAAAAAGTCCTCAAAGGAAAACATTTTGCCCATTTGGAAGAGGTGAAACAAAAAATGGCAGAAGCACTAAAAGATACAAAAATCAATGACTGTTCAAAAACTGTTTTGAGCAGTGGAAAAAAATGTCTTGATAGGTATATTGTACCAAATGGGGAGTACTTTGAAGGTGACTGAGGGTTAAATGTTAAGAATAAATATGCAATTTTTTATAAATAAATCCAGTTTTTTTGGATCTTCTCTTTATATAACATACTTTGATTTCTTGGAAATTATATTTGAAAGCATAAGGAATAAGAAGGTAACACATTGGGGCAATTTTCAAATTCTTAATGATCATTTAATCATAGGTATGGAAATCTCTTTGGCACTTAGCTGGTCACAATAGTTTTGTGGAATCCTAAATAAATGAAAATGGTTAGTGGTAGGAAATTAAACAGCCACATTTGACAGAAAGTTCAATGCTTTGAGATTTTTTTTCTGTCTTGATGGGCCAGTAATTTCTAGCTCTTTTTTGATCAGAAATAGGTAGGGGCCAAGGGCTTCAAGTCTACTTTTGGATAATTTCTATGAAGTTTAATAATTTCTGTTTTGGAAGCTCCATGTGGATAGGTCACTTATATAGATTATTCCAGAAGTTTGTGACTTACCCATAAGACATGTTACATATTTTGTGCTAAGGGCTAAGGAACTATAGTATTAAATTATGTGAATATTTCTTAGTTCCTAAACATTTTAAGTAGTTCAATAGCATGGAAATTCCTTGCCATTTTTCTTTTAAATTGTGTATATTTATAGATGCTGGTGTCAGAAATAGAAATGAAACAGAGCAAAATGGATGAGTGTCAAAAATATGCAGAACAGTACTCAACTACAGTGAAGGTAAGAGGATTCAGTTTCTTGCCTCAAATTTAATATTTGGTTATGTGATTCTACGCTGAACTTTTTAAAACCTTTGCGAGTCATTTCACTCGGTGTTAAAACGTGGAAACAGAGAGCCCTGGCCAGCTTGGTTGGAGCATCGTCCTGTATACCGAAAGTTTGCTGGTGTGATCCCCGGTTGCCATGCATCTGGCAGGCAACCGATTGATGTTTCTCTCTTACATTGATGTTTCTCAGTCTCTCTCCCCTCCTCTCTCTTTAAAATTCATAAAACATTTCCTTGATTGAGAATTAAAACAAAAAAGTGAAAACAGGGAACCTTTATTTGAAACTTTTTGACACCTATCTAATGATTCTTTGAAATCCGAGTCGCACGACACCTCCCAGTTTGTTCATTTTCTCCATGTCACACGTTACGTGCACTCACACCCCTCCACACACATAAGAAAACCGGAGCTCTGCAATTCATTTTACTTTATACTTCCTCCCTCCTTCCCTCACCCTTGATCTCTCTCTCTCCCCTTTCTTCAACAATGCTAGAGTATTCCATGAAAACACCTTGAACTTTTTGAGTTTTCATGTTTTTTGAAGTCTTTAATAATATATCCACTTTAGCCATCCTGATGCACAGTGCAGTTACCTAGCTAGAAGAAAGGGAGGCTGGGTGTAAGGAGCATATTGTACTAAATGTTTCCACGAGCAACTAAAGAGATGTAGGAACATTCCTGACCACCCTAAATGTTTCTGATTTTTATTGCCAGGTTGCGAACATCTCTGGATCGGATAGATTACTTTCTAAAAGTGTTGTTTTGTAATATTTTCTTTGAAGTTATTCAGTGAAACTAACTTTCAGTTTGGACACTTTAGCACTTTGCTTTACTTTAGTTTAATCTTACTGACTCCTTTACCCAGGACTACGAATTACAGACAATGACCTACAGGGCCATGGTAGATTCACAACAAAAATCTCCAGTGAAACGCCGGAGAATGCAGAGCTCCGCAGATCTCATTATTCAAGAGGTAATAGAAGTACAATAGAGAAGGGATGGAGTGTTAAAGAAACAAGACTTTAAAAACTTATATATTTGTATTGTAAAATATACATAATGGGAGATTTACCATTTTAACCTTTTTTAACTGTACAATTCAGTGGCATTCTGTACTTTCACAGTGTTGTGCAGCCTTGACCAGTAACCATCTCCAAAAACTTTTCATCATTCCAAAAAGAAACTTTCTACCTATAAATTACATTTTATTAAGTTTTTTAAAAAAAACCCTTTGAAAATCTTTATTTGGGGTTAATTATTAATTGCAGATTATAATAAATATACTTCCTGATGAAATTTAGAAGAGAATTGCCATTTAGTATGGCTTGCACAACAGTAATAAGTTCATTGCAGTCATCATTATTGGGGAGTTGTATACTTTGCTGCCAGAGAGCCTAATTAATATTGTAATCATTACTTAACATTTATTCTACTCATTCAGGGTATCTGGAGGTTATGTTTTTATTATTTTTTTCCCTACTTGTAGTTCATGGACCTACGGACACGATACACTGCTCTGGTTACCCTCATGACACAATATATTAAATTTGCTGGTGATTCACTGAAGAGGCTAGAAGAGGAAGAGGTAACCTTTAAGTATGAACAGCTAACTAAAAGGGAAGTTTATAGCATGGTTTGGAAAAACAAAAAGGGTTTTATGATAAATTTACATGGTTGATAGCTGATGCGTAAGTATTTAATTATAAAATTAAAATGGAAAAGAATAGAGGCTTAGGGTTTTTTAACTTGTATTTAAGGTTTTCCCAAATAGAAAACAATGTTTTTATTTTCAATGTAGGACTCTAATATGATAGGGTTAATGTCTTAAGTGGTTCTACTTAAATTATGAAACGTTGACACTGGCAGAATTTTTCTCAGTTTTCTCACAGATGAGAAGTATAGTTCTTTGAAGTATAGTTACTACTGTTATAATGTCTGCAGAAATACTGTATGAACACATTTGTTTATAAATTAACTTACATCTTCAAAAATTTAAAACATAAAAGCCATTAATTTAGAAGTAGTAAATGTTTGTACAAAACGATAGTACTTTTTAAGAACTGTGGAGTTTTTTTGTTTTTATTTTTAACCAAAAAGATATGGTATATAATTAAAAGACTGTTTAAGTATCAATCTAATTTTGAGAGATTCTTTGGCTTGGATTCTGCATTTTAAAATATATATTCACAAATAGAGTAAGGAGTTATTTATGAAAATATCTTGTTATAATAGGCTGCTGTATATACTTTTGAAGAGATTATACTCTGCTTTATCATCTTGGTATGCTTCCTATTCCTAACCTCAGAACAGACAAAAATAGTATACTGAATGCTAAAATTATTAAATTGTCTGGCACTAGTCATTTTTAAATTAGACTGTTGTTGAAATTCTGAAGATGGTTATACTTAGTATAACTGTGCGTATAATGAGAGAACCAAAACAGTAGTAAATATTAAGTAGATGTTACTTTCTTAGTTTCTAAAAATGTGACTGCTTTTGTAAACTATTTTAGTCTGTTCACTGTTAATGGTTTTCTGCAACTAAATCACTAACATAGCTAATTGCAAGTCTTTATAACTAGCTTCCTTTGTGCTTAGTAAGGAGAACCAGAATAGTTGTGACCATCCAAATAATTGGCATATACCTCTCATTTATGAAGGAACATCCATAATTTTTATATTTTGACTTTTTGAGAGAGATAGTTCCATTTAAATGGCATACAGGTCTTTTAAATTGTATTTTTGGTAGTTAAATTTAAGTAAAATAATTTAAGTCCTTTTCCTTTTTTATAATATATGTCTTATTGCACGTATACAAGCCACTTTGCTCAGTTTATATAATGAGGTAGAATACTAATGATAGAACCAAATGATAATTTCCACAAAGCCTGACTATGTGCAAATTATGCTTGTCCTCCTTTGAAACATAAAGGAATTATAGAGAATTGGAAGTCAAAACAATATAGATGATGCACATACTATAATGTAAAATAGATTTTAAAAAATTCCTAAATAAAAATCCACCACTGAAGGATTATATTAATGGAACATAAAAGGTGTATTTTATAAAAGATATGTAGCTTAACTTTCAGGCTCCAAAGAATAGTGTTTCTGAAACTAAGTCTGTGAAGATACACATGAGAAACCTTGGTCTGGGATAGAATTTTCCATAATAAACATGAAATCAAAAAGGGATGCAAGTGAATTTCAGAAGATACTATCATATTAGAAATGAAAGTAGAGTGCCTATAATGGCTATTAGATTGATAAAGAGGTTTTTTTTTTTATCTCTGCCTTGAGAGCAAAGTATATTAAATATTAATTGCTGAAATTAAAGGACAGCATATCTCCTTGGGGAAGAGTGAAAGAAAACAGGAGGAAGTTATTTTTATATGAATAAGCTTGAAATCTATAAGAAAGCAAATTAGCAATAGGACTAAGTTATTTCTGGTAACTTTTCTAGTATTTGCTAAAAAATTCGGAGTATCTAGACAATGTGAGATTGTAAACAATCAATAAAATTACTTTAAGATACTGAGGGCTCAACACTTTTTTTTTCTGAGAGAACTTTTAATTTTTTAAACCTTAGAACATATCTAAGAAAAAAAGGCTCAAAACTTCTTAGCAATAACCAACTTTAAAAGGGGCTTTGGTAAAGAATTGAGAAAGACCCTATTAGAAATAAACTACTCAAAAATATTGAAAATTTAATCTGATTAAATGCTTAAGTGTCACTGAGAGTTGACCCTGACAACAAAATAGAGTGCCAGCACTAAGTATTGCAGGCTGCAATGAGATTTGTTTAATACGAATTCTTACTTAAACCACACTTAGGTTAGCAAAGGAAGCAACTGAAATTTTTGTCAGAATGACCGAGGTCCAAGAAATTAGAGGAAGGAAAATAATATATATGGTCTATAATGTAAATTAAATTACTGAAATTTAATAAAGCTTCTCAATTTTAAAAAATCTGCTCTCTAAAATAATTTCTCTACTCTTTTTTAAACTGTTTATAATTACGATTTTGAGTTGATGATATGAAACTTAACGACTTTATGGTATTGATAAAGAGAAATCAAATTGTAGTAAAAACTAGCCCTGATCATGTAGCTCTGTAGTCAATGCAAAGTGTACTCCTCCCAGCTGAGAGTGATTTTTATCATTAACAAAGTTAAAAAATCATACATTTTATTTTATACATTGAAGCTGAATCCCTAAATGTATTTTAAAAAGCATTTACATTTAACAAATATCTTTGTATTTATGGAGTATCTAAAGGTATTTGCCAAGGTGGATTTGTATGAGGCATGTCAGTAACAAGAGCAACAAAATCTGTGAGTATGTGAAGCGCTTCTTTTCTAAAGCCACCAGGGACTGTAGCTGCCTTTGCATTAGCAATTCTGATTATAATTGTCATGATATGGCAATATGAACAAGTAAGAAATTTGACTTTAGAAATGACAAGTTTTTGTATAATTTTCCTCCTTCCCCATGTTAAGTATTATTTCCTGATTTGGCTCTCGGTTCCAAGGTTCTATATTTTGTTACTTTAACCATAAAACAGAGAGATGTAAATATTTTTAATTTCCATTGGGCTAGATATCAAAAACTAAATTCTTTAATATCATTCGGTTTCTGTATATTGTATTTTCTTATCAGCCTGGACTAAGTGGTGTGCGAGAGCAGAAGGAGCACTGTGATAGTTTTCAAAATTATTTAACCTCCTGTACCTCAGTTTCCTCATTTGTAAGCTCTATGTTTTGGAAGGTCCCTTCATGCTATACAATCCTGAGATAGCTAATTTTTACGACTAAATTATTTCTGAGAGATCCAAAAAAAAAAAAAAGATTCTTTTGTTTAGAAAACCCATTAGGAAGGGAAGGGTTTTTGTCTTCTCCTTTTGCTACCTGAAGCTTCCTCTCTGAAGAAGGTGGTGGTGGCGGTGGTGGTGGCGGCGGTGGTGACAGTGCTTGTTCTGTGTTTCGGCTCACTTGTTTTTGTAAGTACTTTTCTGGGCCTGGCTTCAGATTTTTAAAGATAAATTGGAGTAGAACAGGCATGACACTTTTAAACATCTCTTGTAGATGAAAAGGTGTAAGGAGACCTCTGAACATGGGGCATATTCAGATCTGCTGCAGCGCCAGAAGGCAACAATGATTGAGAATAGTAAACTTACAGGGAAGATAAGTGAACTGGAGAAAATGGTAGCTGAACTAAAGAAACAAAAGTCCCAAGCAGAGGAAGAACTTCCGAAGTTCAAGGAGGCTGCAGAAAATGAACTGAGAAGGCAGCAGCGAAACGTGCAGGACATAGCTCTGCAGAAGATCAGGGCCGAGAGTGAGGCGAAACAGTGCCGCAGGGAGCTGGAGAGCATCGTGCGGGAGAAGGAGGCTGCGGAGCGGGAGCTAGAGCGCGTGAGGGGGCTCACGGCTGAGGCCGAGGCCAGGAGGGTGGCCGTGGAGGAAAACCTCCGCAAATTCCGGAGCCAGTTAGAGGAAAACACGTTTACCAGAAGAACCCTGGAAGATCACCTAAAAATAAAAGATTCGAGTCTCAGTGACTTGGAGCAACAAAAGAATAAGTTAATGGAAGAATTAAGAAGAAAGAGAGACAATGAAGAAGAACTCTTGAAGCGGATAAAGCAGATGGAAAAAGATCTGACATCTCAAAAGCAGATAGCAGAGCAACAGCTGAAAGAAAAGCAGAAAATTGAATTGGAAGCCAGGAGGAAAATAACTGAGATTCAGTATTCATGTAGGGAGAGTACGCTGCCCACGTGTGCTTTCCCAGAGAAAGAGCAGGACAAACAGAAGGCAGAAGAACTCAAGCAGCAGGTACACGAGCTGGTAACCGCCAACAGAAAGGCCGAGAAAGACATGAGAGAACTCAAGTATGAACTCAGTGCCCTCCAGCTTGAAAAGACCTCATCTGAGGAAAAGGCTCGCTTGCTAAAGGAAAAACTAGATGAAACAAATAATACGCTAAGGTGCCTTAAGTTAGAGTTGGAAAGGAAGGATCAGGTAGAGGAAGGGTATTCTCAGCAGCTCAGAGAACTGGGACGGCAGTTGAACCAAACCACGGATAAAGCTGAAGAAGTCATGCAAGAAGCCAATGATCTTAAGAAAATAAAGCACAACTATGAGTTAGAATTAGAATCTCTTCAGCAGGAAAAAGGGAAACTGCAAAGAGAAGTAGACAGGATCACCAGGACACATGCGATAACTGAGAGGGATATTCAGCATTTAAATTCACAAGTGAATTCTTTTCAGAATGAAAAGGAATTCTCTAATGAAAGAATACAGTTCTGCCAGAGAAAATCAGATCATCTAAAAGAACAATTTGAGAAAAGCCATGCACAGTTGCTTCAGAATATTAAAGCTGAAAAAGAAAATAATGATAAAATCCAAAAGCTTAAGGAAGAATTGGAGAAAAGTAATAAATGTGCAGAAATGTTAAAGCAAAAAGTAGATGAGCTTAGTAGGCAGAATAATGAAACCAAGTTAGTGATGCAAAGAATTCAGGCAGAATCAGCCAATGTGGTTTTAGAGAAACAAGCAATCCAGCAAAGATGTGAAACACTGAAAATTCAGGCAAATGGTTTTAAAGAACAGCTACGCAACACAAATGAACACTTGCATAAACAGACAAAAACGGAGCATGATTTCCATAAACGAATTAAATGCCTAGAAGAAGATCTGGCCAAAAGTCAAAACTTAGTAAGTGAATTTAAGCAAAAATGTGACCAGCAGAACATTATCATCCAGAATACTGAGAAAGAGGTTAGAAATCTGAATGCCGAGCTGAATGCTTCCAAAGAGGAGAAGCGACGGGGCGAGCAGAAAGTGCAGCTACAGCAAGCTCAGGTGCAAGAGCTAAATAGCAAGCTGAAAAAGGTCCAAGACGAACTGTACTTAAAGACCATAGAGGAACAGATGACGCACAGAAAGATGGTCCTGTTTCAGGAAGAATCTGATAAATTCAAACGTTCCGCAGAGGAGTTTCGGAAAAAGATGGAAAAATTAATGGACTCCAAAGTCATCACTGAAAATGACATTTCAGGCATCAAGCTTGATTTTGTGTCTCTTCAGCGGGAAAACTGCAGAGCTCAAGAGAATGCTAAGCTCTGTGAAACAAATATTAGAGAACTCGAAAGACAGCTTCAACAATATCGTGAGCAAATCCAACAAGGGCGGAATGTGGAAGCAAATAATTACCAAAAATGTCGGAAACTTGAAGAGGAGCTGGTAGCCCAGAAACGCGAAGTTGAAAACCTGAAGCAAAAAATGGATCAACAGATAAAAGAACAGGAACATCAATTAGTTTTGCTCCAGTGTGAAATCCAAAAAAAGAGCCTAGCCAAAGACTGTACCTTCAAACCAGATATTGAGGTGGCTGTGAAGGAGTGTCAACACTCTGGAGACCTCTCCTCTAGGAACACGGGGCAGTCTCACCCAGCGGCCCAATCTCCCCTGTTGAGATGGACTCAGGAACCACAGCAGTCGGAAGAAAAATGGCAACATCGGGTTGTTGAAAAAAAGGACGTCCAGTGCTGGCCATCAGGGGCTGCACTGGAGAAAGAGAAAAGCCAGCAGTGCTACTCTGAGTATTTTTCTCAAACAAGCACCGAATTGCAAATAACTTTTGATGAGAAAAACCCTAGTTCCAGATTCTCAGGAATAGAGAAGATAAGAGATCAAGGTCTGTACAATTCCAGACAACCTGTTAGATACCAAGATGACAAATGTGAAGTGGACCTGGTGAAGCTTTTGGCACCATTAGAGGTATAATGTGGGTTGTGAGACCCTATCCGCTACCTATGTTCAGTTTCCTCTCTTGTTTCCTTTCGCTGCTAGGCCAAATTTAAAAAAAAAATAATGTGAAATGTGATTGGCTCTTTGTCATTCTGACAAAAAAAAAAATGCTATTATTTTCTAGTGATTTATTTGAATCTTTAATACAAATTATCAGTCTTTAAGCGTTTGAGATTACACACACAGATGTAATGGTTATATTGTTATATCTACAGGATTATATTCTGAAAAAAATGCCCATTAAAAACCTAGAAAACTAGAAAAAAAACTGGAAAACCAAGCAATAAGAAACCTTAATTTCTAACATGTTCTCTGGACAAATTTCGCCTCAGTCTTTTTTTTTAATTGAATGTATTGAGGTGACATTGGTTAATAAAATTACAGGTTTGGGGTGTTCAGTTCTATAATGCATCATCTCTATTTTGTATTGTGTGTTCACCACCCCAAGTCAAGTCTCCTTTCATCACCATTTATCCCCCTTTTACCCTATCCTTTCTCCCCTCACTGCCTTTTCCCTTTGATAATCATCAAACTGCTGTCTATGAGGTATTTTTTTTTCTCAATGCTTTCACCTTCATACTGTTTTAATGCCTTAATTATCATCTAAAGTAAGCTTCAGACTCTCAAAATATACTACTTGTTCCTGAACACTCTTTGGCCTGAAATTTTTCTTCTCTTTACTTCTCTCATCTTTATTATTCTAGGAATTATATTTGGATTAAGAATGGGCAAAGTGACATAACGTTCTTTAGATGACTTTTAATGCCTTATAAATTCCTGTTACAGATAGCTAAGAACAAGCATTATGACATGCATACAGAAGTCACAACATTAAAACAAGAGAAGAACCCATTTTCCAGTGCTGAAGAATGGATGTTTGGACTCAAGAGAGGCGATTTTCTTAAGAAAGGCTTAGAACCAGAGACCTCCCAGAACTTAAATGGCGATCTTGCATGTTCGGTTAGGGATGATGAATTTGCATTCCAAGGGCTCCGGCACACTGTGACTGCCAGGCAGTTGGTTGAAGCTAAGCTTCTGGACATGAAAACAATCGAGCAGCTGCGACTCGGTCTGAAGACTGTTGAAGAAGTTCAGAAAACTCTTAGCAAGTTTTTGAGGAAAGCCACCTCAATTGCAGGGCTTTACCTAGAATCCACAAAGGAAAAGATTTCATTTGCCTCAGCCGCCAAGAAAATCCTAATAGACAAAATGATGGCCTTGGCATTTTTAGAAGCTCAGGCTGCAACAGGTTTTATAATCGATCCCATTTCAGGTCAGACATATTCTGTCGAAGATGCAATCCTTCATGGACTTGTTGACCCTGAGTTCAAAATTAGGCTCCTTGAGGCAGAGAAGGCAGCCCTGGGATATTCATATAATTCTAAGACATTGTCAGTGTTTCAGGCTATGGAAAACAGAGTGCTTGACAGACAAAAAGGTAAACATATCCTGGAGGCCCAGATTGCCAGTGGGGGCATCATTGACCCTGTGAGAGGCATTCGAGTGCCCCCAGAAGTTGCTCTGCAGCAAGGCTTGTTAAATAATGCCATCCTACAATTTTTACACGAGCCATCAAGCAACACAAGAGTTTTTCCTAACCCTAATAACAAGCAAGCTCTGTATTACTCAGAATTACTGCGAATGTGTGTATTCGATGTAGATTGCCAGTGCTTTCTGTTTCCATTTGGGGAGAGGAACCTTTCCAATCTCAATGTATCAAAAACTCATAGGATTTCTGTGGTAGATACTAAGACAGGAGCAGAACTGACTGCCTACGAGGCTTTCCAGAGAAGCCTAATCGAAAAAAGTACGTATCTTGAGCTCTCAGGGCAGCAATACCAGTGGAGGGAAGCCACATTTTTTGAATCCTATGGGAACCCTTCTCACATGCTGATTGATACTAAAACAGGATTACAGTTCAACATTGATGAGGCTGTGGAGCAGGGAACAGTTGACAAAGCCTTGGTCAAAAAGTACCAGGAAGGCCTCATCACGCTTACAGAACTTGCTGATGCTTTGCTGAGCCAGTTAGTTCCCAAAAAGGATTTGCATAGTCCTGTTGCAGGGTATTGGCTGACTTCTAGTGGAGAAAGGATCTCTGTCCTAAAGGCCTCCCGCAGAAATCTGATTGATCGGATTACTGCCCTCCGATGTCTTGAAGCCCAAGTCAGCACAGGGGGCATAATTGATCCTATTACTGGCAAAAGGTACCGCGTAGCTGAAGCTTTGCATAGAGGCCTAGTTGATGAAGGGTTTGCCCAGCAGCTGCGACAGTGTGAATTAGTGATGACAGGGATGAATCATCCCGTCAGGAACAAAGCCATGTCAGTGGTGGAAGCTGTGAATGCAAATATCATAAGTAAGGAAATGGGAATCAGATGTTTGGAGTTTCAGTACTTGACTGGGGGGTTGATAGAGCCACAGGTTCACTCCCGGTTGACAATAGAAGAGGCTCTCCAAGTCGGTATTATAGATGTCTTCCTTGCAACTAACCTCAAAGATCAAAAGTCATATGTCAGAAATATAATATGCCCCCAAACAAAAAGAAAGTTGACCTATAAAGAAGCCTTAGAAAAAGCTGATTTTGATTTCCACACAGGACTTAAACTCTTAGAAGTATCTGAACCCTTGATGACAGGGATTTCTAGCCTCTATTATTCTTCCTAATAGGGCATGTTGAATAACTTCACTCAGGAGAAGTGCTGTCTAGTTCATGTGATCGGTCCAGAACAGGATGATGTCAGTTAAATGTACAGTCTAGTAATTGTGTCACATACTCAAAGCAGTATTTATTCCTGGAGGGTTGGAAATAGCTGACTGTTCAGAAAAGAGAATAATTTTTAAACTGAAAATAGCAAAAGATTTACTGTTCTTAAAAACAGTTTCATTTAGCTTCGAAATTAGTTCTTTCAGTCTTGCTCACACTAAAATAAAGGTATTTTACCAAGAATACAGCATAAGCTTGATGAACTCCAACTGGTTCAGAGCATCCTTTCTTCAGAACTCTGTCACTGAAGAGATCTAGCATGGTATTAGGGTTTCCCTTTATTAAATGATCCCTTACACTCACTGAAAGAGCACTTCAAAAAGCACCATGGAACCAAAGAGAGGGCTGTATGTTCTTTCCCAGCATCCCTGAAGCTAGTGTTTTAGACTGGCTTGAAAAATGAAAAAGTTTTTAGTTTTTCTTTATGTAGTCACATTCTTTACATATTAAATGTTTACCACAACCTTGCATTTCTAGTTAGACCTGGTGATTAATGGATTGTGTGTTGGAAGAGGGGGAAAGATTTTTTTCATTCTATGTATTTTTCAAAAGTGTGCATGCATTCTCTGTTCTTTTGGCTTTCCATTGTCTTATATGGTACTTTCCTGTCAAGACAATTGTATTTGTAATGCTAATGCAAAGGCAGCAATTCAGACATTCTCTAGTGCTTCATTAATAAAATCACAGTTTTGTGTTGTTGTTGTTTTTTAAAATTTGTCATACTGATAGACCAGCTGGGAGGTTAAAGAATGTTTGTGACAGCTTCCTTTGTTACCATAAACATTTCGGAAGTACATCTGCTATGTGATGTGGTAAACATTGCTAAGTAAGTGAATAAAATATTTCAGTAACTTTTGTGTGATGAAAACCTTTCTACACTTTGTTTTCTGTGGAGACATCAGTTTCATAGCTCTGTCATTTACTGGAATGTATCTTTTTTTACTGCTCACACCTGTCAGAAGTCACTGGAAGAAGAAAAGAAAGAGCATGTTGAAAAAGCCAAAGAATTACAGAAATGGGTATCAAATATCAGCAAGACATTGAGAGATGGAGAGAAGGCTGGAAAATCTCCCTTCTCTAAGCAAAAGGTATTCACCGAGGGCCTGGTTAATAATAATAACAGTGGATAGAATTTACTGAGATGATACAGTCCACCTAAAATATGCTTAATTCTTTACTTTAATCCCCCTCTCCATTTTTATAGACAGTTATAATGAGGATCAGAAAGGTTGAGTCACTTGCCCAGTGGATCACAGCGTGCGGCAGGCAGAAGAAGGTGTTTTCTGATTCCAAAGCCTGAACTGTATATATTAGTCATATTATTAGTAAACTAATATCTTGTGCTGCTTTTCCAGCATAACAATAGTTAGATCTGCTTCCTGATTACTAAGATGAGGGTTGCCGAAGAGCAGGGACATCCTGTTTTGTGCCCAGAATAATTCCATGCACTCCGTATCACAAATGTATGTAGTCTCATTCTTAACAAATGTAAACGGAACTTTCAAGAGTTACAAAAATGCAAACTAGGGAAAACATTTTTCATGATTGAGTTTAGTTGTGCATTTCTGGACCATTTCTGTTCTATGAAGAAGTATTCTCCAGTTAGTCACTGGAAATTGTAGGTTCTTTCCCTTACCTAGGTGAGTTATTTAGTTCTGTGGATTATCTTCTGTACCCCAGCTTTGGCAGGAGCTGGATAGCTCCAGCTCCTGAGATGTTAGTGCTCCATGCCATCTGTCAGACTGCCTCCACTCGAAGCCCTGAGGCCATAGGTCTAAATTCCAGTATTGCTGCTGCTGCTCGTGATAGCACAAGAATTGCAGCTGCGTTTTTAAAAATTTCCACTAACTTAAGCAACATTTTTGAAAACTTCCTACACTGCCCCCCTGTCCCTGTCTAACCCTTGGAAACTTTAGGGGCTGTTGTTAACTATCATTAGCTTCCCTTGCTAGCTCTGCATCAGTACTCACTTGTCATCAATTGATACTGTTGACGTAATTATATAGGGGGAACTTCAGTGTCTTGCCTAATTCTCCCTATGATATAAGGCAGATGTAATTCTTTATCTAGGGCACCCTCTTGATGTTTACAGACCTTTATTTCCATTGAATAATTCACTCACAGTCTTACATACTATGTTTCATAAAGTGTGCAAGAAAGAAGCTGGAAGGCAATTACGTTTGGTGCAAAACCATCAAAGTACTGGTATACATATATTTAGTTTAAAATATCTTTTTTCCTTGTCCCCCACCCCTTGTCAAATAAGAAAAGAAATAAAATAGGGACAACAGCTTAGCAAGGATATCTTGGGAGAACAAGTTTCATTTGAGAAATGTGGTTTATAAACCATTGGTATTTTCTCATTCTGTAGTTTTAAATTCTTCAAAATTTTACTAGACCAGTTTTAGACCCAGTGGGCATAAAGTAGATACTTTTTAAATGAAGATCATGGCCTAAATTATAAATCTCTAGTAACACTTGATAAAGGAATTAAAGGCAATTTGATGTGAATAATAAATGTCATTCAAAATATCAATATGGCCTCATTATTACCTGTAACCATGAAAAGTAGACTTTAAATGGACTCTAAATAGAATATATCAGGGGCAAGATACTTTCTCATTGGCTCATCATTAACTCTCATTTCTGCTCATTTAAAAGAATGGCAGTTAACTTCTGATATTAGGTATTCAGAATGATATACCGAGGAATTCGGAGGGCGTGTTACTTGCTCTCCTCAAACAGATCAGTTTTATTCCTCTGACCATCCTGAGCAACTTTCACAACTGAGTCTTTGCAATCAAAATTAGTTACTCTTGATCTGCAGACATACAGAGTAAACTATCACTTTAAGTTTTTCAAAAGGAGCATTGTATTAAGGAGCTTGGGAGAAGGAAGATACACGGCGGGAGCGGTGCTCTCCGTTCACGTAATTTCGGAGCAGCATTGGGCCAGTGCTGAGTCTCTGGCCACCTGGGATGTCACGGCAACTGTGATTCATGGTAGATCTGTGACAAATGCAAGAGACATACAACGCTGCATTACTGTTTCCTCATGAAATAATAAGGCTTTCCTTAATCATTCATTCTAAATACAAAGTACTCCTTTTATCCAGGCCCAGAGACTGATGATAAGTAATGGGTTATTACTTGGGTCACCCTGAAAACAGACATCATTTGGGTCTTGAACACTTGATTTGTTTTTAAAAATTACTGTTGGTTAGTTTCTATGAGGGCAGAATTTGAATGTGTTTTTCATACCTTGCAGATTTCCAGTGAAGAAATATTAACCAAGAAGGAACAGTTATCTGAGGCACTTCAGACTATGCAGCTGTTTTTGGCTAAACATGGAGACAAGTATGTTGGTTTTCATTAATCTTTTATTCAGTGTAGGAAAGTGGTCTTAAAAATGTTCAGGAAAATAGAAGATGGTAAATTTTATTTGAGATTTTTAAAATGAAAGTCAATCACTAATTTACTTAGTAATGTAATAACATAAGATTATAAATTTAGCAATTTAAGTAATTGTCATTTTTAGTCACTTTAGTCTGTTTACCAAAAGTCTGAAAGGTACTTATTATCCCCATATATTACTGATAAGAAATCAGGCTCAGAGAGGTTAAGGATTAATAACTAGTGAGTTGTGAAGATTCCAAGCCAAATCTTAATATAAGTAGCACTGTCTGAGATGTGTTTTTTTGAAAATAGGTGTAAATATAATCTTCACTTTCTTAAATATATGTAAGTACTTCCTGAGACCTGAAATGACTCTTGCAAAGTCAAGTCATTCAGGTCTTGTGGCTTATACTCCAGTACTCTTTCATTTCATCCTATGGAGGACTGGATTAAGGCAGAAAAAAAGGGCATGACAGAGGAAAAGGGGAAAAAGATAGGGAGGTAGATGAATAAAGTAGGGCAGAGGAAAAAAGGCAGAATGGTAGGCTGTCCCATGCAGAAGCAGTGAGACTGAGCACAGGCAAGCCTCCACCAATGGATATAGGCCAGGGCGTTTCCTTATGGCCCCATCACTCCCTCCGGGAGAGCAGGTTAGTATGAGGGGCGCCAAAAAAATTGTATGAATACATTCTTCATGTTCTTAGCTGGAGCCCTGATTTCTCGTATTTTGGTCCTACTTTTTGCAGCAAGGCACTTCATATAATTCAGCTAATAGCTCAGGCAGGGAAGGAATCTACCCTTTTCTTAAACCCATTTTGACTGTCTGCTTTAGGATTATTCCAGAATGATTTTATATTATGCCTTAGAGAATCAGGTTAATTTCCTCTCATTCATCCTTCATCTTAAGTAAGTTTCATCTTGAGTAATGGTACCGCATTGTCCCTTTTCCATGTCGGGACTAACAATGCTAACTTTCCCTCTATCAGACAACAGCTATTGTTATTTTAGAAATTTGTATATGCTAGAGAGGTACTGATATTTTAGTTCACACCCTTTTCTTCAGTCTCTTTTTTTAGGCAAGAGAAGGAATCCTAAAGGTGTTTAGGGCCATCCTTAATTTTCATATACATTCATTCTAAGACTTGAGTAATCTGAGGTTATATTAAGAGGTTATATTTATTTTATGATTATATACTTATTTAGAAAAGTATTTTACAATATCATTGAGCCTAATACATCATTTTTATCACTAGAAGACTTGCGCTCCTCATTTCATACTTTCTGGTTATTTTAGAATGACAGATGAAGAAAGAAATGAATTGGAAAAACAATTAAAAACTCTTCAAGAAAGTTATAATTTATTTGGCGAATCTCTGAAAAAACTACAAGAATCAGAAACTGTAGGAGATGTAAAGGTAGAGGAGAAGGTAATATTAAAACATGAAGCTATTTCAAGATTCTTCATTTTATTGCATGATTGTAGAAATGTATGCCAGTGGTAAAAAAAATTACCCTGAGTTGTGTACATGGAAAAAAATGTGGAATTTATTTAAGTCTTTGGAGATTTCAGTGTTGTTTATCAAATGCAATATTACACTTGCTCTCATCAGTTTCTGTGACATCTTAATCTCTGCTTGCATGGTAAAAGAAAAGAATCATTCATTTTTCTAACTCTTCTCTTTAAAAGCCATTCTCCTACTGCTACATTAGGTATTTAATTATGTAAATGTGATATTATAAAATAGCCTGTGAGTCACCTCTGCAGGTGACATTGGAGTGTTAAGGGATTTTTTTTGATTTTCAGAGATATTATGGGATTTATTTGAGTAACCCTGGGCCATATGTTATAATGAGGATGCACTAGCATCTTCTTAAAATATAACAGAAATTGCACAAAATTTGGCCTTTCCTTAAGCTTTTAAAACTTGATAGTACATATTCACAGTATTCAATATTAAAAAAGTTATCTCTCTATTCAATTCCCTTACTCCCTGGAGTACTTTACATACTATTTGTCTCATTTGGGGTTTGCAACAATTTTTCCGGTTCATTATTTTTTGACTGGGAAGAAATCTGTATGCTGTAAACATCAATAGCATGGGGTTTGACACTCTCTTTCGTGTTAGTAGACTAATCTCACCCAATTGCAGAAAGCATGGTTTGCCTTCTGGGTATGTGTTCTGTTTTCTCACTGTCATCATTTACTCTATTGTGTCTTCACTAACCTTGTTAATGTACACAATATTAAGTTTTCAATTCACAGATGCATGTTGTTTTCAAAGCTTTTATCATATCCTGTGCTGTTGAATAGATCACTGACATAGATCACTTGTGCATTTGAGCTGCCTAACATTCACAACATTGCCGCGCCTTGGTAAGTAGAGGATTTTTATGTTGAAGTGTGCTATTTATTTTTAAAAAATGCACACCAAGTTTCATGAACCTCTGCCCACCCTTGAATCCCAGACTGACCTGAGAATTTTGTATTTTCCTTTCAGCTGGATAAAGTGATTGCAGGCACCATTGATCAGACAACTGGAGAAGTCCTGTCAGTCTTTCAGGCAGTTTTAAGAGGCCTTATTGACTATGACACAGGAATAAGGTTGCTTGAGACACAGTTACTGATTTCTGGTCTAATTTCACCAGAATTAAGAAAATGCTTTGACCTGAAAGGTGCTGAAAGTCATGGCCTCATTGATGAACAAGTTGTGTGCCAACTCAAAGAACTAAATCAAACAAAGGAGATCATTTCTGCTGTGTCTTCCACCACAATTCCTGTGCTGGATGCTCTGGCTCAAGGCGTGATATCAGAATCCATGGCCATCAGAGTTCTGGACATACTGCTTTCCACAGGCTTTCTAGTTATTCCAGCCACAGGAGAACAACTGACCCTGCAGAAAGCTTTCCAGCAGAACTTGGTTTCCTCAGCATTATTTTCTAAAGTCTTGGAAAGGCAAAATATGTGCAAAGATCTTATTGATCCATGTACCTGTGAGAGGGTGTCTTTAATAGATATTATAGACAGAAGCATTTTACAGGAAAGCACTGGGATGCGGCTTCTCCCTGTGAGACCACAAGAAGGAGGCAGAATAACATTAAAATGTGGAAGAAACATTAGCATTTTAAGAGCAGCTCATGAAGGTCTCATAGACCGAGAAACCATGTTTAGGTTATTAGGCGCACAGCTTCTTTCTGGAGGTCTGGTCCACTGCAGCTCTGGTCAGAGAATGACTGTTGAAGAAGCTGCGGCAGAAGGGGTGATTGACAGAGATACTGCCAATAGTATCCTAACATATCAGGTTCAGACTGGAGGAATCATCCACTCCAATCCCGCTAAACGTTTAACTGTAGATGAAGCAGTCCAGTGTGATTTAATAACTTCAAGCAGTGCTCTGTTGGTACTGGAGGCCCAGCGAGGCTATGTCGGACTCATCTGGCCTCACTCTGGTGAAATATTTCCCACATCATCTTCCCTGCAGCAGAAGTTGATTACAAATGAATTGGCATACAAAATGCTAAATGGTAGGCAGAAAATAGCTGCTCTGTATATTCCAGAAACTTCTCAGGTCATTGATTTAGATGTTGCTCAGCAGCTAGGAATTATAGATAATAAGACAACATCGATTTTGAAAAGCATAATGCTGCCTGATAAAATGCCAGATTTGGGAGATGTAGAAGCTTGTAAGAATGCCAGAAGATGGCTGTCTTTTTGTAAATTCCAGCCATCTACAGTCCACGATTACAGGCAAGAAGAGGATACTTTTGATGGAGAAGAGCCAGTGGCAGCTCAGAATGTAGAACAGACTAAAAAATTATTCCTGTCTTATTTGATGATAAATAGCTATATGGATGTGAACACAGGGCAGAGGCTTTTGCTGTTCGATGGAGACTTGAATGAGGCTGTTGCTATGCTACTGGAAGGCTGCAGTGCAGAATTTGATGAAGATATGTCCATGAAAGAATGTACTGATGTCTTAAGGCTCCCTGGTGTATTTCTGAATAATGCCCCAAGTAAGGAAAAAGATAAGAGTATGGCTTCACCAAGTAGTTTTGATAAATGCCTTTGCAGAGAACCTAAACATAATGAAATGCCTGAAAATAGGAAGTATGCCTTAGATGAAGAGCTTAATGAAATGGGAAATAATGTTTTCAGTGAATTTTATCAGTCAGAAAACCTGGCAAATGTAATAGTGACGGATCATAAAGTTAAGAATTCATCCAGTGTGAATGTTCCCAATTCTGTATCATATTTTACACAGCCTGGACTTGCCAAAGTTAGCAGGCTTAGACAAGACTCTGGAAACATACCTAAAAACTGTGAAAATCAAAGTCAAGTTGAAACAAATGAACATGCAGATGAATGTAGTCATTCTAAAAACATTGAAAACCTTGCAAGTGATTTGATAACAACTTCTCTTTTAAAATCAAAAAGTAGTAGAGTTTGTGACTTGAAAGAAACAGAGATTGAAGATAGTATGAACAAGGATTCAGCTATCTTTGACTATTCCCCCAGACTGAGTGCCTTGTTAAGTCATGATAAATTGAGGAATGATCAGGGAAGTTTTAATAATTTACACACTGCAGAGAGCGAAGGAAGTAAATGTGAAGACTCTGCATTGCCATCCAATGAGCAAACCATGTTACTGGGTCCAAGAGTGGGAGAAAAACTTCAAGGCCAGTTTCTAGGAATTGCAGCTATTAACATCAGTTTGAAGGGAGAACACAGTGGACAGAAATCTTTAAATATTGGCTGTAGTGATTCTCAGGTACAATATCACAATGATAAATATATTTCAGATACTTGTGGGGAAGATGAAAAAATGCATGCTGCTTTACAACAGAAACCTAAAGACACTCAAAATGAGTCCAGAATGGAAGAGCACACCTGGGCCATAACACCAAGGGGCAATACAGATAACACCAACGCATCTCGGGTTTGTGGCACACCACTGCGTGAAGAGGCTGTCGGTGCTGGTGACTATGAAACATCGCTACTGGATGATCAGCAGAGGGACACAGAAACAGACAGTGATAGTGATGATGATTTTTATGATACTCCTTTGTTTGAAGACGATGACCATGATTCTCTGCTTCTTGAAAGTGATGATTGTGATGGTCTGCAACCTGAGGACTGTGACACACTGCGAGAGGAAAACGATGGGGCTGATTCTCCCAGCAATATTTTCTATGATGTTCCAAAAGAGGATGAAGACTCTGTGGTGATTCAGGGAGGGCTGGTGGAGAGCTTAAGAGTGAGGGGGAAAGCACAGTCTTTTCAGGATTGTCTCATAGGTATTGAGAAAGCTGAATTAGATGCTGATGAAAGAATCCATTTAAATTCACTTGGCTCATACAAGGTCAATGAACAGTGGCTGGAAACTGTATCAGAAAGGGAAAGTGCAAATAACCTAGAAGGTGATGAGTCTGACTTATTGACTGATTGTGAAACTGTAGGAAGGAAAGAGAGCCTCAGTGCTTCATTAAAATTTGATGACACTGGCTGTTGGAGAGAGAGAGAAGAAGAATATGTAACTGGAGAAGAACTTAAATCTGATATTGAGCACTTAGAATCTATGCGAAATGAAGAGAGTTATGGGGATTATATACATGACAGTAATGATCAGGACAATGAGGATGATGATGACGATGACGACAATGTTGATGGTGATGATGACGATAGTGAAGAAGAAGAAGAAGAAGAAGGAGGAGGAGGAGGAGGAGGAGTAGGAGATGAGAAGGAAAAGCCCATGTGCCAAGATGAGGCTGAAGGTATAGGTATGCAGTTGTTTGCTACCACCATGAATGAAAAAGAAAAAAGCCATGAAAATCAAAGTACTAATAAAATGATTCTCCTGGGCCAAAAGCACAATTACAATTTTTTAGAAAAACAGCAAAGTGTAAATGTCGTACAGCTAGGGTCAAGTACTGAAAGTAGCTTGGTTACCGAAAGAGACAGTTTTCCAGAATACACAACCGAGGTTGCTGGGAGAAGCAAAGAAAATCTGTTGAATCCTGAGATGGACCTTAAGGATATATTGCTGCCTATCACTAAAGACACTGAGTCAGAGGACACATTTGGCCCTGTGGATATTTTGCATAATACTCATATCAGTTCAATTGCTAATGAAATCATTTGTTCTGAGCCTAATTTAATAGGAAAACCTGCTGAGGGAAGCCATTTGTCATCCATGGACTCTGTAACTGATAAAGATCATCAAGGAAATGGAAGAGATGCAATGAAAAAGAAAGATGACAAAAACAATATACTAACAGAAGATGAAACATCAATTCATAAAATGTGCTCAGGAGAAGATCCTATAGAAGGTCTAGTAGAAGATAATACACCTCTCAAACTTTTGCCTGGTAAAAGTATGAGGGAGAGTCTTAATTTAGTTAGTAGTCAGTTTCCATTTCCACAAATCACAAACAGTGACGAACATAATCATAAAGGAAGCCTTACTAAAGCAACTGTAGCTATTAAAGATGAAGCAAAGAATCTACAAACAATTGTTAGTCAAAGTCCTGTTCAGTTTGAGAATCTTGAAGAAATACTTGATTCTTCAGTTTCCAAAGTGGTCAGTGACATTGTTTTAGACACACTGTCTGAAGGAAATATAAGTACTGAGAAAGATTCACTCACTGACAAACCTGAGAAAGAGCTTGATCTGTTTACTTACTTAAAACAGTGTGCAAAAAATGTAAAAGCAAAAGATATGCTGAAGCCAAATGCAGAAATCCCAAGTTGCACTCCAAAAGCTTCCCCTCCCATGAAAGAACCCTTAGAATTAGGAGTTGATAATGCAAAAGAGAGGGCAACCCTTACTCAAGAAGACTCACCTCTAAATGAGATGGTTCAACAGAATGACATTCATACTAAAGATGTCTCAGAAGGAGGGACAGAAATTCCTCCGTTCACATCAGAAAGAAAGGAAAGCACACTTTCAGTCTCACCCCTTAGGAACATGGAAGGCCATGGGAAAAGTACTGATTCTGTGCCATCGGGCCTCAGTAAAAAAGGAATAAGAAGTGATAACTCCAGTAACACTTTAAGCACTGACTACTCTTCCTTAGAAATGAACAAGAGGAAAGAAATAATTGGGCAACAGCCACTAAAAGAACAAGCCTTGTCTCCAGGATTCCAAGGAAAGGAGGTTCAGATTCCTGAGTTAACTGAGGTATTTGTTGAGGATGTAAAGGACATCTTAAAAAGTAGATTGAAAGAAGGTCATATGAATTCTCAAGAGGTTGGAGAACCTGGAGCCTGTACAGACACTAAAATTTTAACTCAAAGTTTAACTAAAAGGATGAACGCATCACAAGTGGTAAATGAAGCATCTCGTGTGCTCAGTGATGACTCGAAGATCAGTGACTCTCCTGGAATTTCCCCTCTAAACAACTCATCAGAACTAAGAGCAGAGAGTAGAGATGATCCATTCTGTATTGGAAATCTTAAGCCTGAGCTTCTCCTTGACATACTTCAGCAAAATCAGTATAGCCAAAAAATTACTGGAGCATTTGAATTGGCAAAAGAATTAACTCAGATGGGGTATGATCTAGAGAAAAGAGGTATTACATCTGAAGTAGTTCCCCTGCAACTTGAAAACATTTTTTGTACGCTGCTTGCTGATGGCTGTTCAAACAAAGAAGAACAGTGTGCAGAGTTGAATCAAAAATCATCTCCTGCTACTGAGGTGGTGGATGGAAAGCCACATTTTCTAGATAACCTTCAAAGCAAGGAAGGAAACCATGGTTCTCTTAATTCACAAAATACAGAAGAAATTGGATCAGAAAACTCTACTGTACAAGCATCAGCCTTACCAAGAGACGAGAAGCTGGAGGAGAAATGCAATGATTTCCCAGAACATTCAGAATGTGTTTCCGGGTCAAAAGAAATGACTTCTGGAGATAGCTCAATGGAACAAGTAAGTTGACTTTGTATTTCATATAGAAGTAGCTGCATGAAACATTTGGGAATCACCTCATACATTTTACTTCCTCTACAAACCTGCATAGAGGCTATTGAATTAAAATGTCCAAATTTGTGTTTAGTTTTCCAGTGAGTTACAGCAGTGTTTACAGCACACATCAAAAATGCATGAGTATTTGGCTTTGCTTCAAGATATGAAGTCTCCCTTAGACAACCAAGAGTCTCTGGATAACAGTCTAGAAGCTTTGAAGCACCAACTTAAACAGTTAGAGGTAAGAATTGTCTGCTGCCTGTTATGGATGGTAGTCTGCTAAGAAAATTGGAAAAATAATCAGAGCTCCTTACATTTATGTTTTGAATATTAGTCATATTTGTGTTTGCCACTAAATATTTCTATCTGGGAGATATGTATATTATATATATTATTATTAAAGTCCAAACAAAATTTCAATTTCTTAAGTGACAGATCTTTTATTTACAAATATATGAAGATTACCCTAATATACTCGAAGCTGCCTAGGCCTGGCGTGTCAGGTTTATCCCAGATTAGATGTGCTAGTAGCCAAATTCATTCAGTGAACAGTTTAATCTTGTACTTGTTTCTTCTGGTTTTACTACTCTTAACCCATAATGAGTAATGACTCTCTGATCTTCTGGAAATATTTAATGCTTACAATCCTGCTTTGTGTATCTAATTTAATTCATTATAAGGTAGTACTGATTTTAGCATGTTAATGTGGTTTCTTCTTTGTTGTCCACTTTGGTCCATGTCCAATCTGAAAAGCTTCCTAAAGTTCCCTATTAGGTCCTAAATATGTAACTTGTGATTATTTTAGGAAGAAAATGTGTACTTTTGTTAGTTTACAATATTATGAAATTTCACTCTGGAAAAACCTGTTGAGTGCCTATTTTTTTCTTTCTTTGTTTCTTCTCCCTTATATTTTTAAAATGGTTTTCTTTTACTTGAAAAAGTATTTTATTTCTAAATATGGCCCATATTTACAACCTAGTTAAGAGCCAAGCCTTAAACGGTACAGAATTTCCACTGTATTTAGTTATATAGTGTTTAGTTATAAATAGCCTTCAAAAAGATATATCCTCCATTACACTGTGTACTGCATTGCACAGCCCATGGTGAATGTATGCTTCTGCATAGCAAAATAAAAATGGTAAATGCGAAAAAAAGTATATATATTTTGCAGACATTTGAACTGGGAATGGCTCCAATTGCTGTCATTTTAAGAAAAGACATGAAGTTGGCAGAAGAGTTTTTAAAGTCTCTTCCCGGTGACTTCCCCAGAGACCATCTTGAGGAATTGAGTAGGAGCCACCGAAGTTTGCAGAATGCCTTCTCTTCCCTCAGCAATGCGTCTTCAGAAAAAATGAAACACACCATGCTTGCAATTGACTGTGAAATGGTAGGCATCAACATGTTTCACACTGAGTCAGATTTGAATTTTGAAGAAAATTTGATTATTTAAAAATTTAATCATTAACTGAAGTTATTTTGTTTTCAAAGTGTTAAGCCCTTAAGACAGAATTGTCATTTATAGGCATTTGAATTTTAAGGACAGACAGAAATGAACACAATTTTTTTTCTAGTCAAAACTAGCAGTTTCCCATGAAGAATTTCTGCACAAACTGAAGTCATTCTCACATTGGATATCAGAGAAAAGCAAGTCTGTGAAGAATATGGAGGCTGGGAATGTTCAAGATACCCAACATGTAAGGCAGAGTTTGGAGTTTCTCAAGGCAAGTATCAAATAGTAAGACAAAGCACATTTAAAAATGTGGACTTAATATAACAAGTGTTTATGAAAAAATACGACTTTGCTAAGGCTCTGTAGGACTATTTCCTCTCTCTCTCTCTCCAAAGTGTTTGTTTATAATTGACACAACTATAAAATAATCACAAGTTATGGGTCATTCTGACACTATCTCAGCTGCCTTATATAACTCTTACTACCACTGACATACTGAGATTTGTATTTATGTATTTATTTATATATTAGTCAAATCCATAATAGTATAAATTAATCATATAAGTACATCATAGTATAAGAAGTATTTATGTATTAGTCTTCTTTGTCACGCCTTCCCCTACCCTACAAGTTCTTAATTTCAACAGCATGCCCCATGAATGATGGTTAGGCTCCTGACTTGGGAGCTAGAAAACTGAAGTTCTGGCCCATTTAATCTATGTTTCAAATTCCCCATAGTCTCATTTATGTGCTACCACAATAGCATGGGTGCTATAAATATTAGCAAGCAATATTTTGATGTTGTTTCCCCTTCACTGTGGTAAATTTATGCAAGTGGAATCTTTGCCTTTTGTCAGAGTTTCATTTGAAGTGTGATATGGCAGGTAAGGTTGAAATATTCTTAGAGGTTTATCTTTTTATGGATAATATTAATTACCACAGTATTTAAATAATTCATCATTACCAGATTTATTAGATGATGAATAGGTTTTTGACTAAATGAAAAATATTACTAAAACCTTGAGTTTGATATGAGAAACATTTTTTAAAAATAAATGTTATCATTGATATAAACTGTATGTTGTGGCTTCACTCCCTGTTGATAACTTTTACCGCTTTGCTCACAGGACACGTTGAAAGACCTTGGACATACCAAAACACAGCTGGAGACTACTGCCTTTGATGTGCAGTTCTTCATTTCTGAATATGCACAAGATCTGTCTCCCAGCCAGAGCAAACAACTGCTGAGGCTCTTAAATACAACTCAGAAGTGTTTTCTTGATGTGCAGGAATCAATAACTGCCCAGGTGGAACATTTAGAGACTCAGTTACAGCTAGAACAGGATCTTGATGATAAGAAGGTTTGCCTTTCTTTGTGGACTCTTTGTTTTTAGTTCTTCACTGTGAAACCCATACCCAGGGACTATGGCATGATAGGAGAGATTTTTCTGGAAAGGCAGTTAATGGACAGGGTAGAATGCATAGATTCTACAATGCGTAATACTATTGCTTTCTGTAATAATGCTATAGTTCATTGATTTTAATTTTCATGACTCCTTGAAACTACTGTTTTCAGGTGAGAGTCTTCTTTTTTTTTAGTAGTAGATGCACTCAGAAATTTCAAGTGGAATCAATGAGTATATGCATAAAGAAGGTTACGGGCCTCCTCCCCTAGGGGGCAGCGTGGCACAGCAGGGCTCTGTCTGGAGCCAGACTGCCTCTGCCCACATCCCAGTGGCACCTCTCACTTGTTGTGGGACCCCGGGGCAAGTCACTTAGCCGCAGTTTTCTCACTGGGCAATTGGAATTAGTATCAGTGCTTACCTGGTAGTAGTGTGAGCACTGATAAAATAATGAATATAAAATACTCAGTACCTTGCCCAGGACATGTTAGACTCCTGGTAAACATGATCAATGGCCATAAGATGAGTAACTAGTATATGTGTGTGTGTGTGTGTGTGTGTGTGTGTGTGTGTGTAATAGGAAGATGAAAGATGCAAGCAATTGACTTATGAAATACATTTCTTAGAAAGATTTAATGAATTACATTAGAGTGCTGCATCCAATAGCAATCAGTAATGAACAAAGAGGTGGTAATGGAATTAGATATAGCAATTAAGTAAAAATAGTGCATGCAATGTTCTTTTTATTATTTCCTGAAGCATCCAGGCATTGTCTCTAGCATGATAACCTATATGCACACATCAAATATATTAACAGGCAAACCACGACTAACTTCTGTTTTGATATCCTTTTACAGAATTAATTGTGTGTGTCGCAGGTTTCAAGAGCTTAAGAAAATGGAATGTTTCTTCTTGTCGGTCAGAAGTCTCATCTCTTACACATGTGCATGGCCAGTATTCTGTTGAGCAGTTTCATCCAAACATGGTCACTTTCCTCGTATATGGGACAGGCTCTTACTTTCTGTGTCCCCTTGCTCAATTTGTACCCCACTGCTATCATGTTTACAGCATACTCAGAAAGCTTATTTAGAGGAAACTTGCAAAATGTATTCTAATGAGGAGCTATCGTGAATTTGCGGCCGCCATTACAGACGCTTTGGTTTTGTTCCACTCTAGATTGTGGCGGAGCGTCAGCAGGAGTACGAGGAGAAACTGCAGGGGATCTGTGACCTCCTAACCCAGACTGAAAACCGCCTGATTGGGCACCAGGAAGCCTTCGTGATTGGAGATGGCACAGTTGAGCTAAAGAAGTACCAGTCCAAGCAAGAGGTAGAATTTGGTTTTGCATGATTAGTTCTATGTTGATGTTAAGTTCGATTACTATTACTTGGAAAGCAGTTAGGATTATTGAAAAATGGCAGCCATTTTAGCTTTTCTAAGACAAGGCATACCCTGGGCCTCCGGAGCCGTACACTTTAGACTAAGAGTTACATTTCCAACTTCAAACAAGTCAAATAATTTTCTTGACTGGTTTTTGGTGAGATATTGAGTGGAGAAAATACAAAGGAGGTTTGATAATAGAAATACGTTGTGTTATGAGTTAAGACTTGGATACATTTAAGGCCAGGCCACTCACTTTCAAATCAGGTGAAATAGCCATCAGTTTGGGTTATTTCTCTTCCTTAGCTCTTTCTTATTCCTTTCGTCTTTCTCTGCAGTCTGTCTCTTTTCACTGAAGGAACCCACAATAATGACAGATAAAGGTATCTTTATTTTGGCGTCAGAAGAATGAATGTTCTCATTGTAATTAGCTAGCTCTTGGTCCAAATCCCAGACACTGCACATTGTTAGCTTTGTAATTTAATCTTTTAAGCCTCAGTTTCTTCATTGGTCATAATTCCATTACCATGTTGTTATAAAAGTTAAGTAAATATTGTGTGTTAAGTGGCTAGCACAGTGAATGTCACAGTGTTGTTGTTCAATAAGTATCTCTTTCAGTTCAAATACTCAGAAAAATTTGAGGAGTCTGGAAAATATGGAAAAATAATATGAAAGCTTAAACAAAGCACATCATAGAGAATTAAAATGCCAAGTAAAGGATGAATAGAAGAAAAAATACGTAGAGAAATCTGGACAGAAGAAAGCTATTACTGCTGAGGAGAATACTTAATTTTGAGTTGTCCAACACCTAAACAAAGAAGCAAACATTACATATCATGAAGCTCTGGTGTTCAGAAGAAGAGATCATCTTAGTATAGAAATTATTTTAGGAACAACTTAGTTTGTAACTTACAGAACTATCTGTTTTTATTCTGAGAACATATTAGAAATAGAATAAATAATATGGTCATGCATTTAAAAGCCTTTATAAATGCACTCATGTAATGTAAAAAGATCTGGTATGTGCAACTTTATATAGATTATATACTGAATACTTCATTGTTTTCAATGTTTTACAAACCATATCTCTGTCAAACATGAAAATCTCATACCTTTAATGTTTGAGATTTCAAATTATAATAAATATTGTGATTTAAATAAACCAACTCCTATTAACATATTGAGTATTCTTTTTCAGGCTATATGTGCTGGATTTCCTTCTTTTGCTCATCCTCTTTTTAGAATGACAACTTTGGAAAAATTAAATAGGTAGTAATTTCATAAGATTTTTTTTCCTTTTGTGTTATAAGGAATTGCAGAAAGATATGCAAGGAAGTGCACAGGCATTGGCAGAAATAGTGAAAAACACAGAGAACTTCTTAAAAGAGAATGGCGAAAAACTGTCACGAGAAGATAAGGCTTTGATTGAACAGAAACTTAATGAAGCTAAGATAAAGTGTGAACAACTTAATTTAAAGGCAGAACAGTCGAAAAAGGAGCTGGATAAAGTTGTGATGACAGCAATCAAGGAAGAAAATGAAAAGGTCCTTATTCAAATATGTGGTACACGGTTGCTTTGCTGAAAATGATTAGTTTAACTGTTTCTTGATTCATTAAGTGATATCAGGTGGCAGTAAGCACTGACTAGCACCAGGGACTAGAATTCTGGGCTTCCAGGTTTATAGTTGACCAGATACTACACAAAGTTTGAAGAGTTGGCTTTGCTTAACTTTTTTCTTTATTTTTGTAGTTGACATTATTACAGACGTCCCAGTTTTCCCCCAGTGCCTACTGCCACACTCCCCTTTCCCCGCTTCCCTCTGGCCATCGTCACACTGTCTGAGTTATACACCGATGTTCTTTGGCTAACCCCTTCACCTTCTTCCATCCAGTCCTCTTGCCCCTTTGCCAGTTGTCTGTTGCATGTTTTCATGCCTCTGTTTCTATTTTGTTCTTCACTTTGCTTAACTTTTAAAAAAAGTGTAAGTGCAATTGTGAGACTTACTACTTGTGAAATGTATTTAACTGTAGTTAAAATTTTGGAATGTATTTTTAAGAACGCTGGAAATTTCAAAGTAACTTCCTATTCCTCTAAGGTTTAATTTTAAGGTCTTCAGTTTTCAACGTATGTCAGTTTTCAGTATCCCCACTCTAATTTTAAATGATCTAAACTGGGATGTTTTAAAGCTAATACCTTGGCCACATTAAGAATACCCATTGTCGCTCCCTCTCCCCTGCCTAGGTTGCAGCTGTGAAGCAGCTGGAAGAGAGCAAAAACAAAATAGAAAACCTTTTGGACTGGTTGTCAGATATTGACAAAGACTCAGAAAGGGCAGGGATAACACAGAAACAGGTCATTGAACAGAATGGGACTCATTTTCAAGAAGGTGACAGCAAGTCAGCGATTGGAGAAGAGGATGAAGTTAATGGTAACCTGTTGGAAACTGATGTTGATGGGCCAGTTGGAACCACTGAGGAGAATCTGAACCAGCAATACCAGAAAGTTAAGGTTTGTTGTCTTAAACATTATGATATTGTAAAATTCTGTTTTTAGTTCTGTAAAGATAGGAACAACTTAGCACATGAGTTATCTTTTCAAACTTTAATGAACGTTGAGTGTAAGGTGTTTTTTTTTCTGAGGTTCATTATTATGTCAAATGTAAATTGTGAGAATTTTAAGCAGGTCAAAAACAATGAGGAATAAGTCATTAGAATTGGCATTCTTATAAGTGAAGCAGAATTAAAAAGAATTAATATAAATAATAATACTAAAGCTAAGATTTGTAGAGCAATAGTATGGACCAGGAACTGAGGTTTTTATTTTTATTTTATGGATGGGGAAACTGTAACTTACAGAAGGAAAGTAACTTGCCCAAAGTGACACATTTAGCAAGGGATGGAGTTTGTATTCAAAACTAGGCCGTGAGCTCAGCTACTCTGCTAACTTCTAATTTGTGTTCGCAGACCAGCTTGCTATACGTCTCTCTGTGCCTCAGCTCATCTGTACAGTAAATGCTATTGTTGAGAAGAGGAATAAGGGCTCTTCTAAAAGTTCACTACATGTTGAAAATCAAAGCTAACATCACTGCTATTATAGGAACAAAAGAACTTTTTGGAAACCATCTTAAAGTGTCACATAATTGATCATTTTATTTCAGTGTTTGGCTTTTGGTAGTAAGATGACCGGACTTTGGGAACGTTTGCAGGTCTGCATTTTCCTCCAAGTTGGAGTTTTTGGAATAAAATGATCTCTCTGAGGTTCTGTGTTACAGGAAATATAAATTAAACCAGAGGAAGGGAGAGAGTATTTACTGTATCACAGTGTGAAGGGGCAATTAAAGGACCTTATTGTAATTGTCTCTTACGATGAAAAATCTGATGTATTCCTGAAGGATTATGAGTCAGTTACAAACAAATCAGGAAAGATTGATAACTTGACCCAAGGAGTGAAAAATACCAGTGGGTTGACCCAAACATATAGATACTTAATAGGAAAGCCTTTGTTTTTAGCAACAGCATGACATTTGCCTTCTCCTTTAACTTCTAAGAATATGAAACTCTGAAAGTGCTTTAGAAATTCCTAATCTCCTGGTAGAGTGGAGAGCTGGCCCAAAGGCTAGATCAGGGCTCTGTGTCTAGTTGTATGTTTGGGCCACGTGTCCTGGGCCAAGCTATTCTCCTATGGCCTGAGTTTTCTCATCTGTAAAAGGAAGGCTATGGATCAGATCATTTATAAGGTATTCTATATGTCCGTCCAGTCTACTATGTGCAGAAGACCTACTGGAGGTTAGTATTTGAAGGTAACTTGAATATCAAAGACATAGCCTGTGGGAGAAAAGTTATTAAGACAAAAATATTTATCATTTACCCACAATATGGCAACCATTGTTGCAGACAGTGAGGAAACAAATATTGATGAGTCTATTCTCAGCTGACTGATTTGGATCAGACTTGTAAGAGAACAATTGCCCTACAATATTGCTTCTCAACCTTTTAGTTCATAGCATATTTTTACCACCCCCTGCCCATGTGCCAGCACTGTTCTAGGTCTCTGGGGCTCCCCAGTGAGCAAAATAAACCCCCAGTTTTGCTGCTTACTGACTAAGGAGAGAGGAGGATGGGGAAGGCAATAAGTAACTAAAATCTGTGGGGTGTTAGAAGGTAACCTTTTGCTTAGAGAGAAGAATTGAGTGCGTATGGTGGTTGAGTGTGGAGTTGGGGCCCACTTTCCAGAGTTAAGTAGAATCATCAGAGTAGACCACAATGAGATGCTGAGATTTGTGCAAAGACTTCAAGGAGATGGGGGGTTGCCAAACAGATGTCTGAGGAAAGAGCTGTTCTTACGCAGGAGAGCAACTGGAGAAAAACGTCCTAAAGTGTCTAACAAGGTGGGGCTGAAGGTAGGGGTGGGAGAGCCTGGAGTGTTTGGCGTGGGCTGGGAGGGGGCCGGGTCCTACAAGAGCTCCGGCATCAGGTCATTTGTGGGCCTATATAAGAAATGCGGGAAATTACCCCTAACGATTATTATCCTTTTGGTCATATTTGAATGGAATATGGGGGTAAATAAAGAAGGTGCTTCTGGCTGGAGAGAAAGGGACTCTTAGCCCCTTCAAGTCCCCCAGCCTCCCCGAAGGGTGAGCGAAGCAGCAGCTCGACACACCTGTGGCCTGTTGGCAGTGTGCCCGCTGGAAGCCCTCCTTTCTGCCTTCAGAGGGGATTCTAATCCCTGGGAAGCGTTAGGCTCTTCGGGAAGTGTTCTGCGTGTGTGATGTTACGAACTCCTTTCAGCAAAGCTGCGACATGTATGGGTCATTATCTCTCTTTTCCACATGCAGGAAACTGAGACCCAATGAAGCTAGTAGCTGCAATATTCTCTTTTATTATATGTTTCTCTAACTTCATTGGGCTTCTGTGAATGTGTATCATTCTTGCTTGATCACTGTCATAGTGTTTTTATAACTTTAAAATCACAAAAAATTTTTTATATTTAAATGTCCTTTCAGGATCATTTCATAATAAAAAATTTTATACCCATTTGCTCAGTGATTAGGTAAAGACCTTAGCAGTCTGTTTAAGGTGGTTGCGAGGAAGCAATGAGTAAAATGAGATCTGATTGTAGATGCTTGTTTTAGAATTGGAAGAGAAATCTGTTACCTTTTTTCCCCTATACTGCTAAAAAGAAAAATACAAGCCTATGTGATTATACAACTACTTTGAAGAGAAGATTGGAAATTTTCTTAAAAATAAGATTAGAGTGCTCAAAATGTAGATTTTGCTATTCTGAAATTCAGTAAAAAGCAAATACTGGGCATTTTGAAAAGGTTAACAAAAAGCAAGTTTTCTGTCTGTAGATCATTTAAGTCTCTAGGTCCTGAGGCAACAGAGAGCTCCCCACAGCCTCCATGAAACCCTGTCTGTCACTGCTTTAAAGTCACAGCGGATTTGTTTTCTTCACTCAGGCCCAGCATGACAAGATCGTCTCTCAGCACCAAGCTGTCCTCCTGGCCACTCAGTCCGCACAAGCCTTGCTTGAGAAACAGGGTCACTATCTCTCTCCCGAGGAAAAAGAGAAACTGCAAAAGAACATGAAGGACCTGAAAGCGCATTACGAAACCGCGCTGGCTGAGTCGGAAAAGAAAATGAAATTAACGCATTCTCTGCAGGAAGAACTAGAGAAGTTCGATGCTGACTATAGCGAGTTTGAACACTGGCTGCAGCAGTCAGAACAAGAACTTGAAAACCTGGAGGCAGGTGCAGATGACTTCAGTGGTTTAATGACCAAATTGAAGAGGCAAAAGAGTTTCTCAGAAGATGTTATTTCTCACAAAGGTGACTTGAGGTACATCACAATTTCTGCAAACAGGGTGTTAGAAGCAGCCAAATCTTGCAGCAGAAGAGATGGAGGTGGCAAGGCTGACCAGCATAATATTGACATGTCTGCCACTCACAGAGAAGTCCAGAGCAAATTGGATCATGCAACAGATCGGTTCAGATCTCTCTACTCTAAGGTAATTTTGTTTTTATTTTTTAAGGGGATGATCAGTCTGTGATTATAGTTTTTATTCTGTCCTCTTAACTTTTGTTTTGGGATGAGAAGTGAGAAACCTAAAAACTGAAGCAGGGAAAATAAGGTACTTTTATCCTGTTTACCTCAGTTTTATTTATATTCTTTAAAAAATGGATTTAAAGATTAGGAGCCCAAAGTAATTTTTTTAGTTAGTTTTGAGTTAGTTTTAGTTAGTTTCTAGACAACCCTCTCTTAAAACTCATTACTACCCAATTTGACCACCAGGTGGCATTTATGCTTTGTCTCCAAGCAAAAAGAATGGCTTGTTAATTTTTGCAGCCTCTCAAACTTGAGAACTAAAGTTTCATCTCAGATAATTCCCTTCACAAATACTGCAAGTGTTTGTTTTACAGATGTATTTGATCAGTGTATTATTTTAATTCTTAATGAGTCACAGACTGTTTCAACTTCTTATTCCCTTGGACAAGTAAGTTTTTTTGTTGTTTTGTTTTTGTTTTTAAAAAACAAAACCAAGAAAACATTTCCCTGATTATTATATACATTGGACAGACTGACCAAAGTTGCACAAATGATTTGAAGAGCATCATTGACTCCAGGACTTTGCTTCATTCTGATCTAGAGGATTTACCTTTCCGTGTCAATCTTTTGTAAGGTATAGAAGTGATTTATTAAGCCCCTTGAAAACCTTTCCATCAGATATATGTCTAGACACATGGTGTAGAAAACCCAGTGGAAATGCACCTGGTAGATCAGCCTCCTCTGATGACTGGTGTCCAGATCCTTCAGTTGGACTTGTTAGAGGATGCTTCTTCACATAATGGAGAAAAGTCTTAGCCCTACAGTTTTAACTCACATTGGCTGAAGTCTGGTGTTTTCTAAGTTATAGAACTCAGGTTCTAGGGTCATTTATCACAAATAAAAATAGTAGATTTTAATTCTCCACCCTTTTACTCTTTTGATTTTTTTTAGTGCAGTGTCCTTGGGAATAATCTGAAAGATCTAGTGGATAAATATCAACACTATGAAGATGCTTCATGTGGACTTCTTTCTGAGCTCCAGGCCTGCGAGGTCACAGCGAGCAAACACTTATCTGAACCCATTGCTGTGGACCCTAAGAATCTGCAAAGGCAATTGGAAGAGACCAAGGTAAAGAGGAGGGAGAAGGAGAGAGAGAGAGAGAGAGAGAGAGAGAGAGAGAGAGAGAGAGAGGAAGGACCCAACCCTTCAATAGTCCTACTGAAAACCTTTCCCTTTCCCACAGTTTTGTGATAGTTTCACCTAAGGAAGGGGAACAAAAGATGGAAAAATATATTTTTCTCTGTAGAGGGAGTTAGAACTTCAGTTCTCAACAGGCCATTTATTTCTTTTTGTAATTAGCTTGTTTTTTCTAAACTGGATGGATGTTGCAGTTATGGCATATCACCTGCATGTTGCTACTCCCACCTCCACTACCAAAAACCTAGACTGTCTCGGCCACTTGTATATCTTTATACATACTTATTTTGTTTATTGTTTTTTTCACCACTAGAATTAAACTCCATTAGGGCAAATGTTTTTGTTTATTTTGTTCATTGCTACGTCTCCAGCAGCTAAAACAGGACCTGGCCCATTGGAAGTACTCAGTAAATATTTGCTAAAGAATGGACAGACAGCAGGGAAGAAGGGGTGTCACTGTCGCTTGTGGGCTCTGAAGACCAAGATTGATATTCCTATTGAGATTCCCATGATTCATAGAGATGCAAACATTTATTACCCAGCACAGTTCCCAGCACAGTTCTGCTTTTTCAAAGCTGCAGGCTTGATGTGGGAATTGCATAATTGTGGACGTCTCAGCCGTATTCACAGTGGCCGAGAGAGTCTCTGTGCCTTAAATTTAAAGCATTCTTTAAGCATCCTAATATAAGGGCAGATAATTTTTGAGGTATCTTGTTCTTATTTCCATATGACCCATAATTTTGAGTTTGAAAGTTTAATTTAATAAATATATTCTTTGATTCCTTTCAGCAGTTGCGTAGTAGTAGTATTGCTGCTATAGATAGAAAGTAAACACTGTATTGCCAGTTAAACAATTGCCTTTCAGAATTTAGTTGCATCTGTTAGTTACAGAATCAAAGATCATTACCGTGCTGTTAACAAGGAAAACGGGTACCCTACTGAGTGAGCTTAATATTAGGAATTGCCTGGGACTGGTGACTTCAGGCTGGAAGAAAGCTAAGTCATACCCTGGGGTGCAATGTGGTAGGTTAAGACCAAGACAGAGAGCAGGGGGATCGAAGCATGGGATGAGAGGAGGGAGGTGACATGCGGGGAGGAAAGGAGGATGGTGACCCTGCATCTTTCCTGGACTGGATTTGGGACCAGCCGTGGGGCTAGGTCCTGTTGACTGACATGCCCACCTTCCAACCTTTCACTGATCTCTGAGGTGGCTATAAGTCAGGCAAATTTTATGAGCTGGACAAGTGCCCAAGTTCATCCTTTTCTGGTCCACGCTGGAGACGAAGGTCATAACCTTTCAGTATTTCCTGTCACAGATGCTTCTTTCATGTTTTAATTTCATTGAAGTCCATTAAAAACAATATATGGTACCCATTTGAATACTTTAATTTGTAGTGTTTTCCCAGAGTAGTACTATAAATCATGACCATTGCTAAATTATTATCTGATGCCATGTTAGGAATGAACAACTGTTGACTCTCTTAAACATAGTTATGGGGAGAAAAGGCATGGGATGTTTTGAAGAGAGGAAGTGAAGAAGTGCTTCTTTTGTAACCCATTTCTAAGTTTTATAATGGTAGGTGGGGCTATCTTTGATATGGGATGATTATCTAGAACCACAACAACATTTACATGTGTTTGTTTGGTAGACATTTATGTGCCAGGCCCATTGTTAGGTTTTGTGAAGACAGAAAGAGGTTAAAACCCTGCTTCTGCCATCGGGGAACTCAACAGTCTAAGACCAATGGTTTTTGGAGGTACCCTTAACCTTTTTTTATATCCTGAATAACTATGCGGTGCAAATAAGCCATCTGTCTCTAAGGCTTAGACTTCAGTCTGGTTATAGGTAAAGTTCCTTGAGGAATTTCTTATATAATACTTTCTGTAACTAAACTTCTGGGAGAATTTCCCGAACAGATTCACTCTGATAAAGACTCTTTTGCCTCTTGGAACAACTGTAGGACCTGTTATTCAGGTCATAGAGCTCATGTTGGTCATAGTTTGGTGGGCTTTCTTACCTGTATACAACTGCCTGTATAATATTACAATTTCTTGGATATGAAAATAAGTTGAGGAAATTCTTGCTATTGGCTTTAGGCATTTGTGTTTTGTTTATTTTTGTAGTTGTTATTGCTATTGAAGGCTGAAATGGAAGAGGATCTTTTAAAATCTTACACGTGATATCTTCAATTATTTCTTCATTCACTCATTTATTCTAGAAACTTTTTTTCTAAATATCCCTTTATTCATGTCTTACAATTTTTTTTTACTTCTCAATTACAGTTGACATACAATATTATATTAGTTTCAGGTGCACAACATAGTGATTAGACATTTATATACCTTACGAAGTGATCACCCTGGTAAGTCTAGTACCCACCTGACACCATACGTAGTTATTAAAATGCCATTGACTATATTCCCTGTGCTGTATTTTACAGCCCTGTGACAATTTTGTAACTGTCAATTTGTACTTCTTAATCCCTTCCCTTTTTTCGCCCATCTTCCCAACCCCTCTTCCATCTGGCAACCATCAGTTTGTTCTCTGTATCTATGAATCTGTTTCTGTTTTGTTTGTTTATTGTTTTTTATATTTCACATATAAGTGAAATCATATGGTATGTATCTTTTCTCTGAAATATTTCACTTAGCATAATACCATCTAGGTCCGTCCATGTTGTCTCAAATGGCAAGATTTCATTCTTTTTTATGGCTGAGTCGTATTCCATTGTATATGTGTATCTCATCTTCTTTATTCATTCATCTATTAATGAACACTTAGGTAGCTTCCATATCTTGGCTATTGCACATAATGCTGCAATGAACATAAAAATACATATATATTTTTTAATTAGTGTTTTGGGTTTCTTCATATTTCAGAAACTTTTATCAAGGCCCACTATATGTCAAGCACTGGGCTAGGCAGTGATAATAGAAACCTGAATAGGATAAATTCCTAGTTCTTGAGGAGGTTGCAGTTTGATATAAGAGACAGATCCAGTGATATTCATAGGAGCTTCTGGGGGGAGTACTTAAATAGGGTTGAGGAGAGATTTAGGGAAGGCTTCCAAGCTGAATTTTAAAGAGTGAATAAGAGCCAAACTCAGTGTGATGGGCAGTAGGCTGCATGTGCAAAGGTTGGTATGTAGAGATGCTGGGGCATTGGGTCTAGCATGAACAAATAGATAAGAAATAGCTGTGCTGTTGGACATTTCAGGAACAGAAAGTAGAGAAAGATGAGATTAAAAATAGAATTAAGGAATGGATTTCACTGGTCCATTTTTTGCTCAAGTTTTTGCCTTTATTATGAAGGCAGTAGGAAGCTTCTGAAAGAGTTTAAAGAGGGGAGTGATATATGTAGTCAGATCTGTATTTTCCACAAAACACATTGTGAGGAGGGCTGTTTCAGGGAAGACATTGGAGGCATGGAGCACAGTTAGAATGCTGTTTCCAATTAAGTGAGAGATTATCTACAGTCATCCAGGAATACAGAGCAGAGGTCTGATTAAAAAAAAATTAGCAGGTAAGATTGTTAGGTCTTGCTGGTGGATTTGCACGTGGAAAGGAGGGAGTCAGGAGGAGCCTCGGGTTTATTGCCTGGGTAATGAGGTGCAACCCCAGGAGGAAGTACAGGTGTAGGGAATGAGATGATGGGCTCCGATTTAGCTTTTTGAATTTGAGGTGACTGTTTACACCCAGATGGAAACATTCAAGAGGCTGTTGGAAACCTGGGCTCATGGCCAGGGATGAGTTCATCGATAGTCAGACATATGGGAATTTGAATTTGAAATCCAAATGTGAGACTAGAAGAGGAGCTTGAGTACCTCAAGTGAAAGTAAAGCCAAGCATGGGGCCCGTGTGGCCAGGCAGCCCATTTGGATGGAGGTGTTAGGAAGGCAGGGCCAAACTTCTGCAAGACTTTATGGTTCCTGTCTCTACCTCTTTTCTCCTCATTCTTGCTGTTGACATACATCTGCTCTCTCAGAACTCCAGGGACCTCTATTCAGCAAATTAAAGGTCACATTATCTTTTTGAAGCAGCTGACAGTTAACTGTTTCTGCTTTCTCTCTTCCTTTAAACTTTGGGGACAGAATGATTCTGGGCTCATTTCCACCTCCCCGATCGCATTCGGTCTCTCTCTCTTCCTCTCCTTATCACTTAAATGTAAGTACTCTCCATGATTCTTTTTGGCCTCCTTCTCTGGTATTTCTGTGCTTTCCCCCTTCAGTCTCATCATGGGTCTTGACTCTCAATGCTTTATGTCTAGTTCTAGCCTAGCCTGTGTTCATAGTCTCCTTTATGCCACCTCTGCTGATTCTTTCTCTTTGAGTGTCCTGAAAGCATTTCGAAGTTGTGAATTCCCAAAGAGACTCTCCTTTGCTCCTAAACTTGCTCCCACTTTTACTTATGAATTCCATTCATTACCTAGGCTCAAAAACTTTGGGTACTTCTCAAGTCTCACTTCTTGTCCTTTGTACCTGCCCTCTCAAGCAGAGATGTTCAATGGAACATTCTGAGATGATGAAAATGTTCTTTAATCTGCTCAGTCCAACATGGTAGCCCCCAGTCACACCTGGCTACTTAGCACTTGAAATGTGGCTAACTGAGAAAGTGAATTTTGAATTTCATTTGATTTCAATCAATTTAAATGAAAAAAACCGCATGTAGTTAGTAGCAACCATATTGGACAACACAGTTTTAGATAATCATCAAGTCCCGTGGACTCTTCCCAACTCTACAGCCAGTTCTACTTTCTCAGCTCAGACATGCCTTCTCTACTTTATTACTGTGAAGTTGCCCCTAACTGGTCTTTATGCTTCCTTTTTCCTTCCTTAAGTTTATCCCACACAATGTTACAAATTTAGCCTTCTATAAGACAGCTCAGATCCTGTCAACCCCTTACTCAAAATCTCTCAATAGCTCTCTATTGCTGCAAAATAAAGTGTAAGCTCCTTAGCCTGACATTTGAGGCCTTTCAGTCCTATTAGTATTTATTCAACTGCATACATTCTCAAACTGGATGGGACTCTCATTTTTTCCAGATGTTTCTCTTCCCATCTTTGTTCCTTCTGTTTGTTCTCCAGGGAAATGTTCTCTCATCCCACTTCCGTGCGCCCAAATCCATAGTTTTCTTCAGCACCCATCTCAGCGCCTCTGTCACAGAGGTGATACCATTTTCCTCTCCCATTATTCTTCCCTCAACTTCTAGAAGTATTTTTTTTACTCACTTTTGGCACTTAATCACTTCCTGCCTGAGACTAAAAAATCTCTTTAAGTAGCCTTCATGTGTGTTTGATTTCTGCGTTTTTCACAAAATGTGGCAAGATCTTTTTGAATGTGATAGATGTTACGTGACTTTTATTGAATTAACAGAAAGAAATGTGACTCATTGGTGACTCAGGATATGCTGAAATACAGGTCCTTAATTAGCTTTCTAAGTCGATAAATTTGGGGGTTTTTTTGGTTTGTTTTTATTTGTTTTTGTTTTATGGTAGTAGTCAGAGTATTGTACAAAGCCTAGAAGTGGGAGTTCAGGGTCAACTCAGGCCAAGGGTGGAGGGTCGCAGGGTCAGGAATAAGGCCAGTTATCATGAACATATGCTCGAGAGTCTATTTCAAGACTGAATTTGTATTATGCTGACTGGCTGGTGCTTTTGCTAATGCCACGTTATAACTGGCTTTAGTCTAAGAATGCTGGAGTAAGTTTGTAATGATGCAAAGTTTAATCTGTCCACTTTAATTTTACCTTACTGTAAGTCACTTTTCTCCTATTGGAAATCTAGTATTTAGTCCTGCCAAGTATAATTGAAGCATTCGATCCTCCAGGCTTTGCAAGGACAGATATCAAGTCAGCAGGTTGCTGTAGAGAAACTGAAAAAAACAGCCGAAGTGCTTTTAGATGCCCGCGGATCTTTACTTCCAGCCAAGAATGAAATCCAGAAAACACTGGGTAAGTGTTCATTTCCTTGTTTCCTCTCAGGTAAGTTCTAAATGAAGGGATTCTAATAGATTTGGAGAAAAGGTTCACTAGCATATACTTTCATTTACATCCTTTCCCTGTGAAATGGTGTTTCTCATTCTGGGAGAAAGCATGCCAGATTCTAAAATTTGGCAGGAATTTTAGTATCTGGAAATGGGCACTGTAGTTTGAAAAGAGTGTCTTTAAATTTCAATTTTTTATTTAGACAATGTACAGAAACTCTTTATCTAATAGTCACCACAGAAAGTAGAACTTAATAAAAAAAAGACTCTTGGTGGGATCTGTCTCCATACAACCAGGGGCACGAGTTTAAGAGACTGAGAGATGAGCAGACGAGTAGACATATGTTTTACCCCAAAGAAAGCAGGAATTAAAATCCAAATAGGAATTTTAGAGAAAGGAAAAGAATAAACTTTCCTCTTCTGAAACCACTTTGTACAGGGGAAATCTTTTTCTACAGACATCCAAACTCTTTTGATCTTGCATACTTATCAAATAATTTTTAGTATGTACCCTCATATATGCATATGTATTTATAAATTACATACACATATTACTATCTTATCTTACTATGTATACTGTAATTATAAAGCACAAAAATATAAAATTTTAAAGTGTGAGACAAAAATATGAATGGAAGTTCTAACATTTTTTTCCCCTAAATCCCAATGCACTACCCTAACATCCCACATTGACAACCACTGCTATGAGGAGTTGGGCAAAAGGATATGGAAGAGAAAAAGAGACTATGTTATATGTATTTCTGTTATTCAAAGAGGTATTTTGACATATTTTGCATTGTTAATCATACGTAGTTTCACTTTTATTTGTTTACAGTCCATACATTATATTATTTTAAGACTTGAAAACTTCTGTCAGGCATAACTTTCTAGGAATATGTATAAGTATATTTAAGATTTAGAGGAGTTTCTCTAAGATCTCTCTGACTTCTAAAAAAATCAACCACTTAAAAAATAATATTTTTAGTACATTTTGTTCTCTACCTTTTTCTAAAATAATTTTAATTACTAAAATTAAGAATTTACTTCAGTGACAGTATTTCATCACAAAGAAGTCCAGATATACCAGTTAACACCAAAATTGTGTTAATTTTATTGAAATGGCTGCTCAGGAGATCACGTACCATGGTTAAAGAGATAGATGATGTAGCCCTGTGCCTATTTGAGACGCAGCTCGCCTGCTAATCCTGACCTGCAATTCAGAGTATTTGATCTTTCACATTAGGACTCCTACTTGAACCCGCTGCTCATTTGCCCTGCCAATAGCATGTTGGTGCTCATTAAATGCTGTCCCCCGCCATTCCTAGGGGCTTCATTGTTTTTTCATGACAGGAGCCTGATTGCCTCTGTAAATAATATAAATTTAACATCTCACTTCAGTGAAAATTTGTCTAACTGCCTTCTCATGATACAATATCAGAACAATTAAAAACAAATATTGTTTGTTTATACGGACTACATTCCCTGGGCCAAACACAAGCATGCAAGATATTTCATTTTTATAAAGATGTTTCTGGCCCAAATTTTCTTCTACTGAAGTATTCTACAGTGCATCAGACTAAAGCATTCAGAAATAATTAAAATACTTTTCAAATTATTGGAAAGTAAGTGATAAATTAACAAGTAACAGATTGTTTCATTGTGAGAGAGCGAGAGTAAGCGAGAGAGAGCGAGTGAGAGAACATTAAAAACCATTGTCCTTGGAACTTTTCATTGTTATGCAGTATAGAATGTAGGCTGTTAAAATGTAGAGCTTTATATGTAAGTGAAAAGTAGACCAGAAAGGTTTTGGTGTTTTTTTTCCTAAGCATCTTACATCCTCAGAATTGAAAGTATAGTTAATCTCACCTGAGATGCGTTGACCTGTTAACTTTGTTTATTTTTCCTTTTTTCTGATATTAAATTTTTTAAATAAATTCTTTATGTATATTTTAGAAGCATAACCTCAACCTTATTTATTTATTTTTACTATATTTCTTCTGTTACCATTTATCCCCCTTGCAATCAACACACTGTTGTATGTGTCCATGAGTCCTTTTTCCTTTTTGCTTAATCCCTCCACCCGCGATGCCCCCACCCTCCATAGCTGTCATCTTGCTGTTTAACTGAGTCTGTCTCTGTTTTGGTGGTTAGTTCAGTTTGTTCATTAGCTACCACACAGGAGTGAAATCATATGGTACTTGTCTTTCTCTGACTGGCTTATTTCATTTAGCATAATGTTATCCAGGTCCACCCATGCTGTTGCAAAGGATAAAATTTTCTTCTTTTTTACAGCCAAGTAGTATTCCATTGTATAAAAGTACCATGTTTGTTTTATGCACTCATCTACTGAGGGACACTTGGGCTGCTTCCACATCTTGGTGATTGTAAATAGTGCTTCAGTGAACATAGGAGTGCTTATGTTCTTTCAAATTAATATTTTGGATTTCTTCTAATATATTCTCAGAAGTGGGATAGCTGGGTCAAAAGGCAGATCTATTTTTATTTTTTTGAGGTATCTCCATACTGCTTTCCATAGTGGCTGCACCAGTTTATATTCCTACGAATGGTACAAAACGAATCCCCTTTCTCCACATCCTCGCCAGCACTTGCTGTTTGTTGATTTATTGATGATAACCATTCTGACTGGTGTGAGGTGGTATCTCATTGTGGTTTTTAGTTTGCATTTTGCTGATGATTAGTGACGTTGACCATCTTTTCATATGACTATTGACCATCTGTGTATACTCTTTAGAGAAGTGTCTATTTAGGTCCTTTATCCATTTCTAAATTGGACTGTTTTTATTTTAAGTGTATTTTTATTGTTGTATATTTTCTCAGTACATTTGCATTTGCAAATTTCTGTGCATTTGAGTACTTTGCTTAGGATGATGACAGAAGCTTAATTTATACATGTGTGAGAGAGGAAGAGAGCTAGCTCAAGGGAGAGAGAAATTTTATACAGAAAGGTTAATTATTGACAAGTCTGTATGGCTATATATTGTTCCTTGGGAACAATGGTGTATGAGTGTCACCTTTTACCCCCCATGTAGTCATCAATAAGTATGGCTAATTTGAAATGTCAGATTGAGAATGTGCATTTACTCCAAACAGTTGCTGTTTGGACTGCTCTCATCTCTCAGGGACAACTGAAATGTTCATGCATCTAAAACTCTCTTTTCAAGTGCAGATGATACACGTATTAACTATTTTTAAAAACATTTTTCATTTTCCTGTGTGATTTTTTCATTCTTTTTTTAAGGTTTTAGATGGTGCTCTCACTATACAATATGAATTTATCATTTAAACATTTTTTTCTGTTCCAGTTTTAGTGTGGAAATTTTGTGATTTCTTCTTAGTGTATTTTTGATAAGGACTAGGGCAAAGGTAACTTTGTGGATAACATTTCCTGATTGTTTTGGACTAGATGACATTGTTGGGAGATACGATGATCTGTCCAAGTCTGTTAATGAACGCAATGAAAAACTCCAGATAACCTTGACCCGCTCCCTGAGTGTGCAGGACGGCCTGGACGACATGCTGGGCTGGATGGCAGGTGTGGAAAGCTCTCTGAGAGAACAAGGTCAAGTGCCCTTAAACTCTGCTGCCCTTCAGGATATCATCAGTAAAAACATTGTAAGTGACATGTGAAAAAGAAAAAATAATACCACCTTTAGATTAAAAAATAAACCCAGTTGAATACCTCTAAGGATAAGTAAATTTAAGATAAATTTAAGGATATAGAAAAGCAGATATTTTATGAATGTAACTATGGAAGGTAGTGCTTGCACAAAAACAGCTGTGTAAAATGACTTTTCTGTGAAGGAATACAGAAAGAGTTTTGTATCCTTTTTCATGAATATTATTCATTATAGAGGGCTTTCACACACATTGAGTCCTATAGAGGTTGTCATTGCTTCAGCCAGCTGCACACAAGGTTAATCAGATCAATCTTGTTGTTGTCTAGCCTTTTTAAAATTAGGACCGTGGATAATCCCCAGGCTCCATTAGATCCCAGGGGTTGCTGAGGAGCAGCCACCTCCTGCCTCTCTCAGGCAACCAGCCAGCTGTTCTCTCCTCTCCCTTGAAGAGATTTGGGATGGGATTCCTCAAGGGACAGATCAAACTTGTCAGTCAGTCCCAGCCATTAACTTTCCTTAGTCACAGGTTGTTAAGCTTATGTTATTAGGGAGAGTAATTTTTTAAAACTCTGGGACATTATTTGTAAACATTCTTACAAAACATATGCAATACTTGATTCATTTCAGATGCTGGAACAGGACATTGCGAGTCGCCAGAGCAGTATAAATGCCATGAATGAAAAAGTGAAGAAGTTTATGGAAACAACAGACCCGTCTACCGCATCCTCACTGCAAGCCAAAATGAATGACTTGTCTGTCCGGTTTTCAGAAGCAAGCCATAAACACAAAGAGAAACGTGCAAAAATGGAGGAGCTGAAAACCAAAGTAGAACTGTTTGAGAACCTCTCAGAAAAGCTTCAGACATTCTTAGAGAGAAAATCTCAGGCCCTCGCTGAGGCAGATGTGCCAGGAAAAGACGTTACTGAATTGTCTCAGTATATGCAGGTATGTCTTCCTTAATGTTCACAGGCTGGTCAAGTAGATGAACGATTAAGACAAGCTCATACATTTATTGGCAGAATTATAATTAGCCATCATCATTTCATTTGCTGATGGATTAATAAAGATCTCTGCTGTCTTTCTTTACAAATCCCAAATCCCAGCTTCTCCTTGAAGCCTTGCTCACTAATTAGGAATGAACACCGTATCTCACACATACGCTCTTCCCATATCATAGATGATATAAACTGCTTATGTGCCAGAACTCACAAAGGGACAGATGTAAAAAGTGCTCTTTAAATTAAAGGAAGTTCACTGTATTCTAAACGTTCTGCCTGCATGTTTGTTTATATTTAGAATACTAACCATAGGGCAGGGTTATTTTCGTGTCAGATCCTGGTCACATACATACTACTTGATGGGGTGCCATTTGAAGATCTCGCAAGATCTTGCATTGACTGAATATCTAAATGCTTTGTAGGAATCAACTTCTGAATTCTTAGAACACAAGAAAGATCTTGAAGTTTTGCAGAGTCTCTTGAAGGAGATATCCAATCATGGCTTACCAGGTGATAAGGCCCTGGTTTTTGAAAAAACAAATAATTTGTCAAAGAAATTCAACGAAATGGAGGATACCATCAAAGAAAAGTAAGCACCACTTAAGAAACTGGATTTTATTCTATGTGATACTAATTAGAATGAGTTATTTTTATTTACTTACATAGATACCTGAACCAATTTTGAGAACTTGGGAATATGCATAGACTACCTGATAAGTGCTTTTATGTTGATTTTTTTGCTATTAAAATTAAGTGTAGTTTTGTTAAAATATATAGGAGGGAAATTCAAGACTTCATACATAAAAGTAGAAAGCATTATGTCAGGAAAATCATGGTGGTAGGGTATTATTGCAAATAACCTAAACTTACTGTAGTGTCTGAAGCATTTGGCAAGTACCACATTTTTATTTGCAAAGGCTGAAATAAACCTAAGCTCATGGTTCATTGCTTTCTGGGTTCAATTCAGAGCTGGCCTTTTTTTTTTTTTTTTTTTTTTTTGTAAAATACTTTACTTTGTCTAAGGGTTGTAGATAAGACATGACTCTATAAACAATCAAGATAAGAAGCAAGAAAGTGAACCTAAGCTGAGCTACAAAGCTGTTCAGGGATAAGCCTTGTGACTGAACTTTTATATTTCTGATCTCATGTTAGTTTAGCATACATAGTCCATCTGGTTTTGCTAAAGTTCATACAGAAGACCTCCCCAAATAGAAAATAGTTATTTCTCTTTCAACTATTTGTAATTTCTTCATAATTCTCCATCTAAAACTTTTGAGTGCTGTCCATACTTCTCATAGAGCTTTATTTTCCATCTTGTCATATAATATTTAACTCACATTTTACACAGAAGATATAGTCTTGATTGTCTTAGGTAAACTCTAGGTTGTTTCTTTCAAATGGATTTGATTTTAAAACCACGTAGTCATCAGTAATTAGTCCAGCTGCAGTGTACTTTTATGTGCCAGTATTCCACACACTTGCACATGTGCACATGTTATCCACATGTTGTCCATGTTCCAAATGTAACTGTCTTCACAGCTGTTCCTGTGCTAGGCATGTGACCCCTCTGTGGTGCTGAGTTACAGAAGATCTATATAGTTAACTGAGGAGCTTCCTGAATATCTGTAGGGGAGGCACCCATTAAAACTTTTCAGCCACTAGGTCTTACCTCTTTTGGTGCCTGAAATCGGTGCTTTAAAGCACCTGCTTGTATCCATCCACGAAAGTCACTGTAGGATAGTGTAAAAACCACTAGGTGGCATGACGTTTTCCTCATGTCTGATGTGTAAGTGTTTCCCCTCTGGTTCTGTGCCTGCTGGCAGTAAGCACCAATAAAGTGGACAGATCAAAGCTCATTGAATCTAAATAATGTTAAAACTGTTTATATAGGCTTAGAGTTTATGTAGCATTATAGAGTGCCATTACATATGGGGTACAGATTTCTTCTCTTAACTTTATCTGTAGACCTTGCCTCTGAGAATGAGACAAATAGCTATTTAGCTGATTTCATTTACCACCTAGAAAACTTTCCTCCTGTATCAAATGGTTAGAGTGGGATGTGGGGGGAGATTTTCCTTAGTATTAAACCTGATATGAGAAAAATTATTTATTAGTAATTAGTCCTTTGGAGCATCTCCTTTCTGTGGCTTAACTTCTTCAATAATTTCTGTTATCTAGAAAAGAAGCTGTGTCTTCTTGTCAAGAACAGATGGATGCTTTCCAAGTCCTTGTTAAATCATTAAAGTCATGGATAAAAGAAACCACAGAAAGAGTTCCCATTGTGCAGCCTTCTTTTGGTGCAGAAGATTTAGGAAAATCTTTGGAAGAAACTAAGGTGAATCATTGTTTCTAATACCAGTTGATCATTTGCCTCTGTCAGTAATTAGAAGTTCAGATTAATAGTGGTTTCCCTTTTTTTAGTGTCATGTAAGGTAGACACTTGAGTATATGTCTATTTTGGTGATAGTTGGAAATCATGACATGGGGTTAACTGATCCTTTGAGGAATTAATTTGCTTTTATAGAAGAGATGTGTACTCTCATAGCATCCTTTTAAAAGAGATATTGACCCTTATAGTATCTAAGTTCCCTTCCCCACTAAGTCTCTACTTAGGTTTTTGCTATTTTTTATGCCATGTCTCATAATGTTAAGTAAAAGAATCTCTTTTTAACTCAGCATTTTACTGTGGCTTGGGTACAACGCTGTAACCAGTTTGAAGGTAGAAGTTAATTTAATCTCCATTACAAAGTGCACAAGTCTTTTTGTCGTCTGACTTGTCAAAACCTACAGCTAGTCGCACCAATTGTTATACTCCAAATTTGTGGGGGTATGTGTTTTTAAAAATTCATTGAAATTTTGGTGATTAAAACTCACTCTTAAATGGAATTTTGAATTCCCATTTTTTAAATCGTTTCCAGTACATTTCTTCTTGTAACTTGACTGTTACCCAGTGTAGTTTTCCATACTTACAGTTGACAGTTTAGAACCCATGGCAGTGAGGAAGAGCCTGGCTTCCACTGCTTTGGGAGCAGACTGCAGGCTGGCCCCGCCTAACAGTGGTGACGGTCCCCAGGCTGTTGCAGCAAATAGGGATGCTGCCTTTTTCTTCCATCCACTCTCCCACAAATCGGGACCCGCAATCATTATTGTTTTAAGACATGTTTAAGAAATTGGATTATAATGTGTAACTTTGAAAATATTATGAAGACTGAAAAATAATGTGTTTTTATACCTCAAGAAATTACAAGAAAAGTGGAGTTTAAAAGCACCAGAGATTCAGAAAGTAAACAACTGTGGGATTTCACTATGTAACCTAATAAGTGCCTTGACTACCCCTGCAAAGGCAATAGCAGCAGTTAAATCAGGTATGTATTTTATTTACATTCATAGCAAAACCTGTAAGAATTGGGCCGACTCATGATAATTTTATTTGCGTGTTATTTTTTAAATCAGTGCATAAAATAATCTCAGAAATACAAAGGGAAAGTAACAAGAAAAGGTGGCATCTATAAACATACTAAAAGCCCTCGTGGAAAAGTCAGGTTTTAAATCTCGCTAATGTTTTAGTTTATTAAAGACTACGACTAAAATATAGGGAACTTATTCTGTAAGAAGAAGGAGCATTATATTGGGGAAAGGGAAAGATCAGATTTTGATCTGTTTGTTCTTTACCTTAATTAATGGAGATGTTAAAATTCTATTTAAAATATTTGATAAAGAAGTGAGTCTGGTTTCCCAGGAAAGAGGAAGTGAGAGAAGGAGACAGGTTCTTTTATGTAGAGTGGACCTCTCATTTTATTCCCAGCTGCTTTTAGTCCTTACACTATTCACAAAGAAAACAATTATGTAATATGTTAACCAGTACATCTAAATCACAATCTTTATTATGGCTGAATCACTCTTTTCAACAGAAAGGGAGACTCGTGTATAAATAATGATTCCATTGATAAAATTAAGTTGTGGGAATAGTTTTAAATCTAAAACATACTTACATTATTGTCAACTTCAGGGTTTTAAATTGTTTTTAAATCCAAGAATAGACAGAAGGCAGATCTCATATCTTTATTCTGAAAGTTGCTGCGGTTTCTCCATCCTGCGTAGCCCCCAGCTGTCCCTATTGTGAGAGGTGTTCCATCTGGGCTGCTCGACCAGACATTTATTCCGCTCTATTAATCCCATTTCAGGGAATACTCATAGTGTATGTGATGTGATGATCTCTCTTTTCTCTCCTAATCAGATTTCCTGAAATGTCAAGTTTATTTTTAAGAAAAGGAATTCTGTTGCGTTTTATTTTAGTTCTCCATGTCTACTTTCTATTTGAAATAAGTAAAAATGGAAGGGTGGGGAGAATGGATGAAAGATGGTAAGGGGATTAACCAAAGAACATTTATGCATAACCCATGGACGTGGACAAGGATATGGGATCCACTGTGGGGGGGGTCGTGAGAGTGGGCAAAGGGAGAAAAAAGTGGCGACAGCTGGAATAACATAAACAATAAAAACATTGCCCTTCAAAAATATTATTCTATTTTTGATGACTACTAAACATGGTAGGTATTAATCTTGAGCATCTATAGCATATTTTCTTTTCCATCTGAAATGCCATTGTGTGATTTTTTTTTCCAAGGGACAAAACTTAGATTTAAGATTAAGATATTTCACTGTTTTTGTTTAGGATTGCTCTCGTGTGGTCAGTTTTGGGAAATGTCTTTGTATATTGGATAGGTAGCCAATGCATACTTGAATGAAAAAGTCTAATGATCTTTTTAATATTCTGATTATGGAAAAAGGTAACAATGTTTATCTAATTAAAAGAAATAATAATTACTACCCACTGAGCAGTTTCTATTTTCTAGGCAATAGGTTTACTGCGTTTCATTCTTACTGTGGTCTCACAAAATCTAGGCATTGTTTCCCCATCAGTGTGGTGAAGAGGTGATTAATTCCACCAGTGACACAGCCAGTGGCTCATGGGGTTGGGATGCCAGTTCAGGGGAATGATACTCTGAGGCCCAGGCACTCAGCCCCTGTGCTCTCCTCTCTCCCTGTTGACACAATGTGAGTTTAGTCATAGGATTTTTTCCTTTTTTTCACTTTTAACTTTTCTGTCATGTCTTTTTACATCACTCTGCCTCTGTGCAACTCATGATAACACTGTGTAAATGCACCGGACGGTTTTCAATTTCTTATGTAAGGCAGAAGTTCTTGTCTACCAATCCTGTATGCTTTGTACAGCACTCATATTGAGCAACTGAGCTTCAGAGACTTTATCACTCAAGTAACTTTACCAACAAAGACACTTCGTCACAAAATTGTATTATAAACTCACATTTAATGAGTAATGTATAAAATGTAAATTTATTGATACTCTAATATTTAAGGTGATCATGACACTATTTTAAGAATGAATTTTGTATAGAAGAAAGGATATGGCTCAATCTTTAAATTTTGCACCTTTATTCAATTTTGAAATTGAATCAGTGTTGTACATTTTCATGTAGTAACAACATGTTAAACTAATTAGTGCTTGCAGGGGTTTGATTTAATGTCATCTACTATTAATGTGTAGACATACTATGGAAATCTGTGATGACTTTAGTGATGATATTTTCACAGGTGGAGTAATATTAAATGGTGAAGGAACAGCCACAGATACTCAGGAAATTTTGGCAAATAAAGGTGAATAGTATCTTTAAGTGCTTATTGATTAAAATAAATAGGTATTCTTTTTTTGAGAAGTCTTTTTAGAGGTGAATAGTTGTTATATTGAAATTTCAAATGAATTAACGTGGTATTAATAGTCACTTTATCCATAAATATCATATTTATATGACATGTAATTTTGTTCATCTGAAATTAGTGAAATCCAGTAGTTCAGTTTGGCCTTTGGCTAATATTTCCTTCTTTTTGGTTAATTTGAGATGTTTTTTCACTGGGCGTATTATTTAAGCTATTCTCTTGAGTTTAATACCTGAAGAATTAATAAGTAATATTTCATGGTTTTGGTTTTTTCATTCTATTTAAAATATCTATTTCATTTTATTTGTATTACGTAATGTCCCTAAATTATTTGTCATTAAATAGCATTATAAGGTGATCTAACCTATTGCTTCAAAAAATTATGACTTTATCATAGTAGGCTTAATATTAACAAAATAGAAGGGAATGTCATATAAAGCAAACCCTTCTTTCTAGAGCTCTACTCTAACATTCTGAAAATGTGTCAATATAATAATTTGTCTTGTTCTTAGGATTAATATCTATTAAAAAAGATATGACTGACATAAATCACGATTACGAAGATCTTGGCCTCTTACTTAAGGACAAAATAGCCGAACTGAATACTAAACTCACCAAATTGCAACAGGCTCAGGAGGAATCAAGTGCCATGATGCAGTGGCTAGAGAAGATGAACAAAACTGCGACAAAATGGCATCAGGCACCCACACCTACAGACACTGAGGCTGTGAAGACCCAAGTTGAGCAGAATAAGGTATATTCTGGAGGCACACTTACTAAAGACATGGAAGAGAACAGTCTAGCGTCTAAAACTGGGCCCTGGTGGTCAGGAGCCCTGTTGGTCAGGAGCCCTGTTGTGATTTCTTGCTCCATTACCTTCAGCAAATAATTTGCCAGTTTTGTTTAATGTGCCTTTCTGTACAGATTGATGATAACAATTACCTACTTTTGCACACAGACATTATAAAGACAAGTGAACTGTTGGGCATAAGCAGCTTTGCCACCTTTAAATCAGTTTAAGTCTAGGATTTTAACTAGTCAACCACTGGAAAAGATTTATTTAAGGCCTAAGCGTATAGTGTATTAGGGATCTGTTCTGTCTAGTATGAAATAGGGGAGCTCATGCTTTCCCATTCTTTAATAGACAATATTTCTTTCTACAACTGTCAGTGTTGGGGAAATGGTTTTACATTGTGGTAACGGTGGCAAAAATGTCTACAAATTACTAACCTGTATTTGAACTCTGTGTTAGATTGTCCAGAAAAGTGCTTATTCACTAGTATATTCTCAAATCTGGCAGCCTTTGTCCAGAATGATTTTCCTGTTAATTACAATCTTTCTGATGTCATCTTTCTTTTTTTCCTAAATGATTTATTTGAAAATAATATGAAATTCTTCTTTGGTGATGGGGATGAGTCATTATCTCTATAGCTATAGTGTTCCTTTGGGATTCTTTTATCAGATAATTGAAGGCTAGTGAGAACAAGAAAGGAAAACAACTAACTGTTGAACCAGATCCTTACCCACGTCAGCATTTAACAGCAGAACTTTTTTTTTTCTTTTTTTTTTGGTCACGCTAAAGAAAAAACAATTCTCTATCATAACTGTGTTGTTGTCTTTTGATGTAGACATACTTTAATGTAGTTACTTTATTTTTCCCCCCTTGTTAGTCATTTGAGGCAGAACTGAAGCAAAATGTAAACAAAGTACAGGAGCTGAAAGACAAATTGACAGAGTTGTTGGGGGAGAACCCGGATACTCCTGAGGCCCCCAAATGGAAACAGATGTTGACAGAAATAGGTATGTTATATGACTTATGCCAGATTCCATAAACAGAAGTGCAGTCTACTTTTTTTTTAAATTCTAATCTTTATCAGAAAACATTTATCCAATAGCCTCACTTATTTTGGGATTTGCTTTAATGTTTCACAATCTATTTTTGCATATTTAAAAGTGTCATTTCAAATTAAATTGTACTAACATGGCATATTTTATCTTACAGGTTTTTTTGTTTGTTTTGTTTTTTGGTTTTTTTTTTGCTAAACGCAGTAACTAAATTTATTTTTATGAAGAAGGTAGATAATATTTAATAACATGCTGTGCATTGAGTAATATGTTTTCATTATTGCTTTTTTTTACCAGATTGTTGGTGCTTCTAATTTTTTATGCATTATTATATTTTAATTTAAATAGCCCTTTTAGCTTATTTCTCTGGAAAAGGTAGGCTCCTTTCTCTTCCATGGGTTTCCTTTTTGGACTCCTACTCTGCTCTTCTCTTCCATAACCAGGATCAAAAAGTAGCTCCCCGCAGAAGTCTGGTAGTTTTGCTTCTTTATTTAGAGTTATCCTCTCATGTCAGTCCTGTCCCTGTGTAAACTGTCCCTCCTAGGTAAAGACTTCTACAAGCTCTATTATCTTATCACCCATTTTCATTATTATAACAACAGGGAAAATGAGTGTAAGACAGTGATACTAATTTTCCCTACTGCATAGAGTCTTTTCAGAATTCAGTGAATAAGTGTGTGTACAGCTCAGATGAATACTGTCTGACACATAGTAAGTGCTATAAGTTTGCTATGATGATAATAAGAATTATTTTATTTTCAATCATTCTTATTATATTTAGCTAAAGATTTTCTTTCCTTAGAGTCAGATATGCTGTGATAAATTTAGAAATGTATAAGTATGTCCTAACTTTTAAAAAGGTTATCCTAAGGGATCTACATGTTCAACAGTCTATTTAATCCAATATGGAGAGTCCTGTTGCATTATAATGAATTTGTCCCTAATTCACTGGTTCTCATCTGGGATATGAGTTACATGGGGGAATATTATTAAGACATTTTACAATAGGGAAAATGTGTATTTCAAAAAAACTTCTTAATAAGATTTAGATATTTCTCTCTGTCAATTTATTGTTTTCATTGCATTATTTTGTTAGATTGTGTTTGACTACAACATACTACATAGAATGGTGCCATTGGGTAAGGATTCAGGGGTGGGTCCTATTAAAATCAGGCTTTTAGTATATAGTATGCGAGGTGAAAAAAATATCCATAAGATCAACTAATTGTATCCCTCAGAGAATATTTATTGAGTAACTGTTGTGTTCAAGTGCTGGTCAATATCTTTGGGCTTCAGGAGCAGGTTGTCTTGAGGGTGGGGGGAACAGGACTGGCTTCCTAGCAGAGGGTAAAATCCAGAGGCATCACGAAGGAAGGGTAGAGCCGGGGTACATGGAGAGGAGGTAGAGCATGTCAGGTATAGGGCCTGTGTGAGCAGAAGCCTGTTTGGGTGACATCAGTACGATCAGCAGTACTAGATCAGAGGGTTCATTTTGAAATGCAAACCCTCTAAGATTAGTAGACTTAGGTCAGTTTGTGGGAATCCTTGACTGTCAAGCAGAGGTCTTCAGATTTTATCATCTAAATGATGAGGAGTTAGTTATTCAAGAATTTTCGCACAGGAAGTGACATATTTAAAAGTGGTTTTCTTTTTTAGAGAAATTAGTTTGGAGCCAAGTGGATTGCAGCTGAGAAACACTAATGGCAAGGAAACCAGTTAGAAGACTGATAGGCTACTTCCTTAAAGTGGTTCTCAAAGTGTTTTCCTGGAAACAGCGGCATCAGCATCACCTGGGAACTTGTTAGAAATACAAAACTTCAGGCTCCATTTCAGACCTACGGAATCAGAAACTCTGGGTGTGGGCCCAGCAACCTATGTTAATCATCCCTCCAGATGATTTTAATGCAGCTAAAGTTTGAGAACCATAGGTCTGGGCCAACCGTGATGCAGACCAAAATGGCATTAGGGCACTGGAAATGTGAAGGGATGGGTTTAAGGTTTTAGGATCAAGGATATAAGAGAGTTAGGAGAGTTGTGAAAGAACATTCTGAATTATTGCATCTCCATGACATGGGTGAGAAAATAACCTTTGGAAAATATCTCGCCCTGGCTGGTGTGGCTCAGTGGACTGAGTGCTGACTTGTGAACCAAAAGGTTGCCAGTTTGATTCCTGGTCAGGGCACATGCCTGGGTTGCAGGCCAGGTGCCCAGCTGGGGGCATGTGAGAAGCAACTGGTCAATGTTTCTCTCTCACATTGATGTTTCTCCTCCTGTCCTTCTTACCCTCCTCCTCTCTCTCTAAAAATAAATGAATAAAATATTTTTTAAAAATTAAAAAAATCTAAAAGAAAAATCCACCACTTTTGATAGGAATATAATGAGTTATTTAAATTTTTATTAAATTTATTGGGATGCCATTGGTTAATAAGATTATATAGGTTTCAAATGTACAATTCTATGATATATTGTATGTTCACCACCCAAAGTCAAGTAATGAGTGTTTTTTTTTTAATGTTGAGTTTAAAGGGTTGGTGAGATTTCCTAGTGTAACTTTCAAGCAGCTGGTAACTAATGTATAGTTTGAATAGAAGAAAATGATTGGGTATAGGGGTAAAAATTTGGGAGTCACTTGTCTAGAACTGATCAGTGGAGATTTAATATTAAAGAAAAGGATTAATATTCATTGTTCTAGTAGATCAGTTAGAGTTGAATGAACAGACTGTAGGACTTCTAGAAGGAATGAGGAAGCTCAGGATCCTGATTGCTTTAAAGACTATTCCATACTCTGCATTATCTTTAAAGATCAGATTCAAATTTACTTTCCTTTTATTTCAGTGGATACACAACCATCAGGGCCATAAAATCTGTATCAGTAAATGCAATTAATTCTCTAAGGTTAGACTTTAATCAGTTCTATAAGAAGAGTTATAAATACGGAATGATAGCCATTATAGATCGCTGTGGGTCACATCCTGCGGTCTTCCTAGATACAGTCATGTTAAATATGTAAAAACCAAATAAGAGTTTTAACCTTATCTTTTTTCTTTTAGAATCAAAGTGGCAAGAACTCAATCAATTAACAGTTGACAGACAACAAAAACTGGAAGAGTCCTCTAACAATCTAACTCAATTCCAGACTGTAGAGGCTCAGTTAAAACAGTGGCTTGTGGAAAAAGAACTGATGGTCAGTGTTCTCGGACCTCTGTCAATTGACCCAAATATGCTAAACACACAAAGGCAGCAGGTGCAGGTGAGTATTACTTGACATAACAAGACAAATGTTTTCATTATAAATGTATCAGCTTTGGACAGTGTGTGCTTTAACTGCCTTGGAGTGTATTTATAAAGTTTCAGATGCCCATAAGATACCATCCTGAGGTTAATGAGGCGCCCCAGAGAAGCAGGGCTGTGAGGCATCCCAGAGTGGCCTGCGGAGCCCATGAGTGGGTCAGATCCCTTTAATCATTTCAGTCAGACTGTGGTTTGTGCAGGCCCTGCTACAAAGGGCCTTCTTTGAAGTATTAATATGATTGTATAAGTAATAACATTTTTATGAGAATCCAGTATATGCTTTTTATTATTTAGAAATTACTCCTTTGAAGTTTTGTTTATTTTGGGTGTGGTAGTAGATAATGAAACTTGTAAAACTCATGCAGCAGAGCCTTGATGCAGAGTGAGTTGGGGAGGGAGAAGCAGAATAAGAAGAGGGGAAAGAATAAGGGAAGCAGAGAGGGAACCTTGAAACCCAGAGGGTTAGTTAGACCAGTCTAATTATGAGCACATAAATCCACAAGGGGGAAAAATCCACGGAATTTAAGTCAGCTATAATAGGAGAAGCTCCTTTGCGGTTGCAGTGAGATTTCTTTATGTATGAGTAGCAGTATTGGAACAGTGAGGCTGATGCTGTACTCTAAAGATACTTTGAAGAGAATGAATACAAAAGCTGTAAATAAACACTTCAGGAGAAGAAGTTGCCCCCACTTTTGGTAGTCTGTCAGAGGTAAATAAAATATTGTACTAAAAAAAGAGGAAATTTTTGGATTATTCATTTTATAATGAGAGCCAATGTTGAGCTTGCACATTCTTAGCAACATAATTTATTGGCTTAAAACCACTCTTAGAAAGGCTATCAATAAATCTTATGTTAAAAGAAACCTTTGTAAATCAATGCACCATGAAGTAATAAATTATAGCACTGTTATCACTGTGCACTTCCTTGGTGTAAAATGCTGTAATTTTAAAAATCCTACAAAGAGAAAAGTACAGGTAGGAAAAAGCAAATTTGTGTTAGTGTGATGTGAACTTGTCCAGTAGCAGTATTTCCCTTTGTTTCTGAAAATTCGTGCATGAATTTTTGTTCCTTTTGCCCAGACTGCTGAAGATTCCCTTTGTTTTCCCTTTTGGGGGATATTATTTTGGGCAAAATTTTATCTCTATGAAGCACCATAGCTCTTTGGATTGCTTTAAGATAATTGCCCTACCCTCAAGCTAGAAACTAGGAAAGCAGTAACTAAAAATCAAAAATAAAAACTAGATAAATAAATAGCATTTCTGCCTCTTTAGAAACTTAATGTTATGTTTTCTGCAACTGGCGACTCAATAATTTGTGTGTTTTTTTACCCTCGTTACCTCTTTACCTTAGATCCTGCTGCAAGAATTTGATACTCGGAAACCTCAATATGAGCAGCTCACAGCAGCTGGCCAGGGCATTCTGAGGCGGCCTGGTGAACACCCTTCTTTCCATGGGATTGTGAAAGAGCAACTAGCAGCTGTGACCCAAAAATGGGACAGCCTAACAGGACAATTGAGTGACAGATGTGACTGGATTGACCAAGCCATTGTTAAAAGCACACAGTATCAAAGCCTGCTGAGAAGGCTTTCTGATAAACTGAGTGATCTGGATAATAAACTCAGCAGCAGTGTGCCTGTGAGCACACACCCTGATGCTATGAAGCAGCAGTTGGAAACAGCCCAAAAAATGCAGCAGGAACTAGAGCAGGAAAGGAAGCAGATAAAAGTGGCCCAGGCCCTCTGTGAGGATTTGTCAGCCCTGGTTAAAGAAGAGTACTTGAAAGCAGAACTTAGTAGGCAACTAGAAGGCATCTTAAAATCATTTAAGGATATTGAACAAAAAGCAGGTGTGTCTTTCTTCTTCTAACACATGTATTTCCTGGAAATAGAGATCATAGATTGCCTGTTTGCAGTAATCTGGGCCCTAACAAGAATCTGTTCGCATTGGGAGCACAAGTGAAGAGGCGGCCGCTCACATGAGTGCACAAAGCAGTTGTGTCCATGGACACACACAGCCTTAGGGTCATTCCACGGAGACAGTGGAGGGACAGTGTTGGCAAAATGCACTTAATGAGGGCCAATTAAAATTTCAGGTATTCCAAATTGGTTTTTAAAAGATGTAAACGTTTTGGCTGTGTGACAGTCTTATTTCACTAGAAAGACAGGTGAAGACTGTTATTTAAAAGGCTGTGGGTCATTTTCTCATCTGTCATTATTTTGTCTGACTCCGTCCTAGAAATTTCCATTTCTAGAGAAACGTGTGAAAGAGAAGCATTTTGCGCTGTTTTCCTCTCCCCTGCCATGGCCACGATTCTGTGACACACGTACCAGTGTGTGTCAGAGGCAGCAGCAGTCAGTTATTGGACTTTGCAAGGGCCTATCAGAGAGGATTCACATTTCACTGCTATGTTTGTTCTGCTTGAAAAGTAACACTACTGTCTTGCACCTAGTAAATTCTCAGTTTATATTCGTAATTGATTGGATTTGCTTTCTGATCAAAGCAGCAGTTTAGGCGTACTCTTTTTTTTTGACATGATACTGGTAATATTAGCTAACAAGATTATGATTATTACACTATGGACTCTTATGTGACAGGCATTAAGCTAAGAACTTTACATGTACTGTCACTTAATTGCCACAATAGCTTTTATTCATGTTGCCAGTTTACATTTGGGGAAATGAGGCTTAGAGGCTTGATCACTTGCCCAGGGTTGGGTTTTCCAGACCCTCAGAGGTTGAGGTGAGACCCAAACACATGCTGTTCCTCCGTGCCTCATTCTGTTGCCTTCATGGTGACATAAAAATCATAGACATGAAACCGTCATATTTGATGAGATGGATTATTTATCAGCAGGGAACTGTGGACAGTTGTCACTTCCACTTACTGGGACGGGGACAACTCTGTACAGCAGGCTGTGCAGAGTCCTCCACCACCCTGCACCTTTGTACAGTTTTACTGGTTCCCGTAATCTGTTTTGGGTCCCTCATCTCCCTCCTCCTACCTTGATTGTCTCTTTGCTTATTGCTTTGCCTACCTCTTGCTCCCTCCCTGCCTTTGTCAATAACTGAAGCCCACTTGTAGTTCTCATAGTCAGTGCTCACAACCCTTGCTTTTAGACAGTCCTGAACATTTATTTGATAACTTCCCCTTCAGCTTTTCATAGATTAAATTAGCATTTTGATGTAAAATAAACATGCCTGTAATTTCATTTTTAGAGAATCATGTTCAGCACCTTCAGTCGGCCTGTGCCAGCTCTCATCAATTTCAGCAAATGTCTAGAGATTTTCAGGCTTGGCTGGATACAAAGAAAGAAGAGCTAAGCAAGTCTCACCCAGTATCAGCCAAACTCGATGTCTTGGAGTCGTTAATTAAAGATCAGAAAGACTTTCATAAAACTTTGACTTCTCAATCTAGTATTTATGAAAAAACCATTGCAGAAGGTGAAAATCTGTTATTAAAAACACAAGGGTCTGAGAAGGCCACCTTACAGTTACAACTTAACACAATTAAAACAAATTGGGATGGATTTAATAAGCAAGTGAAAGAAAGAGAAGACAAAGTGAAAGATTCATTACAAAAAGCCCTCAAGTATAAAGAGCATGTGGAAACTCTCTGGCCATGGATAGATAAATGTCAAAATAACCTGAAGGAGATAAAATTTTGCCTGGATCCTGCTGAAACAGAGAATTCTATTGCCAAGTTAAAGTCTCTGCAGAAGGAAATGGATCAACGCTTTGGGATGATAGAATTGCTGAACAACGCAGCCAATAGCTTGCTCAGTGTGTGTGAGACAGATAAAGAGGTTGTTACAGAGGAGAGTAAGTCACTGAACCAGAAGGTAGACATGGTCACTGAACAACTTCACAGTAAGAAATTCTCTCTGGAGAACATGGCCCAGAAGTTTAAAGAATTTCAAGAAGTGTCCAAAGAAGCAAAACGGCAGCTCCAGTGTGCAAAGGAACAGCTAGATGTCCATGATTCTCTAGGTCCCCAGGCTTACAGTAACAAATACCTAACCATGTTGCAAACTCAGCAGAAATCACTGCAGATCCTAAAGCATCAGGTAGATTTGGCCGAAGGACTTGCACAGGACCTTGTGGTAGAAGCCTCAGACTCAAAGGGAGCCTCTGATATTTTATTACAAGCAGAAACCTTAGCTCAAGAGCATAGTGCCATAAGCCAGCAGGTTGATGAGAAGTGCTCCTTCTTAGAAACCAAGCTTCAGGGCATTGGGCATTTCCAGAATACCATCCGAGAAATGTTTTCTCAGTTTGCAGAATTTGATGACGAACTGGATAGTATGGCTCCAGTGGGGAGAGATGAAGAAACATTGCAAAAGCAAAAGGAGGCTATTACAGCCTTTCTGAAGAAACTAGGAGCCCTCATAGCTAGCAATGACAATGCCAATAAAACCTGCAAGATGATGCTGGCCACGGAAGAGCCCTCCCCTGACCTCGTTGGAATCAAAAGGGACTTGGAGACTTTGAGCAAACAGTGCAACAAGTTGCTGGACCGAGCACAAGCCAGAGAAAAGCAGGTTGAAGGGACAATTGAGCGTCTTGGTGAGTTCCACAGCAAACTGAAGGAATTTCTTACTCTGCTTCAGAAAGCAGAAGAACATGAAGAGTCTCAAGGTCCTGTTGCTATGGAAACAGAGACGATCAACCAACAGCTTAATGTGTTCAAGGTAGGGAATTCTTCATTTTTATTGATCACTTTTATTATTAAAGGAAATTTTTCTTTGGTATAGAAAGGAGATAGTCTGTTTTGTAGAAGCCTCTCATATGCCTGTCACATGGTGTTTGAGCTTGAATGAGCATATGTGGGGGTAATATCCAGGCATTCGGGGCAGTTCCGAGCTTCCTGGGGATTTGGGCCCCTGTGGGGTAAGGCCTGAGATCATATGAAGAGGTCAAAAGGGTGCTTGAAAAGTTCCAGCCCTTTTCCATGAAGCCTGAAACTGACATCGTGGAGTCCGTGTGCGGTTCATTCACGACTGACATCTGGAGGGGCCCGAGCTGTGTTTTGAACTCTGCTGCAGAGGCCATCCCATCACAGAAAAAGCTTCTTCATGTTTGTCTCCGCATTTTCTCTGTTGGTGAATTATAGTCTTTTCCTGCCCTTTCCTCTTTTGTGGTCTTCTTATCCTCCTTAACTGAATTTCTTTTTTGTAAAATCTTTTCTTCCAAAAATTCACATTTAAAAAAAATGGCATTTCATGTTGTAATTCTGGTTTTATAAAACAAGGATCTTGAGCTCATACCCTAGAGGGTTAGCAATAAGTTGCTTTTGATTGGACAATACACATCTGCCAATAGACAGCACTCAGTGATGCTTAATGAATGGAACAGTAGGTAAAAATGGCGGGCCCGGCTCACTGTCACTGGGGTTGGCCGCATTTATGATAATAAGAACAGAAGTTGCATCTCAGTAGGGAACAAAAATAGGTTCACCCCTGCACGGAGAAGGTTCTAAAAATCAAGCATTTGCTGCCCGGGACTCGGGAATCTTCGGGGTTGGCACGGGTCCTGTTCTGTTTCTGAGGAATGTTTTACTTTCCAATAGAGAACAGTGTAATGGTAAGTCCCACCACTGACACCTAAAGGATAAAATAAGACCAAATAAAAATGGAATTGGCAAAACCACAGATTGTTTCCCATGAGAAATGAATGTAAATGAAGTGTACTTCTAAACCCTGTGCTGCTATATTTGACACAGTGTTTCCCCTTGCTCATTCTTAATGACAGTATTTAGGTGCCTGAAGTTTGAAAACTTCAAAATAACTTTTTTTTCTTTTTCTTTTTATTATGGTTATTTGCTATTTATGTAGTGCCTTAGAAACCTAGTTCCTTCAGGGCTTAAACATCTGTGATTCTATATTTAGATCTTGATTCCTGAAAGTGAAGGAAACTACCTACTTGTTTGACTTTACTTCCTTCATTACCCTGTCAAACTTCCATATTTCTGATCTGCAAAATAAAGATTTCATATGAGAGAGTTCTGTCAGAGAAGAGCAAAGTTTTATGGCAGTTTGCTGCTCCAGAGACTTGAGGAGTAGGGAGTGTTCCTCAGACAGAAAACATTGGAATTTTCTGTAGATCACTGACAAAACTTGAAAGCTTATATGACAGTAACGAAGTTGTCTTTTTACTCAGGAAATTTAAGCATGTTCAGTGCCTTTTTGAAACATTTTTATTTCTATAGATTTTCTGTGAACTTATGTTGAGAAAAAGAGTTTCTTCATTTCTCTTTAGTACTTCAATACCTGTAAAAAAAAAAAAAAAGGAGGGGCAGAAGTAAGGGTGCTGCTGTGTGAGGCCAGTGAGAATGTGGCTCTCCAGGTGGAGAATTCTTTTGAAAGTAAGAAAGAGAGAGAGAGGAGGAGCCGTTTCTCCATTGCTTAGAAAGTGTTTTGCAGACTGAAGAATGCTAAATTGAGCATCGTTGCCATCAGTGGTTACAGAGATTGTTTTATTCCATTGTGAAGAAAACTAAACCAGTTAGCATGCTGTGTTGGTCTGTTTTGTGATTTCTTTGGAGGGACTTGATTGATTTTAGAAACTACATTCATTATACTACATTCATTATTATGACATTCATAATAAAGAATATCATGACATACCATCAGTGTCTTGTGACCCAATGACTAAAATAAAAGTTTCCAAGTGGACGAATGACCTGCATTCAATATATTCCAGTGACATAGGTAAAAAAAGAGCAAGAATATTGTTATGGTAAATAACGTAACTTATACAATTACTAATTGTATTTGTGTGTGCTCTAAGAAGTAGTAATTATAACAGTTAACTATGTATCAACAGTTAACAGATTACTATGAATCAAGCATTTTTCTAAGCTCTCTGTCTTTAATCTTGTTAACACTCATGAGAGGTGGGTGCCCCATTTTACTGTATGGAAGCTGAGACCCAAGGAGGTTAAGTGACTTGCCCAAAGTCATACAAGTAGTAAGTGTGAGAGCCTGGATGTTTTGATGGAAATAATGCAGTTTTTTGTGTCAGCTTTATTTATCACATTGCACGTCTGATAATGTCTCTGGGAAATTTTCAAATCATTTTTGCTGTAACCTAATTTGAGGACCTGAGTAATCAGCCATTGTTCGCTTCAGTCCAAAATACCAGGAACACCCCCTTGAGGAACGTGTTCTATTAAACAAGCTGCTATGAGAAACATGATATAAGCGTGTATGGAACTGTCTTAGAAATTGATATGTGGATGCTGTGATGATGATGGTGATGATTACCAGCACCACCAGAAATAATCAAACATTTCATTGTCTTAGCAGTTATATCTTAAGTGATAAATTATTTTACAATTCAAATCTTAGTTTAGTTTATGTTGGGCACTAGGCTTTTATTGAAAATTAGGTTTAACTAATGTTTTAGAAATATTTTTAAAAAATTAAATGTGGAATAATTTGTGTTGAGTGAAAAACTAATAGTTTGCTAAAAAAATAGCAAACTACTAGTTATTCAAATTTCTAAAAACAGAGAAGCACTGAAGGTACTGGGTTTCATGAGTCTATTTTTATTATAGACTTCAAAATATAATCCTGTTTGGCATTACTCTTTCTGGTAGATTTTGTTTAACTTAATGTCATGGATGAAATCTTATAACAATTTTTCATAATATTAAATAAACTGCCTTTGAAGTTGGACTAAAACTTAATAATAGCTATTACATGGTTACTTAGTAGGAGGTGCCATACATTCACTAGGAACTTAATGAGTTATTTAAAGTGGGTCGGACAGATTTTTTTCAGCTTCCAGTCCCCCATCCCCCTCCCCAAAAAAGAGTTAACGCAAGGAATAACAGTTAAGGCCCTGGCCAGGTAGCTCAGTTGGTCAGAGCGTCATGCTGATTTAGCCTAAGTTTCGGGTTCCATCCCCGGTCAGGGCACACACAGGAATCAACCAATGAAGCATAAACAAGTAGAACAACAAATCGATGTTTCTCTCTCTCTCTCCCTTCTTCTCGCTCCTTCTAAAATCAGTAAAAAAAAAAAAGAAGTAACAGTTACTATCCTTGAAAAGACAGAATTAATATATGTTTAAGATACCAACCCAAATATACTGATTGAAAACAAATGCTATTTTGAACCCTGTTTCCTAATTCACTGTCAGTGAAAACTATTCCAAGTTTTGAAAATTGATTGGTATTACCTTTTGTGTTAGCTTGAAGTTTTTAAACTATTTTGTTATGTAAGTTCTGTTTACCGTACTTTTTCTAAGTATTTATTAATCATTGGACTGAAATGTCTGAAGAGCAAGGTGTTTTTTATTACTGTTGATAATTCAAAGGACTGTTTTTCTACTTACACTTTGCTATTATTACTTATAGCATACTGCCATGAACTCTGAGGCAGAAAACAAAAAAGTCCCTTTGGTGTTTCCTCGAGACCTCCCTTCTGTTGAAGACTCCTAGGTTGAGCTTAGCTTCCGATCTAAACTACATTAAGTAGTATTAATGTTTCCACACTTTTATTTAGCAAAGACATATGTAACCAACTACATAGGAATGTGTCCTGACAATTCTTATGATGTCATCAACAGCCAATTAGATTTTTCTGATTATCATGAAGTAATCATCATCACCATATTGATTTGATTTAGCTTCAATGAAGATCAAAGAAACTTGATGTTTTGACGAATACGTAGTCACATTCTAGTTAAATATACACCTCTCCCCACCTCTATATAGGCCACAGTAAAAAGTCTTAATTCAGAACCTGCTTACTGTTTATTTCTGCCCCAATTGCAATTCATTTTGTTCCCACACAAAAAAAATAAACATCATGGATAGAAATCTCCCTGCACCGAAGATATTTTTTTTTATTTTCAAAATGAAAATAACATTATACAGAGCAGAGAATTTTTCAGCGAAGTCAAAACCACAAAGACCAGAACCCATGCCTAATTATACTGTAATAAGTTTTCTCCGGTCCAGGTGAAGACATTGTGTAACCTTGGCACCGTCATTTGAACACTGAATAAATGAAAATGCCAGGTGCCGTGAGGCTAGAGAAGCCAGGCAGTTTCAGCACTGTTTATAAACAGTATCGCTGAAAAAATTATTTGCCAATATCTTACGAAGACATTTATTAAATGATCTTAAAGCAACCTCTGTGATATCACCATATTTTTAAAGATAAAATTAAACTGTCCAATGAATGCTTTAATAGTAGTTTTTAAATGTGCCCATATTGTTATATAGAGGTCAATGATGAATTGCTCTCCGTTTTGTTGAGAACAGGGGGAAATTAAATAAAGCTGTTGTAGAAGAGGTTTTTGTTAGGGGGAAAAAAATCTTCCTTGACTTGATTGTCAGTGAGAGTACATTAATTAGCAAGGAGGTTGTGCGATACCTTCCTCTAGTATTTTTAAAGGTGAAAGTATTTTCACTACAGAAACTGTAACTTGATGCATGGGCTTTAGAGGAAGGACACATTATTTAATCAGCTACATCAAAGTGGCATTTAAGATTTTGGGAAGAAAGACTGTCACGTGAGATGGACAAGAGAGAAGACTGACCAATGCAGAGACCACATCAAGCTACTAAGAGTTGGAGTCAACCTGCTGTGTAGTAATACCTCCTATTGTCACGTGCCCCCAGTAGGCATAACAGATAGGCGCCCCCTTTCTTACCTCACACATACTGCTCCCAAAGGGCTGTCCAAAGGGAACTCGGCAGTGTGGGTTCTCTTTCCACTTTTGCTGCTAACCAGTGCTGTGACTTTATGTTACATAGCCTCTCTTAACTTCTTTTACTTTCTTTAAGATTGTGGAATAAAAATAAGTTGTTCTGAGGGCCGTTCCAGCCAGAGGTTTTATAACAGATCTTTTAAATTGTTCTGTTGTTGTTGTTAACAGGATGATCCTATATTACTCTTTTAAATTGATCCCCCCAGAAGCATCAAACTGTAGCACCTACTGTCATTATCATAGGCCTCCTTTAGATAAAAGGCTTCCCTTAGATAAACAGATTACTACATGATTTGTTTAACTAATGCGGAAAGTTGCTTAAAGGTGTATGTCTGTGAGTGTGAGAGGGAGAGAGAGAAGAATAGGCTTTGTTGTTAATTTGACCATGAAATAATAGACTAGGATAGGTAAATGCAGTGATTGCAAATTAAGCAAAAAGCTTTTGGAGATGTTAAAGAACCAGGGTTCCCTGAGAAAATATCTGTGCTCACTTCCTGTTCCTAACATATCTTTGTCTTAATTTCAAGATTACTTTTTTTGTCAGGGTTTTAATATGAAAAGGGTTTTCAGGTTTTGTTTTGTTTTTGTTTCTCTGAAGGAAATTAAATACAGTCAATATGTGTGTTGATTTTGCTTGCTGGATGGCTTTTTTTGTTTGTTTAATCAACTTTTAGAAGTTATATATACATATGAATATATTTCAATTAATAATGTTTACATATAGAATCATTTCATGTTACATAGAATATTTTTTATCCACTGTCACCTGAACAACATATCGAAGATTGGTGGCGGGGGGAAACACAGTCTTAGCACTATTGTAGTAACTTACAGGGAGAATAGCAAGTGCTTATTAAAGATACTTCCCATCACAAGCAGACAGTAAATCTATTAAGAGTTTCTGAATTTGTTTGCTTTTGTGGTGGGGTCTGAATAGCCTACTTCTGTTAAATATAAACTATTTTCCACTGAAATAAGTAGCCATTTTATATTTATTTGATGAATATCTTTGTCAACTCTTTTAGCCATTTGTGAGGAAGTTTATTGGTTTGGAAACTGAAAATATAGGATGCTTTCAGTTTTCATTAGTTAATAGCCTGTTTCAAAAAGAATAAGAGAAATTGTTGTTCCTAAGACCTATTTTTGTACTTGCAGGGAAAAAAAATCTCTTACTTAGTTTCCAATCCAGATTTCAGGAGCATTTGGCCAGGAGGATACTTTTGTCAGTTTTTATGAGATATGTTGCACTTATTCATGTAGACATTTTTTCCACTTATTACACATTGATTTTCTTCATATCTTCAATCTTTCATTTCTAAAACTATATGTTTCAGTTGATAAAATTAGCCTTTAATGTTTCTATGAAGGGAATTGTTATACTTAGTGCTAAGATTTTTCAGGAATTTCCCTTTTAAAGATTTAACTGAGCTATAGAAATATAAAATGAGAAAGTGGTACTATTTTGCTTATATTTCAATTAGTATTTGTGCACTTTCCCCAAATCATCTATCTGCCTTTAGAAGATCCTTTAGCTAGATCACATCTAGTAGGCTATGTAAAAGTAATGTTTTGAGAATGCTTAACATTGTATGAAGTAATACTGTTGACAATTTTTCAGAAAAGCTTTGCCCATTTTATTCATTGTGTATTTCTCCCATGAAAATGTGAGAAATCTGGATATCATGATTAATATTGAACAGTTTAATATATCTTGATTTTATTAATATCAGAGACAATAATATTTAAAGTAGGTGTATAAATCAAACTTGGGAGGAAAAGATAAACCAGTTTAGTTCTGTTCTAAATACGAGTTCTTTCATGTTCTCTAGTAGATGCATCTTTAGAATGTGGTTTCGTGTAACAAGGTGTATGTGTGTGCGCGTGCGTGTGTGTGTACACACACACACGTATATATAACTGTCATAAATACTGATATAATGGTGCAAATTTTAACTTGAATCAGAATGTATTAGGATTATGATTAGTAGAATTAGTCAAAATCATTTGAATAAAATAGGAATTCGGTTTTTAAATAAATGGCATATACTTAATCAGTTAGAGGACATTTTCCATAGCACATGGTCTGTTCCTCATTTATATTGTCTCTGCTACTGTAAGTTGTGGAAGGACAGTGGTACTTCGTCTCTATGTCTCAGTGTTTTGCCAGTGCTTACCATGGTGTTTGTCAGACAGTGAGCAGTATTTGATGAATGGTTGAATTTATAATGAATTTCCTTTAGAGTCTTAAAAATGTACTCTCCACCTCAAATGTGAGGTTACATTTTGCTCTTCTTAGTATTATGTAAGGTTAGAATAATATTGTATGAAAGATTCAGCGTTAAGAGTGTGAGGTGGACTGAAGTAGGGCCATTCTTATGAAGAGTTCTGTGTGTATCGCAGAATGTTTAGAGGAGGGCACTCATCCACATTTCATGGAAATGTAATTGTTAATATTGCCGTGAATAAGTAGCTTTCCTGGGTTACATGTCAAGATAGTGGCAGCTGGGAGTAAAGCCCTTAGTCTCTACTAATTTCTGGCCTGGTGCCCAACCCCACTGTTCAAACATGGCAACTTGTGTGCATGTTTTTCTTTCTCTTCTTATCAGCACCTCAGAACAACCTGTATGCTCGAACACCACAGGATCAGGTGCTTACTGAAATATTTCACTTCTTGTCTATGAAAAATGGGCATGGATACTGTGATACTGTTGGGTATTTTCTTTTTTTCTTTATAGATGGCTACATATATATTTTAACAACTTGATGAGCACATACTGAATTGTATTTAATCATTGTTGAATGGGTTTGTTACAGTACTTACAGAGTTCTGGTTATGTATAGATTTTTAAAAAATTTTTTATTGTATTTCTTTCTATTACCATTTATCCCCCTAGTAGCCTGCCCCCCCCACCCCCAGCCCCGCCATCGCCGCACTGTTGTCCACGTGCATGAGTCCTTTTTCCTTTTCACTTGGTCCTTCCACCCCCTAATAATTCCTTGCCTCTAGATGGTTTTTTAAGATTTAATTTTTAGGTTTATAAAAATAGTTTTGGAATAATGTTTTCTCATTATTCAAAAGTTCTCTCCCACTTTTTTTTTTTTTTCCTGTAAAAGCAACAGAGAAAGTATAAGGTTGTTTTTACTCGAACTGCCTTCTTCATTTGGGGTCAGTGTAGTTTTATGTTGAAGTTATTATTTTGTGAGATTGAGGAAAGACAATCTGCCCTCAGTTATAACTCTAGCTGCTACTCTGGCAATGTTGCTTAGTTAGTAAAATAAAGAATGGATAGCTTTTATTTAATTTAAATGAAAGTATTAATTTTCCCCCAAAGGCTAAGGCTTGGCTTGATTTTGTTTTTCAACAGTACTTTAAAAGAGTGTTTGTTCAATAGATAAAAATCTGTGCATGTGATTTTGTTTATGAAATATCTGGAGTCACTTACTACCCTTGATCTCTTAACCTCAAGAGGACTGCATGGTTATTAGTAACTACTAATATTCATGTCAGCGGTGCTCAGGGCGCCCTGCCATAGGAATAATTTACTCTGGAGAACAGTTAGACTTGAAATTGTGCTTTAAAAAGGAATGACACAACATGACTTCAAAGTAGTCCGCACTTCGCATGGCAGATACTATTTACAGTACGAGAGTGTGGTTTCAACGGAAGCATAGGGACCTGTTAGCTCTTTCTCTCTCCATTTAATATTCAAATGAGCACGGTCACCGGATGTTCACAGAAATGATTTCTTCGCGGAGCTCCTGGTGTCAGGTTCTGCCTCTGCAAGCCCTTCGTGTCCCCTCCTATTTTGAACGAGGTGGTGAGCTTTGGCCGATTCTGAACCCGAGCTGCCCCTCTCCCCTGTGGGTCTGGTTTGCGCTGATGTCACCACCAAGCTGTTGTATTGCAGCCTCTCGGCCTCAGGGTACCTCCCCCTGAAACCACTCGCCGCTCAGAGAGGAGGCAAGGAGTCAAAGGAAAGATGACTGCGAAGTTAAGTCACGGGAGGGCGTAGCAGCGAAGGGCTGGAGAGCTGCGCGTCCGGAGCGCTCGGCGGGCGAAGGGACGGAGCAGATGTTGCCTAAACAGAGAGGGCATTTCTGGAAGCGCCCTGGCTTGGGAGGATACCTGCCCTGCCGGGACCGGACTGCCTTGAGGAGCTGGGGACAGCGCAGGAGGTCCCTGCTGGAGTTCCTTTTCTGCCTCCTCCGCCTCCACCTCTGCCTCTCTCCAGCTGTAGCTAAAATGAAAGACAAACTGCGGCCACAGTTGGTCAGTTTCAAAGGATAGAGTAGTCTCGGTTTTCAGCTTGAATGTGAATGACGCTGCCTGTGCCTTAGAGGAAACCCGGAGCTCTTCTTTGCTGCAATTGCCTCAGGTGGAATAAGCCTTCTTAAGGAAGATCAGATAAGACTCTGGAAAATGGCTTTTTTTTTTTTTAAAGAGAGTTTATAGAACACCATGCTTTCTAAACTGTTTACTTTAAACAGTTGCTGGATTGTACTGGCCTGGCTGTCCAAAAGTCGATCTTGTTTTTTCCTTTGGGTAGTTCTGACTAGCCTCAAAGAAGCTTAATATGGGAAGAAAAACTGCCGGTTGAATTCAGATTATTTATAGCTACTCCCCCAAAAAAGTAATAGAAAATTTTAACTTTTTTACAGCATTAGACTTATTTTCCTCAGATGATTTGTTCTGTGCCTTGATCTGAACAATACACGGTCCCTGTGTGTGTCTTTTTAGTTTCTAAGGACGGTTTATTTATAGAGGAGATGAATTTTTGCAAGCCATCTCTAAGTGGATTACAATTAACCAGAGCTCTGCCTAAATTAACATTCAGCCTGTTAAAATGTTTGTTCATTTGGGAATTTTAATCTGGAAATCTCAGATGCAAAATTAGACTAAAAAGGGAAATGGATTGACAATGGAATGTTCTGATTGTTTGAGCCACTGTTAAGTGTGTGTTTGCGTGTGTGTGTGTGTTTTCTGTGTTTTGGAGTATGTGAAAGGGAGCTTTGGGGTGGGGAAGGGGGAGGAAGGAGATTTCTGCTCTGTGTTCTTGATGCACTTTACTTTTTTAGAATCACTCTAAAAGCTGCCAGCTGAAAGGATAGTTGCATTTAGACTGACGCACTGATGATGACCTTGAACACCTCATCTATTACAACATGTATTATTTGAGCGTGTGTCTTTATGCTAAAGACACTTTATAGTTCTGTTTGGAAGTATACTTTCTTGAAAGATGCTTTGCCTTATTTCTTATTTTCTGTTTCAAAAGCTGCAATATTTGCTTTAACTTTCTACAAAATGGGGAAGCCACTCAGCAGACCAGACTGTTTACGTCAGAACCCCCCATGTGTAGGGAAGGGTGAAGAAGAGGAGGACCTAAATATTGAAGACTGTTATGTCCCACAGCGGTCGATCTATGATACTGTTAGACTAAATGAACAGATAGACTCTGGTTCGAAAGGTAGCCTGTCTTCCAGGCATTTTGCAGATCGGACCTTACCCTACAGTCACAGGACACTGGATGTTAGTTCTTTATGCTCCAATGGTGCCCTTGCTTCTTCCAGTGGGTTTGAGCTGAGAGGTCGTGAAGCTCACACACTAGATGAAAAGATGATCTTTGATGCCCTCAAACTAAATAGTGACATCATTCGAACCACAGGATTACCCAAGGCCAAATCTCATGCGGAAAAGAAAGAGCATAGACGGTCATGGCGAATGTTTGTCCCAGCCAATTTTATGGATTACGTAAACAAAAGCGAAAGCTCCTTCGTGGAACCTACTGATATGTCAGATGCTGTTACCAAGGCCAGCAAGTGCAGGTGGGGGACTAATTCTCTCACGTCCGAGGAGGACGACTCTGGTTTATGTAGCCCTCCAGCAGAGAGGGAAGGAAAACAGGGCATCTTAACTGGAGACCAGTCACGAGTTACAAACTTGTCTTCTGCGGAAGATGTTCATATAACAGAACAACATACGCCATTTTTTTCTGTCAGTTCCATCACTGAACAGAAAATCCCGTTGCTGTCATGTAGAAGTGCCCACCCTGATGAAAACTTCAAAATGATTTTACATGGTGTTTCTCCACTAGAGGAAACAAATGGTGTAAGTGGCCAGAGGGAAATCCCTGGTGAAAATGCCTGCCTGCAGAATGATTTGAAAGAGAGCACTGTTCAGTACGACCCATTAATTATGCCAAGAGATGGAGAAAAGGAGTGCATTTCTAACAGCGGAGAAGAAGGGAAAACATGTGGACCAGGAGAATTCCCAATCACAGCACAAAGTAGGGAATTTATGGAAGATTCTCCTGAGGATTTAGGGCTCTCTCACTTAGATCTGGGGGGAGATGACATAATAGATTGTGGTAGCAGAAGGTTAGAAGAAAATGTGACACTGTTAACACCATGCAATTCAGAAGAATCCAACATAGCATCTGAAGAGGAAGTGGAGACACCTCTCCCTGCCCAGGAGCTGGAAGTGATCCATGTGACGTGCTCCCCGAAATTTGTAGCAGTGAGAAAGAAAGCAGCTCCCAGAAAAACGAGGGCCCAGGCAGGAGTGTTGGACACAGTCTGTAATGGCTTTCAGTCAGTTCAGGTAACTAATGCAAACCTGAAACCCTGCAATGCCAAAAGTTTGTGCTTCTGTTCTCAAGTGGTCACTAGTGTTTCTAATAATGATCAAATCCAGTCTTTTATTTAGGGGGCGGGGGGCGGGTTGACTAGTATCCTGTGAGATGCCAGATATTGATAAGTTGATCATTACAACAAACTAATTAGGGACTAGTTTGGGGAATGATTGTTCCCAGCTGTTGAGAGCCCTGCTATTGATTGTGCAGATGGAGGCTGTTTGCCGTCACTTAGAATGCCTCCACTGTGAATTTATGGTAACATTCAGCTTTTACACAAATTGTGGTTTAAGACACTGCCATTTAAGGGCAGCTACATTGGATTTATTAAGCTTGAACAGGCTTAGTCATAAAGGTACAAACACAATATTATATTGTTGTGGTCTGCTAAGTACTCTGTTCAAATAAAGGACATTTTAAAATGTGCTGAAAGTTTTCTCTCAGTAGCTCTGGGTGTGGAAATAAAGTTACATTGTGCTGTATTTTGCAGCCTTGATAGCTCCTAAGTTTTTGTGAGTGGTAAATGAGGTAAGAAAGTGAAGGGCGCAGCCTCGTAATAAGTAGAGGTTGTTTGTCAGGCCTGTAATTTTTTTCCTCCCACTTAGACTGAAGTTCAGCTATTTTGGTACTTTTACTAAGCTCTTCTGGTAAACTTTGCCTCAGAGGTAATTTTATTTTATTTTAAGCTTCTCTGTGTTTGTGTGCTTATGATTAGGGGGAAAGTCTTTCTTGATAAGGGCTGTGTTACCACAGAGAGATAAGGAATTTGGACAATATCAGAAAAGTTCCTCTTCTCAGTCCATGAAATAACTGCTTTAGTTAGCGATGCCCTTTCCTCGAGCATGCTTTAAATGGCACGCTAGTTTAAAAGCTTGGCAAAGTACTTTTTTTATGTAAAGTATCATGCTGTTTATTTGTAGAAAGTAATGAAGCTCTTAGGAGCATATAGATTTCTTTAGTAATCTTTTTTAACCCATAGTATATTTTTGTAGCACTGCAGAAAATAACCACAGACTCACCTAGATCTGCTCTGATATGCAACTCTAAAATTAATTTCTTTAAAACCAAGGTACAAGGTAAAGGCAATTCACCCCAACATTTTATTAGGGTTCCCCCCCCCACCCCGCCCCTGAAAATTCTCTAAGAGGGAGATTGGAACTTTTCCATGAATCCTTATATACCAGACAAGTTCTTGGGCTTCAGAATGTAGCAGCGTCTGCTCACCCCGCAACACCCTGGCCTTTTTCGTTTTCTTTTTTTGTGAGTAGTGAAACATATCTATTCGTTCCTAGAAGCAGTAACTTAGAAAGTGGTATAGAAAAGACATAGAATCATAACACAGCAGCAAATTCTATTTTTACCACCTTGTCTCAACTTTCTATTGTCTTATTAAGTAAATTAATGCCTTTTAAAAAGTTATGAAAACTTCTTTTTTTCTTAGTGATTTGGGGAATTCTTATCATTTCTTTGGTTATGTGTAGTTGACTTTTTATATATGGTTTTATTATGTGGAAATAATTCTCCAGTGTGAAATTATCTATATAGGAGGGGACTTCTGGAGGAAATGATCATGTATTTGTTTGCTCTTCCTTAATTTACTCATTCATACAACAACATGGGAGTATCCTGCTTTTTGGGCTTTAAGCCAGCAGTCTTGAGAGTGTGTGTCTTGCAGCCTCTGCATCTTTCAGAAGCTTACTTCCCACGCTGTGCCTGAATTTTACCTTAAGTACTGTTTTGATATTTGCTTTTGTTATGTTTTCATATATTCTGTTTAATTGTTCACTTGCTTGGACTATTGTCGTATTTATGTAGTGCCCTACTGTTTAATGACTCAGAGCCCCAAACCTTGTCTTACCTCAATATCTTAGCTGAAACTTTCCCTCCAAGCTAAATTAACTTATTTTCTTGATGGCATCCTTCAGTCCCTGTATTAAAACCATTTGTGTTATTTTTGAAAGTGTTGATCTACCCCTAGTATTGTTTGTGAAGGGGTTGATGTCATTCCCTTAACAAATAATACATAAATATTAGGGGCCAAGACATAAATATTATTTTTCTCTACTGATGTTCATTTGGCAAATCATTATCAAGTACATATTGCATGCTAGGTACTGTGGTAGGTCCCCGGCAAGGAACTCTTTTTAAGGAAAACAGAAATTTCTGCTTTCATGGAACTTGCATTTTGCTCTAACACATTAGATCTTTTGACAGTTACAGGCAATTGGGGACCATAAGTTGGATGGGATGAAGAATCGGGGAGGGGCCTGGAAGGCGGCTGACAGCGAAGGCAGAGCTGCTGTGCCGGAGATGGGTGTGATCAGACCTGCGGGCAGGTCTGTGTGCCTCTTGCCAGCCCATTGGCATCCTGATAGGCACTGAGGGGGCTAGATGTATAGGGGTCCATACTGCTGCAGTGCCGGCCTATATTGTTTTTCTTTTTCCTATCCCTGTATTTTGGCCCCTCTGGCAAGCCATAGGTTCGCATCATGGCTCACCTCACCATCTTGTGAGTAATTCTCACATCCAATTTGAGTCTCCAACTTTAATGCTGATTAACAACAGCAGGCATTTTGAGGACAGCCTCTAAGAGTCCTTGTCCCGTAGTAACTGGGCTTAGCTTCGCCCATCTTATCAATTTGTTCCTTAGCATTTTTCATTCATTTTTATACTATAGGTATACTGGAGCGACAGGAAATTTCTAGTGCTATGATAATGAAACACTAAAGAGAGGACACATAATACTATTTTCTTGTTTCTATAGGTAATCTGATTAAATGCACTTAGACTATTACTCTTTAATATTCCTGAACAGTTCTGATAATAAGTACTATGAGTTTATACTTAGTTTACTTTCTGATTAATATTAATAAGGTTGCTATGACATAAATAGGCCACAAAATTACCTTTATCTCTAATAATTGGTATCTGATCGTTGAATAAATATTTATATTTGGCAGTGCTTATTAGATAATGTACTTCATATGATTATTGCTCTTCCAACTTCAGGCCTTCCAAAAAGAAGAGATCGAACCCTTGCTGGTCAAACAGCAAGATGTGAACCGGCGGGGCCAGGCCCTCATTCAGAGCGCTGCGGGCAGCACCAGCGCCCAGTGCTTGGAGCAGGACCTGGACGATGTCAATGCAAGGTGGAAGACTCTCAATAAAAAGGTGATTTTCTCATCCCCTTCACTGTCTTTTCTGTATGGTATCATTCACTAGCATTTGTTGTAGGAATCGTATTTACAGGAGCAGACTTCCCTAATGTGCCCACTTTTTTATATTGCCGGAAACGGGATGGCCCACACTCAGAGGCCTGCGGAGCTCATTAGGGAGTGTTGATGAAGGGAGCCACCGGGATGAAACAGGGCCTCTCCCTGTCATTATCTTGACTGTGATAGATGCACAATAGTGCAGGTGCGGTGGCAGGTGACCCACAGCACTGTCCTGTGTTGAGAGACCACAGACCTCTGACGTACAGTAGCTACTTAGCGCCGGCAAATCATTGCCCTGTAGGGGTCTGCGCTCACTGCTGTTAAGAGTATACTTACTTTCAAAAGAACCTGGAAATCTCACTTTTTATGTGAAATCTTCTAATTTTCAAACGTCAGCAACAAATTTCACACTGCATAATAGGTCACACTATACAGGTGAAAAGAAAGCAACTATGCCTGTCAGCCCTGGACTAAGGGTTTGTCACCCTCAGTATAAACTATTCACTCCAAATATTATTTTACATGTAAGATCTAGATCCCATGCTTTAAAAAAAAATCCATGAGGGAAAACACTAGAAAATAATGCTCTAATATCTTAAGGATATAATGTGGACATGCAACGGCAGGTCTTCACGGGGCGTAAATTATCAGAAAATTGGTATTGGATGACAGTGCCTATCTGGTGGTAGTGGTTATTGTTTGTATACACCTTTTCACTGTATTGACATCTTAAGCATTGTCAGGTCTCAGACCCACATTTATCATTCTTTAAAGTCTGATTAATATTGTAGTGCTCTTTGAAAACAATTGGAATGCAGTGTCAGGTGAAACGATATTCCATAGTGTTTAAAATACCTTGCCAACTACTTTCTTTGTCCAACAGAAAAAGATCTATGAGAAGGGCAATAGGGCATTGTACGACACAGAGACTCCATTTACTAGAAGACAAAGAAAGCCCCTGGTCTGTTAGAAAAGGACTCAGAGCTGGTTGCTAGCAGGATTCAAGTGGATACTTCATAGTTATTTTGCCTAGCAAATCATAATTCTGATTCCCTCTGTTACAGTAGGTATTTTTTTTTATCTTAGTCATTTTATCATTATCCCCAATATTCATCAGCAGGGTATAAAGAAATGAATCCCAGGGATAATGATAAAAAATGACTAATTCATTGTTTCTTTCAGTAACCTTAAACTATTTGAATCATTCACTGCTAATCATAAAGGCATTGGATATTTCCAAAATCTCAAAGATTTTTGTCTTTTACATTGGCTGTTTATGACAGTAACCTAATCTTCTTGGCTTACTTGCTAAAGTTTGATGCCTTTCTACCCCTGCCCTGTCCACAGTAAATGCTTTGGGTAGATTTTAAATGAAAAGAAAATGTGTGATCAAATGGGTGAAAGAAACACAGAACCTGGTGGCCGGTGGGCAAATTTCATTGTTTTAAGCAAGTTAATAAGTTGGGAAAACTGAAACTTGGCAGGTGGCTCAGAGAGCAGCCCAGCTGCAGGAGGCCCTGTTGCACTGTGGGAGGTTCCAGGATGCCCTGGAGTCCCTGCTCAGCTGGATGGTGGACACGGAGGAGCTCGTGGCCAATCAGAAGCCACCATCGGCCGAGTTCAAAGTGGTGAAGGCCCAGATACAGGAGCAAAAGGTAAGTTAGTGATGCTTTTGTATTGTGTTTCATGATCCATAGTAATGAGAGTAAAAATTTAGCATGTGACTCTCTTTATTTATGTAAATAGGATATCCTAGTTAATTGGTTATCGATGCTCTATACGTTATTTTGTTGACCATTTAACAAATATTTATGGAACCAGGTGCCGTGGATCAGGCATTGTTCCAGGTGCTAGAGATACATCACCAAATAACAGAGATAAGAGTTCCTCACTGAGTTTGCATTTTTGTGGGAAAGGAGGAACATGGAGAGAGAAACAATAAAGTAAATAAGTACACTGTGATAAGTGAGCAGTGATAACTAAGGCAGGGGTACCAGATAAAAATTAGACTGTGGTAGCAAGAATAAGGGACAGGAGGTGCTCGAGTGGAGGGCTGTGTGTGTGCAATTTTAAATAGAGTAGTCACGGAAGCTCTCACGCACTGAAATGGTGACTTAGGACAGAAATATCACTGTTCCCTTATGTATTAGGTTGATCCCTATGAAACTGCCTTTTGAGTAGATTAAATATGGGCCGTTTCAACCTGTACTAAAGAGGAAAATATTTTATTTGTATATGCAAAGGAATGTGCTGTTGTGTCTTTTGACACTTAGTAAGGACCAATTTGGAAAGGCACACTTGTTAGAGGGATGATAGCTACTCAGGACCACACGTACAGGTTTTGGGCTCCTGATGGTGGTGGTCAGATAGGAAGCATTTAATGGTATTTTCAGTGCTTATTTGTCAGCCATGACGTGAAAGAACATATGGGAGGGTCCTAGACCACAGCCCATTGCTAAGTTTTCTCTTGGGTGAAACCTCAAAAAGAAGGGAATGGATTAAGAGGCTTAATTTGATTTTGGTATTCAGCACTTTGACAACTTTAGTATATTGGGAAATTAACCTATTAGAAATAGATTTAGAGGTAAAAATTAAAGAAACACCACAGGAAACACATTGCTTTTGTGCGATTTTTGAATAATGTATATAATATGTAGTAAAATAATATATAATGTCATAATATTTAAAATGTTATATTTATATATAATATGATATTATATGTAATAATATAACTCCTGCCAGTCACAATTTAATTTAAACCTTTGTAATTCTCCCAGAGTTATTGAACTATGCTTAGCCAACAAAACCTATTTTCTGGTTTTGCTTTCTTCATTGGTAGATGCTTTTCTATTAAAAAATGGATATTTATCAAAAGTAATCTACCTAATTAGTTCTTTACTGCCTAAACCACTTAGTACACTTCGATTTCATAATGACTCTAATCTGTGTCAAGAGAGTTTATGTTTCTTATTCCTAAACACGTTCCTCTACCTAGTACTTCGGTAGTCTTACTCTTAAAATTAAAGTGAGTCAATACTCTTTTAGTTTGTTTAGTATAGTTCTAAAACAGTTTGTCCATTTCTTTACTCCTTAACTCTCAGTCTGGATCAGATGAAGGAAACAGTGAAGTAGTTAGTATTTTATACCCTGTGCCTTCCTCATTGCTGTTAGTCAACACAGTGCTTGTGCATAGATAGCACTTGCTCATGGAATATTTGATTAGCTAAGAGCAAAGGAATCCTGAGCTCCAGTTACCTGTATCAAACATTCCATTGCAGCCTTCTCAACATGTTTACTTAGAATTGACTTGATTGTTTTCTGCTGTTAAATCCTAAAATACTTGTCTTATTTAGCCAGCTTTGGAGATTTCTCACATGTTCCATCCTCTGTTCCTTTTGGGAGTAATATTTAAAGCTCTTCTTTTAGTATTTATGCACATGAAGGATTTTAGGAGCTGGCCCCATCTAGTAAAAAGAGCCAAGAGCCAATAATTTTTGCCTCACTAGCTTGTGAACTTGGTCCGTCTCAACTTCCCTGTTTGTACTGGATTGTTTAACATTAGAAATGGTTTTGAAAACAGGAATTATTTATAATAATCTCTTTTGTCTTAATGGTACAGATCATTGTTCAATGTTTAGGACATTCCCATTTCATTACAATAAAGGGAATTTGTCACTTTCAGTGCAGTGGAGTTATCCTAAGCAGCACCTTCTGCCCCATTATTTTACATTAAAAATGAATGGTTTGGTGGCCTTATCAATAGTAGTTCTATTTATCCCCAAAAAGCCCCTACCACAATATCTACACAGTAGTAATAAATCATTAAGGAAAATAAATTATTTTTAAAATCCTACTTTTCAGATTTTTTTGTCTGTGAATCCATACAAAATACAGATTTTGGTCACATAGCAAAAGTGCCTGGGATATATTTTCCTTTGAGTTGATACAATTTATTGCTTTGACTATGTGCGTGTGTATTTGCTTTCTTTACAGCTTTTGCAAAGATTATTGGATGACCGCAAGTCTACTGTGGAGGTAATCAAACGAGAAGGAGAAAAAATTGCTGCCACAGCAGAACCTGCAGATAAAGTGAAGATTTTGAAACAACTGAGCCTCTTGGATAGTAGATGGGAGGCACTGCTTAATAAAGCTGAAATAAGGTAACAAATACTACTTCCCATCTTGAGGAAGAGTAGCAGTGGCTTTAATACTGATACTTTTTTAATACTTTTAAAAAATACTTTTCCTTTTGTTTTCCTATGTTTAACATGTGTGAACATAGCTAGCAAGGGCTGTGGTGCCTCTCTCCTCATTCCTCTAATGGTTGTGTCTTTTAGTCACATCCCAACTCTTCCAAAAAAAAAAAACACATTTAGCCCTGGCTGGTATGGGTCAGTGGGTTGAGCACTGGCCTGCGAACCAAAGGGTTGTTGGTTTGATTCCCAGTCAGGGCACATGCCTGGGCTGTGGATCAGGTCCCCAGTAAGGGGCATGCAAGAGGCAGCCACACATTGATGTTTCTCTCCCTCTCTTTCTCCCTCCCTTCCCCTCTGTCTAAAAATAAATAAGTAACATCTTTGAAAAAAAAGGAAAAAAAACCCATTTCTCTCAGGGGTAATTTCTTCGTTTGTTAATTGCATAGTTATTGCCTGCCTTCTATGTATCAGGCACAGAACTGGCCTTGGTTTACAGGGTGAGTGGTGTCCTCGGGGTATAGTCTAGTAGGGTTTTATAGCAATTGAAAAGTAATGACAAATGTGATGTTTCAAAGCAAAAAGAAAAGTAGGGTTCGGTGGGAGCATTTAATAGGAAGAATCTAGTCTTGTGGCAGGGAAGTGAGAGCTAAGCTACAAAAGGAGGAGTAGGAGTTAGCTAGGACACTAGACAGGTGAAAGGGTGTTGTAACATATATGAAGGCCAGGAAGCCCGGAGCATGGCTCCGCTGGGCTTCTGAGCTCAATGTTTCTTTATTACATTTCTGCTTTCTCTCCATTGACCAGTTTTGAGTAGTAGTGGCATTGAAGTGCAGCCACTTAGACTTGGTGGGTAGAAAATAGATGAACCACTGAACAGAATGGGTATTTCCATAAATTCCTGCCTCCTTTGGAGCTAAATGGTGAAGGGAAAAATTTGACTAACCTTGAACTATGGAGTAAAAATAATTGTAGGTCTAGGGCCCTAGAATAAGGTGCACCTAAGGAGGTTAAAAACGTTATGTTGACCTTTAATATGTGTCAGTAGATGACTCCTCCTCTCTGATGCACCAGGACACCTGGCTCCCATGGGAGATACCCGCTACTTTTTTCCCTAAAATAAATGTGTTCAATAAATAATACCTTCTTGTCATTATTATTGATGATATTGTTGTTATAACATTACTACTGTTATTATAGCTATTATTATTTTAAGTATTATAACCTAGTTATTAGGACTTTTATAAGATTCAGGCATTCAAGGTTGTTCTGTTGTTATTCAACCTTAGCTTTATTTAATGGAACTATTTTAACATGTTCTTTAAGTGTGACAGATTTTAATTTTAACCTTAGAAGTTTCCTACAAAAATGTTTAGAACAGAATTCAGGAGCATGAATGAAGATTTTTCTTGAATGCTTCACACAGTCTTCATCCCTAAAGGACCTTTATCTTGCCACATTTGTAGGAACCGTCAGCTGGAAGGTATCTCGGTGGTGGCACAGCAATTTCACGAAACCTTAGAACCGCTGAATGAGTGGCTTACAACCATGGAAAAGAGGCTGGCAAACTGTGAGCCCATAGGAACCCAAGCATCTAAACTCGAGGAACAAATTGCACAGCACAAAGTAAGATACCCATCACACATTAGTAAGATTTAGTTCTCTCCTTTTTCTTCACAGTTTTATGCCATAAATTTGAGTTATGTATTGTGTTATGCGTAATTGTGAATTAAATTCATTTCAAGTATCATCTCTTCATTCTATTTATGTTTTCATTTTCATTTGTCCATTCTGTTTGTTTCTCTTTTTGTAAACTTTGTTTAGGCCTTAGAAGATGACATCATCAATCACAATAAACATTTACACCAGGCTGTTAGCATTGGCCAATCCTTAAAGGTTTTGAGCTCCAGGGAGGATAAAGATATGGTGCAGAATAAATTAGACTTCTCTCAAGTGTGGTACATTGAGATTCAAGAGAAAAGTCACATCAGGTCTGAGCTCCTCCAGCAGGCCCTGTGTAACGCTAAGATTTTTGGGGAAGATGAAGTGGAGCTGATGAATTGGCTGAATGAAGTGCATGGCAAACTGAGCAAGCTCTCAGTCCAGGATTACAGCACTGAGGGCCTGTGGGAGCAGCAGTCTGAACTTCGGGTATTTTGATTTATTTTATTTTATTTCACTTTATTTCCATTTTGGTTGCCATTATTTTCTGAGTCTTCCTTATTTCTGTATTGTTTTGTGTTTGCTATGATTTAGGTGTATTGCTATACTCAAGAAAGACTTTGCCTTTGTATACAGATTACTTTTAATGAAGTTACTTGAAAGAAGAGATTGAATGTATCCAATAGCTGGGCTTTTCACTTTTCATTTGTTATTTTATTGTTGTATACAATACCTGGTACCCCAGCATCTCCACGCGGCTCGTTTTCATGGGGCCCTAAGTATTTTCTAAACAGGGGAGTGTTGTCAGTTATGGTAGCTGAGCCTGGGACATGGGCCACAGTCATGGAAAGAAGAGGGTAAACTTGGGAACAATAACAAACATTTTAAAACGTGGTATTTACTCTAATATATCTCTAAAAAACCCAATTAAAGTCCTCTAATATTGACTGATGCTAATACTTATTCAATTTTTCTTTTCCCTCATAAAAATGGTACTGGCACTTTAGGTTCTGCAAGAGGACATACTACTCAGAAAGCAAAATGTAGATCAGGCATTACTGAATGGTTTAGAACTACTTAAACAAACAACAGGTGAGATATCTTTCAAATTAAAAATCACAGAGTCAACATTTTGCTTTGCTTTTGAAGTATTTTGGGAGTGGGGAAAAATACTAACTTTCTAATTTGGGTGTCACTCCAAAACTTTATTCTAGAGAATGCTTTGAAGACAGATCAAGGGTGGGAGGGAATATGATCTCACTTTTTTCTCATGATCTCACTTGAATCTTAATGAAAATTATGTGTATTACTCATCACACGAAAGCGCTGTGGCACAGGAAATGGTCAGAGGCACTCACGGTGCAGTTACATTGGTTTTCCACCTGTGGGAGGCAGTTGTTCTAGATGAACACATAAGCTGGACAATTTTTTAAATTCTAAGATAGACTGTATTCTGTGACACATACTGTGGCTAAATCCAGGCTTCATATTTTCATGCTTAAACTTACTAAGGAAACAGATACAAACTAAGTTGTTTTATTTCTTTTTTATTGATATGAGAGAGAGAGAGAGAAAGAGAGAGAGAGAGACAGCGACAGCGATTTGTTGTTCCACTTATGTATACATTCATTGGTTGATTCTTGTGTATGTCTTGACCAGCAATCAAACCCACAACCTTGGCATATCAGGACGATGCTCTAACCAACTGAACTACCTAGCCAGGGCCTCCTATTCCCACTCAACCCCCAGAAAAATTTCATTTGTGTATAATAATATCTGAAGAAATCCTTCCTCCTTCCCTCCTCCCTTCTTTCCTTTCATGAGCTTATAACATGCTTTTGAAATTTTAGGTGATGAAGTTTTAATAATTCAAGATAAATTGGAAGCCATTAAAGCAAGGTACAAAGACATTACTAAATTGAGCGCGGATGTAGCCAAGACTCTGGAACAGGCCCTGCAGCTTGCAAGCCGGCTGCACTCCACACATGAAGAGCTCTGCACCTGGTTGGACAAAGTGGAGGTGGAATTACTTTCATATGAAACTCAGGTTCTGAAGGGAGAAGCCGCAAGCCAAGCACAAGCGCGACAAAAAGTATGCTGTGATTTATGCATTTTGGATCCATTTGTTATCTTTTGGGGAGTCTTATCCAGACAGGAATGAAATGATATCTTTCTTGTGTCATTACTAATATGCTGAAGGATGCCTTGGTGGGCGGGGACCCAACAGCAATTGGCAGCTGATCAACTGTTTAAACTTTTAGGAACCCAAAGATGAAAACAGTGTATTATAATTTGTTTTCAGAGTCTTATAGTTTATTACACATGAGACAGAATGCTGAAAACAGAAAAAAATAAAATAAAGGAAAAGGATCATTGTTTCCAGAGATACACATAATTTGGTTAGAATAACAATATTTTTATGAGACAGATGCATAACATGAGGTGGCTTTTAAAATTCTATTGCAAATGTGATCTTCTACTATGCTCATCATTTTTCTTTTCAGATATATCAGCTTTTTTTTTATCATCCCTGAAGTATCGTCATATGTGGGGGAAAGGGAGTTGGTGAGGTCAGTCTTGCTGAGCTATCATGATTCAACTGGGATGATTTAAAGCCAATATGTCCTCATTGAGGATCACTTGGTTCTGGCTTGGACTTTCCTCTTTATTTTACTTTTCTGGTACCTGATCACTTAGAGGTTACCAGAAAGCAAAGAGTAATACATAACTTGCTTTTGTTTCCCAATTTTTAAACATATTAAATTTCAAAGATAAATCTTGCCATGTTGACAAATGAATTGTTTTTCAGAACTTTTCAGGAAACACTTTCCTGCTTGCTTTAAATAACAAAGGTTTGTAGAACTTAGCTGAGACTCAGGGGGCCAGAGCATTGCATTTCGTGGCCTGCAAAGGACTTTTGCGCCCAGAGCGGTTAAAGAAAAAGCCTGTTCAAACACGCAAGCATTACCCACAGATTTGTGTGTTTTCTTAATTCTGTTTTCAGGAGCTTAAAAAGGAAGCTAAGGACAGCAAAGCCTTACTGGATTCCCTTAACGAAGTGAGCACTGCTTTACTGGAACTGGTACCGTGGCGGGCGAGGGAAGGACTTGAAAAAATGGTGGCTGAGGACAATGAGCGCTACCGACTGGTGAGCGACACCATCACTCAGAAGGTGGAGGAGATCGATGCTGCTGTTCTGAGATCACAGCAGGTAGGGGCCAGTGGTTTGCTGTCTAGGCAATAAAGTTTCTCCAGTTGTTCCCAGAGCCTTTACCTGAACAAAGGTTTCTGTTAATAGTGTTTCCATTCATTTGTTCTGCTTCAAAAATGGAAGGAGGAATTTGAAAAGAATTTGGGTTGCTTTAACATCTGAGTGCCAGGGCAAGGCTAATCTGCACATTGTTAACAGCCATCTGCCTCATTGTTTCCCCAGACTTATCCTTACCAAATCAGCCACTGGGAAGATCCACCCTGCTTTCCCAACAAAAAGCTTTCTGTGTACATGTATATGCATATTGCTAATGTTAATTAAAGCATTGGCCAAATCTAATCTCCATGTGAGTAAATATTTTGAGTTGTCATGTAAGTCAGTATTAACTGTTCATTTACACGCAGCTATAGCAAAGAGAGGCTGCATTCTTTCTAAAAAGGAAACTGTTGTATTGGTAGAAATTTTTCCGAGGATGGCTGAAAAGGGGGAAATGATGGTTTCTGACCTATCTGTGACTCACACAGAGTTGTGGTTCCAAAGAGTTTTATGGGCAGCCAGCTTTTAGTCACAGCTCCCTCAGAAAATTGTGGGCAATGAGGGAAGTCCTGGAGATAGAAGTTTATAATACATATTTTGATTAACTTTTATTGAAATCTCTGAATATTTACATTGTCATCAGACTCTTACTGCGAACTTTCTGTGATGGGGTTACGTGGTGTTACAGTGTGCTTCAGAGCGGAGCTTGAGAAGGTATATGACTAAGCTGTTACTAGGACAAGCCAAAAGCAAGAAACACAAATCAAGCAGGTTGTGTGGGAGCATCCAAAATTAATTTTCTAAGGTTGCTGTAAAACTGTTATTTATCTAGTTGTGAAGCGTAATGCTTCACTGCTCATTCCAGTGCTCTGGAATCACAAAAGTGGATGAAATACAATGACAGCACAAGGCCTGCCTAAGAAATTTTTGCGAGGGAGGGCATTCATGCCTGAGGGATGTATTTTCATGACTGTTTTCAAAGTTTGAAGGACTGTGTATGCCTCATTATTGTAAGAAAATAAGTGTGTTACTTTGTGAAGTTTATTCAAATATTTGAAAATACTGACTTTTTTTTTCCACCAAAATTTATTCTAACATTTTAGAATTGGCCCTGGAGACTTCTATAAAGAGCAAGACAAATATTCTGTCCTTTTGGGAGTAGTTAACTATAGTTGGTTAGTTCAGTGAAGCAAGACTATAACGAGGGCAAGGTGACAGGTTGAGCTGGTATCGGTTAGTAAGCTCTAATGTGTGCCAACGTCATTAACCATAGCCCAGTTCTGTTTAAGGCTTTACAGTGTTTTCCAAAGTGAAAAACAATAATAACCAGGTCAGTATATGTCTTCTAGAATCCAAAGTATATATCCCTTAGGAAAATAACGGTTAACTTTTCTCCTGATAAAATCCTTCCTTGCAGAAAATGTTAAGATTTCCTGAAAGAATACAGAAAAACTTATGGAAAAAAGGATGCATAAACAAAGTGGTCTCTGTCCTTCCAGCCTCCCTTTAGAGAGAGAGAATGTGTAGAGTAGAAGTATTTTAGTACCAGTAGGTCCTACAACTAATGTTAGTGCCATTAATGTCTTCTGGTCGTTCATCTGTATTTACTCTGTATTTATATGTGCATTCCTTTGAAATGCTCACAAGTCTGTCCAATAAAATACCTCCAGTAATAAAGAAAACCAATAAAGTGTACTTAAGTTAACAAAAAAAAAAGAGAGAGAAAAAGGAAGAAGAAAAGAAAAGAAAAGAAACCTCCAATAAGGCTAAACAGACAGACACACAGTTTCGAGCTGGGAGGAGCGTGTGCAGTGTGTGGCGAAGTGACTTGCCGATGGTCGCACAGCTAGCGAGTGGTGGAGCTGCAGCCACAATTTCATCCAGACCTTGTGTTACCGCACTAGAGCGCCTCCTTATAAATTAGCCGGGGAGGGAAAAGCCTGAGGGGGATCCATTTACTTTCTCACCTCCTTCATTAATCTGAAGGAAGGTGCCATTATTGCAGCAAAATGGAAGTATGCAATGAGGGTATTTCCAGTTTATAAGGGCTATGGGACACGAGAATGCAGCACCCAAAGGATCATGAAAGGTCACTTGCTTTCCAGTACCTGTCTTTCTGATTTGGCAGAGATTTTAGTTTTATAATTAATAGAGTAGTTTCTAAACTCGTAATTTTCAGGTTTCTAAAGGAGCTAATATATCGCTGAAATTAGTTTACAACCTTGACCACTTAGAGATTTTGGAATTAGGACCAGAGTACAATTTGATAATGAAATGTTCATTTCCCTTTTACCCAATGATAATACATCACAGAATATGAAAGGAATGTTGAAAAAAAAACTTTAGACCTGATATTAACCACATATTTTGTTATTACTTGTTTTTTGATGTATAAACAAATCATCTACCATTTGTCTTTTCCATTTGAAACATAGACATGATCTGAACACAGTCCATCTTTTTAGACATATCTTCAGACACATACACTTTACTTTATTAACATTACTCCATCCCAGATCCCTTCCTCCCAAATTACCACACCCACAAATGTTGGGGTAAGGATATGTGCCTTGAACAAGACTTGGTAATTTTTAAATTTATAGAGCGACCTAGCTAAGTTAAAGTAGATTTTGAATACCTGTTTTCCAAGCAAATTTCTAATTTCATTTTTTACCCACATTAAGGTTGTTTATATACAGATCTACTACCTTTATAATGTTATAACCTGCTTTTTGGAGTTAGGTAAGTGCGTGGGGACTTCATGAACTGCCAGGCCACAATCACAGAGTGTATTGATTTTTTGAATATTGATATGAAAGATATCCAGGCAAAGATAGAAAAGAATTAAAGTTTGAAGACAGAAGGGATAATAGAGATATTTTTAAATTTACATTTACTTTGTAACTACCCTGTGTAAGTTGTTTAAAAAGTTCTGATTTGGCATGGTTAGATTTTTCCATGTTAATCCTATATTCACAATAGCAGTTTTGAAAAAGATGTGCCATTAAATTTTGAAATCATAGAATTAAGAGCTATGTGCAAATCTGAGTGATGGCCATTACTATTTGGGTAACAGTTGAATGGCCTCAATTATGGGCAAATGCGTGAGGACTGTATACATTCAGTGCTACCAGTCACCAGCCCCCAGCTCTGACTGCTGATTTGTAGGCATTGATATTCTGAAGAGGATATTCTTTTAAAAAAAGAATTGGCTCATTCATTACTTTTAGGAAAAATTGGAGGGGAACAAGGCAGCTTAGTAAATAGTAGGGTAAGCTTTATTAAATAAATAAGTAAACAGAACAAGACAGCTACCTCCTAACATTGAGTGCCATTGTCCGAGGGTCCGAGTTAGAAACGGTACCTATATTTGCATGTTAAAACTATACAAAGTAATATACATTCGTTGCTTTCTTTGTTGAATTGCAAATTGAACCAAATGAGCCATGTGGAAATGGGGAAAGGCACTTTTGCTTAAAAGATGTACAAACTGGTAGCCTGAATTCTGACTACTGCGATTGTTTAAACCTCGGAGAAGTTTGTAGTCTTTTGCCTGTTATAAATGTGCAGTCCTCAGAATTCGCTAATATGTGGCCATCTCTCTGGGACTGAAAATCCCAGGCACTCCTTGGGAGTTCTAATAGCCTGGTTTATTTTAGCAGGGCCATCGTAACCCCACTATAAAGGCACATGTGTTGGTGATTTGGGTGCAATTAAAATAAAGAGCTCATTCCGTCACTAGGAATCAGCCTTGAAGAAAAATAACACCTGTTTATTTCTTTTAAAGAGCTAGAAGGAAACCTCCCCCACGGAAGTGAGATTTGTTTAGACTCTCCAGGTGTTGGGGGTGGGAAAATAGGGGCTGTGTTATTAATAATATGAAGCAAAATGGAAGGAAGTGCTAATCAAAAGAAAGTGATAAGATCCTCACCAGGGGCAGGGAGTAAAAGGATTTCCTTGAGGTTAAGATTTCTTATCACTCTATCTTCCTCAAACTCCATTTCCACTCAAGAGAAACTTTCTAGATAAGTACGAAAGCAATTTGTCAGAGATTGGAGAAATGTTTAAATAGCAAGTTAAAACCTACCACTTATTAACAGTTGCGGTATTGGAGCCAGTTTTGGTGAAATCACATGAGTATTTTTCGTTCCCAGAGCCAAAGAACAAGGGATAAACCATGGTAATAAGTAAGACTGCAGCCTCCAGGGTTCAAATCAGACCATCTCAGTTCAAATCTCAGATCCAAACTTTAGTAGCTGGGTAACCTCTGGTAACTCAGTTAATTTCTCTCTGCCTCAGTTTTCTCAGCTGTAAATGGAGTTAATGGTAATACCCACATTATATAATTATTGTCAGGATCAAAGGAGATATTATACTTTAAGGACTTAGTGTGTTCAGTAGAAGCCTGGCTGTTATCCTTTTAGAGAGTGTTTTTCAAGAATATTTAGAGAGAGCTGATTAAAATGCCTTTCTCTAACTGGTAGAAAATTTCTGAAATGCTAGTTGAACTATAATGGAAGTTACAGTGGCTAAAGTTGATGACCAGACTCCATTGATGATACTATTAAAGTATTTCCCAGAATGCAGTTTCGGATGCTATTATCTACAATTTATTTGAAGTCAGTTTTTACTACTTACATGAACAGTAGGCCAATTTATTGAAATTTGTCTAGAAATCTTGCTCTTGTGTTGGTCACATGTAAAATAAGCAGTTTTTATTGTTCATTAGAAACACATTAGTAGTCATTTAAAAGTCATAAACCTAAACAAAGGGCCTTGACTTACTGTAAATTGCTTAATGTAGTCCCTGTGGCTATTTCATTTGTTGCTAAATAATAAATATTTGTCAATTTAATAAAAAAAATAATTGAAAGACAGAAGGGAAATTTCTGAGGGAAGCCTTGTTTTCTTTCCTGAGAGCAAGTATTTGCCTGGTTGAAGAAACAATGTTTGACTTTCAGCTTTCCATTTTGGCAACTAAGATGGTATCATTATGCTGTTTTTCCTTGGTTACTTTTTTCAAGAGATGGAGATGTAGTATTAAATTAATATGGACAGTAACAGCCTGATTTTCTTCATGAGGACTGCCATATAAATACTAAAGATAACAAACACAAACAAGAGGGGTGGTGTGTCACTTTATTTTTTTCAGGAACTAGCAGAAGAAAAAAAAAGCGTTACTGTTTATTTGGATATCTTGCAGTATTTGCAGTCACGTAGAAAGGCCTTGACTGTTTTTCTCAATTTTGTGCTCTTTAAGTGAATCATATAATGAAGTTCTACCTTTAAGTTTCATTGTATATGGCTTTAAAACTAATAATCCATGCATAGAAGACTCTTCCCCTTGTTTGTTTGATTTTTAATTTTTATTGAATTTATTTGGGTGACATTGGTTAATAAAATTATATAGGTTTCCGACATACAATTCCCTAGTACATCGTCTATATATTGTATTGTGTGTTCACCACCCAAAGTCAAGATTCCTTCCATCACTGTTTGTCCCCCGTCCTTCTCTACCTCCCGCCACCCCCTTTTTCCCTCTGGTAATCACCTGTTATCTGTGTCTATGAGGTTGGTTTTTTCTTTTTTTGCTTAATCCTTTCTCCTTTTTATTCAGCTTCCCAACCCGCCTCCCCTCTGACAGCTGTCAGTCTGTTCTCTGTATCTATCAGTCAGTTTCTATTTTGTTTGTTCATTTTGTCCATTAGATTCCGCGTGTAAGTAAAATCATACGTATTTGTCTTTCCCTGACTGGCTAATTTCACTTAGCATAATACATCTGTTTTCTAACCATGTTAGCTAATAATCCATGCATAGAAGACTCTTCCACTTGTTTTTAATGAAGATTTCTTTTTCCGCATCTGAAGCTGATGAATTAGTTCATGAATTTTTTTTCTGTTTCACTCCATCCTCTCATGAGTCTGCGTAATGTTGCATAGTGTTTTAAAAGTAAGAATTATTTTTTTTAATCTAGTTTCTTATCTCCACCTTTCTTACCCCTCAGCTAGTTATTCCCCTACCCCATCTGGATTTCCAGGTTCTTTTGAAAAATTAGAAGGCCTGGCAGTACTGGATTTGAATACTCCCAATGTCCATTCCCTGTTAAACCTTCCAACTGAGGCCATTGTTGGTTACCATTTATTATTGGGGCTTGTGGTGTCATTTACCCACTTTACTCATTTATGATTAAGTGCTTGGCACTGGAAGGCATTGGAGTTTATCTGATGCAAGGTATTGAAAGTGTTCCTGCTCTTTGACTTGGTAGTCAACGTCTAGGAATCTACCCTACGGAACTAATTAGAGATGCCAATGGAAATTTATATACAAGGATATTCATTACAGGGTTGTTTATATAATAGCAAAAAAAAAAAAAGAACCCAAAAAACCAGAGAACCTAAATGAAAATATCCAAGTGTGCTAGAATACAATAGTGTTATTTAAAAATCACACTTAAAAGAAAATGACATGGGCAATGTTTATAATAAATGAAAAAGCAGGATATGAAACTATTTATACAGTATTATCCCAGACCTTTGTAAATCTTTCTCAACTCCTGAAAGAAAATTCACTAGAATACCAATGGTATTAACTCCAGTTTTTAATTTTCTTCTGTATATTTTTCTGTACTTTATGAATTTCTACCATGAATTACTCTTATGATTGGGAAATTAAAATCTCTTGAAATATTTGAGAATGCTCTTAAAGTGTTTTCTGATATTATTAAATGAAATGTAAAAAATTGTAGACAAGTCATTTGGGGATATATTCAGCATACATAGAAACATTTTGTCCATACACTTTTAATACTAGATAATAAATAAATGGAAATGTTTCGTTCTTTTTGCTAGAAATTGTGTACTTGAATAGCAGGATATCTACATATCATATGGATTAAAGTGATGAGGAAATGACTGAAAGACAGTATGCATCTGTTGACTTTTATAGCTGTTCAACTTGGATATTACTCCTTAGGAGAAAATTCTTAGGACTACCGAAACAAAGGCAGCAGTGTTCAGCATGCTAAAATCATGAATGCCGGGCTATGGGATCAACATGTTTTAAGAAATTGTGCTTAATTACACTGTGAAAGTTCTCCTTTCTTTATAACTTAAGTCATTATCATGAGCTATTTCAGGATGCCATGAAGGGATAAGCTCAGATTTTCCACTTGTGTAATAAGAATATTTAAACGAAAGGTAGATAGATATTTTTCTGGCACCAGTTACAGAAACTTGCTAATTATTTATCTTTCGTTTAGTTTGACCAAGCGGCTGATGCTGAGTTATCCTGGATTACTGAAACAGAAAAGAAATTGATGTCTCTGGGTGACATCAGGCTTGAGCAAGACCAGACTGCTGCTCAGCTGCAGGTTCAAAAGGTGAAGGACATTTCCAATTGTACCTAAATTATTTGCGAATCTAGAAAATGTGCTCGCATATTTCACTTTGCAAGACCCCACTAGTGTAACTTGCTATTTTCAATTACTTTGCCTAATTGCTTTCATTTTATTCTACGTTTTCTTTTTTAAAAACCTTTATTTTTGTAAATCACAGACATTCACCATGGAAATTTTGAGACACAAGGATATTATTGACGAACTTGTTAAATCTGGACATAAAATCATGACCACGTGCAGTGAAGAGGAAAAACAATCAATGAAGGTATAATCTTGTCTATGTGACTGGTAGTGACACTCTTGAACAAAAGCATGTGTTGTGCTTTCAGTCCTAGAGAAGCATTTTTCCTTTATCCACAGCTGCCATTTAGAAAACTAAACCATTACTTGCAAATAAGGCGTTTTTCAAGCTTCCAGAATAACAGTGAAAGGACTATTCCTTAAGGGAGTTACCCTGGGGAGAATCTTTTTTAATGTACAAAAAAGTGATTAAACTTTGAACCCTTGACTAACTGGTACACATTAAGCTTTCAATTAATGTTAATTGTATTATTGCCATTATTATCAGTAATAAATTGTTATTATATATGTCACCTGTTATATACATGCTACAGAAACATTTGGGCCTCTTGAGGCTGAAAGAAAAACCAAGATATGCGGTTCTGCCTAATGCTGAAATCCATTCTTTATGAAGTTACTGTAAGCTGTATAGGAAAAAAATTAGCTGACTAATTAAGGAAGCATCTAGTTTATGTACTTTTAGTAATTCTTTAAATTGATTCAAAACCAGCCACAGTAAAAATGTTTAGTTCAATTCATATTCCTACATCTGAGCAGCCTGAAGAAATTAACCCTTATAGTAGGAAAATATTCCATGGCAAAAACAAAATTATGCAAATACCTATTCTTAAGTCACATTTTAAAAGAGTGTGCATTGTTTTTAAGCTATACCATAGACAAGGTAATCCAGTGCACACTACACAAGTATATTGATACTTTCTTTTTTATTTATCCTCCACAATGGCAATTTATTTGTTTATAATTTAATCTTTCCTTTATTATTTTTATAAAGATTCTGACATGAAAAGCACAGGTCATCATGAAACAATTTCTCTTTCATTCTGTGGTTTATTAGATTACTGTTGTGCTTTATCTTCTGCTATTAGTTTATGATGTGAATTTATACCATAATCTAGATTACTGTGACTACCCCATAAAATCAGTGGGTAGCATATTATTCTACATTAATTCTAATGTATAATTAATTTTGCTGACCACAAGTTCCTCTTACAATTTCATTAGTGAAAAGTGGCCTTTTTTTTTTTTTTTGAGAAAGTAATGTAAATGTTTCTAGACTCAGGAGACTTTGTTTTTCAACATAGAAGATATTGTAAGAATGGTTGGAGAATTTTGCTTATTATGTTTGGAGAGCTCAGTGTCTTACCCTTAAAAATCTGAGGCCTTGCTTGTTTGCTTGTTTGTTTATTTATTTATATTTTTGTATGTGTCAGTTAAGCATATTTTTTTGAGAAGTTATACCATTAAATTCCATGATTTTTGATGATTGTTTAGAATTCCATTGTTGTATGAATATATCATAATTTATTAGCCTGGTCTCCAACTGTAGTACTTTTAAGATGTTCCACACTTCGGCTCTTTTTTACATATATATGTATATATACATGAAAGGGTACCCAAAAACCCCAGAATTAGCTTCAGGAGGTCAGGCCCCTTGTAGTACAGGCTTTCCCTGCTAGGTGGGCATTCTAGGAACTCATCTGTATCGGTGTACCAACTGGCATTGTTGTGAGAGGCTGCATGCGTTTGGCTCAGTGAGTGTTTTTATAAGACTCTTTCGTCACATATGTCCATTTCATGATGAGTGATTTACAAATGCACCTGTTCATATCTCGCAGAGTGTTCAGTTTTTGAGCAAAAATGGCATGCTCCCTCAGCCCCCACCCTCCCTGTTCATGTGATCTTGTCCCGAGCAACATTTTTGTTTGTTTCACTGGATGAAAAAACTCCTCAAAGGGAATTGTTTTGCTGATATGGAAGAGGTGAAACGAAAAACAGCAGAAGCACTAAAAGGCATCAAAATCAATGAGTTCAAAAACTGGTTTTGAGCAGTGGGAAAAATGTCTGGATAGGTATATTGCGTCAAATGGAGAGTCCTTTGAAAGTGACTGAGGTTTAATCATGTAAGAATAAATACACAATTTTTTATAAATAAATTCCATTTTGGGGGAGTTCTATACATACCCATGTGCTCGCACACACACGTTTTTAAAATTATGGTAAGAACACTTAATATTAGCATACAGTAGACTATTATTCAGTCTTAAGAAGGACGGACACCCTGCCATATGCAACAACATGGATGAACATGGAGGGCCTTTCTTTAATTTAAAATAAACTTTTTAAAATATATAGACAATTAAAATATAAGTAGCTTTTATTGATTTAGCCATTTAACGTACATTGCTTAGTGTCTGCCCGGCACCAGGAGTAGTGCTGGACCAAACATTCTTGTGTGCATGTGCTGCTTGGCTTGCCTCATCACTCAAACGCATTTCACCGTCTTAATTTCTAGAAAAAACTGGACAAGGTATTGAAGAACTATGACAGCATCTGCCAGATAAACTCAGAGAGATACCTGCAGCTAGAAAGGGCACAGTCCCTGGTTAGCCAGTTCTGGGAAACATATGAAGAACTCTGGCCATGGCTGACAGAAACACAAAGAATCATCGCTCAGCTTCCCGCCCCTGCCCTTGAGTATGAAACCCTAAGACAACAACAGGAAGAACATCGGGTAAGCTTGGTGTCAAAAAGAATCTGGTATTCCTCACTAAAAGAGAATTGTATTTTGTTTGTTTGTTTTTATTGTATAGTTAGACACCTTTGACATGGTTAGGATATTTTAGCAATATCATGTTCTGGTCTGCACAATTTGCTTACCTGTTATCCACGTTTCCAGTGAGAAGACTCATACGGAAGGACCACACTAAGTATGTCAATAATTATATCACAGCTTTTATAGGAGAGTACATAGTATAAAGTGGGTAAAAAACAATTTCTGCCACTTACAATGTTAGAGAAATAAGCTTTTGAAATACTTTTAATTTGTGCATATTGATTGCTTTTAATTTATATATATTGACTAAGTTTTATACTTTATGTGTAGTGGTGAGAGCAATCTAGAATGTAAGCGAAGAGTAGAAATACATGGACATGACATCACACAGACAAGGCCACTGAGCTTGCAGAAATTGTGCAATATAACAAATATGTCAAAATAGCAATGTCATGAAAGCTAACTCAGTGAAAGGAAGAAATGCTGAAGTACGAAGACAAATTGTTTCCCTTTTCTTCACTTTATGTACATGGAACTCCTTTGAGGTTGCCTGCCCCTGTAAGCATACAGGAGTAACCTAGAGAGTTTATTTACATCTACAATTGTTAACATGTTTAAAATGTATATGTAATGGCATTAGGAAGCTCTCATTCCAGCGGTCACTTAAATGTTAACATAATTTAAAATCTTGCAAAAGTTTGAGTGAAAGAGGGTGCAAGACTGTCAGAAAAAGAATCCAGAGTTCTTGCAATTTATGTACTTGTGAACCTAGTTTTTCTCCCAGATCTGTACAAGATGTACTCTGAGACTAATTGCGTGTGTGTGTGTGTGTGTGTGTGTGTAAACTTTAACTCAGAGTATATTACATGACTGTTTGAAGTATCTGACGTACTTATTAATCTCGTTTGTTTACTTTTTTAATGTATTCACATTGAGGAATATCTCTAACTGAAGTATCTATTTAGAGGAGATCTTTAAAGAATACTTTATTTAATATAAAGTGGAGATTCTGTGGAGTTCTATCTAAATCATTCAGCAAGAGAAAGGCTTACAAACTATGTAGACTTCAACTGAATTTTAGTGTAAAGGTTTATTTGTGGCTGAAATCCTGATGCCTACCCATTGGATGAGTTTTAATATAAAATTGTGGATTTCTTCTACTCTGAGTTGAGATTTAATTAGCTTTGTTACTGGTATAATATCAATTATTATTATTGAACTGAAAATTTCAAAATTGAGTTAATATTTTTGCATAATTTTTCAGCTTTCAAAACAAATTTATGATTTTCTATGTAACGGGAACTACAATACTTTGTAGCCAAGTCTTCAACTTGTGCAAACTAAATTGTTCAGAATATTTGCCACCTTCGAGAATGGCTTTCCTTCTGTAGCTTCACAATATCCTTTTCAGCTATTTTTGGAAATAGCTACCAAATTGAAGTTACATTAGGTTTCTCCAACAACACTGGACTTTTAATGACAGTATGATGCCAAGAATTATTTTGTTGCTATTGAAGCAAAAGACATCTTCTATTGGGCACCTTCTTCATGCACACACATACACCCAAGCAGGCACCTCAGAGGGATTTTCTTGTCTGTCATGAAATGGACTTAAAAAGGCTCATCTCACTATTTCCCAAGCAAAGGTGTCTCATAGTAGTTCTACACAGATGGATCTACTTAGACTCTAGGCAACTCAAGGACGCTTAGATCTCTTGCCCTGGCCGGGTAGCTCAGCTGGTTAAAGCATCATCCCAATATTCGCAGTTTGCAGGTTCAATCCCTAAGGGCACATACAAGGATCAATCAATGAGTGCATAAATAAGTGGAACAAAAATGTGATGCTTCTCTCTCCTTCTCTGTCTCTCTCCCTTCCTCTCTTAAAAAGTTGATCAAATTTTAAAAATTAAAAAATAGAGCTTCTAGATTTCTCATTTAACTTGTGAGTTTGTTTTACAAACATGCCTCATAGAATATTGAAACCAAAGTGTGGGTAACACATTTCTTTTCCAAGAAAGAAATTCCTTTGGCATGTTGGCCAGTGTTACCATCGCCACCTCTATTCTGTAAAGCAGCATGAAGATATGTCTAATAATATAAAATAAAAATAAGAATATCACAGCCCGGACCATCCAGGAGCTAGACTGCAGATGTGACCCTCCCACGTTCTTACGTGCAGTGTGGTAGGTTAGACCCCCATGTTTCTTAAACAATTGAATTTGTAGTTACTTAGCTCTTTCCAAAAGAGTTTTGAGACCACTTTCAGAAAAACTTTAACTATAGCATATTACATTGGAGATTGTTAATGATCTAATAAAGTAATTTTCTCAACAATTTTCAGAATAATTTCTCAACTGATTTTAGTGGGCACTTTCCATAACAATGGCATGTGGCCATCCTGGCAGTTCTTCGTGATGAATGAGCAAATAAAGTATTTGTAGGAAAAGATTGGTAGCTTTTCTCTGGACTGTCCTCCCGGAATATAATTTCTCTCAGAGAAGCTCTTATTTGGGCTGCATAGCAGGTAGCTTGGAGAATACTTTCTGGTGAGGACAAGGAACTGCTGCTTAGAGAACCACATGAATACCATGAAATAAATGGAGCATTCCTCAATGATGCAAGGAAGCCAGCCTCAGAGAAGCCTGCAGGCAACGCCCGAGCTTTCCACCGGGAGTGGTTTGGGATTTGGCCCATGAAATACTACTCAGTGGAGGCCCTGGATTCGATGGAGTGCATATCCTGTGGATTTTTTCATCTCCCCAGAAGGAATGGGGCTTCATTTGGATTTCACTCTAATATAAATATCATTGTGTCTAGTGATATTGTTCAATGTATTCATATGTCATGTTTTTCTTTAAATACACCTTACAAATAATGCTCAGTGTATAGCTGTGTATTTGATAGATTGATTACCCTTGCAGTCTTTAACATTTTAAAATAAGTACAAATCATTCATTCATATGTATATATCATATATGTACATAGACTAAATTAACACATACATATACGTATAATGTAATATATATGTATGCATTCTTATATTGGTTCAAATCTAATTACTATGCCTTTTGGGCTCATATCACCTAATGCAGCTTTATGCATAGTTTTTTTTCTCTCAGCATTGTGGCTCTCTTCTACCGAAGTTATTTCCCCTTCCTTCCTTCCTTCCTTCCTTCCTTCCTTCCTTCCTTCCTTCCTTCCTTCCTTCCTTTTTTTTCTTCCTCCTTCCCTTCCTTCCTTTTATTTCTTTTTTCCTTTTAAATATTTTTCGTGTATGTCATGATTGTGTCTAAAGGGGCACCAAAAGTTATGGCTTGGTCTCTGCAGGTTGGGGTCCTAGAGTAAGTTCAGAATCCTTTTATGTAACGTGACCCTTGGCTACTACTCTTGTCAAAATATGTGATGGTTTGAAATGCATAATGAACTGGGGTTTGGTATTTCACTCAACCAACATTTTGTATGTACCCTTAAAGGGACTTTGACATGACTGAACTGCTGTTTAATCTTGGTGTCAGGGGCATCTCTTCCTGAATTGTATGAGCCGTCATGTAGTAAATGGCCTGTGAGGGTGGGTGGGTTGTTCGGAGTTTTGTCGGCTGGGCGCCTTGGGGTTGTAGGCAGCCGTGCTGTGGAGTGGTGACCCTGAGATCCTGAGAAACTGTTTGGTTTGTTATAGCAACTGCGAGAGTTGATAGCCGAACACAAGCCTCATATAGATAAGATGAACAAAACCGGGCCGCAGTTATTGGAATTGAGCCCAGAGGAAGGCTTTTCTATCCAAGAGAAGTATGTGGCAGCTGACACCCTTTACAGCCAAATTAAAGAAGATGTCAAAAAGCGAGCTGTGGCACTGGATGAAGCCGTGTCTCAGTCTACTCAGGTAATTGTTTGCACCAGAAATAAGATTGGGTTCTTCCAAACAGCAGAGCACTGAAGGACATTTTCCTGGACCTCCCAATTAAATTTCAACTAAAAGTATTTCACTACATTATCATTAGAGTATTGATATCTTTGTCTCTCAGAAGTGATACTTCCTTTTGTCTAGTCCTCGTATTTCTCTGTCTGCTTATAGATAAAATAAAAAATAATTTTCAATGACTTGAGAAATGTATAGTTGTCCACATTATCCAAATATTTAAATAAGAGTCCATCCAGAGTAGAATGCAGTATTTGCCATTGGGAGAAATAAAAGAAAGCGTTATTATCATTACGAATAAAACACTCCCAAGAAGGCAAGAAAAAAGAATGAATGGACGGGCTGAGTAAGAAGAAAAAAATATAAAGTTGGAAAACGATTTTTTTAAATTTGTGAAGATATCTTTTTTAAGAAGTTGCATTTGAAATTGCCTGGAGATTTTCCATTTTTAAGATTTGGTTTTTATTATTAGACATACTGACATTAGAGTGGTCCATTTTCTATAATCCTGAGTTTTTGTAACTTTGCTTCATTATCTATGGTACTTTTGCAAATAGGAATTTAAAATTCTTTCATTAATCTGATTATGTGTTTGATCATGAATTAAATACCAGCTTTCAATACAACATCAAGAAGATTTAACATTTTTTCAGTTCAGGAAACTTTTAAGAAATTTCTTTAATCAAAAATGCTCAGGATTTTCATATTTATTAATATAACTTTTTTTTAGGATGCTAAAACAATCAGTAAAAGTGAATAAGACAATCAGTTTTGATAGACAAACACCCAGATCATTGAGCTTACTTTACAAAGTTAATTAGAATTAAAATAACAAGGTGAAACAGTAGATGAGATGCTGCTGTCAGATGGCCCACTTATACATTAAAATATACCACTTCTTAATTAATACACTCAAGTATTTGCAAGAAGCATTCCAGTCTACATAAGTAGGGCCATGTAAATCATCATTTTAGGAAGTCTTGACACACCAGCTGTATATAATTCTTTGGATGGATATGTCAACGAAAGGGCTGAGATTTAGTTCTTGATTGTGACATTAAATAGATGTTTTTTCTTTCCATTTAAATTTTCATATTTGGTATCACAGATCTTTTCTCATTAAGTGACCCCTTTATTTTACTGCTAGTTCCATGACAAGATAGACCAGATTCTTGAGAGCCTGGATCGTGTTGCGGAGCGCCTGAGGCAGCCGCCCTCTATCTCTGCCGAGGTGGAGAAGATCAAGGAGCAGATCAGTGAAAACAAGAACGTGTCAGTAGACATGGAGAAGCTACAGCCATTGTATGAAACTCTTAAACAGAGGGGAGAGGAAATGATTGCTCGGTCTGGGGGCACTGATAAAGACATTTCTGCCAAAGGTAATAATTTCAGGATACGGAAACAATTGAACTTTACTTTTAAAACAATTCTAAATGTTCGTGCTGTTTACTGACAGTCCAGTCGCATACCAGGGTGCCAGATTTTAGAAAAGGTATTACAAATGCGACATGTTTGGGACTGAAGGGCTGTGTACATTAATCCCTTGTTAATGTCTTCCTGTGTTTGTAAAATAATGGGTTAAATACAAAGTGTTCCATTATACAAAAACCATGCATTTTCCGGACCTCTTAAACCAGTTGGTTAAAGCATAGTACCAGTAAGACTAAATCTAAGGAGTTTTTCCTCTTTACTAACTACACTGCCTTGCATAATGGATCCCATAGTGACAGAAATGACAACCATGACCACAACCAGCCATTCTTAAAGATACGAATCAGGGGTCAAAAGAAAAGCATGTGCATAGGTTAGTGGAAATTCATGTTAAGACTACTCTAGAAACAAGCCCAGAATACATATCCTACATTGTTGTACTCCTGGGACTGAAGAGATATCTTTACTCTTGATTTGGAGAGCATAAAGAATATACTAGGGTGGTTATTTCACTGTCCTTGGAATTAAGGCCAGCCTTGGTGAACGTGACACTTGATGGAGTTAGGCCTACTGTGAGCCCACTTGCCTTTGAGCACCCACTTTCATTGGGAAGATCCTTGGTTCAAGAGGAGCAGGACATCCTCAGATCTTATATTTGTCTGGAATAGGCTGTTGGGACCAGTGATACCCTCTAGACTGGGATCAACTGAAATTTTGTCCAATTTCAGACACCATGTTGGATCACCATTTCTGTGGGAACCAAAATGTTCTTCTTTATTGCTTAAATGGGGCTAACATACTGCCTTTTTGTGCTCCCACAGCTGTTCAGGATAAGCTTGACCAAATGGTTTTCGTTTGGGAGAACATACACACGCTGGTGGAAGAAAGGGAAGCCAAACTCCTGGATGTGATGGAATTAGCAGAGAAGTTCTGGTGTGATCACATGTCATTGGTAGTTACCACTAAAGATACTCAAGATTTCATCCGGGATCTGGAGGATCCTGGAATTGATCCCTCGGTGGTAAAACAACAGCAGGAAGCAGCAGAGGTGAGCAGAATATCCCATTTAAAGTGAAGAAATAAGTTGGATTCCTTTGGTAAATATTCAGAATTACTCTATTAAAATTTATATTTGGTTCTGAAAGTGAAATGCATAGTGATATAGTAGGAGTATATATTTTAAGATTACTTTCCACCCCTCCTGCTTTTTGCCTAATGTCAGGGCCTCAGTAGCTTTCTTGGTTTCTAAAGTCTCTTTCTTTGCCAGGCCTCTATCCTTGCTGCCAGTCATCTCCCTGAATCTGCTCTTATTGTGTTGCTGCTTGAAACCCCTCAGAGGCATTTGCTGCCCAACTCCCGAGGGCAGGGTATGGGCGCTTGCACCCTAGCTAGCTTGTGCCTGTGGTTCCAAAGCAGTATTTTTTCCTGCTGCCCCTTCACCAAGCGCCCTCTCTTCTAGAACACAACGTGGCATTCTCCAAAACTGTTATGCTCTTTCTGGCCTCTGTATCTTTGCACATTTTATTTTCTCACCTTTGAACATCCTCTTTGAACATCCTACTGGCAAATCCCACTCAAACTCCGAGGTTCAGTTGGACAGTCACCCTCTGTGTAAAATCTTCTCTTACATACTTAGCAGAGTTTCTGTGTGTCCCCATAGTATTTCCTCATGCAAAGGACTCTGTGCATAGTATGACTTATCATTGATTATAACTTTGTCTTTCTTAATGGACTCAAAGCCCCATGAGCAGAATAGTCATATATCTATTTTTCTTTGTATTCCCAATCCTAATTTAGGACTTGTTTCATGCTTGGTAAAGGCTTCTTGAATTAATAAATATATTTAACCAAGAAGATAAAAGCAAAGGTAGAAACTGCGTTTCTGTCACAGTTTTTATTTGTTCTCTTGCTTGTTTGTTCGTAGTTTACATGCACTAGGGTAAAAACATCAATCCAGAGCTAGGTTATCTTGAGTCTATTAAACACACACATTATTTTGTGTGAGGTCTTTGAACTCATGTTTTATTTATGTCTATTTTATATATGTATTGTCAAATGAGTCAGTTTGAAAAACAATGTTTTTCTATGCTTTTTAGTATTGTTTTGTTTGTATTTTTTAAAAAAAGCCATGCTCTAGTATTTGTTACACAGAATTATTTCCTAAATATTACCTTTTCAATCAGCATGAGGAACATTTGTCATTTGTTCCTCAAAGTATGCTTTTTTCCTGTAAAATATTTTTCTGTTATCTTTTCTTGTTGAAAAGTTTTATTGCAGAAACTTAGAAAACAGACAACAAAAATTGATCATAATCCCACCTCCTAGAAATAACTACCATTAATGTTTGTGTGTGTCTTTTTAGTTTTAATGTAGTTTTGCTTAAAACTCTAAGGCTGCCATCTCTTATTCCAGGCCATAAGGGAAGAAATAGATGGACTACAGGAAGAGCTGGATATAGTTATTAACCTGGGTTCTGAACTCATCACCGCATGTGGGGAACCTGATAAACCCATTGTCAAGAAGAGTATAGATGAGGTACGACTAGCATATTTTCTGATCTTATTGGAATGCTATTTTTAAAGATTTCGTTAAATAAAGCATGTTTGATAGAAGCAGTTGAAAACTTAGGACAATAAAAGAGTTTATGTTTATGTTGTAGTTAAATTCGGCATGGGATTCTCTAAATAAAGCTTGGAAAGACCGGGTGGAGAGGCTTGAGGAGGCGATGCAGGCTGCCGTTCAGTACCAGGACGGACTACAGGTAAGGGGACTGCAGCGCCTGCTGGGAGAGGGAATGCTGCTCACTGATGTCTGCGGATTACATGTTGGCGGCACCTCAGGGCTGCGAAGGTGGAGGCAGCCTCCTCGCCTGCTTCAATTCATGTTTGCCCTCAGGGGTATTTCTGACACCTGAAATATGTATGGATTTATATTCACACTTAAAAACATTTTTATACACACTTCAGTGAAATATCCTCTGAAAAGAAATATTTTAATTTTTTTAAGCTAGGAGAAATATTCCCACACAGTGTTTTTCATAAATGGCTCCGCACCAGACACTGCGATGGAACTGAATCTGAGCTCTGTTCTGAAGTTGAGTGGAGCAAGATGGAAGGAGTAAACGCTATCTAAAAATATCACCAAGTTTAACTAAAGTCAGAAGTAAAGAAATTTGATTCGAAGCCAGTGTTCCCCATGAGCTCAAATAGATTTCTAGTTTATTAGGTCATGATCTGTTTTCTTCTTTTTCATATAGATAATTCCTTTTAATAGTTGTTTTTCACGTCCTTTCAGGGTTCTCCTTCAGTTCATTAGCCATTTTTAAGGGTTTTTTTCCTTAATAATTATATTGTCAGTTGAGGCCAATTCTGGGCTATTTCTTGCCCTACCTTCCTTAACTTTATTCCTTTTTCTAATGTTAAGGCTGGCAGGAGTTTAATCTTTTATCCCTCTTACCATATGGAAAAAGCCTAAGTATTTCCATAACACCAAGTGGATATTATTTTTAAAGCTCAGATGAGAACATCTTTTCCTTTTTATTATGCCACTCCATTTCTATATTTGTAAAAATAAATATCATAAGCCAGGCTTTATGCCAGCTGAAAAGCGTTTTGAACTTTGGAAATAGATGAAAAAATTCACTACAAATAAGACCTTATTAAATGTAACTTTCCTCCTCTGTACCCTTCCCTTTTTAACCAAAGTGATAAATTATTGGTTAGATATCAGTGACCAGTAACTAATCAAACTCCAGTTCTTGGTCTGTGAGTCCAGGTCATGATTTTCACGTACTTTGCTACGTCCGAGTTGTGCCCTCCTTCCCAGCTAGAGACGGCACTGTCACTACTTGCAGCCATTTGGCCCCAAGGCAGCCATTAACCATAGGAGGCCGCAGGCTACGCATGTGATTTATCCAGTCTCATTATTACTGCTGTGAAAGCAAGGCCCGTCCTAGGTTGGTGGCATCACCGGTGGGAGCGAAGGGCAACTTGACCTATCAATAGCTGTGCCTAGCTGTAGCCAGAGGCCGAAAGCTCTGGAAGGTCCAGAGGTTTCAAGGTTGGTTGTAAAGTTAAAATAAATTTTATTTCCCAGGTTGCTGCTTAAGTTCTTAGGATTTATTAATTACAACTTTAAACTATCAGATATATTCCATGAACTTTCCCTCTACTCTACGGACTGGCAACTTCATTAAAGTGCAAAATAATTTTGTGTATTCGGAACCTGAAAAAAATGTGAGTTGAGCCTTTTTAGGATGTTTATATTACCTAAAAATAACAAGAGACACAGGAGATTTTTAAGTCTATGCTCAAATTCAGAATAATGTCTAAATATTAATGGCTGTATGTGCAGGATTTTAATACTAATCTAAATGATGCATAAGGGTTTAGTTGAGCCAAATATTTCCCTCAGTGCCAAACAATAAGTTTCTTGACTGTTTGAATAAGTAGATGGGTTTGAATCTTTTTCTTTTAGTATACAGGGTCCGGCAGAAGTAATGCCTCCCTGAGTGGGTTGGTTGGGTGATAATATGGGGGTAATAATTTATAGTTTCAATTTGAATATTTCACCTAAAATATCATATAGTGTGCTTGAGGGCGATATTCTTATGTTACATAATTACATGCTTATGATTTTGTAATAAAAGATTTTGTAATTAAAAAGGGGTGCTATTTGTGCCGGACCCTATATTTACACAATCTGCTTTTAGAGGAATGTAAGAGAGCATAGAGAATTTTATTTCCTGTGATTGAATTTATTTAAACTTTTTTTCAAATGAGCACTTTTTTATTAAGTTCTATGACTACTTAATACTCTATGATTCTATTCAAAATAGAACTTCCTTTGCAAACTTGGATACAGAAGTGGAGGTTACATCCATTTCATATTGTGGTCAACTGTTTCAGTATATTGCTCCTCTTACCTATTTAGATGAACCATCTTTATGATTTGTAAAATAGACTCGTATAATATCTTCACAGGTTTCTGATTGTGCTTTTCTATAACATCGAGATACTGAAGCAATTTGAAATGTACTATTATAACAACACATGGACTATTGTGTTTTGCAGGCAGTATTCGACTGGGTAGATATTGCAGGTGGTAAATTAGCTTCAATGTCTCCAATCGGGACAGATCTTGAAACTGTAAAGCAGCAGATCGAAGAATTAAAGGTATGGGTAGGGGCTAACTAATTTATCAAAGACTTTGAATTTTTAAGTTTTTGATTCACAGTATTCTTTACACAAATTTATTTATTTTATATAATTGAAGTATTATATTTTGATTATGAAACTTGTTTAATGTAGTACCTGCACCTAATAAGGAGTCTATAAGTGTTCCTTAAATAAAAAATATAAAATATTAGTAGTTTTATTAAATCAATATTTATTCTAGAAAAATCAGAAAATACAAAAAGGCAATAAAGGTGGCTTTTTTGGCCACCAAAAGTATAATATCCCCAGAGACAGTTATGGTTTATAACCTTTCAGACATCCTCATATAGGTGGCAGGATGAGGTATAGGGAATGTATATGTAATTTATACACATGTAGATAATACTGTAGGGATTTTTATAACTTTATTATTTGATAGTTTATTATTGTCAATATACATATAGCAACATTTTTATTTTCTTCATTGTGTTCAGAAAAATTAATTTAGTTTTACAGGCTAAAGAACCAAACGTAGGAAATTATGTTTCTCAAAATGTTTGTTTTGTGAATGTTTCTTGTTTCCCATCTGCTTTCCTCTTTATTTTTTCTCTTGGGGTTCTTGATCTCCAGCTGTAAAAATGGCTGGCTTTCTCTTTGCATCCTCTGTGCTGATCATTTATCAAAGTGGGATCAGCTCTTTCCCTCCTAACTTTGTGTCCATCCACAGACATATCACACCATTTTCAATGAACTCTACTAGATTTTTATATAAAATTGTTCTATGGGCTTTAAAAATTGTAGCATTTTCATCTCCAAGTGTGATAACAGAATATTTCATGTAGGAAAAAAAGTGGGGTTTGTTGGGGTTTTTTGGTTTTTTTTTTGAGAATTTTACTGTTACCATCATTAGATTGGGATTTTTTTTATCTGATCATGTAATAACACATCATATATTTTATCTACATTTTTAGCTGTGGAGGACTATATTTTGGATATTTACATATATCTCCATGGTTTTCGTATGGCAGGCATGTTAGGAAGTCTCTCTCTGAAATCAGGTTCTCTGAGATTACATTCCAATTCACCCACTTAGTAGCTTACTAGTTAGAAAGTTATCTAACTGGTCTCCCTTCTGTGTCCTTAGCGTAAATTGAGGATAAAATTATTTTCTTTATTAGTTTACTGAGAGTAAGTTGAACATAGCAAGTGTTCACTATATCATTGTTACTATTTTTTGATTGTTATTTTCATATGTTTGAAAAATTAAGGGGCTGCTTAGTCATTAATTACTATTTAATTATTTACTGTTACACACTAAATATTTTATGAAAGGACAGTTTCCTATTACAAGTGACCATTTGTTAACCTGTGTTAGTTGGCAGAACCAAGGCTACTAAATACATATCAGTAAGCACTGGGAGAGAGAATACTGTTATCCTGAGTCAGCAGTGGGTGAGTTATAGGGAAAACTAAATATTAATGAACATGGCACAGCTATAGAAATCAGAATGTTCAGAGGATGTAAGATATGTATATATATTTGAGCAAGAATATTAATTTGCATTTCTTAGAGATATTTTTCTGGGTTTTCTGTCAGTATATATTTTATTTTATTTTTATAATTTTAAAATTCATGTATTTAATATAATTATTATTTAGACATTGGATGTAATTATGGTCTATATGTCTATATATATGTCTGTAATTAGACATTGGAATAAGTTAAGCCTTGAAATTTGTTAATTTTTAGTTATAAAGTACAAAAAGTAAAATAATAAAATTATAAATAAATAAAAACATCTTATCAGAAAACACTGAATAAACAAAAGAGATTTCCCCTTTTTTATCTATAACTCTTTCATTGGTAAACTGTGTGTTACATTTTAATTCCTATTCATCCCTACCCACCCTACAATAAGAAGTGTGAATCAGAATAAAGATCTAACCCATAGAATTATTTTTGTTTAATACTGATTTGTAACAGATTTTCCTTGTGTATTTCTTTTTAAAAAATAGCAATTTAAGTCAGAGGCCTATCAACAACAGATAGAAATGGAAAGACTGAATCATCAAGCAGAGCTTTTGCTGAAGAAAGTAACAGAAGAAAGTGACAAACACACTGTTCAAGACCCATTAATGGAACTGAAATTGATATGGGATAGTCTGGATGAGAGAATTATCAACAGACAAGTAAGTAACAAGACTTTTGTTAAGAATTTATAAAGTTTCAATTTTATGTATTAATGTAAAATAATGATTAAAAACTGTAATTAGGTGACTATGTACATAAACTTTTGAAGCCCCTAAATTCTCTTATTTCATTAAACCCTTTCTGCTTTTCACATGCCATGTGTTAACCACAAAGCATTTCCAACTTAGAATGTAGAAGTATATGATAATTGGACTTCACATGATATGCTTACGGTCTTATGCTGCATGAAACAATTGATTTGTTGCCCTTGTTTTATAAATGTATGTTATTTATAAAATCAGATTCATACATGGATTTTTTTCCTCTCTACTTTTTCTGTAGCATAAGCTGGAGGGTGCTCTGTTAGCCCTGGGGCAGTTCCAACATGCTCTGGATGAGCTTTTGGCATGGTTGACACACACCGAGGGCTTGCTAAGTGAACAGAAACCTGTTGGAGGAGATCCTAAGGCCATTGAAATTGAACTTGCGAAGCATCATGTATGTAGCTGTTGTTGCATATTCTGTTTCTTCTCTGTGCATTTCTGGTTTCATCAGTTTTTAAAAAAATATATATTTTTTTTATTTACTTTTAGAGAGAGGGGAAGGGAGGGAGAACCAGAGGGAATGAAACATCAATGTAAGTTGCCTCTCGCGTGCCCCCTGCTGGGGACCTGGCCTGCAACCCAGGCATGTGCCCTCACTGGGAATCAAACTGGCGACCCTTTGGTTCACAGGCCAGCACTTAATCCACTAAGCCACGCCAGCCTGGGCTCATCCGTTTTTTTAATGTCCTTTCTTTATACACTTCTCTTTATCTTTTTAAAATCTTTTTAAAATTTTTTTTAGTGTTGTTCAATTACAGTTGCCCCCATTTTTTCTGCTTTATTCTCCCCTGCCCTTCCCCGCTGGTTGTTTTTATCCACAGGTCCTTTATACAAGTTACTTGACATGATCCTTCCCCTTCTTTCCCCTGTTATCCCCCTCCTGCCTCCCCTCTGGTCACTGGCAGTTTGTTCTTTATTTCCATGTCTCTGATTCTATTTTGCTTGCCTCACTCGTTTTGTTGACTAGATTCCACTTATAGGTGAGATCATATAGTATTTATCTTTCACCTCTTGGCTTATTTCACTTAGCATAATGCTCTCCAGTTCCATCTATGCTTTATTCATTTTTCAAGTTTGTAATTTTAACACATTTGTATTCGGCATTTGTAACTAAAGGTTAATAAAACACTTCTTATAAGATTATAAAAATATTTTTCTATTGTCCAAGGCAGATATTATCAGAAACAGCAAGAATGGGAAATTTCTGGCTAAATTTTATTACAGCTGCATGGCAAACACTGCATGCAAGTTTAAGTCCCCAATTGTATCTGTCACTGGATTAATGTAGCATGATTTTAAGACCATTCTTGAGAATAGCCTACTAAGTTCTAGATTCAAATGTTATCCCACTGCAGGTTGTGTGTGTATTTCCTCTGTTCACCCTTATCTCCATGGCTCTCTCACTTGCTGCTTGTTTGGCATGTCTAACATATTTCTGTCTGCACATCTTTCATTATATTGAGGCTTGTTCTTCTCTCTCTGTCTCCCTTTTCACTGGCTTTTTGTTCTGAGTCCTTTTTGTTATAAATTTTTTTTAACATACTAGATTTAAAAGAGCTTTTATATATCCTGCACTTGATTTAAAGCTTATCAATTGAAAAATTTTATCTTGAGGTCTATGCAACACAATTTTATCTTCTTGTCTTCTTTGTGATGCTCCATGATTCTTAATGGAAAATTCCCTGTTGCGTAAGTCACTAGGCTTAATGAATGAAAGGTTATGTGCTCAGTAGAGTTTATCCTGGCATTCAACAGTCTTCCATAGAACCTTACCATTCACATTAATAGGGGTATCTGTTTAAGGTTAGATCCCAAATCCTAACTTTAAATAAGTTTTACTGGTTATCAAAATAAAAAGTTTGATTATTTTACATAATTAATAGCATTTAGAAGTAAAAGATGTTTTTATCACTCTAAGATTATGATACACACTTTTTGACTATTCTTGCTTTAGTTCTCCCTCTTCTGTACTCTTTCCCATAGCAATTTTTTTCTAATTTAAAGTTTTCTCCTTTTTTACCTTGTTCTCTCTATATTTATAGTCATTGCCCAACCATATTTAATTAAGCACTTAGAACTTATGCATCATTAATACTTCTTGTTATTTAATATCTATATTATACCCTCACTAAGAGCAGTAAGGACCAATCACACTGACTCTGCATATAAACAAAACATGTGTATTCTCACAATGTGGGTTTATGGCATTTACATTTTATAAACATAGCAATTGTCCCGAAAAATGACATACATCAGTGTCAGGAACTTTGTGGAATACAGGAGAGGTGGAAAAATTAGGCACCCTGATCCAGTTATTTTGGTAAGTGATGAGTTGGGGACCTTTCATTTCTGTTTATTTATCTTTGAACAGTTAAAAATGGATCCTTCTTTCATTCCTTAAAGGTCAACAGTTAAAGGATTTAGGATTGCCAGCACAGTTGCTGGAGGGAAGGAGGAAATGTTTCCATCTCTCTCATGCCTTCTCCTGCGTGTAGGCTGTGGCTTATGTAGGGCTTGGACCGTTTAGAAGAATGAATTTTATGGAATTTTTAAAATATTTTGACCATGAGAATATTTCAATCTTACCTTTTAAAGGTGATCCCTAGTGTTAACATATCAAAGGACATGCTTATTATAAAGAAGACTTCTTACTCAATTGATTTTTCAGTCTGAAAATCACTTCCTCACCAGGTGCCTCAGAAATGAGTCTATATACTCATTGTATATAGACACAGTGATTGTAGACAGGTAGTGCCCTTCAGTGAAAATCCTCCCTGGTTTGCATTTCCCTCCAGATGCGAGATGTCTTACCTAGGAAAGGAGAGGGTGCTTTTTTTTTCTTTCCCAATGACAACCCTCAGTCAATATAGAGAAGGATTGTCAACTCTTACATACATTAGGGGGAGGGTTTGTCTGGTTTCCAAATACAAAACCACAGTCTTCTTCAAAGGGAACTATTTATCGCTAAGCTGTATTTGTTCTTTAAAGTATAATTATTATTATTCTTTTCAGTATAAAAATCTTTTTGGCCTTGGAGTTGCTTTCTGTACTTAATCACTCTTGCCCTATGTTAGTACATTTCAGTGTTACTAACCTATTCTGGTATTTCCACTGTGTAGTCCAATAGGAAGGCGTTATTTACTAGGATCGTTAGTAAGAATTTCATATGTGTATTTTCTACTAAAGGGACAGCTTGACTTTGGGATGCTGAGCTTGAGTATCCCTAATACACAGTGAAATAAGTCTCTTTCCCTGTAATGTTAAAGTCTCCCAAGAGTCCTGTGAACTCAGTCAGTTCTAGCACCATCCCAATGAGAGAAGATAAAAGAATATTCCATGACAGCTTTTCCCTTTTAGAGTGCTAATTGTAAAACATGGTGCTGTTTATCTTAGAAATGTAATAATTTCTTATTTGAAAATGCATATATAGAAACAAATATCTTTTAAATTGTTTACTTAAAACATTACAATTAAGTTCAATTAAAATGAGCTTGAATCAAAGGAACAATTTTAGAGCCTTTAAATCATAGTGTATAGTTACTTAATGTCATTAATTGCAAAGCTATTATAATGGGAAGAACTAGCAGTGGTTTCACATAATCATTTCAGGGGATACTGGTAGACAGGAAAGCTGCAAAGGTAAGGGAAAAGAAGTCCATCATTTTAAAACTTCATTAGTATTAAAATTCTATGTATATGATGCTTTTGTTTCAGAATTTTTCAAAACCAGGAAGTCAAACAATTGCAATAGAAGTGATGTTAACATGTTATCAACTAGCAGCCATAGTGTTATCTTAATATTTTCAGGTGCTCCAGAATGATGTATTAGCTCATCAGTCCACAGTGGAAGCTGTTAATAAAGCAGGAAATGACCTAATTGAATCAAGTGCAGGAGAAGAAGCAAGCAGCCTTCAGAACAAACTAGAGGTTTTAAATCAACGCTGGCAAAATGTTTTGGAAAAAACGGAACAAAGGAAGCAGCAGCTGGATGGTGCCTTGCGCCAGGTGAGTAAGAGACTACATTCTGAAATTTTCTATAGCCTTGAAGACTGAATTAGCATGGAATTCTTTCATTGGCTTACAGGCCCCTGCTTAATTTTTCTACCTCAAGAAGGATGGGTAAAAATAAGTGGGATAAAAAATAGAGCTGATGAGAACGCAGCTCTCAAGTTCTCAGTGTAATAGCCTTATCTACTAGCACTCTCCTGAAGAAGAAATGCAAGGCAAACCTAGGGTCACCTGGCTGTTCATCAGAATTCGTAGAGGCTTAGCAGTCTGGATTGTTTAAACCTTGTTTTCTGCTTGAAAGTGACAATGTTTATGTCCCAAACTTAAAACTCTCTGTCGCTCTAGGCCAAAGGGTTTCATGGAGAAATTGAGGATTTGCAACAGTGGCTGACCGACACAGAGCGCCATCTGTTAGCATCTAAGCCCCTGGGAGGTTTGCCAGAAACAGCGAGGGAGCAGCTTAATGCCCACATGGTAAGTATATTATTTCCTACAGCTCTAGCCTCAGATTAAGAAACTAGCCATTTTGTATGGGCCCTGGTGATAAATAAATAGTGGCAGAAGATTTAAAGGATATAGAGTTTCATAGCAGAAATCTCTCTGTATAAGCCCTAAAAATGCCATTTATTGATTAAAATTTTCAACTTAGAAACTATTCTTTATTTCAAAGGTTAGTATATCAGTATATGAAAAGGGGTTTTAAGAGTATAGACGTTTGTTGAAAGTATACCTTCTCCCATAAAATGATAAACTAATATGGATAATAGTAAACAGTGTATAAATTAAAAACTGTTGCTCATTGAATGATAAGAAAAACCCCTAAAGTAGTCAGAATTGACTTAAAAATTATTGATATAATTTATTTCCACCTTGCTTCATAGGAAGCTGAAAAATATGTTTTTGTTCTGTTAAAATGAAGTTATTTGTTTCAATGGTGAGAGGGCTGTATCTTCAGCTTTACATCTACACCAGGTAGGGACAAGAGGTGGCTTCTGTTTGATCGTCCAGTCTGGAACCTTCTGCCTGTGGGCTGTTCCCACCCAGATTCAGTGGCACTGTCAACTCCAAAGGACAAGGAGGAAAAAATAATTAAACTTGAGTCTCTGGCTTTCTTTCACAGATACATGGACAAATTAAATTTAGACTGCCTTTGATTTATTGACATTTTATATTTATTTCCTATTATAATTCAGCTCTGAAAGTTCTAAGAGAAAACAGTCTGCTTTAAATTTTGAAAACTAATCCTCCAATTTTTACACTTGTGAATTTGCATCAGGAATTCATTTTAATATTCAAATGCTGATAATTAGTATCTTATGAAATAAAAGTAGAAGTATTTAGAGATTTGACAAAAGAAATGGGCCATTGCACATTAAAGTCTATCCTTTAGCACATGTCTAATGTTGTAATAGCTTCCTAAAACTGTACTTATTTGGAAACAATTTTAAATTAGGTGATGTGGACAGGAAGTAACTGTTTGTAGGCATTGTGAGGAAACACAACAGAATTAATGTCTTACTCACTTCACAATTGCCATGAGCAGTTAAAATAAATCTTATTAATCCTGTATGGAATTTTCTAGAAACCTTTCATGTATATTCATTATTTTAGAAAATTATTGTTTGTGGTTTTTTTGTTTTTACTGTTGTTTTAGGGGGTGTGTGTGTGTGTGTGTGTGTGTACAACAAGTGACCATTCATTCAATGAAAAAAATAATTAAATAATAACTTGGGAGTGTTTATCTTTTCCATAAAACCTGACCGACTTCCAGATATTTCTTTACTTTTCTGGAAGTACCTATGGAGCTATTACAGTGTTCATTAAGTACAAGTTTAATGAATTCTTGAACAAACATGCCCGAGATTAATTTCTAATAACAAACATTTAAAAAATGTTAATTTAGAAGAATATAAGTAAAAAAATGGAAAGCAAAGAGTTTATCTTTAGGGTATTTTACTTTTAGAAAAATATTAATTATTAGCTTATGTGGTTTGGGTGAGATGTTTCAAATAAATTTGCTATAACCTGACAATTTACAGATTATAGAAATTCCAATATTTAAAGAATTTTAAAGTTATTCATATTTATAATACATTTTTTAAGTAATATTCTTTTGATTTGGTTGTATTAGAATTGAAGGAACCCAGAAAACATAGAATAGTACAGTTTTCTGAGATTTAGCTATATTTAAAAGGTTTGCTTTAGGATTAAAAGTTTTCAGTAAGTGATATAAATATCTTTAGAAAGTGTTTTTTTCTGGCTTAAGAAATTTTAAAGTTTTGAGGCAATTAAAGTGTTCTGGAGTTATTAGTAATAGATGCACATCCTTGTGAAAATACTAGTAAAACACTGAATTTTATACTTTAATGTGGATGAATTCTTTGAATTATATTTTAGTTTTAAAAATTAGTAAAGTTTAAAATGTTAAACATGGAATATATAATTTTTCAGTGGGAGCAATATTTCACTGACATTGTAATTGAATCAGTGGACTAGAGTGAGAATTTTTTTACGTGAACATAACTCCTGTTTCATTGATTTTAAATTCTGAATTTGTTTAAGCAGTATTTTTTATATTCTTTATAGAAAAGATACACACTGCATTCTTGTTGAAAGCTTTAAACATGTTGTAATTAGAATAGTATTCTTGTAGTACTACAGGTTTGTCTTTTGTGATCCCAAAGTCTGAATTATCAACTTAAGTGTCTTACTAGACTGGGTCTTTACTTTCTATCCACTGGATGTCTGCTGAGCCCCAAATTAAATTATACCAAAAATACTATAGTTATTGTATTATATATTTTGAGGAGAGACTTAGAACCTGCTTTACAGAGGAAGAAATCGAGGCTTAGTAAAGTTAACTTACTTGCCAAAGACCACAGAGTTGATTGGTTACTGTACAGCGAAGCCTTTCTGATATAATGACATTTAAAATATTGCTTCATAAACCTTCACATGAAGATAGCAGCATTTCTGAGGTTCCTTGGTAGACAGGGTATGGCAATAGGTTTAGGTGTTTTTTCAGTATCTTGAAAAGTTTGAATGTGTCAGGGTTAGTCTGTATACTGGATAGAGTTGAGTATATGATAAGGGGCTTGGAATTGATCTGGAATAAGAACTCTTAGATTTTATTCTCTTAAAAATGATATAACTTGGGGTATTTCAATTTAGGAAATCTGTGCTGCCTTTGATGTTAAAGAAGAAACGTACAGGAGTCTGATGCAGAAAGGCCAACAGATGCTTGCAAGATGCCCTGAATCTGCAGAGACAAATATTGACCAAGACATAAATAACTTGAAAGAAAAATGGGAATCAGTGGAAACCAAACTCAATGAAAGGAAAGTATGTGCCTTGATTAATATAATAGAATGAATGTTTTAGTTGTTTCATTTCAATAGGTTTTACCTTATCTCTGAGAAGCATGTGCTGCGAAACTTTTACTGATCCATGTTTGAATTTTCTCTGTATATATTAGGAGGTTTCATGAGGGTCAGCTGAAAACAGTATTCTATCTTAATATAGAAGGACAGAGTTAAAGTAATCTATGCAAACGTAGATAACGGTGTATCATAGATCACTTACTGGTTATATTTATAAATTTGTGAACCGCTGGAATTCTGGATTGTTAAATAACTCTACCCTAATCACATTTATTAAGCAAAGGGGCGTATATAGGGAGCAGGAGAGAGGGAGATCAAGAGAATGAGATAATTGTCTATATGTAATAATCACTTACATAACAAAAATCCATGAGACAGGATTAAAAATCTTACTGTTTAATGCTATAAGAAAAATGATAGGATAGGAGTACTAGATTGTATACCCTCACTGACACATCATAAATATATTTCATAGTATATTGCAATCCCCAAAATTAATCATATGACTGTTAAGTCTTCTTTTTACAGATTCTGTTTAGTAATTGTCTTATGTGGTTAATTGTCCTCAAACCACAATTTAATGTATATTAAAATGTTTTTAGCTGCGGTGAGATGCTTCTTACTGTACTTCAAGGAGTTTGGATTGCCAGTATCTTAGTGAAGATGCATTACATTTATAAGCTCTTTAGGTAATATAGCTCATACATAAATAAAGTATAGATGGGAAGGAAATCTGCCAGAGAGTGGTTTAACTGGGTGGGGGAAAAAATCCTCTCAAATATCATCAAATACTAAATAATCTTTCTTCACAGACTAAACTGGAAGAAGCCCTCAACTTGGCAATGGAGTTCCACAATTCTCTCCAAGACTTCATCAACTGGCTCACCCAGGCTGAACAGACCCTAAATGTAGCTTCTCGGCCAAGTCTTATCTTGGACACAGTCTTATTTCAAATCGATGAACACAAGGTATGCTATAACTCAGATAGATAGCATTTCTGACTCCATACCTTTGCAGACAGCAGACTGTTTTAATGTCAAAAGCATGAATTTGATAGTTTGCAAACTTTCTTTTATCCTTTGAAATAGTTTCTGCCTATGACACCAGGAACATTTTCAAGATAGATCAGTTTCTCATTTGTTTCTAATTTTACCTTTTCTTGTGAAAGGTCTTTGCCAATGAAGTAAATTCTCACCGTGAGCAAATAATAGAGCTGGATAAAACTGGAACCCACCTGAAGTATTTTAGCCAGAAACAAGATGTTGTCCTCATTAAGAATCTACTTATCAGTGTACAAAGTCGGTGGGAAAAAGTGGTTCAACGGTTAGTAGAAAGAGGAAGATCTTTGGATGATGCCAGGAAGAGGGCCAAGCAGGTAAACCTTTATAAAAATTCTCTGAACTTGACAATAAATCAGTTCTAGTTGTTGAAATATATGTGTTATTAAAGTACTTTTATCGCAGTACTGTGATAACAATCCTGGCATGAAGCCAAGGTGTCTGTTTCCTAAGACAGTGCCCTAAGTTGGGATGACGACATCGCTTTTTGACCTGGCAGCAACTTCAGGCCCTGGGGTCTAATCCTGAAAAGACTGGTTATAGCCTGACTTCATAGATGGACCATTATCATAAGGCCCCAAAAGAGACTCAAAATTTTTGTTACTGGGTTTGCTTGTTTTTTCCTTTGTCCTTTCAACCTTCACTCTCATATTCAGAGTGAGACATCATATTTTATTATATTACTACCTTTTGTTTAGTTCCTAAGCCAGACTTTCTTCAAACTGTCAGAGCTGAGAGCCAGACAGTCTCCTAGCTAGCTTTCTGAGAGGGTGTGCTCTGTGTCTGAGGTGGTTGGTGCTCCTCCCCTCTCTGAATCTGTATACTTGTTGGCAAGCCTTTATTTCTTTTCTAATATTTTGATACTACTCCATCCCACTTTTAAATTGTTTGAATCTTTTGGGGCTGCTTTTTTTTTTAATCTAGAAACACTCACAAGGAACTTACCTTACTTCCTTCACTTGTTATTAATATTCTATTCTAGACTAAACACAGAGAAGTAGTAAAATTATGTGTCTCTATTTTCCAGGGAAGAGAAAGATGCACTCACCTTGCTTGGCATGTATCTCTGATTTTTACTAGAAACTAGAAAGTGTCATATTGAGGCTGAATTTTATGACTCTTGCTGTCCCATTCAGTTGCATTTGTCCATCGGTGGTGCTGAACTACGTTGTTTTCGGGAACTAGGCTCAGTTGAGTGATACAGAAGATGTCATGGGAGTCTAGCGTTTCAGTGTTTAAGGCTACTCAGCCTGAGCTTTTAAAGTCTTTGGAAATGATAAGTTGCACTGTTACAGGATTACATGCCCTGTATCCCTTTTTGAGTGGGAGGTATGCTATATGCAGTGTTAGGAGTCTCTGGAATGGAACCGGTCTCTAATGATTTTGTAAGACAGTACTGATGCTGAGTCTGACATTTTTCTCTCCACATGTGTAACAGTGTCATCTGCAGTATAGACTTTTATGAGTTATGAACATCTAGCTTATAAAAATCTCTTGGCTGCCAGAAGCCAGTTGCCCACCCTCTTCCTCCCTTCTCCATTTAATCAATTGTATCTTCCCGATTTGTTTAACTGACTTTATAAGGATTTTCTATTGGTCTCAGTGGAAAAGGACAGCATTTCTTCTATTTGAGTGACTTAAAAATGGTTGTGAAAGTAGGACCAGCCTCAGGACCTGTGTGTTCACACCATTAAGCTTTCCATCTAACTGTTACAGCCAATGTTATTTGTGGCCAGACTACCTAACACCATGGCTAGCTGTATCTTTATTGGTTTTTATCCTAACATCTCAGTTTTTCACTCAGATGTTGACCATAGCTGTCTGACTTTGACAGCATATGTGTCTATTCTGGCCTCCCTGTTTTCATGTTTAAACGGATTGGAGCCGTGGGAGGGGCTTGTGAGGAGAGCAGGCCCGTGATGAGTTGGGTTCCAGTGGACCCTTGCAGCTCTGTGACTCCGTGCTCTTATTGAGCTGTTTTTGTAAGAAGTGTCTTTTTGATATTTCATTATTAATGTGCTTTGATGTAAAACACATTTTATTTTGATTTCGTAAGTCTTTGCTCTGTATCTGTTCACTTAAGTTTATTACAAGAAATAATGTACAACTGTTTTCATAATTTGATCTCCAAAAATAGTACTCACTAGCTCTCAGTGATAAACAGAAAACATACTGTGGGTGAAATTAAGTATAAGTAGCACCAGACTTTTCAAGATCATAGATGTCACAGAGAATTTTATTTAGTTAGAACTCAAGTGGTGTGGGTGCTCTACATATTAAATGTGAAACATGGGCATTGATTTGAAGATTTTGATAGCAAAAATAAAGATGTTAACTGATCTTTGTATTAAACAGGAACAAAATTACCACTTTTTGTTCTTGTTACTTATAAAGCCATTTTACAAACTTCATCCTCTCTATCCTGTTTTGTTCCTTTTTTAAACATAAGAATTAAACACCATTGAAGTAAACTCAGATCCATCAAGAGATAGCTGGAAGTAAATAAAATTCTCTGGGAGTTGGCATTAATTATTAAGCGAAAGAAAGAGAGTTCTTCCTGGTGCTCCCTAACATTTCTGTTTTTATTAAATTTTATGTGCTTGAATGAATTATAATGAAGTTACCATGGGACAGGACTACAAAAGCCAAGAGTTAACAAGAGTTTGTAATCTGCTGATGAAACTACTACTTTTTTCCTTCAAGGGAAATGTTGAATTAATTTTCAAGATTTCATTAATGATTTCTATTTAAATAAATATTAAATTTTAAACATAGTGAGTATACCAGAAAATTATCTGGACAAAATGTAAATTTCTTTACAGTTCCATGAAGCTTGGAGTAAACTTATGGAGTGGCTAGAAGAGTCAGAAAAGTCTTTGGATTCCGAACTGGAAATTGCCAATGATCCAGACAAAATAAAAACACAACTTGCACAGCATAAGGTGGGTCTACAATTAAGAAAAGCATGTTGGGTCTTTATATACTTCAATATCACTTTTAAATTTGTATTTGATTGTGTGTTTATTCATCACTTGAGGAAGAAAAGGTTGGTCAGAGTGAACTACATGAAATTTAAAACCAGTTGCCCTTCACATTGGTCAAGTGGCAGTAGGATCTTTACTCTCCATGGACCATTCCATTATGATCCAGACAAAATTAAAACTAGAAGTCTTCTACAATCTAAAACATATAAAGGATTTGTAGGAGTTCAAACATTGGCAATTCAATTTTTAACAGTTGTCTTATCTTGTATTTTCTTTCATAGGCCAGGCCATGCAGAAGATAAGTCTATAGTAAAAAGTAATATGAATTTCTCCATATAGATTATTTTTAACATTCCACTGGGGAAAATTGGTTTCTTCTATCTAAATTGGCATTTTATTGTATATATGTGGGTATATGAAATTCCATCGTTACCTTCAATGACACATAGTCAGTGGTTCCTTGTGTAGATTAGGAGATGTAGAAACGTCGCATTTTATATTTTCTACAGTTTTTTATTCCTACTACATGGCATTCAAAGAGCATTTCCCCGACCTCCTCTGATCTATTGAATTTGGGTCTCTGTGTAATTCTGTTTGACCATCAGCACTCAGGGGGAGGATGTGGGTAAAAGGAGAGTAGTTTCTGAGGACAGTTTGACAGATTTGGGCATCTACATATAAATCAGTGCTTGAAACATGGTAATTTATAAAAGGATGGAAAAAACTGGGACGATATAAGGTCATCATCAGAGAATTTTAGCCATCATCCATGTAGGTTGGTTGCTTCCATTGGTGAACCTCTAACTAACCTCAGAGGGTCATGATCTTAGGTTGATGGGAGCAAACATAATGAATATCTGGTTTTGTCTAGATGAAGGCTTATGAGTGGTTCGTTCTACTGGCAAATGTCCCTGAGCTGCCACATCTAATATTGGCAGCCCAGTGACAGTGAGCAGTACCTTCCTTCCTCTCTGATGGGAAAATGAGGGCCTCCTCTGCAATATAGAATGTCTTATTTGAACTTGATTATAGATGTCATGTCATGTAGTTTTATGAGAATATATTGAATATTTAAATTTGAAATCCTAGTAATAAGGGTATGCAAGGAACCCTGTTAGATTCTCTATTTTCCCTAGTGTGGCTTATTGCCATAGTCACCGTTTCCCTCAGATAAAGATACATGGTACATTCAGCTAATTTTAAAAGAAGTCCTTTCTGTTAATTATTTGGGGTTTTCTTTTTGTCTTTAAAAAGTTTTAACTTACCCTATATTCAGCTATAACATTTATTATATATCTGCTATATGAAGGAAATCTGTCAATGCTATGATTATAAGTCTAACATCTTGTTGAGAATAACATGAGAAAAGTAATTTCTACAGAAAATGAACTGCAAAAATAGTGTGATATGGTAATGGTGTTCATTGCTAAAAAATTCCAAGATGTAGTTGCCTCCTATTACATGACAAAATAAATATCTTAGTCATTATAAGACCCTTAAAGTCACTCGCTTTTAAAGGCAATAAAAACTTATGAGGTAATTGTAACTGAGGTTATTTTGGAAAATTACACATTTGCATAGCATTTTATTATCTGGAGTGATTCTAATGTCCTTCCAGGACGGAGAATCACTGTATTAGTGCTTACTAATTTTTAAATTAGTGCTCATTTTTATTTTTGAGCTAATAAGCTGCCTATTAATTTGACCTTGCTTTTCTTCCTATCCCTGGGATTACATTGTATATGCAATAGCAGTTGTCTCATTCTTTCTATTATATACTTACAAACACACAGAAAACATAACCTGATAATGAGAACCCTCCAAAGACAATATCATTGCTCCAGAAAGGCTTATAATTGAGTTGTGTAGAAAGAATAGAATTCACCCCTCCCACACCTGTACAACAAACATGAAGATTAACAATGTAAAGCGTAACAAAGCATAGATGTTGTGTTGACAGTACAGCTATTTGGTACTTAGAAGAGTAACTTGTGGATCTTTTGAGACTTTGGTAGGTCATTACAGAGGTGGAGAGGAGGGTGTAGGCCCCCCAAGTGGTGTGAATAGAATGACCATTAGGTCCAAACATAGAGATCTACAGATGTGGTTCTTATTTGCCCCTCATCCTAGTTCACAGATAAAATTACATGTAACATTATTGTGACTAATGAAAATGTGTTACAATAAATCTGTCTGACAAAAGAAAAAAAAGTAGTAAACTTTTACATTACATAGTCACTCTGTGTCCTTTCTGGACCTGTAGTTACTCATAGGATGTTAACTACACTTTTTGTCCCCAAACCATGGGATTTTCAATAGTTTATTAGCAATTCCATCTCATCATAACTAGCATACTATTTGTGGTTAGTAGCTACAAAAGATTCAGGATTTGTTTTGCTTTGAAATTATTTTCTTGATAATAGTAGGTGCTCATGGAGACATCTGGCTTCTGAGAAAATTAAAACCTTCAATTTGAAAATGTAAAGACTCTTCTCTACCCTGATGTGTTCCTATGTAGAGTCAAGCACTATACTCTGTGAATCAATTACTTGCTTATGTCTTCTGGCGGTTAGATCCCATTTATTAGAGATGCCTCTTTTAATGTCTCTTATGTACTTATTTGTTTATTAGTACCAAGTACACATGCACATTGTTGTCTTGTTAAATATATAGGAGTTTCAAAAATCACTTGGAGCCAAGCATTCTGTCTACGATACCACCAACAGAACTGGGCGTTCTCTGAAGGAGAAAACTTCCCTGGCTGATGACAACCTGAAACTGGATGACATGCTGAGTGAACTGAGGGACAAATGGGACACTATCTGTGGAAAATCTGTGGAGAGGTAAAATGTTCTATAAGGCAGCTTGGTTACATTGTGGACCTCCTTCAGATACACAAGAGCCATGCTTTGCAGGGATAATTTAGGACCCTTAAATACATCCTTTGCCTGGGGAACTTCTGCTGGTCCTCAGTACCCCCTTACACAGTTCCTGCACTGAGAAGGCTTTGCTGTTCATTACTATTTATTTTTAATTACCCAATTCACTCAAAAGTGAGTCCAAACTTCTGTCATCTCACACCTGACTACAGCAGTTATCTTCAGACTGGTCTCCTGGTCTGCTATTGTCCTCTGTAATCCAGTTTCTACATAACTGCCAGGGTGGTCTTTTTAAAACATAAATGAATCTTGTTATTCCCCTGCTTCATACCCTTTAGAGATTTAATATTGGTGTGAACTAAAATATAGGCTCTTACTGTGCAAGGTCTACTGATATGATACCGTGTTCCCTTCCAGCTTCTATCTACCCATTTCTATCTCCATCTTTCTCATTACACGTCAACTGTGAAAGTCAAAAACTTGTTTCAAAATTTTTAAGTATTTAGGAAGGAACGATAGTATGAAAGAGTTCAAATATCTTTAAAATGTTTTCAAAGTTTTTATTGATCCTTAGTCTAATCACTTTTGTCAGTATCAAGAGTAAATAGAATATTCTACTCTAGGGAATTTCACAATAAGAGAGTGTGTGTGTGTGTGTGTGTGTGTGTGTGTGTGTGTGTGTGTGTGTGTTAATTTAAAAAATCTTCTCCAATTTCAAAAGGTCATGCTTTTTACAATGTCATATAGTCAGATAAATTATTTCTTTTATATGACATTCTTGAAAAGACCAAGGATCAGCGATGGCAGACAGATCTGTAAATGCCAGGCCTGAGAGTTGGGGGCAGGCTGTGACTATAAAGACACAGCCCAAGGGAGATTTTTTGAGATGATGGAACTGTTCTGGGTCTTGATTATGATGATGGTCACATAACTGTATACATGTGTTAAAATTCATAGAACCGTATATCCAAAAACCTCAATTTTACTGTATGATAATTTAAAACAATTAGAAAAAAATTTTAGTTAAAAAAGCATGTTTTTATGGAGATACTGAAGGGGCTGTGTTTTCCAGGGGTGGTGATGAGGGAATTTTCTTGGAACAGATGCCATGTATTTAAAGAGCAAAAGATAAAATTTGAGAACAGCATTGTTATTTTCTAAAGAAAGCACAGATAACAGCAGTGAATACCAACATATTGTTCAAACTTCATAAATGAGTTTTAGCTGTTAGGCTATATAGGCTGGCTTTTTTGTTGCTCAGACTGATTTTTCCTCCTTTTCCCCCTCCCCCCAGACAAAACAAATTGGAGGAAGCTCTGTTGTTTTCCGGACAATTCACAGATGCCCTGCAGGCCCTCATTGATTGGTTGTATAGAGTTGAACCCCAGCTGGCAGAAGACCAGCCTGTCCATGGAGACATTGATTTAGTGATGAATCTGATAGATAATCACAAGGTATTGTTTACCTGGGACATTTTATTCATCTCATTTGATTATTCTGAGTATAAAAGGAACTGTGACCACTTAGCCTTTTGAAACCTTAGAGACTATATCTCATACTACATAAATCTTTAATATTTAAATGTATGGACATTTGAGCAGAATTAGGAAGCAAACTTTAAAAACAATGTAGGAAAATTATTTTAGTATCAATGAAATACTTTTGTGTTTAATTTTCTAGATTCAAGAACTTTTAGAATTTGGAAAGTGATTTTATTCTCTGGTACTTTAAAACATGTTTGAAGAATGTTTCACTATCTTTTTTATTCATTTAAATAATTATGTAATATCATTTAAAATCATTCCAGTGACCTGGAACTTGGTCATTGCACAAATGGATAGACTTGTGACATGACCGATGGGGATCTTGATCAGCTGCTTTTCTTTTTTTTTTAAACTGTTTTAACCTTGCCCCTTGAACTACTGCCATTTATGAGACAACAGCATATGCTGGGAGGGATTTGATTATTACTTCAAGAAAATTGGTTTCCTTGCAATCTCCTGATACATATGTTAAACTGTTGTGCAAATCAAAGGTCATATTTGAGACCTCCAGCTGTTATTGAGTCCGAGGTCCTCAATTATGATCAAATGCTGTATTACAACTGAGCCTTAAAAACAACGTTAGACACAGTGATATGTAGAATGGGTTTTATCAGTTGACTTTAGTGATATCTTACAGCACTGTACTTGAATTCATGCTATATTTCCCCTCTATAATTTTTGAGTTCAGAAAATTTACTTTATTTAAACATGTTTCCTTTATACTCCCTGGTTGTGCTATTTTGATCTTGTTCCTTTTTACATTTTTGGTCCTTTTGCAGATTTAGTTCCCCTTTTCTGGTTTTAGTATCTCATATCAATAAAGGAGAGTGTTATTTTGAATACTAGAAAATAAAAGAATAAATAAAGAACATTGATCAGGCCTGCAAAAATTAAAAATTTTAAATATGTTGCTTTGCCTATATTAAAACAAATATTTTGTGCATGATTAATATAAACTTTTCCATTCCCTGGCATTCATTCAATGAGTAATGAATAGTGTAATGTTCCTTTTTACATAAATACCATTTTTGTAAGCTCACTGTCTAAATATTTACTCCCCTAGGCACTTGCCAGGTTTTTTATATATTAAAGGTCATCAAGAATGAATTAATCATTTAGCATTAGTAATACAATTGGAAGACTCAAGAAGGAGTTTAAGTATACAAAGTACATTGGAAAGTCTGCTCAGAAATATTGGACTAGTCCTGTCACAAAGAGAAAGCTCAGATTCTGCACCGTCTGTGCATGGGTGTTTGTGCGTGCGTGCGCGCGTGTGTGCATGCATCTATCCACAGGCACATCTCGTTTAAAGCTGTGAGAGAGAAATCAGCAAAGAATTCATCACACTAGTTCTGAATTCGTTTTGGTAGGCTCTCTTTTATAAATGATCTGAGTATCAAAAGAGAGAGCCACAGATAAAGCCACAGTAATAAAATGTGCTTGGTAATATTCATTTGTAATGATTTTTTAGAAAAATAAGATAATTTTATTCTATACATAAAGTTGGTTATTTAAAAGTTCTAGTTTCATACACAAACTCCAGGATCAGAAGTAAAGAGTCCTGGACTCATTTCTTGGATTAAGTCTGTGGCCAAAAAAAAAAAGCCAATTTAACTCCTGGCACATCAGATTTCACCTGCATTAGATGGGGGAGAAACACAAAAAGCTTTTCCTCCAAGGTGACAAGGATTGAGGCTACTAAAATTTGACATTACGGGTTATTAGTACTCAGGATGCTATAAAAGATGAAGTCACGTTATAGGAAAAAAGAACTACATGCTAACCCCCATGAGATTTCTTGCCTTTATAGCTAAGGATCCCCGTGAAGTACCCCAAGATTCCTTAGTTATATGTTAGTCTCTTAGATATGTTTACTAATTAAGAGGATTTTGGTAGCCAACACACAGGAGGTACTCAGTAATGGTTTCAGAGGAACTGAGGCACCATTTTAAGGAATCAAAGAAAAACAGGAATTTGATGCATTACTTTGTGGAATTGAAGTAATGAAGGGTGGCCACTATTATTTAAATTCAATGTGTTATTTAAAATAGGGTTTTTCACTTGGGAGAATGTTACAAGATTGAACCAATTTATACAAGACTCTGTCTCTCTTAAGAACTTTAAATTTTATTTTTCAGTCGAAGTTTACATTCAGTATTATTTTGTATTAGTTTCAGATGTACAGCACAGTAGTTAGGCAATCATATCTTTTACAAAGTGTTCCCCCTCATATTTCCGGTACCCACCTGACACATACATAGTTATTGCAATGCTATTGATGATATTCCCTATGCAGTATTTACATCCCTTTGACTGTTTTGTAATTGCTAATCTGTACTTCTCAGTCCCCTCACCTTTTTCACCCAGCCCCTAACCACGCTCACCCCTTGGGCAACCACCAGTCCGCGCTCTGTGTCTAATATACAAGACTGCTCTGAACAGTGCTCTGAAACAAGCAGTGTGTCATGTCTTTGAAGATTGTGTGAAAGTCTAGGTCCTCCAACTATAGGGCTCAGAGATCTGTACATGATGTTATTTACACACATATATTTCTAGCTATGTCTTACTGTTTTGGTTTTGTAATTAAAAATTAATTTCTATAAACATATGGTTTTCTTAGGCCTTCCAAAAGGAATTGGGGAAGAGAACCAGCAGTGTACAGGCCCTCAAGCGCTCGGCCCGAGAGCTCATAGAAGGCAGCCGAGACGACTCCTCCTGGGTCAAGGTCCAGATGCAGGAGTTAAGCACGCGCTGGGAGACTGTGTGCGCACTTTCTATATCAAAGCAAACACGGTTAGAAGCAGCTCTGCGCCAGGTAAAAGTCACATAAATTATAGGTGTGTGTAGTGAGAAGGTATCGAAGCCTCAGTAAGAATTGCTTTCATGAAGACTGTGAAGCTCCACATTTCTCAAGCAAGACAGCCATGGAGAAGGAAGTTCTTACAGTATCATTGCCTTGGTCTTTCCCTCCAAATCCTCCCCGAAAGAAAGAACTTAATTCACTATTGAGGGAGGTTTTCTAATCTTCACATAAATGTGCTGCTTGAGTAATTTTTCAGCTTGAATGTACAATGGGCTGCCATTCATCTACAATCAAATTGTTAAGATGATGAGTTATTCTCCATACATACAGACTTTTTTGATATATTAGATGTTTTCTTATATTTGTAAAAGGCAGCACTGTATAGCTTTATCTTTTTAATGGGGATAATGCATAGCATCAATTTAAATGTAAAACTTTTATTTTTATTGAGAGGAAGAATCCACTATACTAACGAGCATATTTGGGACTCTTGTTTTGGGGCGTTTGGGTGTGTGAACCTTTAGGCAGAAGAGTTTCACTCAGTGGTGCACGCCCTCTTGGAGTGGCTGGCTGAGGCAGAGCAAACCCTGCGTTTCCATGGAGTTCTCCCAGACGATGAGGATGCTCTTCGGATGCTCATCGATCAGCATAAAGTGAGTTACGTAAATGCTAAGTAAAACTAAATGAGAAAATCAAACAAAGTAAAGAAAATAGACTTGTGACTGCAAATATCAACTGCATGAATATGTTCATTCTTGAGAACTTATTAAAGATCTGGTACATTTGAGAATTTGCTTATGTCCTCATTGCTGGCATAGGTGTGTCCATGTGCCCCTATACACAGGTATGTGTGACTAGCTTTTTGTTTTCTTTATAAAGAATATGGTTATTCTAAAGATGGTTAGTCACTTGGTTTCCTATCTTTAGGAAGCTCATTGATTTTTTTAAGAGTTATTTGGCTTCTGACCAAAGTTGGTCAATTTTGTTGCACTTTTATGTGCATTTCAAAGATAAAACTTCCTTAGTAAGCAGTTTGGCATAATTATGTCATTAGAATTATAAATTAATAATTTTGACTTTCAAGACAAGCAAGTAATTTAATAATTGGTCTTTAAATTTTATTTTTAAGCCTCTGCCAATTCTATTTTTAATCAAGAGCCACCTTAAATTCTCTTGAAAAATAACTCTAGCATAAATTATGTTGATAAATGAATTATATAAATAGGCATACTATTAATTAAGTAAAAACCTGGCCATTGAGTTTCAGATCAAGGTGTTTCTTGTGATAAAGCATAGAAGTAGCAAAACCCTGAAGAGTCTGCTTCAGATAGATCTTAACAGACTTTTTTTTTAAAGCTTTGCCTCTAAATGTCAGGACTTTGCAGTGCTAACACTCAATGTAGTATTGCTGTCAGGATTCCTGTTAACTTTAAAGGATCTATTGAACTACTGAGTAACCTCAGCTTTCAAGGTCAAGTTAGAAATACATTGATAATTCCAGTGTAGCATGAATTACATCATCTACGGAGACTTCTTATTTTAATTACAATACTCTCTCAGTGATGGGTTGTACAACCTATAGCAATGAAATATTGCCTTGTCATTAAGAAAAGTGATGTGATCTGGTATGACATTATCTGGAGGGATGAAATGCTTCCTGCACCATGTAAAGCTGAAACTAGAATGTAAGAATACGAAAATTATATCAAGTTTATTGTAAATACTTTATTCAGTTCAATATTTTGAAATACCAGGTTATACAAGATCTGGCAGAACTAAGGCCTGCTTGAGTGTGGTTGGTAGGGTAGTAATATGGGTATAGTAATTTATAGTTTTAATTTGAACATTTCACCAAAAATGCCAAATGGTGTGCCTGAGTGTGATATTGCTATGTTACAGAATTGCATGCTTATGATTTTTTAATAAAAGATTTTATAATTAAAGAGGGGCGTTATTGGAGCCAGATCCTGTGTTAGGTTACCATGGGCTGACTGCAGCCAGCGCTGAGGTACTCAGACCTACTTAGGCGTGGGTCTCAGAGGAGCCCCTCGCAGCCCAGGGCTCATGTCTGTCCCCCCGACAGAAACGAGTCCACTTCTGGTCTCACCACCCACACAGCAGGACTGGGAAACCCCCAGAATCACCAGGAGGCAGGTATCCAGAGCAGAGGTAGTGGTTTTTACAAAAACTGTAGGTCCTCCAGTAATGTCATTTTGTGATAATATTGATGAGATGCTAAAGGGACTTAACTTTTGTTTGTATCAATTAGCCTATGATAAAATTGGTTTTGTTGTGTTGTTTCACTTTAAGTTGCAGAATCTATTGACTATGTTAAGGGAGGACTTACTGTAATTATCTGTAAAAAATTTTAAATAGCATAAGCTATTTAAATAACAGGTTATTTTATAAAGGGCTTCTTAGTAATGGTATTTTACAGTAACATTCTTCATTCTTTTTCATTTCCTCTCTTTCCCTTCACACATTTGCCAGTAGAAAAAAACAAACAGAATATTTAATTTAACTTATCAGCCTCAGGACTAGAAATGGCAGATGTTCCTAGGTGAGCACAAACTACTAAAGTAGGTCTCAGGTGACAGTGGAAGAGCGGAGAGCACAGCAGGGAGTTGACAGGCCAGTCCCCAGCGTTGACAGCACCAGGCTCTTCCAGGTGTAGGAGTGATTAAAAGTACATGATCTGATCAGCTTGTTAACCTCTGGAAAAGCACAGCTGTTGTTAACCTCTAGATTTCCCTTCCTAGTAAAGTGTTTTTTTTTTCTTTCATTTAAGATGATATATAGTGGGGGAAATTATAATGTTTTTAGAGGTGAGTCATGATATTTTAAAAAGTAGGTCACGTTAGTGGAGTATATTGTTAATTGAACCTTGACTCCACAGCAGTAAAAATGTGTAAATAAAAGGCTGAAAACCATTTATTCAATTACAAAGACACAAAGTTTAATTAAGACATAGTCTTTCGATCTTGTGGACCTTAAACTCTAGTAGATAAGTATGTAAACACATTATGTTTGCATAGCAAACTGCTCAAGTAGGAGGCATGTGACAGACTGCTTTGTGAAGGTTCGAAAGGGCTTGGGACTGTAGTAAACACCTAGTTTCAGATGATCACCCTGGGTCACAGGGCATGAGTGTCAGCTGTGTTTGCAGCCTCTGGCACCCCTCTACGGTGACGGTGTGATCAAGGAATCCTTCTTAGTATGGGAGTCCAGATAAATTGGGGTGTCTTTGGATGCTTGAAATTCAGTGTGTGGTTTTGGAAGCATATCAGCTGTTTTGAGGTAAAGGTCCTCGTTTTTTAATCATATGTGCAGAGTTCTATGATTCAGGCGTCTGTGGGTACAGTGGCAGACCTTTTGAGGCTTATCCATCCTGCAGGGCCAGAGAGTGGCTCTTATTGGCCTTTGAGTGAAAGAGACCATTCTCAGGCAGCCGGCCTGCTGTCTGGCGCACTCTCGCCAGCCTCCGTCTGCCTCCGTCCTGGCTGGACATTTGTGCTGCCTCTCCCACACCCGCAGCCTTCCACAGCGCCTTGTCCAGCCTTCTCTCTTCCTTGGCACATTTTTCGGTACATGCTCTTACTTTACTGACACAGTGAACGCTATTTTATATACTAACCTTCTTGTCTTACTTGTTAGATTTTTTTTGTTTCAATCAATATTATTTCTATCCCTGGTATAACCGTTTCTCCCAATCCTACTCTCATTAATAATATAATTATAAAAAAATTAGGAGAGAGTATTTCTTGTCTAATGTATTTTATAAAGCATGGGATGCTATCCTATAATTTTTTAAAAATACATATTAGAAAGTACTTTATTTCCTACTTTGGGGCCTTCTCCTCTCTTAATTCCCCTATTAGTGGATTATTTCCAGCAGTGAATAAACCAGTTAAAGTTCTTGTTTAATTGTTTAACTCTGACAGTCAAGCATGTCACAGGAGTTTTGTTTTCAGCCTGTGCCAATGGCTAATTGAACACTTTGTTTCTGCTGTAGGAATTCATGAAGAAACTGGAAGAAAAACGAGCCGCACTCAATAAAGCTACCAGCATGGGGGATGCCGTTCTGGCCATCTGCCACCCCGACTCCATCACCACCATCAAGCACTGGATAACAATCATCCGGGCCAGGTTTGAGGAGGTCAGTGTGGTGCAGGTCGTCTGCAGAGCAGCAGTAGCATCAACAGTCAGGGGATATGGAAACTTCAGCAGTTGAGATACACTTACAGTCATGAGAACATGAGGCCTCTGCAGAGAGAAATGTTCTTTAAAATACCCTTCCTGTGTGTATCACCAGCCTCTGAAGCCTGTGCTTCATCGTTCCCCTCCTCTCCCCATCTCTCCCCTCCCCTTCCTTTTCTTCCATCCTTCCTTCCAGAATTTTTTTATCCTCACCTGAGGACATGCTTATTGATTTTTAGCGAGAGGGAAAGGGAGGGAGAGAGAGAGAGAGGGAGAGAAAAATCTATGTAAGAAACATCGATCAGCTGCCTTGCGACCGAGGTTTGTACCCTGGCTGAGAATGGAACCTGCATCCTTCCAGTTTGTGGGTCGAGGTTCCAACCAACTGAACCACACCAGTCAGGACAATCCACTTTTCTTTAAACAGTGAGAGGAATTTTGCAGCCATGTCCCTGAAACAGGCAAATACTTGCTTCACTGGATAACTTTCTGCCTCACTTCCACATTGTGTCTGTTGAATAATCCAGCAGTTGAATAGCATTTCACAGTAGTATAATATATATTTGTGGGATGAATTGTGTACACTAATTGAATTAATTCTGTATTTAAGATCTTAGCTATTTTTATTTCTATTCTGTTCTACATGGAGTTAGTGTGTGTGATTCTTCAGAGAATGCTGATTTGAATGTAAGTGAGAAAGCAAAAGGAAGCCTGGGTGATTTACATACATCTCTTAACTTCTGAAGGTGGCGACTGTCTCAGCGGGCTCCCATGTCCTCCACAAGCAGGGCCTTGGCACCACTGAAGGGATCTAGACAGACTTCTAGCCCAAGATGATCCTAATTTACATTTCCATTTTGTGTATTTTATATCAATTAGATCACACACCAACATGGAAGAAATTCAGAGAAATTTTTGTTTCTCTAACAGGTGCTGGCCTGGGCGAAGCAACATCAGCAGAGATTAGCAGGTGCCCTGGCTGGGCTCATTGCTAAACAGGAATTGTTGGAAGCGTTGCTGACGTGGTTGCAGTGGGCTGAAACTACACTTAGTGAGAAGGACAAAGAGGCCATCCCGCAAGAAATTGAAGAGGTGAAAGCCCTCATTGCAGAACACCAGGTAAAATAAATACCGTTCTTAACCCTGGTCTTCTCAGATAGTTACTTTCTTGCACTGTTGTAGTGCTCAAAAGATCTTCAACTCCTTCCAACTGGGTTTCTAATTCTACCACCGCCTTAACACTTTTCACAGTTACTGAGTTTTGATGGGCTCTCCTCTTTCACTGTTATCTTCTCAACACACATTCTTTTTGGCTTCTGTGAAGTTATACCTGCGTGGCACTGTTTCAGATGGACTCCTGCCCTACCTCTCCAAGCTTTCTAAGTGGCCACTCGCCTTACGTCCTGTCCTCAGCTCTCTGCTCCGTTCATTCTATTCTCTGTCTGGGCGATCTCATCCTCCCTTATTTTATTGCTCCGTGTTTGCATCTCCTACTGTTTGCAGTGCAACATCGCCCGAGATGACCATCAGTACTCTAAATACATAGCTAATCATTTGGATCAAAAAAATATTTCCCCTGTATATCCTACCTGTTTTAAACTCTAAAATGATGGGCATCACACTAACTCTCACTTGGTAGCTTGTTAAATTTACATTTACAAAGGGAAACATTGTGTCAGCTGAGTTGAACAGTTAACATTGCTGTTACATTTTAATAAAAATAGAAGATATTGATGTCTGCAGTGGCCCTGTAAGTGTCTCAGGCCATGTTCTCTGTGATCAGAGGTGTTAAAGTGAGCAGAGTTCTCTGGTGTGAAAAATAGTCCAGAAATGTGTCACTTTTCACTTTTACCTGCCTCCTCCTTTCCCCATCACTTTTCACTGCAGTCTCTGCCTTTGCCAAATAGTCCAGATACAGGAATACTTAAAATAGTAATATATACATATAAAATCAACAATATAGTTAGCAATAATAATAAGCCTAAGGAGATGGCATAAGAAATGTCAAGATAGCTGACCTTTTTAAATATAAACTTTAACCTGAATAACTTTCACCCTCCTTGGCAAAGCACTTTCATTGACAAAAACATTTAAAATATATCCACATTTAAAGTGGATGCTTTTTGTCACTGTTTGCCACCGCCATCTTAAATATTTTCAATATGTAGGTGAAATTTCCACAAAAAAGCCTTAGGTGGTCACCGCAGGTAACTTGTTTCTTTGCAGACAAATGCTCACTTTAGGGTCCTTCAGGAAGAGCCTGGATACTTGACCCCGGCTGGTGTCCAGGCAGGTTTTGTCATTCATTGCAGCTGCCCCCAGGTGTGGTGCTCAAACAAAAACCAATTACCTTTGTAATGTTGTAATTATTTACCAGCTATAACATTTTGTATTCTTTAGAAATGAGTAAATGCTATGTTACGATGGTTTAGATATTTTCCCCTAAAGATAAAACATGATGGTTTATTTGTTTTTCAGAAACAATAGCGTGGCCTTTTGATCCTTTTGTTTTTAGTTCATTTCTGCAGGTGGCTCTCTCTCGTATATTTGTATTTAATTGATACAATTTCTTTCATTTCAGACCTTCATGGAAGAAATGACCAGAAAACAACCTGATGTGGATAAAGTTACCAAGACCTACAAGAGGAGAACAGCTGACCCTTCCTCGTTACAGTCCCACATTCCCGTCTTGGATAAGGGACGAGCAGGAAGTAAGCAGGGGCCAATTCCTTTAAAATGAAGATGGTTAAGCAAGGAAGTTGCGTTTTCTTTTATTTTGATTTATTGTTTGAAATTTTGGAGCAATTTGCGATTCTACATGAACTATCATAAAATGTTTTCTTGAAAGGAAAAATGGGCTCAAGTTTTATAGCAACCTACTTAAAAATAAAGAAAAAGACATGTCCAGGTCACAACATGTAAGTTTATTGGCTTGAAGTGTATCTTTTTGATTAGCTAGAAGAAACTGAAAATTTTGCATCAAGAACAGAAATCATCAGCCCCTTTGAATTGTTTCATTTTGCTTCTAGTATATAAAGAACCTTAGAGTGGAATGTAACAGAAATGGCTGTTATCTGGGTAAAGTTCATGACCTAAATGTTTAGTAGTGACCAGCGATCTGATAGGTTTGGCTCATGTTCACAAGACTTTAGGCTATCTTGACCCACTGAGTGACATTAAAAACATAATGGCCAGCTTGGAGGAGACTTAAAAGAAGCACAATTTATATCATACATTTTGTATATTTCTGAATGGTGCCATAATTTTAAAAATGGTTTCCAATCTATTGTAGTTACTGTATTCCACAAGGAAGCATGGTAAGAAAGCGGCTAAGAGCTCTGGAGACAGACTCCTTGGCTGTCCTCACCACTCACCAGCTGGGAAATGTAACCTTGGATGAGCTACTTAAATTCTCTCTCTCTCTCTCTCTCTCTCTCTCTCTCTCTCTCTCTCTCTCTCTCTCTCGTCTCAGTTTTCTCTTCTATAAAAGGGGATAATTATAACCTCATTGGACTATGGTGAGGATTAAATGAGCTAATATACATGAAATGCTTAGCGTACTTTCTTGTATATAGTTAAATACTCAGTAAATATTAGCTGTTAATATTCTGACATGTGTAGAGCCCTATGCGAATTAGGAATTCCAGGCAAATCCCAGCTGGACAGCAACTTCCTACATGACTTTAGGCCAGTAATTGCTCTAGACCACATGCAACTGTTTAGTTAGGTGAGAAAAATGTGTTGAGATCATTGTTCTGTGAAGTTTTCGAAACTTAGCCAGGAAAAATTGCCAGAAAGGGGGACAAAGCATTAGTAAGGGAGTGAGTTGTGGCACGACACCACGTGGAAGTGTGTGTAGGATCCTACCTTTCCCCCAAGTCCATTTCCCACATTGGATTGGAATTGTCAGGTATCTTGCTCTGACTCTTAATGGATGCCCAGCGTCTCTTGCCTCACCTACCCTGACCTGCCCTCCTTTCAGCCTTATTCTCTGAGAAGGGTTATGTAACTGATTTTAAGCTACTCTTACTACCCTGGGAGATTTCTTTTATCATGCCTTAACAAAGGGGGGGTCACAATATACTTCATTCTCATTGAAATGGCATGAATTTCAAGCTAGAAAATGTTTTAAGCGTACATTCATCGAGAGAGCTTTCCAGTATTTAAATGCACCTGTCAAGATATTTTTCTCTAATTTATATGAAGAGTATGTGATCCTTAATACATAAAACAGAGTTGCACCTTGACATTAGGCATCATCTAAATAGGGTATTTCTATTTTTAATACCCAGTAATTAAGTTGATTTCAGAGACTAGAAAACTGCCAACCTAACCAAAGTTATATTTTAACAGGAAAACGCTTCCCAGCATCAAGCTTATATCCGTCTGGGTCACAGACACAAATCGAAACCAAGAATCCCAGGGTCAACTTGTTGATGAGCAAGTGGCAGCAAGTCTGGCTCCTCGCATTGGAAAGGAGGAGGAAGCTTAATGACGCCTTGGACAGACTAGAAGAGGTTAGAAAACTCACATATATATTCAGCACCATATTGTCATTTGCTCTATTCAGTATAACACATTGCCAAAATCTTGATTTTTCAACGTTTCTGATAATACTTAAGTAAACTCTTGCATTTGAGTGCATGTATTACTTCTAAAATTAATAGTACAAGTATGGACATTTTTGTGGGGGGGAAAAACCCTGATATATAGACCTGGGATTGAGGGAAGCATTAAAGTGAAAAACCAATACATTTCCACATAATCAGAAGCTAAGTCAAGAAAAGATCTAGCTTGCCATACGTTTCCTTGGTGGTATTAACTGGCAGATAAAACCATTTATAATGCAGATATTTTCATTCTACACATTCTTTGATCTGAGATTTAGAGTTTCAGACTGTGAAACTGGGAGACTGAGGGAAGATGGGGGGGGGACGGGAGGGGGAGCGGGGAGGCAGAGCCGGGTAGTGTGGCCAACAGCAGAGAGGGAGCAGCTGCGGGGCTGGAGGGCGGGGGCGCAGAGCCCGCGCGGGGCACTGTACCAGGGCACACCGCCACCTTTGTGGTTTTGGCACTGTCAAAAGTTTTCAGTTTGACTTTTCTGGGGGAGTTTTATTTTTTTTTCCTGTATTTGTAAAGAAAAGCCAGAGTGACCACAGTGACAGTAATGAAATAAACTTTAGAGAAAAATTTTTCTAATTTCCCCTTTGCACGGTTATACCTTTCTTTGAAGTAAGAAAGATGTCTATATTATCTAGGGGCTCATTGAAAATAGCTGTTCATATAACTTGAGCACAACATTAACGCAACCAAAATATCTTTTGCCCTTTTCAGCTGAGGGAATTTGCTAACTTCGATTTCGATATCTGGCGCAAAAAATACATGCGATGGATGAATCACAAGAAATCTCGGGTGATGGACTTTTTCAGGAGAATTGATAAGGATCAGGATGGGAAAATAACCCGACAAGAATTTATTGATGGCATTCTTTCCTCAAGTAAGTCCCAAGAGAAGTGACTGAAACCGATATGATTTTTAAAGAAAATAAGCACAGTTTAATAATTGTGGGGTCAGTAAGCTTGTGTTGCCAATAAAGCTTCAGCTTTAAACTTGGCTATGAAGACACTACTCTCAAAAAAAAGTGTCCTTGGTAACATTTATGGCTCTGGAGTCAGGCACACTGAAATAATTGCGTCACCGCAGATAGATGCCTCACACCACTGAAGTTGTGTGCTCATTAGTATAATAAACTTAATGATATTTGATTCTTGGATTGTTTGTGTTGCCTGGCGTAATGGGAAGTCAGCAAGTCAGTCTCTTTTCTTTTTCATTTTGATTGACATTCTGATCTAACCTTGTCATCAGTAGGAAATTAGAACTCCATAATAGGAACTTCTGGAGGTACGTGCCGTCCTCTTGTTTGATGGTTCGGTCATGTGTATGTGATATCGCTGGCTCATGTTACTGGAAGTCATTCTTAAAACAAATTTCATATAAATTATTCCTTAGGTAGAGTAGTAGTTGAACCATTTGAAATTTGCTAATGTTAAAGAGTTTTCAACCTAGAAAAATAGCAATTTCAAATGATTTACCCTAGTAGTAATTAAAGATAAATTTAGGTCATATATATATATAAATATAAAAACATATATATAGTGTTATATATATATATATATATCAGTTTTTTAAAAAGGATTTTAATACTTTTGATGACCCTGATAATTTAATCAGCCACATTAAAATGAAAATATACAACAATGAATGTCTTTAAGGCAGAATTAAGTTACGCTACTTACTATTTTTTAAAGACTTAAATCTTTTAATAAAATTTTATAGCAAGTAGCAGGTCTTATAAGTTTTAATTGGGACTACTATATGGCTTATACTGATAGTATCTTAATTATTACTGATATGTGGAATCTAAATAAAAAGTCAAACTCACCGAAACAGAGAAGAGGAGTGGTTGCCAGGGCCTGGGGGAAACAGGAGAAGTTGGTAAAAGGATACAGACTTTCAGTTGTAAGATGAATGAGGTCTGACGACTAACATGGTGACTATAATTGATAACACTGTATTATAAAACTGAAACTTGCTAAGAGAGTGGACCTCAAACGTCCTCTCTCACATACACAAAAGACAGATATGTGAGGTGATAGCTGTGTTAATTAACTAGATGGGAGGAATGTTTTCCCAACATATGCACATGTGAAATCATTGCAGCGTACCATTTAAATATCTTATAACTTTGCCAATTATATCTCAGTCACACTGCTTTCTGTTGTTTTGAAAATTTCAGAGTTCCCAACCAGTCGCCTGGAGATGAGCGCAGTGGCAGACATCTTTGACAGAGACGGCGATGGATACATTGACTACTATGAATTTGTAGCCGCCCTCCACCCAAACAAAGATGCATATAAACCTATCACTGATGCTGACAAAATCGAAGATGAGGTACCTTATCACTACCCACAACAACAATACTGCACTGTGTTCTGTCCTGGACATCTTGCACAATTCATGCAGACCTTTTATTTTCATGTTTAGTAGGTGTCAAGGTTTTAAGGATCTACTATGCAATACTAACATTAAAGTGGATATTTCATCATTGTTTTCGGCAGGTGACAAGGCAGGTAGCTAAGTGTAAATGTGCAAAACGATTTCAAGTTGAACAGATTGGAGACAACAAATACAGGGTAAGTTTTCAAAATAAGTTTGTAGTTCTTTTAAATTGAAATTGATTTATAATTTGGTCTGCATTTTTTTTTTCCTGGGAGTGCTAGTTATTTATTTTTACGTCATATCAAAATTTTATAGTATATGAATTTCTAACTTTCATATAAACAAAACCTGCATTTTGTATATAAGGACATATCTTTGACATGTACAACATGTATGTTAACTTTAAAGAGAAAAATATTCACAGGAAAACGCATTTCTTATATTTACATTGCTTCCTATTACTTTTTATATTTTAATGATTAGAGGTAAGTTTTCATATTTATAATAACAAAGCTATTCCAAGCCAGAATCACAGAGTTAAAAATGTTGACTAATTTTTATAAAATGAAAAAGAGGCAATGTTTTCCATTTGTGCAGTAATTTTCCTTTTATTCAAAATCTTGATAACATGGTTCATCTTCCTCAAAACAATTACTTGAAAGTTCGTGTGACTTGATCACTCTTTCTCCGCTTTGGAGCATCTCTTATATGTAGTAACTAGATAGGAAATGTACTGAGTGTCCCTAATACAATGTATCTCTTACAAATGGAACAGTATTCATTTTTATTTGTATATTTCCATATTTTAGAATAATCATCTAAATATTTGAATTTTTAACTTAAACTTGACACACAAGAATTTTCAAACAAATTGTGTAGAAAATGTTCTGATTATCGGGTTTGTAGTTGGATACCTGCACATCTCTAAACTAGATACGGTATCTAGAAGCCCTGCGTGTGAGAGTGTGTGTGTGTTCTAGAGCCATATAGAAAGTTTCCTATTGAACTAATTATATCTTTCTTCCATTTTTCATTTTTTTATCAGTTCTTCCTGGGAAATCAGGTATAATTCAGTGGAATGTATTCTCAAGTTCCCAATGATTTTTTTTAACTTCATAGTCATTAAAGCTTGCCATGGCCAATCTTCCCCATGCTGCCCCCCCAGCTACTACATGTTGGTTGGCGTGGTGTTTCTGTAGACGCTCTAAGGGTCCTCGATCCAGGATTCCTTTTTGCCTTGTGTCTCAAATGAGGAGATTACTTTTAAGCAAACCAGATAATGAATTGTAGCTTGGCTGGTTATAGCATTACGGATGCAATTTTCAGTTCCCATTTTTGGTAAATACTATTAGCATGTATTTTATGCCAGTACTCCCTGGAACACATACCTCTACGTGCTTCTCTGGCGTTTACCACCGAGGACGTGTGGTAGGCGGTAGCCAGGGGAGGATCACATCAGGCAGGGACACAAAGAATACCGGGAGGTCCCCGTGGCGCTCAGCCACGAGTAACGCGTTCTTCCCAAAGAACTATTGTCCATTTGTTCTAAATCATTAATGTAGGGCTTTGCATCCTGTGGGTAGAAATTTTAACCCTGGAAGTTCTGAATGTTGTAATTCCTTTTGAGAAAATGTATTTCTTGTAACTTACAAAATCTTACAGTCACATTTTATGCCATTTTGACCTCACATTTAAGTCAATATGAACGGTTCAGTGGCACTACACGTGATCAGAATTTTAGAACTAAAGATCAAGAGCAAATGTATTTTGATTTAAACGAGGAGAGAATTTTTTTACTGCGTGCTTTTAGAAAGAACCATGCCATTTATAGTACCTGGCCATATCATATAACTCTGCCTCTCAGTTTCTGAGCCCATATTACATCTTAAACTTCAAATTACCTATGGCCCCCATTTATTCCATCACATAATTGTGTCAAATAGAAATGTTCAGTTACTTTGAAGAGTTGTTTTTTTAAAACTTCTATTTGTTATAATATATTATTTGGGACAGCAAAAAAATAGCATCTTTTATTTTTAGAAAGGATGAAGTACCTCAAAAGGTTTTCTTCATTAAAAGCACAAAGAACAGCATTAGTCTGTTTTTTCTTGTCTCATAATTTGGCACTTGGGAAAATTAGGGAAATTCTGAAGACAATGTCGGTTGTCTGGATAATGTCTTCTCAAAATAAAATTGAAAATGATTTATATTTATTAGAATTACAATTTCATCTCTATAAAGTACAACTTTTGTTTTGAATGTTGTCTTGGACCAAATGTGTCTGGTCTAATTATCTGGTTACTTAAGGGTAATTTTCTTTAAATCCCCTCCTTTCCCTTTGCTTATTAGCAGCACCAAATTTTTTCTAACAAGATATATTTTGATTTTTACACTTTGATTATATTTCCGAAACAGGTTCAATTTTAGGGAAGTTTAAATGTCAGGGTTAAAAAATGGACTTAGAAATAGCAGTGTAAAAGGTTTGATGTAAAACGCATGAGTTGCTGCTGGTGCCTTTTCCATGCTTTACAGGTTCTTCTGAGTTTCAGGGTCTTGAATGTTGGCTTTGTTCTAGGGTTCGCTTCCTGAAACTCAGTGATAAAGCTTATTGAAAAGTAGCAGGTTGTTTCTACTTAAAATTTTCTGTTTATCTATCATGAGCCCAGACCAATAGTCAAAGTCACAATAGTATTTCACCTCCCCTAATAAAATAAGCTATTTATGTTTAATTGACTGTTCAGTTTGCTATGGTATCTGCTGGGTTGGCAGCCGTGAAATTCAATATGGTACTTTTTATGAGTTGGACATGAGCCTATTAGAAATGATTTAAAAGTATAAAATTATTTCTCATGGGCTTTCAAAACAAATAAACCTTATGACGAGAAACTCCATGTAGTCTAGACATTTATTCCGGACTTGCAGGATGTATAGCATATCCAAGTGATTGGAGATCCATTGAAAAGGCAAGGAAAAGATGAGTGCTTATTACTGTCAGCAGTTATGGTACAAAGAGCTTTAAGAGAAAGCCATTTTGATTTGAAAGCTGTATCATTAATGTGCCAGTGACTATTCTAATATTATAGCAATATAATAAATTGGCACATTAATCCGGTCTTCTTTAACAAATTGGTTTACCAGGTTATTAGTGGTGAAGAAATTTTATTTGACTGTGAAATTTTTATTGGTCATGTTCATTTACTACTTTATCTCCCTAAGAGTTTATGAAGATTCCTCCCACTGATTTCAGTGACAAAGTTTTAGTGTAAGAGGAAGTTTTAATGAAGAAAAATCAGTTTCTTAAATCTTCTTTAGAATCATTTTATTTTGTGTAAACCCTGGGCAAGTGGGCCAGCGCTTATTTTCATGGCTGTGTTTAATTTCTAGAAACACTTTTAATCCCTGCCTTACTAATGTCATATCTGTCATAAGAAAGAAACATTATTTTGTAGAAAAAGTCCTTCATGTTATACTTGATAACCTTTGTTATCTTTCTTCAAACTATTTCCTGTGGGCTAAATCAGCATGCAGCAGTCTAACGCAGACCATTACAAACCCCTTTTCCTGAGATTTTACTAATCGCTGTGAACTAAGCAAAACATTCAAGTTGGTTGCTTAAGCTACTGCCGATTACCCACCACCCTTTAGTTTAGAATGACTATTGACAATTAGAGGTTCTTCTTTCTTCATCTTCACAGTTTGGAGACTCCCAGCAACTGCGACTTGTTCGAATCCTACGAAGTACCGTGATGGTCCGTGTTGGAGGTGGATGGATGGCACTTGATGAGTTCTTAGTGAAAAATGACCCGTGCAGGGGTAAGGAGATACTTATGTTGAGATAATAGTACCATAAAAATATGTCAATTTTGTATTCATTTCCAGCATCAATAACATACTCGGATACAGTTTTGGTCATTTACTGTGATAGGGAGTGTTTCACATTGGCCTGCCGGCCTAGAGGTCCCAGAGAGCTTGTGGCGGCCATGTAAAGCCTGCTCTACTCACTGCGTTTTTTACTTCTCTGAATAAACATGAGTTTGGCAGGCAAGAAATGCTAGACTAGATTTTCTTTATGAGATGATCCCATCTGCAATTTTCAAAATGAGCAACTACACCAATCAGGGAAAGGATTTCATCTGCCATTAAATAGCAAAGTAGGAGGAAAGAAAGTTGAGGTAATGAAGACTGGAGATACTGCATGGTAAAAGTTTAAAAGTGAAAGTTTTTATGAAATTGGGTGAAGTGAGGAAAGCAATACTTAAAGGTTAAAAAAATAAGCACTGCCAACTTGACTCTTACTTTGAAGTGACAGATTGGAGCATTAAAAACATAAACATTATACTATAATAGTTCTAACCATGTCTACAGCCTAAGAGCCCTTGGTTGGCTTTTAATTTTCCTTATTTTTTCAAATGCTGTTATCAGTTTTTGAATTTTTAATTGAATTACTTTGCACATAGTCTTAGCTCTCATTTACTGAATAGGCCCATTTTTCCCTTAAAGAAACAATAACACTTTGGTGCTTTTCTTAAACCTGTGAACTTATTTTAATCCTTTTAAACAAATGAACAACAACAAATGTCTGTGCCAGCGCTATTAGGCTTCCAAGTGGGAGGTCGAGGTTCCCCTGTGGGCTTCTTTTGTTTCGGTGCTGGCATCTGTTTTTTTGTTTGTTTGTTTGTTTGTTTAAGATTTTATTTATTTATTTTTAGAAAGAGGGGAAGGGAGTGAGAAAGAGAGGCAGAGAAACATCCACATATGAGCGAATCACATGCCCCCAACTGGGGACCTGTTCCGCAGCCCAGGCTTGTGCCCTTACTGGGAATCAAACTGGTGACCTTTTGTTTAACAACCCTGCACTCAGTCCACTGAGCCACACCAGCCAGGGTCAGTGCTGGCATTTGAATTCACAGGTATACTGGAGTGAGTTCCTGTGCAGTCGGCAGCCTCTTTGCGAAGGCCACGGGGGATTGTTACACAACCGTACTCAGGAGCTCTGCTCTCTGCAGGTCAAAGATAAAACCCCAAAAGACAGTGAAATAACAAAAGCTCACTTTTGATTTTATGTTTTGAAAATAATGCATCTGAAGGTAGTGTAGCTCTGTTTATGAAACAAAGAAATTAGAACACGTAGTGTTCTGTTAGTTTGCTTAGCAAAGTTATCGTGACTGTGGCAACGTCCTCCAAGTACATTTTTCTTATTGAGTCAAACCTTTTTGAATGCTTTTCCTGATGCAACTTTTCTTCTAAATTGTGTGCTAAAGGCCGGATCTGAGCACCCTTTGCATATTCAACTACTGTACTTTGTTTCTTCTCCTGCTAACAGTATTCTTTAATGTGATTGGTATCCTGTGTCATTTTTTCTAGTTCATCATCATGGGAGTAAAATGTTACGTTCGGAATCAAACTCTTCAATTACTACTACTCAGCCTACTATAGGTTGGCAACCCCTCTCTTTGCCTCTCCTCTCTTATCTTTTCTCTTTCCTACTTTTACATTCTTGCTTTAATTATTTGTTTGAAAATAACACGCTTCATCCATTGCGTATGGCTTAAGTCACATCCAACTGAGCTGGCGCTTCCAAGTTTAAATTCTGAAAATTTCACACACTTTGTGGTGTGTTGCAAACGTAGGTGTTATGTAAGTGATCAAACACATGCTAACACGTTGCTCATTGGGTTCTTGTGGAGTGTTCTCCGTGTGCACATGTGTTTGTATGAGTGTTGCATCACTGATTACCTCACGGATCTCGGGTCTGGTGTTTGTTATTGCATGTTGGTAAAACAGCGCTTTTCAAGGCATAAAGTAAAAATACTAGCTGCCTCCCTTAAATAAAAAACTTGACAGTTTATATGTTGTCATCATGATTAACAAGCCATCTGTCATTCTGTGTAATTCTATTGTTTAATTAATCCCAATGTTATTAAAATACTGGCATTCTCCTGACCTTAGCAGTACATGCAAAAGACACAGTCCCTGCTTCCCTGGCTTGTCTTCTCAGTGTGCAGAAAGGGTAACGAACCCACGTGGGCATCAGTACCTGGTGGATTAAAATATTTTGGCATGAGCTTTTCATTTTCATGCTGACTCTTTCTTTAATACTGGTTATTCTGGCTGGTGTCTAGTGTTAGAATAAACACTTTTTTTTTTCTTTCCCAAACTTACTTGTATCCAAAAGGAATGCATTGTAAAGGAATGCATTTACCTTTTTGTTATGCTGAGTTGGAGTTGGCATGGCAAAAAGATGTTCTTCAAATCCTCAGCGTAATCTGTGGTGCCAGGTGGTTGTTCATTCCATCAAGGATTGAGCGCCTCTCTTTTTTCTTTCTCTCCTGTCTGTGTGCATTGTTGTATGTTATGCAATCCAGCTAAAGGAAGGACGAACATGGAACTTCGGGAGAAGTTCATTTTGGCAGAGGGTGCCAGTCAGGGTATGGCTGCTTTCCGACCCCGGGGCCGAAGATCGCGGCCTTCGTCACGAGGAGCTTCGCCCAACCGGTCAACGTCTGTGTCCAGTCAGGCTGGCCAGGCGGCCTCCCCGCAGGTCCCTGCCAACAGCACACCCAAGGTAGGACTCGGGAAGGAAATGTTTTCCTCCTCCCATGCAATCAATGTCTTAAGTGTACTTTTCAATGTTTTAGGACCCTAGAATTTGTGGGCTTTCCCCATTTGTGTTTTTTCTCACGATATGGCAAATGAAGGATTTTTTTTTTTAATATATGTTTTTGCCTTATGGCCTCCAGAGCGACTGTCTATTTAGGTGCTGCTTTGGTTACCTTTCAGATTGTTTTTTCTTTGTAAAGCTTCATTCGTTTTTTTTTTGGTGTGTATGATTTGCCATCAAATCTTTCCATGTATTTTTAATTATTATTATTCTTACTTTGAAATGTGAGTCTTAGCTACGAATATCTTTTTCTGTGCTTCCTTTTTTATCTGCTGTCCTTTACATTTGATTTGCCATTGTTCCATACAGATTCTCCATCCTTTAACACGCAATTACGGTAAACCATGGTTGACAAACAGCAAAATGTCAACTCCTTGTAAACCAGCAGAGTGCTCAGACTTTTCCGTGCCATCTGCAGAGGTATCGTAAGGCCCCAGATTCTAGTCTAACAGCCTTCTTTGATTGAAAATATCACCCACTAACATTGCTTTACCTCTCCCTTAATATATGTACTTTAGATAATGCTATGCCTTTTTAATAGACTTCTGTAAAATAAGTATCAACCCAGAAATTCTTGGAAGGCGTGAGAGTAACAGGTTAACAGAAAAGACAGTTTTTGCTCCTTTAACAATGTCAGCCTCACATAGTCACACCTGCAAGTGCTGTATCTCCTTTGCTTTTTTTTTTTGTTGTCTTATTCATACTTAACTTTACTTTTCTGACGTGAGAGAGTAAAATACAGCAGATTGTATCCAGACTAAAGCAGAGTTCCTTTTAGAGCTGATGGTATGCTATTGCTTCTAAACATAAGAAGTACAACCAATCCCCTTTAGGTGAGAATGAGAGGCAGTATCATTTGCAAGATAAATCACTTAAGTTAAAAGAATGTTTATAGAGTGTTCACTATAGCAAAGGTCTTTTTGAATGTCTATTACATTTATTTCTGCTCAAGGATAGTGGTTGCATAAGACACAAGACTTTAATTATCAGAGGGGATTGGGGGCTTAGGTATGCAAAAAATTATGTGCCATTTTCAAAAGGTATGTATCTTTATTAGACTTTAATGGTTATTATCATTCGAGCAAGCTCTAGTGTTTAATATGGCATGTTATATACAGATATGATATTTAGATGATACAAAATTTACCAAGATTAAACTCATAGGTCATTTATATTCCATTGAAATTCAACCATATATCTTTTAAAGGAACTTCTATGTAAAATGACAAACATAGGCACCAAATAAGCACGTATTTGATTAGCAAGAATGACAATAATTAGGGGGAGAAAAATTCCTGAATAACTCTTCTTGAATTGAAAGAGGTATTTCATGTTTGAGGCCAGAGTCCAGGTATAGAAGTGGCAAATGCCTGTAGAAAACCCTCTTATGCTTTTCATAACACTTTCTTATCTAGTATTTAATCCTCGCATCAGTAATAACAAATAGGCAGAGAAAATTTTATTACCCTTATGACTCAGATGGAAATACCATTAATGACAGGGGTAGAAATGGCACAGAAACAACTCATTCTTCAACTGATCCTCATTCCCCCAGCCCCTCATTTCCGCTCCTTCCTTCAAGTGAGAAATGTTAGTGTTGTGTGTTATATCTAGAGATGTCTGTCACTCATGATGTGCCCATTACAGCAAAAACTAAACAGTTGGAGGAACCTCAAGCAATATGATTTTTAAAAATACTTAGAACTGCTATGGTAGTTCAAATTTTTAAAATGTAGAGAGTCCCCACAATTAAAGTCTAAGTATGCTATTTTGACTAGTAGAAAACTGTGTTTTATTTCAAGTAGCTTCATCAGAGAAAAAACAACCAAACAAAACAACAATGTGCTTTTATAGAAGGGTCTTTAAAGGTAGAATTTATAACGTTTACAACATTAAAACAACCAAGATATTCTGAGCAAAATGATTTGGGTCCTTCATGGCAATGAATTCTGCCCCCTTGAGTGATATTTTGTAATTGTGGGTCCTCGTTCTCTCAGGGAAGCTTAAGATTCTTCGTTAGGAATTTAACTAGATCAGAGTAGGCAGGTCTTGGGCAAATCACTTCCCTCCTGAGGGCCTCATTTTTCACTTTTGTAAAAAATGTGATTAAATGAGTTGGGGACATTAATTGTGGTTATATGTGTGAACATACTTTGAAAACTTAAGTATTGTATATATATGAATATATAAATTCTATACTTAAATATATGTATAGAATACATATGTAAACGAGTTATGAATATTATGTTAATATTACAAATTTTTAACCCTGCTGTAATAAAAGGTCTTACAAAAGCCTTATTAAACATTTAAAACCACTTAATAAAGGAACAATTAATTTTTTTAATGCACACATATTTTAATTTCTTCCAAATAACTCCCTGACCATGACTTTATGAGGATCCCTACACCTCTTAGGAATTTTTTTTTTTAAACTTTGGAAGAATTGTCAAAATGTTATAGTGATCTTTAAAAAAAAATGCAGTGGTTTTAGACTTACAATAAAATTTCACAGTTGTGATTGCTTTAGACAGTCTCTGTGAACTCCTGTAAGAATTTTAAAAGAATTATCCCCAAATGTTGCCTAGGTATCTTGTGTGCAAGGACCACAGAAGGTGATTGAGCCAAAAAATGAAGGGGCATGGTAGCAGGTCATAAAACGTCACTTTTCTTGCAGTTAATTTGTTTAAATTATGGCTCTCTGCGCTTTACTTACTTACCTCTTGTTCTATTCTGTTGATGTCATTTTGCCTGGTTTCTGGAAGGCTGTGCTGCAGGAGAACATCCCAGCACAGTTTCTCAGAGCCCCACCTTCTCTTGGTGCCAGGCAGTCGGCACCGTTTCACCAACCTTCCCTTAACTCTCTAATGTTTACTAACAGAATGGAAGACACTAAAGTACTCACAGTTTAATTTGCCTTTTCTTCCTTGCCATCATTGGGGGATCTCTGTTTTTGTGTTTCTCTTCAACATGAATTCATGTTCTTTGGAAAGTTCCCTTTGAATTCAGGGAGGGAACAAGAAATTAGTGGAGACAAGCAAGTGGAACCCCAGGCCTCGTTGAAGAGGTCTAGGGGAGGGTTTGCACCTGTCTGTAAAGTGTTGTCAGTCTTGTATCACAGAACACGAGCAATATCTTGACATGTCCTTTCCCTGATTGAATACAGGGAACACCAATACAAGGCAGCAAGCTTCGACTTCCGGGATATTTATCAGGGAAAGGCTTCCACTCGGGGGAAGACAGTGGCTTGATAACAACTGCAGCCGCCAGAGTCCGTACACAGTTTGCTGGTAAGTGCGGTGCATTTCTTTCTCTAATGGCTTTTGCAGTATGTTCTGAAGACGAAAGTCCTCTTACCTCCTCACTGGGAGGAAATTATGAATTGATTATGCTGTACTGTATTCTTTTGAAATGACACAAAGCCCTAGTCCTCCAACAAAAGTAGGGGATAAATGAGTCATGGGAATAAGTAACTAGAAAATCCCTTTTGGAAAATACCAGAGAAAGATGAGAACAGAAGAAAAACTATGGTAGTATCCTACCCCATTTTTAGCTGCAAAGTTTTGGTTTTTCCGTCTGCTTGGAAAACGTACTGGGCTCTGTTTCAGGTGGTTGGAAAAACCCAGCCATACTGGGCCTTAAACCAGTGCTTCTCATATTTCTTCACAGAATAGTGACGCTAACCCTGGAGTGCTAGGCTCAGCAAGCATGAAGCTTCTTTAAAGTTCCAAGTCTTTTAAATTCCTGCCTGCTTTCAATGACTTATCCTTCGGCTAAACTTGCACCTATGAGTTAGTTTCATTTTGCACGGCACACATCTGGGCATACACACTAAACTTGGGAAAGTACAACCTTAAATTATAGCTGTTTTCTTATATCTGTTTGTAATAAATGGAATCCTGTTTTAAGCAGGGTAAGCTCAAACCTAATTTTTGTTTGTAAAGCTAGCTTTTTCTATATTATATGTACTTAGAGAGAGACTGCCCTACCCTTGTAGAATGGAGAGAGGCCATGAATCCACAGCATTTTCTGAGTGCCTGCAAGGTGTCAAGAGAAGGTGCTGAGATCAAGAGGGCATTAGATTTCAGGAGTCTGTTGCAGATGGACCCAGTGGTGAGGGTGACCCATCTCTGGCCTTTCTCCTCAGATTCCAAGAAGACTCCCAGCCGACCAGGAAGCCGAGCTGGAAGCAAGGCCGGGAGCAGGGCCAGCAGCCGCCGTGGCAGTGACGCGTCAGACTTTGACATTTCGGAAATCCAGTCTGTGTGCTCAGATGTGGAGACTGTCCCCCAGACACACAGGCCTTCACCCCGAGCAGGTTCTCGGCCATCCACGGCCAAGCCTTCCAAAATCCCCACACCTCAGAGGAAGTCACCTGCTAGTAAATTGGACAAATCCTCAAAGAGATAGTGCAATTGGTTCCACCAAGGCCCTTCCTTGAGCATTTATTATTTAAGTTTGAAAGATGTAAAATATGATGTAGAAATTATTGTGAAATATTGATTGCAAGAGGTGAGTTTAAAATTCTGCAGATGGCCTTATTTGTGTATTTGTCTTTTTATTTTATCTGTATAATTTTTTTGTCAGACATTCTGGGGTTAAAGTCACACCATATGTGAGGGGGAAGATAGAGTTTAACATGCACTAACATTTCTGCACTGTATGTCTTGAGTACACACTAAATCAATTCCTGTACCTACCTGCAGGTAAGTCCACATCCTCTGAAGCCACAGCTCTACATCGGTAGCTAACGTTAAGGATACCTCATGACTTTTTCTTGCTTTCGTGGACACTCTGAAATGCAGAAAGACACACACGAGGGATACATTTCAATATGATTTACATATAAACTGAAAGCTGGAGGGCAGAAAGATAAACACACCTGCACAGTTACTTAAGCTGTATCTGACAGAGAACTTCCAGGTGGTTACTGTAAGCACTTGCCCGTGCTCTGATGTTCAAGAACCTTACACCGTTTCTGTGCCATTGCTTCACTTGAGGCCAGAGGTGTCCTGGATATTAGACCTATTATACTGTAAGAATATAATTATAAAGTGCATTCATATAAACGTGAGGTTTTCTTTTGCTTGAGTGGACAGTAGCACCTGTATCATCAAACTCATTTTGTATCAAAGCAATTTTGCTTGCAGAAAGCTATGAAATAAAACATGTCCCTTAACTACATTGCTATGGAATTAATTTTTTTCCCCCCAGGGAAAAATTAGTGTATTTTTTTATGAGCAATATCAATTTGGAGTGACCAAAAAATACTTAAAAATGGGTTTATTTTGATTTCTCATCTGAAATAATCATGTTCTGGTATTATATCTATATTTAATAAATATATACATTTTAACTTATTATGTATACTCACTATAGAAAGATACTAGTATGCATTTAATAAAACATATTCACTTGAACATATGGAATACCTGATTATTTAAAGTGAACTTATGTTGTTTGTTTTTTTGTTTGTTTGTTTAAAATAAAGCTTATATGTATGATGTATTTTTACTAACAGTGTAGCAGGCTAAACTCAGGGGACAGCAAATGCAGGTATTTGATACTATAAATATATAACAAAATTACATTACCTACTAATTCTACAAATATATTTTATAAGGGCCAACTGCGTGCCAGCCAGTCAGTGACCTTGAGGCTGCAGAGTCCCTGCCCTCTTATACTCAAGGGGGAAACCGTTAATAAACAAATAAATCACCAGAAAACATAACTGAAACCAGGAGATATGTGACAGGGTAGCTGATTTCATTATAGTAATAGTCTTCTGGCCTATGTACATTTAAAAAGCAAATGATAGAATTTCCCTAAATATAAAAATGGTATCAAATGTAATTACAAGTATGGCAGATTGTTACTCTGGGCATGACAGGTCGTGACGTTCCCTATAAATCTGTAAATTTATTCCAGCAAATGGCAGTGGTGGTGTTCATGTTCGAGGGGAGAGTATTATGTGTTCCCTGCTTGGCCTTTTACATGGAGGCTAAGGCAGAAGAGACTGGAATTCCCACTGACAGAAATTAGGTCCACTTTTAAGTAATAGTAATTCCTCCTTTCTGAAAGCATGGGTCTCAGGTGGGAGCCTTGATGGAAAGGGTAATTCTAAGCTAAGAGATCACATGCTATAATGCATGCATTTGAGTATGAGCTTGTCACCCAAGAAGGCAGCTGAAATTGTTGTTATTCCTTTGGTGCTTTGCATGTGATCCCATTTCTACTTCAAAGACAAATTTACAGGAATGATTTTATCTCAGCCCATTTGAATGCCACCGCTGTTAAAGACCTAGGGATTTTGCTGTTTTTTAGTAATAAAATAACCTCTTGGAGAAAAGTAAGTGGTTTAAAATATTTCAGAAAAATCTTAAGGAACTGATCTTAGTTATCAGCAATTGCCCTCAAGGGGAGCTTTTCAAACTCTGATGCCTCATACTGTTTCATCTTGAACTGATCCTGGAGCCTCAGGTTGACTTCAGAAAGTCCTGTGGTTTCAGTGAAGGCAGCAGACACACCTCTACTCCTATATGCATTCTTTCTCTTTACCTTTTCTTTTTGTTTTTTCTTTTCCTTCCTGCCTGCCTTAAAAATAAAAGACATTGAAATGAATCCGAGCTCTAAACATTTTAATGTAAGGATTGGTTCTGTTAAGAGATAAACTGAGACATATTAAAATTTTTAAGCATTAAACCAAAACTGATTAGAATGAGGTAGCGCCAAACCGGAAGTGCATAGGAGCGCTCTACTAACAGGAGCTCGGAGACAAGACTTGTATTAAAAAAATGCAGAAGCAAAGCAATGAAATTACGGATGGGCTACAGCTTTAAAGCCTAGTTGGCTGGCTGTGCTCGTTTGTCCTCAGCGGTTTGATTTTGTAATTTTGAGGCATTTACAGGCTTAGCTTTGGGTTTGCTTACACAGACTGCAGTCCACCACGGCCTTACACCATTACACATGGTTCCACCGCTGTGTAATAGCTTCCTCGTTTAATTAATAGTTCCAGGTTAAAAGTTCTCCACTATGGGCACAGAAATTCAAGATGATCTTTGGTAAGGTTGGCCTGCTTGTCCAGCTTTGAAACAAAGTATCATTCACCTGAGGCCTTGCACTGGCCCCAGCCCGGTTTCTAAGCCGGACCTGTTCACCCCCGGACCAGTGCGACTCCAGCTGGTTTCCGGACGCAGACCGGAAAAAAGAAGCGCTCACATTAAGTCTGAAAGCGCTCCACACAAAGGCTGCGGGATCGAAGGGGAGGCGCCATGAAGCAGGTGCTCCCGCGGCGTGGCCGGTACGTTTGCTAGTTGCTCGTTTCTCCGGGGGCAGTCAGGAGACCCCTTTGGTTTCCTTCTGACCTCAGGACTGTCCAAAGGTAGACATTAAAATTTTTAAGAGTTTGAGTAAAGATTGATTTGAATCTGGCAGTGCCAAGCCGGAAGTGGTCAGGAGCGCTCCCTTTACCCGACGGACCGGAACTGCGAAGAGACCTTTATAGCGGCATGTATTCTTTGGCCACCCCTTAAAGCCTAGTTGGCTGCTTCTGAAGTTTGTCCTTAGCGTTTTGATTTCCTAACCTTGAGGCATATACAGGCTTAGATTTGGGTGTGCTTACCTAAGCAGCCACAGCATTAGAGCCTCCTCAGACTAATGGTCTCCTTGTTTAATTTAGTTCTTAATCATCAGAAAAGCGGGATTGTGGAATAGACTTTTGTGTCTTAAAAACCAAAACTACTAATTCTTATGTATTGCCGCCTTCTTTTGAAGTAATAGGGTATCCTTTTTGATATCAGTGCAGAAGTAGATGGGCTTGGCCAAATCTCAGATCTGGTTCCTTCAATAGCGAATCTGCGTGGAATGGCCCAGGAAGTGCCCTCTTGGCTGTAGGGAGGTTGACCTGTGAAAATGAAAAGGAAGAGAGTTTGGGAAAGGGTCTTGCTTTTCTTATTTTGATAATTTTAAAACTTGCCATAAATTTTTGTAGCAAGAGACATTATAATGAGCGGCAGTTGTTTATTCCTTTTAACAGTGTTTTGAAATGCATGTGCTTTATTGTGAAATGGGTGGTCTTACTCCACCCAACAATGCGCTTGCAAGTGCCCAAGCTGTTGTGTGTGTCTGATGGCACTGCCTTAGAATCTACCCTCTATGCCAGTGGTCTCAGATTTCTTTGGTGGCATATTTCTATCAATAAAAGTTTTTTGAGCAAACATTTCCAGTGAATGTATATTAATTTCTTTGAATTTATTATTTGCACATTTATTATTAACTAATTTCTCAAGGCTTAGTATATTCTTGGAGTGAGATTTATCTTTAACAATATCAGTATAGGTGTACATTCATATTTTAAATAGTCTGATGAGTTTTTGGCCAGATTCTTACCAAATCTGATGAGATCCACTCCGGTTTAACTCATGATGTGGCTGATGAAGGGCTTGTTCCACAAGCTTCATCTCTGCCATTTTCTTAGTTGTTTCTTGCGTTGTAAGCGCCTTCAATCCATGTTGATTTTTTTTTTTAAATTGCAGGGATCTATATAAGCCATATTTTGTAAAGATTATTTCATGAAAAAGAGATAAAATATGTAATTTCACCCAGCTTGGTATAGATAATCTGTAGTCTACTGCACATGCTGAAAACAAACTAGGAGTTTGAGAGCTTTTGGGACACCCATTCAGTCCTCATGTGACCTCAGATACTGAGCATGAAAGGACACTGTGGATGTCACTGAAGGACAGGCACCAGCATCAGTCTGCAGTAAATGTTCATGAAGGTTAATTTGCTCCTCCTTTTAGATGAAATGTAAAGATAAACAGACATTTGTTTTTTTCCCCACATTCTATGGGTTCACCCTTCATTCATCCTATTTTAAGGACCACTGTTAAATTGATCCTTAACTGTTAAATTCCTGTTCTACACTATTTTCTTCTTTGCTGTTTCTCAACCACCTTTGTGAACAGGGGAAGGGAACAACTGCTCCTAGTTGTTCAAGAATACACACATGTACTAGAGGTTATATGTAATTGCAGGCATACCTCGTTTTATTGTGCTTTGCTTTATCGCACCTTACAGGTGTTGTGTTTTTTTTTTTTTTTTTTTTTTACAAACTGAAGGCAAGACCCTCCACCAGCAAAAAGGCTACAACTTCTTTTATTGTGATCCTTGCTTTATTACAGTGGTCTGGGGTGTGGGGCATGTATTCCCAAAGCCACACTTTAGTTCTGGCCCTTGTTACCTCTCACCTTTGCTATTGTAATGACCACCTGTTTATCTCCTTACTTCTAAAGTCTCCTTCAGACATCATTTTGGAGAAATTGACACCAAAGAGAGGGACAGGGCTTTGATATGAAAGACTGGAAGAAAGGGTGATTAAGATGGGACATGAGAAGTTGAGGGAGTTACCCTGAAGTGAATTAACTTCTGTCAGCAAAGTAGATATGTACTGCCTGGAGTTAAGGAAATGGTTATAGTTTAAGGTATTTGAGTTGCACAGACATGGTTTGAAAGAGCTGAGACCATGAGTTTATAGTTACCCTGTCCTGCAGGCTACAGCCTGGTGTACAATCAGAGGGAAGGAAGTTCATTGATCTAGAGTTGCGGTTTTTCTAGCCAGGTTCCACAGAAAGGCGAGAAAGGGATTGGAGCAATGGAAGGGAGCGGAGAGCGACGGATGGGTTGTTACCTCAGAATCCAGTGCCAGGGACCCAGAAAAAAAGGCGTGGGAGGAAGTCACACTAAGGGAGGGAGTTGAGTTCAGGATGGTAGAAGTCTAGAGCAGTCTGGACAAGAACACAGGAGGGGTATATTACCAAGATTGACGTATTTGGGGCATTGTCTAAGGACTGCAAGAATGTGAATTTTGGTGGCCTCAGCAGTTTGTTAAAAATGAGTTTCAGCTGTTCCAAGCCTTCATTGATTTTTATTGTGCATGTAGCAGAATTCACATGGAGAAAGCAATAGTCACCTCCTGGAGTTGAGAGGGTGGAAGAGGCTGCCTTTCAGCTGGGACTGGTTATGCTTCAAAGCCTCAAGTAAGCTGACGTGTATACACGTATGCGTGTGTAGCCCTGGCCCTTCAAGAAGGCGGGAGTCTCAGGCTTCAGTAGTATGGTATGTTGATGTGACTAACTAGATCTAGTTGTGGGCATGACTTAAAAATAGATTACCATAAAGTCTACATTTCTGAAAGGAGGACTGACCAGGCAGAAAAATGGAAATGGTTAGGTTTTTAATTACTAGTGTAGAAAAATTTGTTTCAAAAATAACCAGTCAGTGGACATATGTTATGGTCAAAAATTTAGTCACAATATACCTGCTTTGAGAAATAATCAGTGAATTCACAGGAATAGAGCAGGTTTGAAACAGCATCTTCAGATGTAAACCATAGACTTTACAATACCCTATCTGATCATAGATTGATTTGAAGTTGCTTTTTCTGGGAAATCTTTTGCTTCTCTAGGTACTTGATTATGCCTGTACTGATTTTTGTCTCAGTTTTGGTTTATAAAGCTCTTAACACAAATAAATATCTTATGTGAGGTTCCCAACCAGTCATCGAAATAGTGGGTAAATATTTGATTTTTATGAATATCTTAAATAAGGCTAGAGAAGGTGTTGTTAGTCTAGGTTTACACAGCTAGAAAATGAGTAGATGAATCTTTTCATACCAAGACCAGTAATCACTCTACCACACCTCACCATTTTCCCAGAATCTGTGCATTCTTTTCTAAAGATGGTAACTTCATAAAGACATGATCATGACCTTCCTCTCTCTCTCAAAAAAAAAAAAATCACATCTGGATTTTCTAGAGCAGCAAACTTTCTTATAACAATTTTAGTAACTTCTTTGGAGAGTTGGAAATGTCTGTTCCACAACCAGATTAATTTTCCATTGTTTCATGTCTCATTGAATTATCTGGTTCCAGCAAAGTAGTGACCTTTTAAAATTGGTTTTTGAGTAAGATGGTCTAACTTGAGGCAGCTTATGTTTAACACCAGCTTTCCCTCTAGCCATTACAAGATGCATGAGTTCCTCTGTAAAACTGCTTCATCAGATAACTACTGGAGTCCTTATTCTCCTCCTGCCAAATTGGTACCTTAAATGACTTACTACTTGAATTAGACTTTTGAATATTCTACCTTTTGCTTAAGTTCATTGACAATATATGTGGGTAAATGTTGGGACTCTTCACTGACTGTGTCGTAGTGTAGTATTTTCAGATCAAGTGGTTTTCAAAACTTCAGTTCAGGTGTAGAGACACAGGTATATCTGACCAAAAGGTCTAATACATATATATAAGGAATGAAGTATGTTTACATCTCCTTGTTTTGTTCTTGATCAGTTTGACTATATTGCTTTACAAGATGGTCCTAGGCATTCTGTCACTCAAATTAGGTAGTACTTTCATGCATGTGTTATTCTTTTGCTCATTCTTACTCTTACGTACTTCTGAAAATGTATCTTTTAAACATCAGTTTAATATATAGTGTCAGAATCATTTACTTTTGTAAAATGAAAGGCATTTAATTCAGTGGAGAATTTTATTTAGGACACTCCTTTTATCTATGTTAACTGCATTTCAGGAGTAGGGTATTTTATACATTCTGTCAATTTCTTATCAATTTCTGATTATGCAACTATACTTGTTAATTGTAGGAAATTTAGTAAATACATAAAATTACAAAGAGGAAAATAAAATCACTCATCATCCCACTACTTAGAATAAATCGTTGATAAATTTCGGGGACATTGTTAATTTGTTTTAAATTTTTGCTGTTGTGCTGTACTTTCATTTTAGTAACTCCAATTACATCTTTATACTACAAAAGGCCAATGACACTGTAAGTTATTTATTTGTAGTTATTTTAGTCTTTAAAACTTAAAAGAGGATGATATTTATATTGCTTTTCATTGCTGTACAACAATTACCCTAAACTCGGTGATTTCAAACAACTTATCTAACAGTTTCTATGATCAGGAATCTGGGCAAAGCCTAGTTGGGTCCTTTGTTTCAGGATCCCTTATGAGGCTGCAATGAAGGTGCCAGCTAGGGCCGTAGTCATCTGTATCACAATTCATTTGGGGCAGAATTCACTTTTAAGTTCACTCATTGGTTGGTTGGTCATCAAAGTTCCATTCCTCATGGGTTGTTGGACTAAGGGCCTCAGTTTCTTGCTAGCTATTGGCTGGAGGCCACTCATTTTCTTGGCATATGGCCCCTCCAACATGGCAGTTTGCTTCATCAAAGTGTGCAAGCCAAGAAGACAATAGAGGCCATCAAGACTCTAAGTCATAGTCTTCATAACGTAAGCATAGAAGTGACATCCTGTCATCTTTGCTGTATTCTATTAAAAGCAAAACACTCAAGGGCAGGGGATTATGCAAGGGCAAACTGCCAGGAGGCCTGGATCACTGAGGGCCATCTTTGAAGCTGTCTACTGCACTCCTAAAAAGAAACTGTATTCTAATCCTTTAACTGTTTTATGTAATGGAGAGACTGGTGTAAAAATCTCAAAGTCTTTTTCATCATACATGAAAAACATGACACTGAAGTGTTTAATTACTGCTTCAGCACAACCTAGACAGGAAGAGGAGTGTTTCTTCAAAACTTCACTAAAACGTTACTTAAAATACTGGAAAATGAACACAAACATTCAAGTAAAGATTTTCTATCCCAAGCCATAGGAGGAGTGGAATGTGAAACAAGAAACAAAAACAGGTTAGAGTACACATTGGCAACAATTACTCCCTAACAGGGGCATAGGGAAGTTAATGAACATTCTTCAGATACAATGAGGGGATTGATGGGGTGAAGACTCAGGTTGGGAACTCACTAGAACCCACCTTGCCCCATCCTGGTTACATGCTGCTGTGCCCCATTCTCCTTCCCTTCCCTCCCTTTCTTTAGTGACTCTATAGATTTTAGCTGCTGTTATATGGAAACATTCAACTCCACTGGGAAACATCTAACTCTCATGGCAGGGAATATGTGCTTGTTGTCATTGACACCTAAGTGCTCCTTTGCTGCCTAGGAGCTCACAGGAATTAACTAGCTCTTCAGGGTTCATACCTTTTTGAAATTTTCTTCCATGGGATCCCGCATTTGCAGCACATGCATTTTATTGGGTTGGCTAAAAAGTTCATTTAGTTTTTTCTGTGCTATGGCCCTAGTAGTGCATAGTTGTCTTTAACTTCATTCAAAACAATTTTGTTAGGTTGTATTGTGACAGCTGTCATATCAGCATTCATTAAAAAAAAAACTTACCAAAATTGGTGAATTTTTGTGTAGCCATTTTAATATTGAAGATGGAAGAAAATAACATTTTCATTGTATTATGCTTCATTATTTCAAGACAGGTAGAAATGCAACTGCAACACAACAAAAGATTTGTTCAGTGTATGGAGAAGGTGCAGTGACATCGAATGTGTCAAAAGTGGTTTGCAAAGTTTCTTTGTATTTATTGATATTTTGGCCAAATAATTCTTTGCTTTGGGGTTTTCTTATTAATTGGAAGATGCTTAGTAGCATCCCTGGCCTCTACCCACTAGAAGCCAATAGCGGGAGAGAGCCAACATGCTCAAAATATCCAAATCAATGAGGTTATTGGTGAAAATGAAAAATGTGCCTTTTACGGAAAAAACTAAACAGACTTTTTGGACAAGCCAGTAAAAGACCCATACTCTCTTGTGAAGCAGGAGAAATGACTTTGGCAACAGACCAGACATGCTCCTGTGAGCTTTCCCTCTTTGTTCGCATGTCCCACTGAGGTTTTACACTTAGTTTGTGCACAGTGAGGTCACTTTCAAATTCAGAGGAACTGCTTCATCGTGTTCTCTAGAAAACTGAAATACACAAAATACCTCATGAGCAGACATTGTTTTGTGACTTTGAACTGAAGTTAATCCAAGAGATTTGATGTATAAGGAAGCAACACTACTTAGAGGTTTTTTGCAGCAGCCATGAGCCGGCTTGCCTATGAGTAATTGTTAAACAAACTATGAACAATTGAGATAGCACTTTTCATTACTGTACACTTATATCAACCTTCAGGGGACAAAGCTGTTTTCTCGTTTTTATTACTTCTAGAGAAAAGCCAAAAGAATGCTGGAGCCATTTTGGAGGGTTTGGCACTCCCCAGCCCACACGTCACAGTAGACAGATAGTGACAAGATGGAAGAAATTGGGTCTCTTTCAGGTCTCTATGTTAACAACCATGTTTGCGTAATTCTCATCCAACCCTTTGAGATAACAGTTATCCCTAAATGTGAAGAAACTGAGGCCCTGAAAATTACATGTCCAAAGTCACCCAGTTAATAAACAGGAATCTGTGTTTCCTAGCCCACTTCTGTCTGAACCCCAAACTCTTGATCTTTCTACTGCACCATGCTACTTGTATGAGCATGTTATATTTTTAGATTTACTTCTTACATCCTGGCCTACATCTTATTGATCAGTTTTTCACTTTATCTCTTCCTAACTTGAGTGCTTTTGTAACTTAAAAAACCTAAAAATGTATTTTCTCCATCCTGCTTCTCCCACCAACAAAAAAGGTGAAATAAAACACTATTTTTAAAAATTTGCCAGTTTCATGCCAACATTATTCACCTGAGAGCTAAATGTGAGGACTGATTAGAAAGGGAAAGGCAGAAGGATTTAAAAGGCCAACTGGGAAGCAACAAGAAATGTGGGGCTTTGACACTGTGATATATATTGAAAATGCACAGTGGATTTGTGCTCAGCTGTGGAGGGAAATCCTTGATTTAACAGGATAGTATGTAAACACTGCTTAGGATTAGGCTGACTTATGGCTCCAACTGAGTAGAGAGTCCATCTTTGTCAAGAATCAGTGATCTTGGCTTATAGTTGCCACTTACCTCTTTGCTATTGGTGCTTAGGTCTCTTAAGATCAAGGATGGCTTTTGGAGTGCCTTTTTCTTCCTCACTTCCAGATAGAAAGTTGTTCCAACCTAGATATGTGACTGTAAATGTCAAAACTACAATATTATGTGATAGCACCTGCTGATATATCTGCTTTGGAAAAATATTAAGGGAGAACAACACCTGATTCTAATATACATTCTAAAACATGTTTGATAATGCAAAATAAAGCTTATCTATTTTTCTGCTGAGCTCAGAATAGTGCAAAGACCTGCCTGTCATCTTTGTCAGTTACCTTCCCTCTATGGTCTGCCTCCTTGTGAGGTGGATACACCAGAGAGACTACCCAGCCCATCACCCATGTTGTCTGCTAATTGACCTGAGTGATGGTTACCAAGCAATGATTGGTAAGGAGAACTCCATGACTCTGATATAACACTACACAGAGGGGGTCTCTTTCAGTTTTTAAACCTGAGATTCCTCAGCCATCCTTCCTCAGAGCTTGAGTTTCTAAATTAAGAAGTGTTTTAAAAACAAATTGGTGGCAGATGAAGATTTAGAAGAGTACAAAAACTATCTGGACATGCTCTATTGGCAGTCTACAGAAAAAGCTAAAATTTAACAAGTTTTACAAATTTGGGAATGAGGAAAGTGAGTGCAGGGTATGTGAAATTTACCCATAGCATACGTATGTAACAGGAACGAAAGAAGTTGTAGTTGGCAGCTCAGTGGAAGTCCATTGTGATGTGTTAAGCGATCTTATGCTGCATTAATGCACATACAAGATGGGCAAAAGTAGGTTTACAGTTTGTATAGAAAATAATACAATAAATAATAATACAAGAATAATTGTATTCTTGTATCTGTGTTTCATGTCCTCACAACTGTAAACCAGATTTTGCCCCCACCCCTATGGTGCCCAGAGCAGGGAGGCTGGGGAAAGCTTGTTCCACGGTGGCACCTCATTATAAGATGGGGCAGCTGGCCAGCCTCTGCGGGTGAGGGACCAGCATGTAGCTCAGAGCCACTCTGGAAATGGACATCGTAATGTGGAAGAATAAAATTTTACGTTATTAATATAAATGCCTGCATGCTAATTATTCCAAAGAAATCTAGATTTTGCAAGAGAATCTGCATAGTTTGTGTAGTGCACTGCTTACATTAATTGTAACAGATCAGTGAAATTATAGTAAACAGTTTACTTATTACGACTTTGATTTTTAAAAATCCGCTAACCCCAGCCTTTGGAGTTTGCCTGTTATCAGGGCCTTCCTGCCACCATCTCTGTCAGGCCCTCGCAGCAGCTGAGACAGTGAGGGCTCAGGGACACTGAGTTTCTTGCTCACAGCCACCAGACTGTGCAGGGCAGATTGAAATCCCAAAGAAATGCCTCCAAACCCAGCCGTGTCTAGCTCACCCAGGCCTGGGGTGAGCTAGAAAGAGCTAGAAGGTGACTTAGAAGAAGGGACTGAGAAGAGGAGAGGAGTCAGTCACCCACAAGACCCAGCAAAAGGAAGACCCTTCCTCTCAGAGTCCTGTGGGACACTCTGTCACCTGGAGAGGTGTGAACCCAATTGCACGTGATTCCTAGCAATGGAGCATATGGATGCCTAGAACTTCAAGATAGTTCCAAGTTCAAAGTTACCCACAGAAGGAACTGTGCCCACAAGATCTTGAGTGAAACCCTGCTCCACCTTTGCCCAACCATGTGTGAGAAGGTGGGAGAGGAAGCTCCATCCCTTTTAGAGGAAAGCTGAGAGCTGAGCCCTGCTCTGAGGACGCTCTGGGCTGCGGGGTACCAATCTGCAGGAAGCAACAAGTGGGAGGGGCACAGAAAACCACCTTTTGGCATTAAAGTACCTAGATAAAGAAGGCACATCATCAGGGTCTAAGTTCTGCTTCAACATGTTATTGAAAAAAAGAAAGAAATATCACGTAAATTTTGAAGTGGTCTAACAAAAATTTTCCAACAACTAACATTGATTCTCTATAAAAAATAAACACAGTCTTAAGGTTACCATTACTGTAGTTGAGAAATGTCTATTAAAACCTCTTATTATTACAGGAATATTTTTTGGGCTTTTGAGACAGCAGACTTAGGAACCTTTATGATGACAATATGTAGAATATATAGAATGTATATAATTAGTAGGTAAATGTTTTGTCACCATTTCTCTGGTATCCCTCCTCATCCCCCAAGAAAGGGGTACCAACAATCCTAGTATTTTATGCTTGTAAAGATAGTCTTTTCTAGATTACCAGTATTACTTAGAGTTGTGGCTGATTAGAGCGACCACTTTAGGCTAAAGGGCATTATTTGGGGCTTATAAGAACTATATAATAATGATTTACATGAAAGACTGGTAGAAATACCTCATTTTAGGGATGACAAAACACAGAGGTTACATAAACTGCCCAAGGTTACAGAGTAACAGAACTGCACCCAAGTCTGTCTGACTTTAATGTTTCCATAGCTTCTTTTTAAAATTTTTTTTATCATTCAAATGCATTTGTCTCTATTTTCCCACCACCACTTTCCCCTCTCCCACCCACCTCCACCTCCCTCCCTCAATCCTTCCCCACTTTGGCTTTGTCCATGGGTCCTTCATACATGTTCCTTGATTTGACCCTTCCCCTTCCTTTTCCCGTTACCTGCCCCCCACCTCCTGTCTTCTCGTTGCTGTCAGTTTCTTTTTTCTTTCAATGTTGCTGGTTATATTTTGCTTGCTTGCTTGTTTTGTTGATTTGGTTCCACTTATAGGTGAGATCATATGGTATTTGTCTTTCACCCCCTGGTTTATTTCACTTAGCATAACGCTCTCCAGTTCCATCCGTGCTGTCGCAAAGGGTAGTAGCTCTTTCTTCTGCTGCATAGTATTCCATTGTGTAAATGTACCATATTTTTTGATCTACTCATTTACTGATGGACACTGAGGTTGCTTCCACCACTTGGCTGTTGTAAATTGAGCTGCTGTGAACATTGGGGTGCATAGGTTCTTTTGAATTGGTGTTTTGGGATTCTTAGGGTATAATCCCAGCAGTGGAATTGCTGGGTCAACAGGCAGTTGCACTTTTAGCTTTTTTGAGGAAATTCCAAACTGTTTTCCACAGTGGCTGCACCACCAACTGGCTGCAACCAGTCTGCATTCCCACCAACAGTGTATTAGTGTTCCCTTTTCTTCACAACCTTGCCAGCACTTGTTGTTTGTTGATTTGTTTATGCTCGTCATTCTGACCAGTCTGAAGTGGTATCTCATTGTGGTTTTAATTTGCATCTCCCTGATGGCTAGTGATGCTGAGCATCCTTTCATATGTCTCTGGGGCCTGTGTATGTCCTCCTTGGAGAAGTGTCTCTTCAGGTCCTTTGCCCATTTTTTAATTGTATTGTTTGTCTTCCTGGAGTCATGTGAGTTTTTTTATATATTTTGAAGATCAAACCCTTGTCTGAGGTATCATGGCAAAAATATTTTCCTATACAGTTTCCCAAATATTTTCATCAGCAAAATGAAAAGGGATCCATAGTTTCTTTAAAATGTGAAGGACCACCAATGGGTAGGAAACTTTTTTTTTATATTTTTTCATGAGGAAGACCTTTTTATTTATTATCCTAAGGTGGCTGCCTTGGAAATAGAGTTACCAGATAAAATACAGGACACCAGCTAATTTTGAATTTCATACAGCAATGAAATGTTTTTTTAATATATAATATGTGCAAAACATTGCATAGGACATTCCTTTTTTTAAAGATTTTTAAGGTTATTTTGTTTTAGACAGAGGGGAAGGGAGGGAGAAAGAGAGGGAGAGAAACGTCAATGTGTGGTTGCCTTTTGCGTGCCCCCTAGTGGGCACCTGGCCTGCAACTCAGGCATGTGCCATGACTGAGAATCAAACCAGTGACCCTTTGGTTTGCAGGTCAGTGCTCAGTCCACTGAGCCACACCAGCCAGGGCTGCATAGGACATTCTTATATTAAGTATTATTCATAGTTTATCTGAAATTACCCTGTATTCTTGCTTAATATAGCTACCCTATTTGGGAAAGATTTGTTTCCAGGTGCTGGAGATTACAAAGAGATGCAGTATTGAGGATCTGAGCATCAGAAGGAGTAGAGTTGGGGTTGTATGAAGAATAAGGTCATGATTTCATTATCTTCATCAGTGTCTCCATTGAGAGTGGCTGGGCTAGGTGTTGCAGGGGAACCGAATTACTCTACAGCCCATGGCTTTGTGGAACAGTGGCTTTTTATGGTCTGACATTTTCAGCATTTCTTGTTTCTTTGACAGGATCGTCTCACTGCTTTCCAGTTCCTGGTAGGTGCGGGGGACGGTGAAGAGAACAAAAGAAAACACCATTTTGCTCCTTATTGATATTTTAAAAACTGTATTGATGATAGGAATCCTGAGAAACATATCTGTGTGGAGAATTGTGTTTCTACGAGGAGTTCTGGAATTTTCACCAAGATGTAACATGTCCAATATATTTTCTGTTTTGTTCCCAAAAGAATAAGGCATTGGAAATATCTTCTTAGAGATGGGGATCAGGATAAATAACTTCTGGCAGACCATCCAAATCACATAAGAAGATAAGTTAAAAGTTGGCCCCATTTTGAAGTTGATGAAACCATTTATTTGGAAACATTTCTTAATGTTTCTGAATAAAACACTTTAGAGGAATTGTTCTTTAATGGATGTCATATAGCCCATAGTATTAATGACCTGTCACACGAAATCCTTAAAGTAGCTTCATGTTGATAATTGACAAATAATGAAAGTTCAACTGAGGCTCCCTTTCAAATTTGATTCTCCCGTGCAGTGTGATGTGTTTACTGGAGACTGTTGTTAAGACTGAAAACAGTCCCTGTCTGGGTGCCAGAACAGAATGTGGGCTGCCCAAGGCATGAAAAGTCAGTTGTGCATCTCCTCAGTGGCTTCTATAGATATATTTTTAGGTTCAATTATGAGGAATACTTGAAAATGGCCTTAGAGAGGCAGGGACCAGAGCCATGATGCCTTTGGGGGAACCATTATATAAGAAAAATACCCAGTTTTATGAAATTATTTTTTTCTAACTGGCACATACCTGCCTTGCATCAAAATAGGATTCTGTTAATGTACCCTACCAAGCTATGAAAGTAAAAGAGCCTGATACTATGAGCATTTCTCAAAATTTAATTTTAGTGTGCTTTTCTAAGCAAGACACAAAATAAGGAACCATGAAGTAGAAATGGATAAATATCTGCCCATCAGAAATTACCACCAAGTCCAAAGACAAACTGGGAAAATATTATAATAGTAAAGAACAAAATTTTCTTAACGAACATGAAAATACAATTCATGTTAGTATATTAACAGCTAACCCTACTCAAATTTAACAGTTATGAGATCACACTCTCCCCTAGTAGTTTGGCAAATATAGAAAAGTCTGATTGTGCCTAGTGTTGGCGAGAACATTAGGAGAGGCCCTCATAACACTCTGTTGCCGAGAGTGGAAACTGAAGTGGGCTCTATAGGAGACGCTTTGGCAATGTCTGTCAGAGCTTTAAGTGTACATACCCTTTGATGTAGTAATACTAGTTCTGGAAATGTATCCAACAGGAATGTGTGATACCCTAGAAACAATTTTCCAGGAAAAATAATATTCTCCTCACCAGACCTGTGTTGCTTTGCCAGCCAAAGACCCAAGTAGTGAATTAGCATTGCCTGGGGGAAGGAGAGGGAACCGCAGGGAGAACTTACCTTCAGTTTAAGCTCTCCGGATGCTGGTCAGGCTGAGCTGGAGTTCAAAGTGAGTGTACAATTTTTAAAGTGAATCTCCATAGAGAGCTAGTCCATCAAGCTCTTAGTTGGAGATGCTATTATGTGGGGATACTATATTTCCATATGGGGAGAGAGAACTCTTATGTACTCTAACTCCTCTTAAAAAGTGGCATTTGAGACTCTGCAGGATTCTTCCTCTTTGAATCTAGCCAATATTTAGAGCTTTTTTTTTCCTCTTTCCCCTTTGATCCCTGCATTCCCTGATCCTCAAGTGTGACGTGGCCTTCACTCCCTCCTGGGACCATGGTTTCCTTCAAATGTAGCATGCAGTTCTCCGAGCATGTTTCCAGTCACCCAGTCCTCTGTATTCTTCCATCCTCAGCAAATGCTGGGCTTCGTGCAGTGCTGTGCAGGATGGCATTCCGCTGTCTCCTGCTCTGGAATTCGGAGGCCGTTACAGCCTGTCTCCTAGGAACGTTTCCCTTCAATCTCATGTTTGTCTCTGCCTGAGACAAAAGGACACAGCGGACACTTCGATGAAGCCACTATGGACGTGTCCATTAAACTTTAGGCCCCAAGAGACTCAGGAAGGATCAACCTTTGCTTCACTGCCTCTTCTCTGTTCTCAGTTCTGCCTATCCTTAGCTTTTTTCTGCTAACATCTTAATTTTATTTTTAATAGGCAATAATAGGTGCTTCAAAAGTCAAAGCTATAAAATAGGTGTACAGAGGAGTCTCAATCCCACTCCCCTCCATCCCATTTCACTAGTTTCCTGTTTATTCTTCCAGTGGCTCTTGGTACAAATAACTGTGTGTTTGTGTGTATATACGTATAAATGCTTATATCTTTAGTATCTCGCTAGCCTGTCAGGAACAGAGCAGAAGAAAATATCTTTTTCTACCCCATCCTGAAACCTCATCTGCAGGCAGGAATACACATAAGCAAATGTTAGGTTCTGGGATTGTTAGAAAACCTTTGGAGCCTGATTTCTATGAGTGTAGAATTCTACTAAAAGTTACCTATTTCTAAATATTTCCAGCTGGTGTCTGCTCTGTTAAAGATACATATACAGTTGGAAAGGCAAGAAACTTCTCAATCTAGTAGACAAATGGGCAGTAAAAGTATAGGAGGAAGATTGATAATCTGAATGCTTTGAAACGAAGTCAGTCTGTCTCCCTTTGGAAACTGTGGGATTTTTTGCTCTCAGGTGTACCACCTCTAGATTCCTTTCTGCTGATTCTCTTTGAGCAGCACCTTTCTTAGCTTACTTACAGCCCGTTTCAGAGACTGCTAGTTGTTCTCCAACCTCCATTTTCCCTTTTGTCTTTTAACAGCAGAACCTTACTATTTAGCTGAGCACATGGCCTCCTGGCTAAAGATGGTATTTTTCTTGACTGTCTTGCGGCTAATTGTGGCCATGTGACCAAGTTATGGTTTGATACGGAAGCATTATATGCAACTTTGTCATTATAGGTGGGGGTACACTTCTTTCTTCATCCTCCTGTCTAGAACAAGGATATGGTGGGGAGCTATTTTGGACCATGCAACTATAATTATGGCTAAGCCACAGATAAAAGGAGCGTGGGTGCACAGCAATGAGGCGTTGCTATATCAAGTCTAGACTATTTCTGTTCAGATTATTACCTGGGATAGAAAATACCTGTAGAAAAAGAAACAAAATCTCTTATCTTGTTTAAGCTATTTTATTGTTCTCTTTATTACAAGTGGTTGAACCTGTATACCTAGTAGTTGAATCATTTGCTGTTATTTGCATGTGCAACTTTGACCACCCTTGGCCCCAAATATATATTACTTATAAGTGCAGGTACTCACCATTGTCCCACCAACTCAAACTTTTAGATTCCAGTTCTGCATTCTGATGAGAAGGAATCTGATTGGCCAAGCTTGGGTCAGTTATCTAACCTGGTCCAGTCATCTGTGGCTGGGGTTTTCGGGTGGAGTGGAAGTGGAGGAGGGTCATGTGATGCAGAGAGTTGTCCTATCCAAAGTCTGTCAATATTGAAGTTTCATTAATGATAGAATACGGATGTTAAGGGAATTATTGACATTCCAGAAACCCTGTGATATAATGCATATGTCCAGAAAACAAGCTTTTGGTGATTAAAAAAGAAAAGCTTCTAAGATATGTTGGAGATCAGGAAAGATTCAAGCCAAACTTCCAGAATCCTCTACTCGTGTAGGACAGTATAATAATCAATGAAAATAATAATCCTGCACAAATAAACAACTCAGATCATCACAACATTCTTCAATTATGTTTTTCTATTGAATTGACAGAGACTAAGAAGTATACCTATAGATATTTTTAGCCTAAATTAACTTGAGTTGACCAGAAAACTAGTATGTTCAGGTACTTCATATCCTGGGAAATTTAGGTTACTCAGGATGTTGCTGTCTGTGATGTCTTTTAGCTGTGATGTTTTCAAAATGGTTTTTTATGATAATGTAATTAAACTGGGTAGAGTAGGTACATTTAGCTCCCATAATTTCCTACTTAAGTATAAGTGTCACACTTTGTCTATATCAAAGAACAATGTGAGATTACTGGGGTACACTTTCTGAGATTCTCTTTGTCTTTAGCAGTGAAGCCATTTCATTTCCACCAAGCCTATAACAGTAGCATTTCCAAACACTGTGGGCCATTGGACCCATAAATACTCCAGGAAAAGAGAAGTTCCCTTGTGAAATAAATTTGGCAAGTTATAGTTCCCTCTCGGATACTCATCATGTTGTGCATAACTAAGGCTCTGAAACATCCTGCTGAAATGAAATGTATGACATCTGTTGAACATTGTTAAATCCTGTGTTTTTCCAAAGTTTCACACTGTGGAAAAGGCTGAATATGTGTGTGCATGAACATTGGGAGGGCCAGATGCAATAATGAGGCCACGGATAGAATTATAAGAAACGGAGGAGAAAGTAGCATAGTCAGAGGTAATGTTGCTCCAGAAAGACAACATTTTCATGCTTTTAATCTGGGAAGGGCCGTAGACATGTTTAAATACAGATGTACTTTGTTTCACTGTGCTGCATTTTATTGCGCTTCACATTTATTGCATTTTTTACAGATTGAAGGTAAGACCCTGCAGCCGCAAAAATATTACAACTTGCTGAAGGTTCAGATGATGCTTAGCATTTTTTAGCAATAAAGTATTTTTTAAATTAGGATATACATTGCTTTTTTAGATAGAATGCTGTGGCACACTTAATAGTTTACAGTATAATGTAAAATGGCTTTTATATGCACTGGGAAAACAAAAAATTTGTGTGACTTGCTTAATCGTGATATTCACTTTGTTGCAGTGGTCTGGAACTGAACCCGTAATATCTCCTAAGTGAGCCTGTAGAGCAAAAGGCATGAAGAGACGTGTACATTAATCATTACCAACCAAAATGTGCCTGTGCCTAAAAACATAGCCCTTTATAGACTTTATCACTTACAAGGCAATTATGTATGTAAATAAACTTTCACTTCATCCTTATGTTAACCTCATGATTCAGTGTTACTCTGTTTTGAAAATGAGAAAACTTAATGTTAGAATGGATAGTGACTGGGCCTGAAACATGAGGACACACGCAAGAAAAAGATGAAGGAGAGATACTGTGCAAAATCAGAAACACACATAATTTTAAAAGATCTTCAAATAAGTTTGGGGAGGCACAGTACACAATAGACCATTGAACATTCTAACATTTGCCAAACCTATTTGCCTGTAAGTTCTTTGTTTAACGTTATTTTTCCACATTAATTTCCTATTAACTTTCTGTGGAATATACTTTGAGAATGGCTGCTAATTCTCATGAGCATTGGTTTCTTACTAGCCAAAAACAGGGATCGTCACGGCCACAGCCCTCACATAAATCATGGCTTGTTGGTCAGACTACATTACGCAGAAACGTACGGGAAGTTCTGGAACTGGATTAAAGTTTACCTTTGTGGTTTACATAAAGAACACCCTTGCTAAGTAATTGGTATCAAACAGATTCCCTTCCCCACTGCAATTTGCCCTAATTATTCGGGAGTGACTTAGCTCATAAAGGTTTTTCTGTTGTAGGTCCTTTCCAAGAGTTGAGCCAGGTTGATGTCTGCCATGGGTTGTTTCGAGTATTTGGAATCTTATATACCTTCTGAAAAATAAATGGGAAGCATGGGCCAAACTTTAAAAATAAATATTCCAGACGAAAACAAATTGATAACCATACCCAGATGTTAATTCAGTGAATGCATCTCATGTAATGCCATTATAATGGTAAATTCCAAGTTTTGAGTGGCTATGGTGGGGAATTTTTTTAAGTCTTCCTGTCTGCAGTTAAAAGCCACATGTCCTCTGTTGGGGAGGCCCTGCTTCTTCAGTTGCCATATTTAAACAGACCAGTCTCCAAGCAGTCTATGAAAAGTCATTTTAAATACATTGAAGAATAATTCCAGGAAAGGTACCTCACAGCATACTGTAACAAGCAAAGACAAAAAGACATGAAGCCAAAACTTCACCCTGAAAGCAATTTGGGGGTGGGGGAGGAGTTAATGCCACTTAATTTTTCCTTGATTCATTTAAAAGAACTAAACATTTCTTTAATTCATATTCATTCTGTGTGACTAAACAGAAGAGCAGTAACTTCAAAGGAATGTTTACACATCAATTTTTAAAGTTTTTCCAGCTTTATTGAGATATAATTGCTATATAACATTGCATAAGTCAAAGTGTACTATGTGAAGATCTGAGACACATGTATATTGTCAGACCATTTCCACAGTAAGTTAGTTAACACATTCATCACCTCACACAATTACCATTTTGTTATTATGGTGAGAACGTTAATGCTCTGCCATCATAGCGACTTTCCAGTGCGCAATCCGGTGATGTTAACCACACTCACTGTGCTGTACTGTAAGAGTCCCAGAACTTGCTCAACTTATATCTGGAAGTTTATATCCTTTGACCAACATCTCTACATTTCCACAACCAATTGGCCCCAACAGCTCCATTTTGCTCTTTGTTTCTGCAAGTTTGGTGTTTTTATATTCCACATATAAGTGACGTTCCATGGTATTTGTCTTTCTTTGTATGACTTATTTTACTTAGCATAATGCCCTCAGGGTTCATCTGTGTTATCACAAATGGCAGGATTTCCTTCTTTCTCATGGCTGAATAATATACAATTGTGTGCGTGTGCATGTGTGTGTGTGTGTGTGTGTACCCACACCTGTTGATAGATATCCATTGTGAATAGAGCCGCAGTAAACAAGAGTGCAAGTTTCTCTTCAAGACAGTGATTTTACTTCCTTTGGATATAGAGTAGTCACCCCTTAACCATTAGGGATATGTTCCAAGCCCCCAAGTGGATGCCTAAAACCCGAGTTGGTACCAAACCATATATACTATGTTTTTTTTCTTATCTATACATGCCTTTCCACTTAAAGGAAGCACTTTACAGCTTCTCTTTGGCATATTGCTAGCATAACTACTCTTCTGTTTTGGGGCCTTTATTAAGTAAAATAAGGGTTACTTGAACACAAGAACTGTGATGCTATGATAGTCAATCTGATAACTTAGAGGGCTACTAGGTGACTAATGGGTAGAATGAATATATAGGACAAAGGGGTGATTCAAGTCCAGACTAGGATGTAGCAGGATGGTGTGAGATTTTATCACTCTACTCAGAACAACATGCAGTTACAACTTATGAATTGTTCATTTCTGGAATTCTCCATTTCATATCTTCAGACTTTGGTTGACCATGGGTAACCAAAACCATGGAAAGTGAAACCACAGATAAGGAGGGACTACTGTATAGCTAGGGTGGGATTGCTGGATCATACGGTAGTTCTAGATTTAAATTTTTAAGGATCTTTCACACTGTTTGACATTAACCAGTCTGACAGGTGTGAGGTGATATCTCATTGTGGTTTTGTTTTGTATTTCCCTGATGATTGGTGATGTTGAGCATCTTTTCACGTACCTGTTGGCCATTTGTATGTCTTCTCTGGAAAAATGTCTATTCAAGTTCTCTGCCCATTTTAAAATTTAATTTGTAATCAGTTTTTGTTTTTTTACTGTTGTTTGAATGTCTTCTATATTTTGGATATTAACCCCTTATTAGATATGTGATTGATAAATATTTTCTCCCATTCTGCAGGTTGCCTTTTCACTTTGTTGATTATTTCCTTTTCTGTACAGAACCTTTTTATTTTGATGTATACCCACTTGATGATTTTTATTTTTGATGCTGTGCTCTTGTTATTATATCGGAAAAACCACTTTCAGCACCCCTATCAAGGAGCATTTTTCCTATTTTTTCTTTTAGACATTTTATGATTTAAGGTTCTATAGTTAATGTTCATGAGTGGTATAAGATGGGAGTCCAATTTCACTCTTTTACATGTGAATATTCAGCTTTCCCAGCACCATTTATTGAAGAAACTAGCCTTTCCCTACTGTATATTTTTGGCTCCCTTGCCAAGTATTAGTTGACTGTATAGGCAGTGGTTTATTTCTTGGCTCTCAGCTGTTCCATTGGCCTATGTGTCTGTTTTTATGCCAGAAACATACTTTTTTGATTAATGTAGCTTTGTTTGAAATCAGGAAGTGTGATGCCTCTGGCTTTGTCCTTTCTCAGCTTGCTTGGGCTGTTTGGGGTCTTTTGTAGTTCCTTATGAGCTTAAGGACTATATTTTTCTGTTTCTGTGAAAACTACTGTTAGAATTTTGATAGGGATTGCATTGAATGTGTAGATCACTTTTGGTAACATGGACATTTGAACAATATTCTTCTGATCCATGAACATGGGATATCTTGTCATTTATTTGTATCTTCTTTAATTTCTTTCATCAAAGTCTTACAGTTTTTGTCTCACAGTTCCTTGGTTAAATTTATTCCTAGGTTTTTATTGTTTTTGGTGCTGTTGTAAATGGGATTATTTTCTTTATTTTTTCCAGAAAGTTCATTGTTAGTATATAGAAACAGAAATCACTTTTTGTATGTTGATTTTATATCCTGAAATTTTAATTAATTTGTTTATCAATTCTAACCTTTTTTGTGGAGTCTTTATGATTTTTCTATATGAGATTATGACATCATCAAACAGGGACAAGCTTACTTTTTCCATTCTGATTTTGATTTGGGCCTGTGGTAACTGCGGGGCAGGGGAGCCCTGTGTCTGCCCGGATCTGGTGCTGGTGAGCACACTGCAGTGGAGGCTGCTGATTGGAGCTGGGCCAGGGGGGTGCAGGTGCAAAGCTAGTGAGGCAAGTTGTTAGCAAGCACAGCAGTGCAGTCCAGTAATAGGAGATAGGGCCAAATGCAAGCCCAGGAGCCCTGATTCCATGTATTCCTGTGACTGCATCTCCCTATGGGCACATGCACGTCAGGAAGTTAGGCCAGGGCAGTTCAGGTGCACAGTAAGAGGAGCTAGCCTCAAGGTTGCACTTAACGGTGAGGGGAACTCTAGGCTTGTGTTTTGCACTCTCCCAGCAGCATAGGCTTGGGCTGGCTGCTGGGTGAGATCCTGGGCTCTGATGGGACTGGAGCAGGTAAAAGAATAGGGTGGGACTCAGATTGCTGGCAGTTACCTATGGAGTGAAAACCTGGTAAAGTGTGTACGGGATCTGTGGTGACTGTGCTGGCCCATTGTTTTATTCAGTGGCAAAACCTGTTGCTTGGGCTCCTCTGCAGAACAGGTCACTGGGAATCATGGTTGCTTCTACTGCTTGGCTGATACTGGTATGCCTGCTCTTTTTCCTGTTCCTCAGTGTATCTATATGTCTCAATTTTCATGGTCTCTGGATGGGGTGAAACTCACTGGGGTGAGTCCCTTGAAATACTGAGGAAACTGATTGCTCACCTTGTTCCCCCTTTTCTGGCAGGAGGCGAAATCTTTCTAGCTAGGGAGCTCTGAGCAGTGCCTGCCGGAGATGGGATGATTTAGACAAATGGAAGCTGCTCTTTGTTCTTCCTTTCTCTAATGCGCTTGTATTCTTACTTTCTTGTTTGTTTCTTCTGTTGCATTGTACTGCTGATGTTTCTTAAGTAGACTCCTGAGCCCTCCCAGAGTTATTTTTGTTTGTGGACTGCTGGCTAATTGTTGATATTTTGTTGGGGGGATGGAGGCTGAGATCTCTTGCTTCATCATCCTGGTGACATTACCACCTAAATGTTTTAAAATAAAAATCCATAGATTCATCATTTCTTCCTTTTTTTTTTCTTTTTCTTTTTGGTTTTGTCTCCCATTCATAGTTGACAAGGATAGAGTGGCACTTTATTTTAAAGCCCCTCACCTTCTGTGAGCCTCAGTTTTCTCATACTGAAATGAAATGCTCGGGCGAGAAATGTTTAACATCCCTCATTCTATGATTTTCGTGCAATTTGTGCCTCATAGTGAGTACTGAATAAATACTTGTTGAGTAATTTTGGACATTTAGTCACACATTCTGACCTCTATCAAGTACAGTAGTTCTGCTATGTAGCAGACTCAGGTTAATATCATGGCGCCACAATTTATTAGTTCTGTAAACTTGAGCAAATTACCCTCTCCAGGTTCTTGTGGCCATATCTATAATGTTGATTTAAAAAGTGCCCCCATCATTAGGTTAGTAAAAGATCAGATGAGGCAGCCACTGCAGTCAGGCCTTCAGTGCAATGCCTGATACAGAGCAAACATGCAATAAATAGTTGTGGCTATTATCATATTAAAAAGATACTTACAAGAAATAATTATCATTACACTGACTGGTGTGGCTCAGTTGGTGGGGCATAGTCCCTCAAAGCAAAAGGTTGCAGTTTTGATTCCAAGTCCGGGCAAATGGCTGAGTTATGGGTTCAGTCCCAATTCAGGCATGTACAAGAGGCAACTGATTGATGTTTCTCTCCCTCTCTTTCTCACCCCCTTCCCCTCTAAATAAATAAATAAATAAATAAATAAATAAATAAAATCTTTAAAAAAACCCGTGCAATTCCTTTTTAAAAAGAAATAATTATCACTAACTGTAGCTCTGTGAAAAATCCCTGAAAGCCTTTGCTAGAACAGCTATCTTTATGGGCCCTTACCTGCCTCATATAACATCCATTACATTGGGAATGTGTCCATAGAATGTTCTGGCATCACCATACTCTAGTTCCTGGAAAATCACTCGCCTTCTTATGACTGATCCTGAATTACTCAGCCACAGCCACTTTCTCCCTCTCCACGCCACCATCTCTGCCCCACTATCATCTGGCCAGCTCCTGTGCATCCCACTCTTGCCAGCTTTGCAGTCAGTCTTTTCCCTATCACAGCACTTTCATACTTTGCTGTCATTCTTCTTGGGCTCTCTCACTGAATGAGAGCTGCTTGACCACTGTGATTTTGACTATCTCATTCATTGCTCTGAACCAAGCAGCTAACCACATAATATGTGTGCAACAAGTATTTGTTGAATAAACAAATAAATAATGTATCTATTATCAAGGAAGTTTGGTCCCAGACGGATATTTCAAAATACAAAGATAATTGGATATTAGCTCTTCCCATTATTGCAGAAGTTCCTGGGTGTGTATTGTCTTAAGATCATGTCATTGACTTAGAGACTATTGGTTAGTTTTTCCATTTCCCCACTTTTTTATACCCTCTGCTGGATATGGCACAGCAGTATTTGCTCTGCCTAATGCACAGCTTACCCGTTTTATCCTTCCATTAAAGAACCAGAGGTTAGACGAGCATTTGAGCCTCAAAAGCCTGTTCCTGTGTTGTAAGGTGATATAGGGGAAATCCATAAGTCATTAAGTAATCGTTTAGGTGAAACATGTTGTTTTTGTACCATTTGTTAACAGACAAGAGGACTGAATGTGCTTTTTGGCAAAAAGCAGCTGAGAGTAAACTGCAAGATTAATTTATTTTAGAGCAGAGTCTTCCTTTACTTTGTCAAGGAAAAAGAAATTTCACCAGTTTTTAAGTATGCCTCTGCTGGTTGTTAAGGCAGATGCTTTCTGAGAATGAACATCATCTTTATTTGCTTAAAACCACCAATAATTTCTTTTTAATCTCTATGTCTAATAAATCTCCATTCTTTGCAAATTACATTATGAATTCAGTTTATCTGAAAGCCAATTCCAAGAGAACATGTTTTGGCTTGGATCATCTTTAATATAATAAATAACTGAAAAGTATCTTACTTCTATTAGTGTTTTACTTTTAGCTGTTATTACCTGGATATATAATATGTAAGCAGAGGTTATCAAAGCTACTAACATAATTAAGAAAACCTTTACACAGGGGTAAAATTTAATTTAAGCTATGGATTTATGCAGCAGTCTGAATGGCATTGTGAACTTAGAAAAAAGAGTATGGCTCTTGTCAAGGAACAATGACTTCATTTCTTCACTCTTCACTATGCAGCTACTTTGTGTTAGGCATTGCATTATACTCATGACGTACAATTCACTCATTCATTTATAAGTTCTTTAAAAAATTATGCATTGAGTATATAGGTGCCAGGCAAAATTCTAGATGCTGTGAATGACCAAGTCACATGTCATCAAGAAGCTTCTGTTATGTGGTGGAGGGAGGCGGACATGTAAGAAATGTGTGCTTCAGACTAGATCTTCAGGAGCAACACTAAGATAAATAGGTAACTTTTCATCAACAATTACAAAAGTGTAAATCAATTTTTACATTTTTAAAGTTCTGAAGGAAGAAAAACTGCCAATGTAGAAGTCTGTGTCCTAAAAGGATCTTTAAAAGATTATGGCAAACTAAAGACATTTTCAGACGATGAAAAGTTGAGCGATATTGTAACTAGCAAGCCTTCAGTACAAGAAATCTTAAATGAAGTTATTTAAGACAAAAAAACATTGATATCAATCTGCAGAATGGTAGTAAGTCTCGAGAAAGGGTACCTGGGAGTAAGTATGAAAAATACTGGTGACTGAAAGCAAGAACAACAGTAATGTCTTGTGCACTTTATAACATTTGTGAAAGTGTAAGCTATTTGAAAACAGTAGCACAAAGGCAGGATGAAGATAAACAGACTTAGCTATTTTGCATCATTCAAGCAGTGGTGAAAGTACCAATTTAAGGTGGACTGTACTTAGGCAAGAATGAGAGGCATGTAATGATCTTTAGAGAAACTACTAAAAGAATAATATTAAAATGCTTAACTAAAAGCTAACAGAAAGGATAAAATGTAATACTGAAAAATATTTGATTAGTTAAACAGAAGTTTAGAAAACAAGAACAAAGGAACAAAAAAAAAGATGGTTAAATAGAAACAAAAAGCAATAGAGCAGACTTATAGCCTAACAGGTTAGTAATTACATTAAATATTAGTAGACTAAATGCTATGATTGAGAGACCAGGATTGCTAGACCAGATTTTAAGGATTATCCCAAGTATTTTTCTGTTTGCAATTTACCTATTAAATATCAACACAGATATGGTGAAAGTAAAAGGATGGTAAAGATATACTATGCTAACTAACCAAGAGAAAGTTGGAATGGCTCTGGCTATCAGACAAAGTACACTTTAAGGCAAGATATCATAGTGATATAAAGAGGGGATGGGGAAAGAGGACAATGGTGGAAAGAAGGGGAAGGGAATGACCCATAGACATGGACAACAGAGTGGGAATTGACTGTGAGGGTGGGGGGTGGGCGTGGGATGGGTAGAGGGGGGTAAAGGGGGAAAAACTGAGACAACTGTAGCAGAATAAACATGATTTATTAAAAAAGATACATTTCATAACAATGTAAGGGTCAATTTAATAGGAAAACATACTTCTAAAAGTGTATGTTCTAATGATATATACTTAAAATACACAAAACAAAAATAGTTTGTTAGTGTGGTGTGTCATGCTGGTTGACTTACAAATGTTGAGCCATGCTTGCATCCCTGGAATGAATCCTGCTTAATCTTGGTGTGTCCTTTTAATATATTGCTGTGTTTGTTTGGTTTGCTACTATTTTGTTGAGGACATTTGCATCTATGTTCATCAGAGATACTGGCTTGAAATATTTTGTATGTGTGTTGTCCTGCTTGGTTTTGATATCAGTGTAGTGCTGGCCTCATAAAATGAGTTAGAAAATATTTTCCCCTCATTAATTTTTTTGGAAGAGTTTGAGAAGGGTAAGTACTAAATCTTTGAATGTTTAGTAGAATTTACCAGTAAAGCTATTTGGTCCCAGACTTTTGTTTTTTGGAAGGATTTTGGTTACTGTTTTAATTTCCTTACCAGTGATTAGCATATTCAGATTTTCCAGTTCATGATTCAGTCTAGAAGGCTGTCTGCTTCTAAGAATTTGTCCATTTTTTCTAGGTTGCCTAATTTTGCAGCATACAGCTTTTCATAGTAGTCTTATATAATTGGTATTTCTATGGTGTCTGTTGTAACTTCTCTTTTATTTCTGATTTTATTAGAGTCTCTTTCCTTTCTTTTCCTTAGTGGGTCTAGCTAGGAGTTTGCCAGTTTTGTTGATCTTTTCAAAGAATCAGCTCTTGGTTTTATTAATTTTTTCTATTGTCTATTTCATTCATTTCCACTCTGATTATTTCCTTGCTGCTACTTTGGACTTTGTTTTTGTTTTTTCTAGTTCCTTAAATGATGTTAGATCATCTGTTTGAGGGTTTTTCTTTTTTGTTTTATGTTTTTTTTTTTTGTCTTAGGCCTGGGTTGCTATAAGCTTCCCCCTTAGACCTAATTCCTTCGCTGCATTACCCAAATTTTGGTCTTTTGTATTTTCATTGTAATTTGTCTCTGTTTATCTTTTGATTTCTTCTTTAATTTCTTCTTTGACACAATAGTTGCTTCGTATCATGTAAAAGAACTATACAAATCCACAATTATAGATTTAGATTTTAAAACACTTCTTTTGGTAACTGATAAATTAAGAGGGCAAAAAGTCAGCATTCCAAAACTGTAGGATACATATTCTTTTTTAGATACATAGGATGGAATGGTAACCAAAATAGACCATATGCTGGAACAAAAAAAAAGTTTCAATCAATTCAAAGGACTGAAATAATACATTGTATATTCTCTGACCTGAGTAGAATTAATCAAGAAGCAAAACCAGAAGACATTAGGCAGCACATTTCTAGTTAACACAGTGAGTTAAAGAAAAAAAATCACAAAATTAGAAAATGTTCTGAAGGGAATGATAGCGAAAATATGACACATCAAAACATGTCAAATGAAGGTAAAACAGTACTTAGAGGGAAATTTATAGAATTAAATACAAGATTATAAAATAAGGTTTAAAATTAACAATATAAGCTTCTATCTCAAAAATTTTCAATAAGGAATAGCAATTAAACCCAAAGAAAGTAAAGGGAACACAATCATAAAGCCAAAAGTAGAATCAATAAAATATAAAGAAATTGTAAACACAGAAAATCAATAAAATTAAAGTTGGTTCTCTGAAAAGATTAATAAAATTGATAGAGCCCTGATTCAACACTGATCAAGGGAAAAAAGAGAAAGAACAACTTACCAAAACTACCTAACAAGAAATAGCCAATGTGAATAATCCTACATATATTAATGTAGTTGAATCTGTAATTTAAAATATTCCCACAAAGAAAACTCCAAGCCTAGCTGGCTTTGCTGATGAATTCTTCAAAATATTTAAGGAAGAAATAATGCAAATCTAGCATAATCATTTAGAAGACAGAGAAGGAGGGAACATTTCCCAACTTACTTTGTATGAGTATAACAGTGAGACCAATGTTCACAAGGGAAGTAAAAGAAAAGAAAATTATAGGCCACCATAGCTCAGAAACATAGAGAAAATATCCTAAACAGAACAATAGGAAATTGGACCTATGATAATGCATCATGACCAAGTGGCTTTTATTCTAGGACAGAGAGGCTATTTTACTACTTGAAAACATGAGTCAAGAAAGTCAATTAGTGGACATTTGCCCCTTTCCAAAACAGTCTTGGAGCTTTAACCAATGTGGCTCAGTTGGCTGAACATTGTCTCACAAAGCGAAAGGTCCTGTTTGATTCCTGGTCAGTGCATATGACTGGGTTGTACGTTCAGTCCCAGGTTTGGGTGCCTATGAGATGCAATGGATGTTTCTCTCCCTATTTTTCTCCCCCTCCCCTTTTCCTCTCTCTAAAAATAAATATATAAAACCTTTAAAAGAATTTCCCTGGAGGAGACATTTCGTTCATGTCAAATGTTCTTAAAATTTGGTCTTGTCCAAATCTCCACGAGCATATTTGGTCCATGCCAAATGGGCCTTGATATTTGGTCCTCTCAAAAATATTCACACTTAGAACATGTCCCTAGGTTCCAATAGCCCAAAACATTTATTTATATTTTTGGTTTGTAAGGTTAATACATAAAAAATACCATCATGTTTTATTGGTACAAGAATTGTATTGTGGCTATATTGCCAGTAATAATAATCCTTCTTGCCGTGGTAGCTTACCTGGTAATGGCAGATGGGATTAGATAGATGAGTTGGGGTTTGAGTCTTGCAGAAGAGTAGGATTTATATTAGCTATGGACCAAATACCAAATATCTCCAAGAACATTTTGGAAAGGACCAAATTTCAAAAACCTAGTGAAATGAACCAAATGTCACCGTTGATATTTTGGACAGGACCAAATATCGTGCAAATTTCGACATTGTTCTGCAGGTTTTATCCAGGAGTATAAGGTAAAAAAAGAGAAGATATTAAAATAGAAAAAGAAGAAGTAAAACTCATATTATTCACACATGACATGCTTATTTATGTAGAAAATTCAAAAGACTCTCTATACATTGTTAGATTTAATCCACAAATTTAGTATGATTTTTGGATACAAAGTCAACATATAAAAACTGATTGCATTTCTAGGTAATTAAAAACAAACCATTGGAAAATAAATTTTAAATAAAGTACTTTTAACAATAGCATCAAAAAATTAAATACTTAGGAATAATCCTAATAAAATATATGCAAGCTCTCTACACCAAAAACTACCAGACTTTGCAGAGAAAAATTCAAGAATGTCTTATGTAAACGGAGAGACATACCATGCTCATATATGAAAGACTAAATGTGGTTATTATACCAGTTATTTGCACCTGATCTATACATTCAATGTAATCTTAATAAAAATCCCAACAGAGGTTTTTTTAAATTTATTATATAAAAATGCAAAAGACCTTAAAAAAAACAACAACTCTCAAGACAGTTTGGAGAACAGATTTGGAAGACTTGTATATTACCAAATTTCAAACACTTAAGAAACTATAAAGTTGCTGTAATTTATTCAGTATGGTATTGCAAAGGATAATCAGACACACCAGGGAACAGAATTGAGAGTCTAGAAGCAGGCCCTCATGGAAGGTTAAATGGTTTATAACAAACGTAGCTCTGTAACTCAGCAGGGCAGCTCTTTTCAGCCTTTTTTAACTCACGGCACACATAAACTGTTACTGAAGTTTTGTGGCACATCAAAAAATATATTTTTACTGATCTGACAAAAAAGAGGTATAATTTCAACTCATTCACACCAGATGACTCTTGTTGTGTTGGCTGATATCATTTTTAAATCTGACAATCTAAGGGAAAAGAGGTCAGTGCCCCTGACTAGTCAATTTTTGCATGTTTTAAAAATTCTTGCTGCATACCAGTTGAAAATCGCTGCAGTAGGGAAATGATAGTCTCTTCAGTAAATAGTAATGAAAGAATTGGATTTATATACAGATCTGTATGTAGTTTACTCCACACAGAAAGTATATGTAAAATGAGCCATGGAATTAAGTGTGAAAAATAAAACAATTAAGCTCCCAGAAAAAAAAATAGAAAAATATCTTTATTTTTTTGAAGTTGAAGAACTCACAAACTAATGGTAGAAATTGGAGTGTGGTTACCTTTATTGGGATTGTGGATTAAGAAGGGGTAAAGGTACTTGTTTGTTCCAGATCATGATCTGGTGGTTATAAGCATTTATGCATATGTACAACTATTAGGGCACTTTGCTCAATAAAAAGTAAAAGTTAAAATTAACAAATGAATCAAAAACGAAATGTATATGCAAGTGAGAAAATATTTTGATTTTTTTTCTCTTCTTCCCACCTCTCTTTCCTAGCACTAGGTGGACCCTTGCTATTTTCCTTTCTCTATACTAATGAAAACACTTTTTAAAATCATTTAAATTACTAATTCTAAGTCTCTGTGAGCATTCCTCCTTGATTTTAACTCTACATAAACCCATAAAAAGTTCTCAGATAATCTGGTGACTTGGCAAAAACTCAGTTATATACATTGATGAGAAAGCTCATGAATAAAACATTGACATTAAATAGAACCAAAATTACTTGGGAGTTTAATCACTGTAACATATAGTAGTAACAGTCACTATGGTAAGCCTAAGGAAGTCCATAAAAATGAGATGCAGCCTCTTCCTCCAGTGGGCTCACACTCTTATAATAATAACCAAGGTTTATATAGCACTTCTTATGTGCAAGGAATTATTCTAAACCCTTTATCTGTATTAATTTATTTTATTCTCCCAAGAAGCTAATGAGGTAGATTACTAGCCCTCATTTTACAAATGACAAAACTGAGGCACTGAGAGGTTAATTTTCCAAGATCACTGCTAACAGATGGTAGAGCTGGGATTTGAACACAGCATTCCAGTGCTATTCTGTTTTTTATTCCTCTTTTGTACTCACTGAGAATGAGCAATTCTTCTTCCTTGGGGTTGGTTAGGAGTATATTTGGGGGAAGCATTCTTTGGAGCTCCTTAAAAACCCAAGAGCAGCCAGGAAAGGGGTGGCCTTCTCACCCCCTCTCTGGAAGCCTGGTCTGCAGGAGGTGGTTCCTGGATCCATATTTAACCTCTAAATAGAATGTGTATTTCTGAGCCAGGCACCCTGTCCACCTGAGGTTTAGAAGCCATGTTTTATCTAAGATGAAGAGGTTTCTTATTCTAGAACCTCAGCCCTGTGGCATGCAGGACAGCTAACAGATTTTCCTAAGAGAATTTCTGGGGGAGGCTGGAAATTGAATCTTCCTTCTTCCGGCACACCAGCGCCACTAACAGCATTTGCAAAATTCCCAGTAATTAGATTAATTTACCAATATTGCAGATTCAAGGGGTATTTTAAATTTGATTTTATTTGGCTTTATATGCTTTATTTCCTTAACAGTGCTATGGTTTTATTTATTTTTATCAATTTTACACAGGACTTTTCCCTGAGCAGTTGGAGGGGAACCCCCTAAATGAGAGCTTCTTTTGTTCATCTTTGATTTTAAAAAATTGAGTTATCAGTATATTTGACATGCAACATTGTGTAAATTCAATGTGTACAACATATTGATTTGATACATTTATACTGTGGTGTTATTGCCATTGTAGTGTTACCTGACTCCTCTATTACATCATATAATTATCATTTCTCCTAGTGCTGGGAACACTTAAGATATAGTCTCTTCTCAGGTTTAATGTTTATATTGCAGTTTTACTGTCTATAATCACTGTATTAGATTTCTAAGACTTATTTATCTACTAGTTGCATCTTTGATTTTTGGTATAGGGTGTTTTTCTTTATATCCTCAGCCTCGGTACTACTGACATTTTGGGCAGTATAACTCTTTGTCCTGGGAGCTGTCCTGCCCTGTGCATGGTGGCATGTTTAGGAGAATCCCTGGATTCAACCACCTAATGCCAGCACCACCCATACCCTCAGGTGTGACACCAAAAAAATGTCTCCAGACAGCGCCAAATGGAGGAGGGGAGAATTGTCGTAGATTGAATCACAGCTTAGTTCATGGCTCACAGCAGGATGAAAGCTAAGTGTACTTAGTTATAACATGTTAGCTGTGACATTTCTATGCAGCCAACCCCAGTGCAAGCTGGGGGTGCCTGCCACCTTGCTGGAACGTTGTAGGCCAGCTCTCAAGGGCATGAGTTCATGTGGCTTCTAGCCCTGGGCTGCAGAAAAATTTTGTTGGGTGAATGAAAAAGTGAATGATGAATGTATAAAAATTCTTTTCTAATTCTTTCATTATTTACTAGCTATGTCATAGGCATGTCATAAAACTTCTCCAAGCTTCAAATTTTGAAAGCTAAAATGGGAAGAAAAGTTATCTATACCTTGCAGAATTGCTGTGATAATTAATATGAATAATGATTATAAAGAACTTACTATACTGCCTGTAAGAGCATTAATTTCTATTCTAAAAGAGGAGCAGAATTTCAAAAGAAAAGAAAGAAGTAGCACAAGTGTTCAGGAGGAGACGATGCTGGTTGACTTCCAATGGCTTTCTTGCGATTTGTCGTTGACAGAGCTGGGTAACAAAGGCCAGCGCGAGAGGCTGGCTGGTGCTTATCTGATGAAACAAAGTATGCTGAGTGACTCCCCTGCACTGGGCACAGCTGTGTAGAGGCAATACAATAAGTAGGGTGCAGCCTCTGCCCTCAAGGAACCCGCATTTCCCCGGGGAGGACAGATCTGGCAGTCAAGCAGTGGCAGCGCTGTGAGCCTGCTGCTCTCGGCTGGCCTGCCTCTCCCTCCTGGGGGCCGCAGTGGGTGCGAGCACCGGGGGCAGCGGTGGGGGGTGGGAGGGGCTGGCATGGGCCACACACTGGGCACCCTTGAACCAACTTTTAAAAGTAACTTGCATAATGCTCAACTGTTATATGGAGCAGTTATGGAGGGGGTGGGGGGGACATTATAAAATGGACAAGCCACAATAATAAATAATCAAAAGAAATGAACATCTTTCCTACCATTTCTCCCAAAAACCAAGTTATTTTGGGTTTGTGTTTTAAGAAGAAGAGAGAGGGTTGGGTGTGCATGGTACTTTCATAAATAACAGGAAAACGTCTTTTTCCTCATTTTATTCACATCAAGTTTTCTATTACTGCTCTTTGAAGTCTTCTCTTCCCTCACTCCAAACTCATCTGCAAAACGGGCCCTTATAAATCCGGTTGGTACAGACTCTCTTTTCTCTCCCCTATCTACTCTAGCTCAACTCTTATCATTGTAGATTGATTTTACCTCCAATGAGTCTTTCCATTGATGTTGATTCCCACTCCCTGGATTTTGTATAATCAGGGACCTGAAGCCGATTAAGCTGGTCAGCGCCTTTCCTACTTGGGAATGAGGGGCAGGGAGAGAGGAAAAATGGCCTAGTTAGTATTCTTAGAGGCAGAGGCACAGAAAGAGGCTCCAAATATGCACTGACTAATGATTTTTCACTCCTGTTTTAAAGAATGACTGGAAGTGAATCCTTAAAGAAATTTGACAAATTCCCCACATTACCTGTTTTACTTTTGTTGTTGTTATTTTTAATATGTGTATACATAGCACAAGGGAGCCGCCTGCCTCAGTTTAAACTGTAAGGTTGTACCAGCACTTTAGTCTGTTTCAATGAGGACGCCCTCAATTAGAGACCATCAAGAATCCACCTGTTGTGGAAGAAAGTTTGGGTTGATCAGTTCGTTCCGGTGGGGAAACCTCACCTCATGGGGAGTTGTGGGTGTATCTCAGCAAGGGGGTGTTAGAAAGGATTTATTACAGAATTTGGACTTGAGTTAGGTGATTTGGGTGAGGGTTCAAGGAAGCAGGCTTTTATTTCTGATTAGATGCTGTTCAGAACAGAGGTAGTTCTATGATTGGGTGTAATTCCTCTGGAGAAGGCACGGAAGTGTAACTGCCCGATGCTTTAGTCACGTGCCCAGCTAGACTCTTGCTGCACAAAGCCATAATCTGAAAGCATCATGGAAAAGAGTGCCTTCATGAATTTATTTTTAGAGGTCCTTTTAGATAATCCCAATTTCAGTAGAATGTTGAATGGTAGTATTTTCTTAGTCCAGTGAGACTCATTGCACAGTGAAGTACCCAGTTTTTCATGGAGTGTCTTTCCTATTTTTAATTTTTGAAATGCATTCCAGAAAGTGATAAATTGTCTTCATGGGCCTGGCCACAGTTTGCCCTCAGACACAATTTCATGGCTTACTGGGCAAGTTTGTGGTCCGCTGGAAAGTAAATGAATTGCTTGAGACAGGGCTCATTTTTCAGAGCTTGTCCATTTAAAAAAGCTGTGTGGCTTTTCTGTCACCTTGAGTGCATTGCCCCAACTAAGTGCTACGTACATTTCATTTCCTCTGTCATCTCAACATATCTCTCTTTGGGTCAAATATTTGTTTGTGAAATTTTCCTTCTGCACTTACTTTGTTTATGATACAGATCCTTTAAACACCAGACTGCCAACTTAATTCTCCTCAGCACAGGGTCATCGTTTAACGAAAATACACATTATGCCTACCACAAATAGACTGTAATTGGGTGGTGTGCACTGCACCGCTCTTGACCTCCTCTTGAACTCAGTAATCAGAGTGGCTTTGCCAAGGTTATTCCGTGACTCCTGGCTGTTGGGGGAAACTGGTTCTTGAGGAGGTTTCAGTGTATCTGTTGCCCCTTATCCCCAGAGGACTATTAGCCAGACACAGTCTTCTCAAGAGTCCACATGCGTCCCTGGGCTCATTGGTGGACTTATGAGACAGACGACAACAGAATCTCTTAAATGTGTGTCTATGCTTTTACGGTTTGAGGGATGCCAAATGCTTTCGCATCTTTTAAATAGCAGACTAAGAAGATGTCATAATCCTCTTATCGTTAGCTCTCTTACCACATCAATCTAGCCCGTGTGACACCAGATGATTCTTTCTGGCCTGTTAGTGAGATTCCTTTCTAAAACTGTAAGGATTGCTGTTGTGACCAGGGCCTTGATGAATATTACAGGTCAGAGTGGCTGGGCACACGTGCTTGGCTTTCTCAGATCCTTTGGGTTTTGTAACTGAAGCCAGAACTTATCTAGCTTCCAGCTTTCAAGAGAAATTGAGAAGAGCCTACAGGCCCCAGATAGAGGAGAGAGGCTGAGCCTTCAGGGTTCTGAGGGGTCTGACAGCATCTTCAGTGTGAAGACAAGAGACCCACTATGCAGAGGGACTGTTCTCAGACGACACAGGAAGATAGAACTTTGACCCATAGTCTCTAGTGACCATTGCAGGAAGCCAGCTGATGGCTCTTAACGGCCCCTAAAACCAGTATGAAGATGTTCTAACAGCCCTCAAGGAGGCAGGAGGACTCTTCTCTGTTTACCATCATTTCTGCCCGTCACCCCCAGATCCAGCTACAGATGAAGAAGTATGTTTGTTCTAGTAGGACTTCTGGAGAGGACAGTTGCCACACAGAGAGCTTCAGCAAATGTGTACGTGCTCTGTTCTTGGAGCATCCAGAAAACCCTATTGCTGGGCTTCCAAAGGGCTGCCTTGAAACTAAAATGCATTCCCCCAAAAAGCTTTCTTATATTATCTAGCAGGGTCAGTCTAAAGATGTAACAATGCTAACTAATTATGGCTCTATCACACTGGGTAAATGTTTACTAAATTAAAGCGAACATGGTAGAATTGAACTTGTGTAGGATCAGCAATTTTTGACATAGTTTTGCAGTGTGGAGGCATATGGAGGATGAGAAGAATGCTGAAGTAAACATTTTTTTAAGTTACTCATTTAAATTGACTTAGATAAGGAAAGGCTTTTCTACTGAAGAGGGGACTCTCATTTCTCTTCTTTTCCTCTTCCTCAGCTGTGCCTGCCCTGTTACCATAGACCCTTTCCCATGCAGGTTTCAGGTGCCTGTGGACAAAGAGGGGACAGAACCATCAGGGGTTACGTAGCTGCAAGGTTTTCCTCCTTGTCTTTGTCTAATACCCAGGAAATATGTCTGGTAAATTAAAGGAAAGTGAAAATCTCAGACAAAAAAAGGCATGTTTGTCTCTGATGTTTCCCAGTGCCTAGTGACCTTAATCCTGCCCTGACTCCAAGGAGGTAAACCTTGCCCTTCTCAGCCCTGTCTGTCACTTTGACCATGCCTCTTCCCCTGTAAAAGGAGCATCTTATTTTCTGTATTTTCAGAACCCTATATCCCCATTTCTGAAGTGACATGTATCTAGACTTATGACTAATAGGTGCTAGAGTACCTGCTGCATTTTTGTTACCCAGGTTTAGTGTATTCCAACATGGTTCAGAGACAGCACTAGAGTGGTGACTGTCTAATTTCATGGTGTGCAGGATGGACCAGCCATGACAGAGCCTTTGAGCGCAGATCACGTCTGTGTTCCTCTTCAATCACTCTGAGGAAGGAATGGATCATCAACCAGTTTTGCACCGTGACCCTGTTACCCCTCTGAGCCTCAGTTTTCTCATCTTTAAATTTGGTGAAATAATAGGAATATGTAACATTTATTGAATGCTTTCTCTTTGCAAGGCACTGTTAAAAGCATGTCAGATCCTTGTACATCTTACAGAAACCTCACAACAAACTTAACTCTAGGCTCATCACTTAATTCTCCATGACTTGTATGTGTATGTGGATGTGTGATTTAGGTATCAAATGAATTAATGCAAGTGAATGAATGAATGCTCTGTATTAAATTAATATCCATTAAAGAATTTTGAAAACTGTAAAGCACTATAGAAGTAGAGGACATAACTATTATTTCCTTCTGGGTAAATGTTTGGGGGAAAAAACGTTTTATAGGATACAATATCAGGCTTTCTAAGTTTGTTCTTAGTTTATTTAAAGAACATGCATGCAAGCAATAACTAGAGCAGTGAATTCTATTTGAAAATTGAAAAGGGTCCACGAAGTAAAATGTGAGGAAAATCTGACTTCTATGATAGTTTGCTGAGTGTGTGGCAGATGTGTTTGTAATTCAGCATAATTGTTTTTCCACCAAAAGCCAAAACTAATCTTTTAACAGCTTCTTACCACATTAGACTCAATCTTTCACTTTCTATCAGTTCCATCTGAAGAGTCAGTTTTGTCAGTTTAAAAGAAAGCAGAATGACATTCGCCCAGATGTTCCAGGGAAGTGCAGGGAGCTAGTTGGAGCACTGTCCTCTATTCTTAACTTGATGTGCTGGGTGTTAATCCTGGCAACTAGCTAAAGCCCACAGCAACATGGAACTACCTCTGTTAGGTTCCTACTCCATGTTTTGTTCATTAAAAAAAACCTTGTTATCAGTAAATGAGGGGCTCTAGCTCTTTAATCTAGGTCTCTAACCTGCAATGTTCAGTAACCCACTTAGAAAAGTATGAATCATAGATTTTAATGCTGATGACATACAACTGATGATAAATTTATTTATTGCTGATTTTAAAACATGATTTATTTAGCCCTGGCCAGTGTCATTCAGTGGGTTGGAGTATCATCCCATAACCAAAAGGGTGCAGGTTCAATATCCAGTTGCGGCACATACCTAGGCTGTGGGTTTGATCCCTGGTCCTGGGTCCAGGCGCTAACGATCCCGGGTCCCAGCACATATAGGAGACAACCAGATAATGCAAGATGCTTCTCTCTTTCTTCTCTAAAAGCAATGAAAAAAAAGTCCTCGGGTGAGGAATATACGTATATATATATGTACTCACACACATGATTTATTTGGTAGTGTAATCTCTCAAGCAAACTATATTAAGCTCTCTTGGCTGGGGAAAACTATATCTTTGTGGGTTATTTTTTTGTTTGTTTGTTTGTTTTCAATTTATATGCCCCTACTTTATTTCTGTGACTTCTGGATAGTTCTTTTTTTATTGTTTATTTGTTTTTAGAATGTAACTTTTTTTCCTTTAAACCCCCAAATGAATGAAAGTAACTGATCAAAAGGTTATGGCCTACAAAGAGTTGACTCTGGGGGGGTGCTGCACCATATCATTAAAAATTATTATAACTTAGTTTCCAAGCTTTTTCCAAAGACAAATCCCGAGATATTTTCAGGAAACCTGGCCCATTTCAGATGACCTTAATATAAATTTAGGAGCTTTCCAGCCTAGGGGTGTTTTCCCTTTGATTAATTTCAGTACTTATGACACTCTAGGGGTGGGAATTGTGAGAATACTAGCAAAGAACAGAGCAGAGACCACAGGGCAATGGCCTCTGAACAGATCTGCTGGGTTTCCCCTCTGAGTATGTTAGGCAGCTGTCTGGCGAAAGGATCAGAAAACCTGGACCCAACTGGCTTGAGCAGTAAGGGGATTCATTAGTTTTACATTACAAGATGTCTTTAAGGAGGACTGGTTCCAGGCACAAGGTTTTAGACTCTGTCGTTGCTTTTCTGTGATCCCCCCCTTTCCATTCCCTACTGTCCATTGAAGGGTGGCTTTATTCTTGGGCTGGTTATTAATGAGAGGCTACAACAATCCTAGGTATCGCTTCCAGATATGACAATGTTTCCAGAGAAAGTGTGTGTCTTTTTTGTCCCCCGCATTTTTTTTAAGGGCATGACTTTCCTGTGTAACCCCTAGTAAATAGCTCTTGGTGGGTGAGTGGCCAAAATTGCATGATAGGACTGATCCTAAACCAGTCGTCAGTAGCAAGGAGAATGGGATTGCCCTGGAAGGTGGGTGAAGCCTTTGGCTTTTTGGAGGAGGCAGGTTATCCAAATAAAATCAGTGTGTAGTGTGGGTGCCCCAGGGCTTCAGCTGTGCCCTTGGAGGAACACTAAGGGAAGACTTTTGAAACACAAGAACATAAATGAGGTTCTTGACTTGTTCCAGGTGAACAAAAGCAATCTTTTAAATATTTGAAGGAAAAGGGAATTGGGCAAGACACTAAAACACAGGCATTACAGAGCCGAAGTAAGTTTATGTTTTTGGTTATGCCACCGAGGGAAGCGTTTTAACTCTAAAAGATTTGATAGTCCCATCCATCTTCCAGTTGGCAAACCAGTAAATAAGTAGGGGGGAAGCTTTGGTAATTAGGGGATGTTAATGACATTAGTGCAAACAGAACTTCTGAGTTAGTGGAAGATTTCGTCTGTTTTTCCAATTGCCTTCCCATTTAAAAAGTATTGTTAAACTTAACCCATTTGCAAATGACCCTTTTTTCTGGGTAGTGAGATAGATTAGTTAAATGTGCTTCCAGTTTGCCTCCAGTGAAGGGCATGTGGGCTAGGGGTGTGGGCTGGAGCCGTGGCATGGCTGGCACTGCCCCGTAATTTTGAAGGTCGTGGAGATCACAGTTATGGAGCTGCTTCAAGTCCTCTCCTCTAAACTGTTGCTAAAGAGATCACCTCTTCAGTGTAAACGGCTCTATGTTTTCTATCCTATCCCTGTGATTCATTGTATGTGTTTAATAAATACTTTTTCAAATTTTATTCTTAATTCTTATTTTTAAATTCCTTTGGGATTCTTTGTGTTTATTTTGTGGGAAAACATGAAAGGGAAGCATCTTAACTGATAGTGAAAAATGCAAGGGAGGACCTCCCCCCAAAAAAACAGAAACATCATTTAGAGGGTGGACCCCTTGTAGTACAGGCTGCCCCTGCGAGGTAAGTGTTCCAGGAACCCATCTGGTACCAGTGCACCAGCTGGGGTTGCTGTGAGAGACTGCATTCGGCCTCGGTGAATTTTTTTTGAAGACTTTTTCAACCCGTCTGCCCATTTCATGATGAGTGATTTACAAATGCACCTCCCCACATCTCGCTGAGTGTTTAGCAGTTTTTCACTAAAAACAGCATGAGCCCCATGTCCCACCCTCTCTATTCATGCAGTCTCACTCTGAACTACTTTTTTTTACCCCACTTGAAAAAAAGTCCTCAAAGGGAAACATTTTGCTAATGTGAAAGAGGTGAAACAAAAAAATGGCAGAAGCACTAAAAGGCATCAAAATCGATGGGTTCAAGAACTATTTTGAGCAGTGGAAAAAAAGTCTTGATAGGTATATTGCATCTAATGGTGAGTACTTTGAAGGTGCCTGAAGTTTAAACATGTAAGAATAAATACACAATTTTTAATAAATAAATTCCATTATTTTCAAGTCACCCTCATAATTTCATTAAATATTTCTGTTCATGAGGACACTCTTTTTTTTGGAAAGAGGAAAGAAATGGAGAGGGCTTTGGTAAAAATCAATCAAATACAGACTCAAATATGAAAAATTAGTACTTTCTGAGGCAGATTTTTATAATTTAAAAAAAAGCGGGAGAGGGATCAGGGCGTAGGGGAGGAGAGGGTAGCTTTGCAGTTGATCAGCTCTAAAAAGGTTGAAAAAGAAACGAAGTTTCTTCTCTTTTCTGTGGGTATCTGGCAAAATCTTACTTAATTTCTTTCTTTCGGGTAGGGAAGCCTGCCAGCATGATAAAAAAGAGTGACTTAAATTTTTTCCTGTTTTTTGTAACTAATGTAATTTGGCATCCTTTTTGTTTGGCAGCAGGCTATATGTGATTTATAGATTAGTGAAGAGAATGATTGGTGTAAAGTCTTACTCAACAGATTGTGGTTGTGCGTCTGTGAAAACTCACTGGTTCAAAGGCCCTCCAAACTAGTACTTTACCTAATGCTTCTTAATTTAGTTGTATTTATTTTTTATTTCTGTGTATGTCTTCTTTAATATGTCTCAGAAACCCTACCATGGACCCTTGCAAGTGACTCAAAACCTGAAAAATATGCCTTCCTGGCCAATTCTGGTTCACCTCAGTAGTGTTTTAAAGACTTTCTGTGCTAAGTGCAAACATTCATATACAGAATTCCATGGGGCCTTCATCATTTTTAATGTGCAAAGAATCTGGTTTTGGTTTCTTTAATCTTTTATGGCCAAACTGTGTCCAGAAGATGAAACCGTGCACCTACACTTTCTAACTAAACAAAGCATTGCTATTTGGAGAGGAAATGGGTGAGATCCTGTGCAATCAAATCTCCAAGGTATGCTTTCTTTGCAACAAAGAGATCTGTTTAATACATGAGGCAAATACTGCTCTCTGGTCTTAAAACCACTGAGAGCAGGAAATAATTTCAGGGGCTCAAAGACTGGTTTTATTTGAGATCTACTTGGAACAGTAGACCTGTATGAAAAAAAAATGTAATGGCTCACTCCTTGCGGTGTGACCATAGCCAGTTTTATAAGTGCCACTCAGGTGAATAAAGAAACTCTTTACGTGTGGCCCATTCCAAGGTTTTGGCAATGTATTTGCATATTTGTTATTTTCTCCAAAATAAGTGTTTTTCAATTGTGACTTGTAGCTGTCCAGATGATTTGTAAATGAGTTCAGGAAATTTGTGGTACTCTCTGGAATTCTAAGTTCATTTTTTTCTAGGTAGTTCTTAATTTGCATCGGATCTGGAAGAAGTAATTAATGATCCTTAAAAATTAATTATCACTTCTAAAAGACTTACATTCAAGGCAGTTAGAGCCTTTGTTTTTAGAGTTAAATACTGAATAGTGGCTAAAGTTGAATTCTGGATATATACATATATATAGTATTTCTCTCTTTAAAAAAATTTATATTTTAATCAAAGTTGTACATTGTTTCAGGGTCAAACAGCTCCATGATGTTTATTATAAAAATTCAGTGCTTGCCCACTCTATTTCTGTTTTGCATACGCAACCACTTTAAACTTTCATAGCTATTTCTTTTGGAGTTTACCTCCATATTTCTTTTTTTAGCAGCGTTAGCTATATTATTTAGAAGAGGATGTAGCTCTCGTAATAACGCCATCCCAAACTGGCCTAGGGTACTGCACACTTGTTTATACACACAAGTACTCACACAGTCACCCAAGGTTCCCTCCCCCATTCCGCCAATGTATTTACATAATAGTATTTAGTTAGCTCAATATTCATTGCTTACATTATTATTCTCTTGTAAATTTTATTCATAGCTAGGCCACATAGTATACTACGATTGCATTTCTTATTTTGTATAACTTTTGTTTCTCCTGGACCTAGTAATATTTTTAATGTTCTAGGAAATAATTTTTTGTTGTGTTTTTAAACATTTATTCCCAAACTCTCTTCCATTTAAGAAATGTAGAGTTCTTAAAATATCCTTGTCATCATTTGGAGAATAGCTCCTGCAGTCTTCTCTCTTGTGGCTGTTCTCTGGGTCTGTTGCCCTTGGGTTTGCTTTCATTATCACCTTGGACTCCTTTCACCCCTCTTCCGATTGTGTCATATGCTTGATGGATTTATGCTTTCCTCTACCTTGGTTTGCTCCCTTGTTTTAGTAGAACAGATTCTTTGATATCTTCCCAATAAAAGTTGCACGGGTAATAAATTTCAAGAGTGCGTGTTAAAAGGGTTTTATTCTTCCTACCCTCACAACTGATTGATAGTTTGGCCTGATATAGAATTCTAGGTTGGAAATCATTTTCTCTCAGAAATATTTGAAGATATCTAAACAATAGTGTTTTATTGATAAAAAGTTAGTTTGGTGGACATAAGATTTTTGTGTAAAACAATGTTTCTAAGTTACATTTTATGGGTAGAGATTAGTAATATCTTGGTAAAAATAACATATAAAGTATCCTTAGCAAAAAACGTTTTTCAGAATCTAGGCAACAAAACAAAAGGTGATATAAAAAGTATAGGTTCTCCCTCTCCCATACACATCATTAAATGTTAACTTCCACTGAGTAATAACTTTGCTCAAACAGGAGGCTTATTAGTTTATAGTGGTAACTTACAAATAGATATTTTAAAAGTTTTTTCTAGTCTAATTACAAATGTCAAAGTAATTATTTTACTAATTAAAATAACTGGCTTCCTGTATAATGTACTGAAATCATAGAATACTTTCTCTTGGTAAGAATGTACATAATAACTCAAAGGTAACATATTAATAGAGTTCATAAAGGTAAATGTTAAAAACATTCTTTAAAAACTGTCACATTTGGCCATTCATAGTTATTTAATGCTACTGGTGCTATTGAGACACTTGAATATTTTTTTGAAGTAGTATACTTTCAAAACTAATAGTTCTAACTTATTTTTATTTTATTTTTTTGTCTGACCAAATATTAAAAAAAAACACATCTCATCATTAAATTGAACTTCTTTTCATCCTCTGTATATTCCATTAATGAAAAGGAAAATACAAACAAGTCATTGCCCCCTGTTGTCTTTATTTCCATTAATTCCCTTTGATATATCAGTTTTGAGGGACTAACTTCAAAGCATCAGTGAAAAGTTTGAAAAAAGCAAACATTTTGAACATAAACTTCCATGTTAATGTACTACTGTAAAATATATTTAAATAAGTAAGGATAAAGGCCATTTTTTGCACACAGTGGGTAAAACTAATCAGTTTTGATCATGAATTTCAGATAGCATTGATTTCAAATACATTTATTCTTGTACAGTATATGAATTTATATTATTCAACGTGAAGGGAATGGCAGTGGATGACATGTAAACACAAGACAGCTATCATTACTAATCGCATACTATCAGAAAACTATCCAAACAGGGAACAGTGCAGGGTGAAAAGGCTTGGTAGGTACTAGGGCTCCATTTGTCTAAAGCCACAAGGAAATCTCTGGTTTGGGATCTCAAAGATTAATGTTTATTGCTGAGACTGATCTTTAAAATAGTGTTTGAACATGTCTACTAAGGCTCTTAAAACTGTTATTAAAAAGACAGCATTGTTTTCAAATCTAGTAAAAATACAGTCTTAGTGACTCATAGGTAAGAATCTTAAAATCCAACAATTGGGGCTTAGAGGCTATTTTGATTTTTTTCTGTACCACCGTGTAATCAATATTAACTTTCTATGAATAAACATTTTAGGAGAAGACTATAAACTAAAGATGGCTTTATGATTAACTTGCTGCAATGATGGTTTTAATGTTATTTGGCATCAGAATCCAGAGAATTTTTAAAAGTTGCCCCCTAAATCTGTTATTTTTTTAAAGCTACTTAACCATAACCATATATACCTCATTTTATGGTTTTCCACTGTTTTATTCAGTAAGAGATAAATGTATAGGTAATTTTTTTATATTGAATGGTAGCAGTAAACTGGTTTTAAGCATTGTGCTCAAATCCATATAGCAAGAACCAGGAAGAGAATTAAAATGATGATGCCTGCTAAGTAATATCCTCATCAGTGGGCCAATCAAATAGTTTTTCTGTGTCAATAGGTAGATGCCCTACCACTCAAAAGCATCTTAGATAAAAATAAATTTTTTCTTGATATTAATCTCTCATCTTAATCAGTGATTAGCTAATTATGCCAATTTACCTCAAAGAATATCGTTGTTAATGATAGTAGCTGAGCAGTCATTGAAAACCAGTTCCAGCATTTGTGGTTAAACAGGAAGGAAAATGAAAATAAGAAATTCACAACACAAATAAAAATTTAAACAATTATAAATAATGTTAAAATACATTTTAGAAAAACAGTTACAACACATCTAAAGATACAATCAAAATTAAATTCCACCAAAATTGTTAAAACAATGGGCATTCTTTCAACAATCTCATGAAAAACACAACTGGATGGATTGTTGCTAAGCATGTTTTCTTACACAGGTGCTCATGAACACTGCTGTCTACATTTCCATGCTACATTTGCATCTGCATTTACATCTATGCTTGATTTCCTGTAAACATCTCTTATATATAAGTTTTTCCAGCAAGGTCTGGTCTTTATTCATGTCTTCACTTTTTACTTTTCTGTTGTTTCTTTTAAAGCATCTAAGAGTGGAAGTCCTAGGTTACCCCCTCAAGATCTGCAGGTGAGCAGTGAGTGCTGTCTTCTGCAGTTCTGGGGTCTCTACTGCACAAAGCTCCAGAGGGAGAGAGGTAGCTTCTAACCCCTCGTCACTCATTTCCATCACTCAATTGGATACTACCACAAAAACTGGAATCCTAGACTTGAGGGCCCAGTCTCATCTTGTTTTTTCCTTTATTTTTATTATTGACACTACTCCAGATGTCCCCATTTCCCCCTTTTGCTCCCTTCCTTCTAGCCCCGTCCCCCTTTCCTCAAGCCATTACTGCACTCTTATCTGTATCTAAGGTTTATGTATATTTGCTCTTTGGCTAATCCCTTCACCTCCCTTCATCCAGTCCTGCTTCCCCTTCCCCTGCGACAGTGATCAGTCTGTTCCATGTGTCTATGCCTCTGTTTCTAATTTGTTCATCAGTTCATTTTGTTCATTAGAGTCCACATGAGGTCTATCCGGAAGGTATCCAACCATGGAATATGAAAAATAGACACATTTATTGAAGAAGATACAAGAAACATTGTACATTGGAAAATGACGCCTTAGTCCCCTTCAAAGTAAGCACCTTGGGACCTCACACAGTTCTCCCAACCACCGTCAGCTGTCCCGTCATATTTTCCTGAATCTCATCGATGGTCTGAAACCTTTTCCCTTTCAAAGGTGATTTTAGTTTTGGGAAAAACCAGAAGTCACAGGGCACCAGATTTGGGCTGTAGAGAGGCTGAGTCACCTGGGTGATTTCATGTATCGCCAAACAACTCTGCATGAGATATGATGAATGAGCCAGCCCATTGTTGTGTTGAAGCTGCCAATGACCAGTTGCCCAAACCTGTGGCCTTCTGAATCATTTTAATAACTTCCATGGAGAAATGTTCAAACTTCATGCAAAATTTGATGCAGATTCCTTGCACTATTCCCTCAGTCATTTTGAATGTGACAGTCACACAGTGCACATGCTCACTCATTGGCATCTACCACCCCCACCAACTAGTACAGTGAAGTTGTCATTGTTCAAACATGCACACTCCAGTCCACTCTCTTTGGCTGCCAGATTATGTTGATGTTGCGCAAACCATTCTTGTTCTGTTAACAATGGCTGGACTTTTTTCAGATAGACCTTGTAAAAGTGAGATCATATGGTATTTGCCTTCAAATTCTTCATCTTCAACTGATTCTTTTTCAGGTAAGTAATAAACTTTAATGTTGTATTTGTCAATGTCATCAAGAGTCCATTCCTTCAACTACTGTCATTTCTTCAAGTAAGGTTTGTCAAGCTTTTGAAATTACAGGTACAATAATTTACCTTGATAAATATTAACCTCATAAACGTAGCTTCTAAGCATTTAAGTGCATGCTCAAAAGGTGAAATAGCATAGAAGCAACAATGAACTGTGTTCTGTGTGGCATGACCACCTGTTCAAAACATTTTCTTCATGCATATAGCATTCAAACTGTTCATCAATGTAAGAGATAATTTTTTTAATTTTTAAAAAAGATTTTATTTTTTAGAGAGAGGGAGATACTTTTTTAGGGGAAGAGAGGGAGATAGCGAGGGAGAGAAACATTGATGTGTGAGAGAAATATCCATCAGTTGCTTCTCACATGTCCCCAACTGGAGACCAGGACTGCAACCCAGGCATATGCCCTGACCAGGAATTGAACAGCTGACCTTTCACTTTGTGGGAATATTCCCAACCCACTGAGCCACACCAGTCAGGGCAAGGGGTAATATTAAAAAAAATCTGGCCATGTTAAGGGTGTAGGTAGATATGCTTAACCTCCTCACACAACCAAAAGAAGGATAACAACAAATTTAAAACCTGAAAACAATCAGAACTGCATGAAAATTGAACTGTATGGAAGTGTGACAACCTAAGAGTTAAAGAAGAAACATTCGAGACTAGTAGGAAGGGTTGGGGCAGGCAGCCATGGTGGAGAGGATGTGCTGCCAAGCAGCAGCTGGTGGACCAGGTGGTCCCACATTCATGTGCAGATAAAAACTGGGAGGAATAACAAGGGAACAAGCATTCCCAGCCCAGGACAGACCATGCCACCCAAGATTTCTAGTGCTGAGAAAATAAAGCCTCATAACCTCTGGCTGTAAAAACCAGTGGCAGCTGTGACAATGGGAGAAACAGCCAGTCTCTCAAGAGAGTCCGTTTGGGGGGCCCACTGAGTCCTAGAATGTACACAAGCCCACCACTCGGGAATCAGCACCAGAGCAGCAACTGGAAGGAAGCCAGTTGCTTGCAGGAAGTTGGGGAAGTGACTGAAATGGGGGCGAGAGCCAAGCAGACAGCATTGTTCTCTCTCTGACCCTTCCCCCACATACAGTGCTACAATGAAGTGAAGCAGGTTGCTCCATCCTGTGAATATCTAAGACTCTGCCCCTTAAACTTAACAGGTGTTCTGACAAATTGAGGAGACAAAGAACTATGGCCCAAATGAAAGAACAGATCAAAACTCCAGAAAAAGAACTAAGTGACAAGGAGATAGTCAACCTATCAGATGCAGAGTTCAAAACGCTGATAATCAGGATGCTTACAGAAATGTTTGACTATGGCCACAAAATAAAGGAAGAAGGGAAGGCTATACAAAGTGAAATAAAGAAAACTATCCAGGGAACTAACAGTGAAGGGAAGGAAACTGGGATTCAAATCAACGATTTAGAACAAAAGGAAGAAATAAACATTCAACTGGAACAGAAAGAAGAAACAAAAATTCAAAAAAATGAGGAGAGGCTTAGGAACCTCTGGGACAACTTTAAATGTACCAACATCTGAATCATAGGGGTGCCAGAAGGAGAAAAGGAAGAACAAGTAATTGAAAACTTATTTGAAAAAATAATGAAAGAAAACTTTCTCAATCTGGCGAGGGAAATAGACATACAAGTCCAGGAAGCTCAGAGAGTCCCAAACAGGTTGGACCCAAAGAGGGCCACACCAAGATGCATCATAATTAAAATGCCAAAAGTTAAAGACAAAGAGAATCTTAAAAGCGGCAAGAGAAAAGAAGAGAGTTACTTACAAAGTAGTTCCCATAAGACTATCAGCTGATTTCTCAAAAGGAACCTTGCAGGCAAGAAGGGACTGGGAAGAAGTATTCAGTCATGAAAAGCAAGGACCTATGTCCATGAGTACTCTATCCAGCAAAGCCATCATTTAGAATGGAAGGGCAGATAAAGTGCTTCCCAGGTAAGGTCAGGTTAAAGGAGTTCATCATCACCAAGCCCTTTTATAAGAAATGTTAAAGAAACTTATTTAAGAAAAAGAAGAAGATCAAAACTATGAACAGTAAAATGACAACAAACTCACAACTACCGACAACTGAACCTAAAAAACAGAAAAACAAACTAAGCAAAAATTAGAACAGGAACAGAATCACAGATATGGAGAATACATGAAGGGTTATCAGCAGGGAGGGAGAAGGGGGGAAACGGGGGAAAAGGTACAGGGAATTAAAAGCATAACTGGTAGGTACAAAGTAGACAGGGAGGTTAAGAATGGTATGGGAAATGGGGAAGCCAAAGAGCTTATATATATGACCCATGGACATTAACTAAGGGGGGGATTGCTGGAGGTAATAGGGGTACTGGGCAGAGTGGGGCAAAGGGGAGAAAAAAATGGGACAACTGTAATAGCATAGTCAATAAAATATACTTTAAAAAACAATACAGTTGATTGCATTAACATATGCTCTAAGTCACAGTTGACTCTCTTTAATATTAACTCTTAAAGCCTCAATTTAGATAGTTTTTTTAGTTTTCTCTGTTCTATGTAAAATTATTTTGAGTTGGAGATCAGTCAAAAATAGGCTATCTATGAGTACAGATTTTTCAATCATTAGTATGAACTCAAAAAATGTTTTCACTTGACTTGTTTGGGAAGATTTGTAAATCCAAAAACCCCCAAGAGTTTCTGATTAGTAAATTGAGCCAACTTCTTGAATGTCTTTAATGAAGTTTATCAGCAGAGAAATCAGAGAGTGGGTCCCAACTGAGTACCTGGCCCATGATCATGCCTTCTGAAGCTTTAAAATAACAGCTTTATTGAGATATAATTCACACACCATAAAGTTCATCCATTTAAAGTATGCAGTTAAGTGGTTTTTTTGTATATTACCAGAGTTGTACAGTCATGACCACAATCTAATACCTAAATATTTTCATTATACCGTAAAGGAACCTCAAACCATTAGCAATCATTTTCCATTTCCCACATCCCCTAGTAACTACAAATCATCTTTATGTGTGCATTAATTGGCCTATTCTGGACATTTTGTGTAAATGGAATCATAAAATATGTGATTTTTTTGTCATTGGCTTTTTTTTTCACTTAGCATAATGTTCTCAAGCTTCATCCATTCTGTAGTATCAATACTTCCTTTCTTTTTATGACTAAATAATACTCCATTGTATGGATATAATAATTTTGTTTATCCATTTATCAGTTAATAAACATTTGGGTTGTGTTCACTTTTTGGCTATCATGAATAATGTTGCAACAGACATTCAGATACACATTTTTACATGGATACATGTTTTTGGTTCTCTTGGATATGTACTCAGGAGGGGAATTGTGGTTTATGTGGTAACCCTAAATTCAACAGTTTGAGTAACTGTCAAAGGGGCTATATCATTTTACAATCCCACCAGTAATATTTGAGGATTTCAATTTCTTTATAGCTTTGCTAACACTTGTTATTGTCTGTCTTTTTATTTTAAATTATAGCCATCCTATTGGATGTGAAGGGATATCTGAATAATATTTTGATCTCTGTCCTTTAATGACCCATGTTGTTGGGGATCTTTTCATGTGCATAATGGAAATTTGCGTGTCTTCTTTGAAGAAATGCTTATTCAAATTTTCTGCTGATATTTTAATTAGGTTACTTGTCATTTTGTTGTTAAATTATAAAAATTTATATTTTGGATACAAGTCACTTATCAGTTATATGATATTTTTAAATAAGATAACTTTCAAATATTTTCTTCTACCAAAATACAAATTTAGATATTTTTGAAGGAACATTTTATTGTCTTCTGGGAGGAGGAGTCCAGTGCTATTGTAATTTTTATTCCTTTTTAGGAGACTTCTCTCTCTCTCTCTCTCTCTCTCTCTCTCAGATTTGAGGACTATTTTGTCTTTAGTGTATATTAATTTTTGGATAATGTACATTAATAATGGTAAGTTAAAAATCCATTGTGTTGGGATTACAGTTTTGTTATGGTAATTTCCAAATATATTCAATAGTAAAGAGAGTGGTGTAATGAACATCTACATAGAGTCACCTGGATTAAATAATTATAAATATTTTCCCACCCTTCTTTCATCCATCTGTTTTGTTTAAAATTTTTTCCTGGAATATTAAAAAGTAATACAAGACCTATTATTTTACCCATAAGTCCTTCAACATGCATCTGTAAGAGATGAGTTTTTCTCTTAACATATTTATGATGTCATTATTACCTCTATAAAAATAAATAATGGTGCCTTAATGTTATCTAATTTTTCATTTATAGCCATATTTCTTCTAATGTTTAAAGATTTTATTTACAACTGGATGACATAGTTTATTCAGTCATTCCCCTATTGATAGACATCTGGATTATTTTCAGTCTTTTATTATTACAAATAACTATAATAAATATCCTTGTGCATGTGTCATTTGGCATATTTGCAAGTATTTCTTTTGGATAAAATCCTAGGGTATGATTGCTTGGTCTAATGGTAAATGCATGTATATTTTGTTAGATAGCCCAATATTCTTACATGAGTGTTGTATAATTTTATATTCCCTTAGTACATACATTAATCTAGAAACACATGTCCTTCACTTCTCTCTTGTCTATTATCTCATGCTTTGGAATTCCTAGTATTTAGGTATTTTCCCTTCTATCATGTCCTTTAATTTTGTCATGACCCGCCTTCCTCATTTTCCATTTTTTTGGTTTTCTTTTTTTTTTTTTCTGGGAGAATTTTCTCTACTTCATCTTCAAACCTGTCTACAAGATTTTAGTTGCAGCTGTCATATTTTAATTTACAAGAGCACTTGATTTTGTTTTCAAAATGTTCTCTTTATAGCCTCTTATTTTTGTTCTTGGGAGTTAATTTCAATCAGTAATTCATTTAACAATAATAATTATGTACAAATTAATATGTCTCAGGTATTATTATAGGCACTGTAGAATTGGTAGTGAATAAACAATTAAAATATCTGTCCTCAAGGAGCTCACAATAAAATGGCGGGAGGACATATGTGTAAATATCCAATGTGTCAGGTAATAAGTCTATGAAAAAAACTAGCAGAGTAAAGGAGGACTGATAGTAACTGGAAGAGAGGCTGCTGTGTTTCGTAGAAGAGTCAAGAAAGGCTTCACTGATCAGATGATATTTGCAAGCAGACTAGGAAAAAAGAAGGAAGTAAGAGGTTATATGGTGATAAGAGCTTTTCAGGCAGAGGGAACTGAAGGTAGCAAGGTCATGAAGCAGGGATATGGAAAAGTTAAGGAAAATTAGAGAGACCAGTATGGCAGAAGCCAAGTCAGCAAGAGGGGAGAGTGATCAGAGATAATATCAGAAAGAAAGAAGCAGTGTGAGATTGTGGAATATTATGATCACTGGGATGACATCATCTGACTTATATTTTTAAAATATTCTGGCATCCTTGCCACCAGTCAGCCTGAGGGTAAACCCCACCCCCCGAGGTGCCAACAGCAATCAAGGCCCAACTATAACCCACACAAGGGACACTCCTGGAACACTGGCTCAGGTGACCAGGGAGACTACCAGTGGGCTCTATGGGACACCAGTGCATAAGGCCACCCTGCCAAGGCTAGGCCACATAGAAGATATACCTAATATGTAGAAATACACACACAGTGGCAACCAAAATGTGAAGACAAAGAAACAGGTCCCAAAAGAAAGAACAAGAGAAAACCCCAGGAAGAGAACTAATTGAAATGAAGTCAAGCAATCTACTACATATAGAGTTAAAAACACTGGTTATAAGGATGGTCAGTGAACTTAGGGGAAGAATAGATGAACTCAAAGAGAACTTCAACAAAAGGATAGTAAACATTAAAAATGACACAGAAACCGTGAAAAGAACCAGTCAGAAATAGAGAATACAATAACTGAAATGACAAATACACTAAAATAATTCAACAGCAGATTAGGTGAAGCAGAGGATTGAATCAGTGATTTGGAAGACAAAGTAGTGGAAAACTCCCAATCAGAAAGGCAAAAAGAATCCAAGAATAATCAAGATAGTTTAAGGAATATGTGGGACAAAATCAAGTATACCAATATTTGCATCATTAGAGTACCAGAAGGAAAGGAGAGAGAGCAAGAAATTGAAAACCCATTTGAAGATGTAATGACTGAAAATTTCCTTAACTTGGCAAAGGAAATTAACATACGAGTCTAGGAATAACAGAGTCCCAAACAAGATGAAGTCAAAGAGGCCCACACAAAAACACATCGTAATTAAAATGCCAAAAGTTAAAGACAAAGAGAGGGTCTTAAAACAGCAAAAAAATCCCCCAAAACAACAACAACAACAACAACAACAAACAGTTGCCAAATGAGCTCTCATAAGACTGTCACCTGATTTTTCAAAGAAAATTTGCAGTCCAGAAAGGAGTGGCAAAAAATATTCAAAGTGATGAAAAACAAGGACCTACAACCAAGATTACTGTACCCAGCAAATCTGTCATTTAGAATCAAAGGACAAATAAAGAGCTTTCCAGAAAGAAAAAGCTAAAGGACTTTATCACCACCAAAGCAGTATTAAAAGAAATGTTAAAGGGATTTCTTTAAGAAAAAGAAGGGGAAAAAACATAAATATGAGTAATAAAATGACAATAACTATATCAATAATGAGTTTAAATGTAAGTGGGTTAAATACTCCAATCAAAAGACATAGGGTGGCTGAATAGATAAGAAAATAAGATCTGTACATATGCTGTCTATGAGAGACCCACCTCAGATCAGAGGACACACAGAGACTGAAAGCAAAGGAATAGAAAACTATATGGAAACAGAAATGAAAAAAAGTTGGGGGTAGCAATACTTATATCATACCAAATATGCTTTAAAACAGAGGCTATAACAAGATACAGAGAAGAACATTTAATAGTGACAAAAGGATCAGTCCAACAAGAGGATATAACACTTTTAAACATTTATGCTCCCAACATAGGAACACATAAATGTATGAAGCAAATAATCATGGACATTAAGGGAGAGATTGGCCGTAATACAGTAATTGTAGGGGACAGTAACACTCCATTGACATCAATAGATAGATCATTCAGACAGAAAATTTACACAGAAATAACAGCCTTAAGTGGCACATTAGACCAGATGGATTTCATTGATATTTTTAGAGCATTTCACCCCAAAGCAGTAGAATATACATTCTTTTCAAGTGCACATGGAGTATGTTCCAGCTTAGACCACATGTTAGGACATAAAAGAAGTCTTAATAAATTTAAGAAGATTGAAATCATATTAAGCAACTTCTCCAACCACATGGTATGAAACTAGAAAATAATTACAAGAAAAAAAACCTAAAAAACACTCAAACTCATGGAGGCTAGTAATATGCTACTAAATAATGATTGGGTTAATGATGAGATTAAGGGAGAGATCAAAAGATACCCAGAGACAAATGAAAATGAAAACACAACAACCCAATATGTGTAGCACACAGTGAAAGCAGTTCTAAGAGGGAAATTCATAGCAATAAATCCAACCTCAAAAACAATATAAATCTTAAATAATGTCTAGCTTTACACATAAACTATAAACAATAACAAAGAAAGCCCAAAGTGAGCCCAGGAGGCATAATAGATACCAGAGCAAAAATAATCAAAATAGAGCCAAAAAGTCCAAAAGGTCAATGAAAAAGAGAGCTATTTTTTGAAAAGAATAAGAAATTGATAAACCTTTAACCAGATTCATCAAGAAAAAAAGAAAAGATCTAAACAAATAGCAATTAGAAATGAAAGGGGAGAAATGAAAATTGACACCACAGAAATGCAAAGTATTGTAGGAAAATATCACAAACAATTACATGCTAACAAATTGGACAGTCTGGGAAATATGGATAAATTCCTAGAAACATACAATCTTCCAAAACTGAATCAAGAAGAAACAGAAAATCTAAACTTACTGATAACAGGTAATGAAATCAAATCAGTAATCAAAAAACCCCAACAAACAAAAGTCCAGGGCCACAGATAAATTTTATAGATAAATTTTACCAAACATTTAAAGAGTTAACACCTATACTTTTCAAACTATTCCAAAAAATTCAAGAGGAGGGAAGCCTTCCAAGCTCATTTTACAAGGCCAGCATTACCCTGATTCCAAAACCAGACAAAGACATTACAAAAAAAAGAAAACTATATGACAACAGTCCTGGTGAACATAGATACAAAGCATTAATAAATCGAAGTCAGAAAAACATTAAAAAAATCATATGCCATGTTATCAAGTGGGATTTATTTCTGGGATGCAAAGATGTTTCAATATCTGCAAATCAAGTAACAAAGTATACCACCTTAAAAATCATATAAAAACCACATTAAAAGATAAAAATCATACAATCATGCCAACAGATGCAGAAAAAGCATTTGACAAAATCTAGCAAAGTGGGAATAGAAGAAACAGACCTCAACATAATAAAGTCAATATATGACAAATCCACAGTTAAAATCATACTCAACAGGGAAAAACTAAAAGTATTTTCCTTAAGATTAGGAAAAAGGCAAGGATGTACACTTTGACCATATTTATTCAACATAGTATTAAGAGTCCTAGCTACAGCAACCAGAACCCCCTTTTCTCCCCTGCCCCCAAAATAGAAAGAAAAGGCATCAAAATTGGAAAGGAAGGTATAAAGCTGCCATTATTTGCAGATATATAGAGAATCCCATAGTGAAAGAATCCTAAAGAATCCACAGAAAAACTATTTGTACTTTTCAATGAATTCAGTAATGTATCAGGATACAAATTAATATTTAGAAATTGGTTTCATTTTTATATACCAGTAGTTAGCAGAAAATGAAATTAAGAAAACAGTTCCTTTTATTATTACATCAAAAGAAAATACCTAGGAATAAATTTAACCAACGAGGTAAAAGGCCTATACTTGGAAAATTATAAACATTGAAGAAAGAAATTGAAGATGATACAAATCAATGGAAGCATATGCAGTGCTCATGTATAGGAAGGTTTAACATTGTTACAATGTCCATACTACCCAAAGCAATCTATAGATAAATACAATACCTATCAAAATACCAATTGTGTTTTTCAGAGAGCTAGAACAGATAATTCTAAAATTTATATGGAACCACAAAAGACCTTGAATAGTTACAGTAGTCTTAAGAACAAAGTTGGAGGTAATCACACTGCCTGGTATCAAACTATACTATTATTATACAAGGCTATAGTAATGAAAACAGCATGGTACTAACATAAAAACAGACACATAGATCAGAGGAATAGACTAGACAGCCCAGATATAAACTCACACCTACATGGTAAACTAATGTATGACACAGGAGGCAAGAATATACAATGTGGTAAAGATGGTCTATTCAATAAATGGCATTGGGAAAACTGGACAGACACATGCAAAAAAATGAAACCAGACCACTTTATTGTACTGTATACAAGACTAAACTCAAAATAGATTATTAAAGGCTTAACTGTAAGACTCAAAACTATAAAATTTCTAGAAGAAAATGTAAGCAGTAAATAAACTCTGACATTGCTCTTACTAATACACTTTTTAAATCTGTTGCCTCAGGGAAGGGAAACAAATGGAACTACATCAAACTGAAGAGTTTTTGCACAACAAAAGATATCATCACCAAACAAAAAGACAACACACTGGATAGAAGATATTCAGCAATCATACATCTGATAAAAGGGATTAATATCCAAAATTTATAAAGAACTTGTACAACTCAGCACCAAAAAAACAAACAATTGAATTAAAAACTGGGCAAAGGACCTGAATAGGTACTTCTCTGAAGAGGACATACAGATGGCCAACAGATGTGAAAAGATTCTTAATGTCATTAATAATCAGAGAAATGCAACGGAAAACCACAATGAGATATCACTTCACACCTGTCAAAATGGCTATCATTAATAAATCAACAAACAAGCATTGGTGAGGATGTGGAAAAAAGGGAACCCTCATGCGCTGTTGGTGGTAATACAAATTAGTATAGCCACTGTGGAAAACATTATGGAGATCACTCAAAAATTAAAAATAGAACTATGTTATGACCCAGCAATTCCATTTCTGGATATTTATCTGAAGAAAGCCAAAACACTAATTTGAAAAGATATGTGCATCCTTATAGTTACAGCATTATTTATAATAGCCAAGATAAGGAAGCAACCTAAGTGTCCATATATATACAATGAAATATTACTTGGCCAAAAAAAAATAAAGAAATCTTACCATATGCAACAACATAGGTGAAGCTAGAGTGTATTATGTTAAGTTTAATAAGTTGGGCAGAAAAAGACAAATACCATATGATGATTTCACTTACATGTACAATCTAAAAAACAAAGCAGCAGAAGAAATAGATATAGAGAACAAACTGATAGTTGGCAGATGGGAGGGGGTTGAGGGGTTGGTGAAAAAGGTGAAGGGGTTAAGAAGTAGAAATTTGCAGTTACAGAATAGTCATGGGGTTGTAAAGTACAGCATAGGGAGTGTAGTCAGTAATATTGTAATAACCATGTATGGTGTCAGCTACTAGATTTATTGGGGGGATCACTTTGTAAGTTATATAAATGTCTAACCACTATAGTACACACCTAAAACTAATAAAATGTCGATGTCAAACGTAATTATAAAATAAAAAATAAAATAAGATACCACTTTGGCTGCCCTGTGGAGAATAGACAGTGGGAGTGGTGGAAACAGAGGGAGTAGATGAGAGGCTGTTGGCAATAGTGAGGATGAGAGGTATTAGCGACTCACACCTGAATAATAGAGTAAGAAGTGGCCAGATTCTGAATATATTTTAAAAGAAGAGTTGATAAGACTTGATGGCATGATAAGGGCCAAAGTCTGACTGCAGTGGTTTCAAGGGGATTGAAAGAGGGGAATTGGATACAGCCGGTACAGGTGTTCTTTTGTGGGTTTTGCTGAAAGGGTGACAGAATGACCCAGTAATACCTAGAAATATGTATGAGTTGAGGGTGTTATCTCCTCCTCCTCCTCAATGGGAGTGCGAGAGGGAATGACTGACTTAAAGGGGATAATTGGTGACTCAGTGTAGGGAGTGGGCAATTACAACACATCCGTTCTTGAGTAGGTAGGGATGGTGGTGGAATTCAGTAAATATTGAACAAGTTGGCCTTGGAGTGAAGATAGGATTACTCATCCATTTTTAATGGGAGTAAATGCAGAGTGTAAGAGTACAGATGCAGGTAGATTAGGAGAGTTAGTGGTAGTAGCATGTTGAAGACCTTTTCTGATTATTTCTATTGGTGAAATAAGAAGCAAAAACATTAGCTGAAGCTAAAGATGGGGATGAAAGTGTTACAGGTTTGAGGGAGAGGCTGGAAATACTAATCTATAACAATGAGTGAAAAAAAAGAAGTAAGTGTTGCTGCTGCAGGTCAGCTCTGAAGTCCTGTGTGGGGTTACTAATCACAGATTGAAAGTGAGGCTAGTCTGCATGATTGTCCGTTTTTCTTTTTCTTTTTTGTCCAGCCATGTTCAGCTGCATAGGCACATGAGTCGAGAGGGCAGAACTGGGGTTTGCCTGAGAGGGTATGGCAGAATGAGGGAGTTGAGTATGCGTGCAGGACTGTAATAAAGGGCCCCAGCGGCATGTGGCCTGAGGAAAGGACTGTTGGAAGAGGGCAGTTTGAGGATAGATCACCTATATATTGACACTGCCAAGTGTCATGGCTGGAATAGTCTTCAAGAAAATGACCACAAATTAGGTGCTAAAATCTTCATGAGATGAAGGGAAATGACCCAGGGATATAGAAAAGTCTAATTACAATGGTAGATAATAGAGTGTTCATACTTGAATTTCAGAGAAACTGGGGGGTGTTTGGGAGGAGAGACAAGTAAGACTGGAAATGGTGATGAGGAGCAGAGGGGTAACCCTTCCTTCCTCCAGGCTCTCTGGTATGGGAGATAAAAGAGCCACAATTTGCATAGCACACTTGAGAAACTACAGCTTCAGGAGAAGCTTTGTTTCTCTGAAGACCTGCAAGTAAAGGAATTTTCAGAAAAGAAGTTAAGGATGTAGGGGTTTTGCTGGTGATTGAGGTTGTATGTAACCTGAGATTCCAGAGGTTTCAGATGAGGTTTAGGGGTAGGGAAGAGAATGTGGTTTGGCCAGTTTAAGAATATACAGAGCCATTGGGCTGAAATTTTGCTCTTGTTCTTCTCAGTCACCAAAGGATATAAGCTCAGGCCTAAAGGTAGTAGAGTTTTAGGGAGACAGTTTCTGCCACGGGCACTGGGCTCTGTGGGATCTTTCTTCAGTCCCACCTATGGTGATATGGCAGCTTGTGGCAATGGGAGTATGTGGAGTCTCCTGAGAGAATGGGAGCACAAGAAACTCTCAGGGAGCCCTGTTAACTCAAGCCAATGGTGCTGCTTAGGCCAGGCTTGAGGCAGTATTCTTGGGAGGAGATTGAGCTCTGTTAGGCTTCTTCCTATCTCTTCCTGTATGTATGACAATATTATACATAGCATGGTTTATTGTTCTTTGTCTTCTGTTTCTTATACTGTCCCTCAAGATTTCTTTTTCCTGTTTGTTTTGAACTCTGTTTTGAAGATCTCAGGGAAGACTACAAATGGAAACCCATAAACTACATCTCTATAGACATAAAAATTATAAACAGAGCTAACAAATTGTTAACATAATGTGTTCCACTCTTCTACCTTGACAACCACATCTTCATAATAACTTGGAAATTCAGGCTCAAATTTATTGTAGTAGTCATATTATAATATATAGGGTGGGAAAAAGTAGGTTTACAGTTGTTTGCATGGAAAATACTATAACAACTAATAAATAATAATGCAAGAATAAACTGTTTTGCATACTCACAACTGTAAACCTACTTTCCCCCCACCTTGTATAATGTATCAAATCAACATGTTGTATATTTTAAACATACACAGTGTTATATGTCAGTTATACCTCAATTAAAAAAAATCAAATTTAGAATTCTTTGGGGGAAGGGGATGAGGACTCATCTTTCAGTATATACCTTTACTGAAGCCCAAATGTTTTCAGAACTATGACATTGGTCTGGAAAAAGTCCAGCCATTGTTAATATAATGAGAATGGTTTGCACAATATCAATGTATCCTGGCAGCCAAGGAGAATGGACTGGAATGTGCATGTGTGAACAATGATGACTTCACTGTATTAGTCAGTGGGGGCAGTAGATGTCTTTGAGTGAGGATGTGTACTGTGTGGCCATCTACTGTCGCATTCAAAATGACTGAGCAAGTAGAGCAAAGAATCTGCATCAGATATTGTGTAAAGCTTGAACATTCCTCCATGGGAACTATTTGGGTGATTCAGAAGGCTGCAGGTATCAGCAACTGTTGATTGGCAGCTTCATGACGACAACATGCCCACTCATGCATCACATCTTGTGCAGAGTTTTTTGGTGAAATATCAAATTACCCAGGTGACTCAGTCCCCCTACAGCCCATGTTTGATACTCTGTGACTTCTGTCTTGTTCCAAAACTAAAATCACCTTTGAACCAAAAATAAAATCTTTGAAAGGGAAGAGATTTCAGACCGTTGATGAGATTCAGGAAAATATGGCAGGTCAGCTGATGGTGGTTGGGAGAACTATGTGAGGTCCCAAGGTGCCTACTTTGAAGGGGACTGAAGTGTCATTGCCCTATGTACAATGATTCTTGTATCATCAATAAATGTCTCTATTTTTCTTATCACACAACTGGATACCTTCCTCACAGACCTCATATATCCTGATACTCAGCCATGCCTGGTCCCCACATTTAGAGTCTCTCCAGAGACTACTCCTCCAGTCTTCTACCTGTGTGGTTTAAGGCCAGTCCCTAGGCTACTCTGGTTTGGGTAGCCGGTCTGGACATCTGCCTACTTCTCTGCTTAACTACTTCTTCTATCCAATTCTTTTGCTTTCAGCCCCACCTGAACTCTATCCCGTGCCCCCATACTTCTCACCCAGTCTTCTTGGATTTGACTTGCTTCTGTCCCACACCTCCTTTTTACTTTTCACAAGTCTTGTTCATCTGCTTTCCAGCTTCCACAATCTTTTTTGCTGTCATCTCTTGTGTGATTTTCTTTGTACTGCCAGGTTTATGCTTAAAATCTTTTAAAAACTGTCATTTTACTGGACTTTTGGAAAATAGATGAAATAAATATGTTCCTTTAACTTTAACTGGAATTACTAACCCTTCTTTTTCATTGGTCTGACCTTCCGACCATTATGATGACTAAAGCAAGCTACTGCATGGGGATGTATGATGACAATGTACTGTTTAAAAGGAGAAATAATTGAGGGTCTCTATATTTCAAAATAATGCAAGTTTTCAAATGTTTTCCACCAACCTGATATGCTGACTGAATCATTTGGCTTATTTAAGCACGGTACTTGAGTAAGAAGGCTACGAGCCAAATGTGGTTTAACTCTCCAAACTTTCTAAGGAGTATAGTAGATACTTATTTTGTGTATCTGTCTGTAATATACCATCATTTTCTGGCAATTGATTTAATTTTTCCATTGGAAACTGCCTGTGTCCCACTCTCTGCCCAAGTGTTTAAATGGGCCTGGATCTTATAGACACTCATGATTCTGCTTGTTTAAAATGTAGAATTCACCCTCTGGCCACAGTGGTTGGTTCAGGGATGAGTACCTGATCTAAAACAGTCCAATGTAGCACAGTCTAGAACTGTAATTGGAACTCTTCAGAAAGAAAGAAGCATTCTCACTGTGGTCACTAAGCTAGAATGGCATAAGGCCAAAGGTGCTGCTGGCCATTCTGCTCCCATGTAAGCAAATACCTGTGCAAGAGTAAAGGAAAGGACACAGAGAAATTGAGATTGAGGGCTGATGATGTTGCTCTTGCTAGAGACCCTCGGTCCATCAATCTTTGTAAATCTGTCCTTGGACAGTCTGTTTGCATGAACAAAAGAATTTTCACTTTTTGAAACTAGTTTATGTTGGGTTTCTGCTTTGTGTAACCACAGAACTGATAACCAAAGTAGAATATACCCAAGGCCTTGAGAGAGAGAGAGAGAGAGAGAGAGAGAGAGAGAGAGAGAGAGAGAGAGAGAATGAACTCCAAAGAAATTATTGTTCATTCTCACTTCCTTAAGTATAAATATAATGCCATTGCACTTGTAGAAATAAGTAAAGCTAAATTGTTCATGTGAATATGGACTTTTTATGTGTGAATAAAAGAAGAAAGCATGATGCTAGAGGTATGACTATTTGATAAAAGTTCTTTTCATAGCCTTGAGGATGATTTCATCTAATGCTAACAGCTCACAGGGGAATTTCAGAGGGTAAAAAAAAGTGAACAATACATGATTCTACCAGATGTGGGATAAGGGAATAATTTTAGAATTTAAATAACTAAAAAGTGCCTCTGGTGTGCTTCTAATGTTTCAGTATATGCAAATTAGATTTTATATAGTGCATCTCATAATATGGCCAACCATGGAGTGAAATTGAACTTTAATTGAAAGCAGAAGTAGAGGAAAGCTGGGATTGGGAAGCACAATTTCCAGTTCCAACAAAAGCCATTTACACTGTATATTAAAAATAGGCCATAATTTTAAACAAAATCAGAAATGGATCAGTAGAAAGGAATTCATTTCAAAGAATGGAAGCAGATTTAGAGACACAGGATAAAATCCTATTATTTGGTAATCATTCAAATGCAAGAGAAATTACTATGCACAATTTTTAAAAATTGCTGTAACAAAGCACTTAATAGGAAACGAATGAAATAATGCTAGATTGAGAAGCACAACTGATAGAAGTACCATCAGAACTGTATTTTGGCATAAATCTGCGCTCCTAAGTTACTTTAAATTATATTTTCTGTAGTTTTTGCATTAGATTCCAGCTTGGACTCATAATCCAAGCAATAAACACTGACTCCTAATTCTAGGATGATAGAATACTTTTGCTTCCCCCATACCTCATCACTATATTACTGAAGGCCTATTTACAACAGTTCTGTTTACTCAGTACATTGTACTAAGCTATCAAGAAAAAAAATGCAAGACATACCAAAAATAAAAAAGAAAACCCCACAGTTTGAAGAGATAGAACAAGCATCAGAACCAGATTCAGATACGGCAGGAGATATTGCAATAATCATATTGGGAATTTATAAAAACTATGATTAATATACTAAAGAACTCTAATGGATAAAGTAGAAAGAGTATAAAAACAAGAAGAAAATGTAGGCAGAGAGATGAAAATTTTAAGGAATAACAAAAAAGAATTGATAGAGATTTAAAAAAATCCCAGTGTAACATGAATGAAAAGTAACTTTGATGTGCTTGTTAGTAGACTAGACAGAGCTGAGGATAGAATAATCTTAGAGCTTGAAGATATGTCAATAAAATGCTCAAAAACCAAAGAGAAAAGAAAACGAACAGAATATCCAAGAACTGTGGAAAAGCTATAAAAGGCACAACATATGCATAATGGGAAAACCAGAAGAAGAGAGAAAAGAACATTAAGAAGAAATAAGGAATGAGAAGGAATTTTTGAAATAAAAATGACTTAAAACTTCACCAAGTTAATGTCAGACACCAAACCACAAATCCAGAAGGCTTAGAGCACACCAAGCAGGATAAATGAAAAAACAAACAACAACAAAAACCACAAGCGGGCATATTATTTTCAAAGAAAATCAAAGAGTAAGGGAAGATCCTGAAAAAAGGCAGAGGGGCAAAAACACTTTACCTATATAAGAATTACATCTGATGTCTTCTCAGAAGCCATGCAAGGAAGAAAAGACTGGAGTGAAATATTTAAATAATTGAAAGAAGAAAAACCCCATCAACCTAAAATTCTGTACCCTATAAAATTTTCCTTCAAGTGTGAAGGGGTAATAAAGACTTTCTCAGACATATATTGAGGCACTTTATTGCCAGTATACTTGCCTTGCAAGAAGTGATAAAAGTTCTTTAGAGAGAGAGAGAGGGAAAATGATATAGATTAGAAACTTAGAACTATATAAACTAAGGGAGAGTAGCAAAGAAGGAGTAAGTGAAAGTAAACTAAAAACTTATGTTTCTTATTCTTAAAGAACCTAATAGATAACAGTTTTTCCCAACCAATAATAGCAATGAAACAAAAGCTGGTTCTTTAAAAAGATCAGTAATTAATAAGCCTCTTGCCCAACTAAGAAAAAAAGAGAGAAACAACACAAATGACTAATATTAGAAATTAAAAAGAAGGCATCACTACAGATCCTATGGACATTACAAGGATAATAAGGAATACCATGGACAACTCTTTGCCCACATTTTGATAACCTAAGTGGACTGATTTCTTAAACAATGCAATCTACCAAACTTACAAGAAGAAATAGATTATTTGAATAGGCCTAGCTCTATTAAGGAAATTGAATCAATAATTAATAATCTTCCAAAACAGAAAGCACCAGTCTCAGATGGATTAACTGGTGAATTCTACCAAATGTTTAAGAAATAAATGATACCAATCCTCTACAGTCTCTTTCAGAAGATAGAAGCAGTAAGTATACTTCTTAACTCAGTCTATGAGCCCAGCATTACCTCTATATCAAAACTAGACAAAAGGATTAAAATAAAACTACAGACCAATATCTCTCATAAACATAGATGCAAGTATCCTCAATAAAACACTAGCAAATCAAATCCAACAATGTATACAAAGAATTATATACCGAAACCAGTGTGATTTACCCCAGATATGTGAGGCTGGTTCAACATGAAAAAACAAATTAATGTAATCCATCACATCAACAGGCTAAGAAGAAAAATCTTATATGATCATATCAAAAAATTTAGAAAAAGCTTATAACAAAATTCAACACCCATACATGATAAAAACTGTCAGTACACTAGGAATAGAGGGAACTTCCTCAATTTGGTAGAGAATAGCTACAACCCCCCCCCCCCCCCCCGTAGCTAATGTCATACTTGAAGGTGAAAATAAGAGTTTCCTCATTCAGATCAAAAATAAGGCAGTGATGTTCCATCTTAGTATCACTTTTCAACATCACACTGTAAGTGCTAGCTAGAGCAGTAAGGCCAGAGAAGAAAACAATAGGTATACAGATTAGGAAGAAAAATGAAAGTCTTGTTTGCAGATGACGTGTGTGTCTTTAGAGGAAATATGAAAGAATGAATCAACAAAAAATCCTGGAACTACTAAGTGATTATGGCAAGTTTGTAGGATACAAGGTTAATAAAGTTCACTGCTTTCCTATATACCTGCAATGAATAAGTGGAATTTGAAATTAAAAACACAGTACCATTTGTATTAGCACCCCAAAATGTTAAATATTTAGTTATAAATCTAACAAAATATGTACAAATCTGTACAAGGAAAACTACAAAACTCTGATGAAAGAAGTCTGAACTAAATAAATAGAGATATATTTCATATTTATATATAGGAAAACTCAATATTGTCAGTGTTGGTTTTTTCCAACTTGATCTATAGATTCAATGCATTCCCAATCAAAATCCTATCAAGGTATTATAAGGAGATTGATAAACTGATTCTAAGTTTATACAAATAGGCAAAAGACTCAGAAAAGCCAAGATAATATGGAAAGACAAAAACAAGTTGAAGGACTAATGCTATTTGACTTAAAGTGAAGATAAAGCTACAATAATCAAGATAGTGTAGTGTTGTAAGACAAGAGAGATAGATGAATGGACCAGAAGTAGAACCACATGAATACAGTCAACTGATTTTTGGCAAAGGAGCAAAGGCAATATGACAGAGAAAAAAATAGTTTTTTTCAGGAAATGGAACAGAACAACCGGACATCACATGAATCTAGACACAGATGATATACCCACCACAAAAAAAGTTAACTCAAAATGGGTCACAGATATAAATGTAAAAGGCAAAACTATAAAACTTTCAGAAGAACACAGAAAATCAGGATGACTTTGGGTTTGGTGAAGACTTTTTAGATAAATGCCAAAGGTACAATCCATGAAAGAAATGATAAACTGGATTAAGATGCACCCCAATGTTCATAGCACAATTTACAATAGCCAAGTGCTGGAAGCAGTCTCAATGCCCATCAGTAGATGATTGGATCAAAAAATTATGGTACATATACACAATGGAATACTACGCAGCAGAAAGAAAAAAAGATACTACTACCCTTCCCAACAACATGGATGGAACTGGAGAGCATTATGCTAAGCGAAAAAAGCCAGGAGACGAAAGACAAATACCATATGATTTCACCTACAAGTGGAACCTAACCAACAAAACAAAGATGCGAGGAAAATAAGACTAGCAACACTGAAAAAAATAAAGAAAGAAACCAACAGAGACAAGAGGGAAGGAGGGAGGGGTAGGTAGGGGAAAGGGAAGGGAAGGGGCAAGTCAAGGAACATATAGCAAGGACTCATGGACAAAGCCAAAGTGGGGAAGGATTGAGGGAGGGAGAGAGGGGAGGGGGGCAGGGGAAAGTAGGGGGGGAAGGCGGGGACAAATGTATTTGAAAAAAATAATTATTTTAAAAAAAAGATTAAAAATTTTGCAAAAGACACTGTCAAGAGAATGAAAAGACAAGCCTTAACCTGGGAGAAAATATTTGTCATAGAGATATCAGAGAAGGGGTTATTACCCCAAATATACAAAGAAATCTTAAAAGTCAACAAACAAACCAGCCAACAAACAATCTGATTTAATGATGAGGCAAAGACCTCACTGAAGGAGGTGTACTGATGGCAAATCAGAATATGAAGAAAATGCTCCACCCCGGCTATCGTTAGGGAACTACAAATTAAATCCACAGGCATCTGTTACAGTGGTTACAGTTCAGAACCCTGGCAACACCAAATGCTGGTGAGGATATGAAGTAATTGAAACTCTTATTCATTGCTGGTGGAAATGCAAAATGATACAGCCACTTTAAAAGACAGTTTAGTGGTTTCTTACAAAACTAAACTTAGGCTTATTATGTGATTTAGCAATCATGCTCCTTGGTATGTTGCCAAAGGAGTTGAGAATTTATGTTCACACAAAAACCTGCATACAGGTGTTTATTGAAGCTTTATTCCTAATTGCCAAAACTTAAAAGCAACTAAGATTTCCTTAAGTAAATGAAAAGATACATAAACTGTGGCACATCCAGATAACGGAATATTATTCAATGCTAAAAAGTAGTGAGCTGTCATGCCATGAAAAGTTACAGAGAAAACTTTAGAACATATTACTTAATGAAAGAAGCCAGCCTGAAAAGACTACACTGTTTGATCCCAACTATATGACATTTCGGAAAAGGTAGACTCATGGAGACAGTAAAAAACGTCAGTGATTGACAAAGTTTTGGAGGAAGGAAAGGAGAATAGATGGAGCACAGAGGATTTTTAGGGCAGTGAAACTATTCTGTATGATACTATAATGGTGGATACATGTCATTATACTTTGAAAATACTCTGTATGATATTATAATGATGGATATATATCATTAGATATTTGGCCAAACTCATAAAATGTTTAACACTGAGGGAACCTTAATGTAAACTATGGACTCTTGAGTGATAATGATGTGTCAATGTAGAAACATCAGTTTTAACAAAGGTACCAGTCTTGTGGGGGATGTTGATAATGGGGAAGGTTATAAGTGCATGGAGACTGGGGGCATATGGGAAATCTCCGTATCTTCGGCTCAATTTTGTTATGTGCCTAAAACTCTTCTAAAGAATAAAATCTATTAAAGAAAAGAACTATGGCATTTTTGAATTAGATATTTAAAAACCTCAAAAATGTATCCCTTTTATCCTGAAAAACTGTTCTTGAATTTATCAGAAGAAAATAGAGACTTCTGTTATAGGATGTTAATCATAGACTTATCTATATAGCACAGTAAATAGTCTAAATATCTGAACCTGAGTAACTGGAAATTGGTTAAATATATTATGACATATCCACAATGATCCCTTTAAAATTATGGTGTAAAAATATTCATTGATATGGGAAAATACTCATGAGTTACTAAATTCATTCAGCCAACACATGTTTATCGCCACAGAAGATACATGTTTATTTAACAGGTATATTGCAAGAATGAGACTGGCTATAATGTCACACAGTGGAGACAGATGATTACTGTTAAAGAACTTTTACAACCTTTCTTAGAAGTGTTTCATCCTTCCTTATTTATTTATTCAACTATTCATTTAGTTCCTGAGTTCCTGGGATTTTAAAACATGTTTATAAACTTTTTAAATTTTTTCAATTACAGTTTACATTTAATATCATTAATATCAGTTTACATTTACATTGTATTATTATTTTGTATTAGTTTCCGGTACACAGCGTAATTGGTTAGATAATCATATACTTTATACAATGTTCCTACCGATATTTCCAGTACCCATCTGGTACCACACATAATGATTACAATATTATTGACTGTATTCCCTATGCTGTACTTTATATCCCCATGACTATTTTGTAACTATCAATTGTACTTCTTAATCCTCTTATTTTTTTCACCTCGTCCCCCAGCCCTCCTACTTCCCTCTAGCAACCATCAGTCTTTTCTCTATCTCTGAGTCTATTTCTGTTTTGTTTGTTTATATTGTCAGAAACTCTTTGACTCTCCCTCCAAGAAGGTGAATTCCAGTTTACCTTCCCTGTTGATGTGGGCTAGTTCTAATGACTCATTTCTAACAAACAGAATGTGGTAGCAGCGATGCTGTGTACTTCCAAGGCTAAGTCATAAAAGGCGATACAGTACAAAAGCCTTGGGAAACCTAAGTTGCCATGTAAGGAATCCAGCTCACCTGAAACTACCATGCTGGAGATACCAGGAGGACAAAGCACACAGAAAACAAGAGATGCCCGAGGACACCCAGTTGTCCAGCCCCAGCTCTTTGTCTTCCAGCCGAGGCACCAGGCAGGTAAGCGAGGGAGTCTTCACACAATGCATGCTAGCCCCAGCCTTTGAGCTACCTGCCCTGGCTGACACAGAGCAGAACAAAGACAAACTGTCCCCATCAAGCCCTGCTCAAATTGCAGATTTGTGAGCAAAATACATGTTGCTGTTTCAAAAGCCACTAAATTTGGAGGTGATGTGTTATTCACAGATAACTGGAACAAAGTTTTACCTGCCAGGAAAGTTACAATCATATGTACAAATCTACAAAGGTACAATCTCTCTCTCTCTCTCTCAAAAAAAACCCCAAAACCAAAAAGACTCTCGAAGTACATAACACAAAAACATGTTGGTAGGATTATTTTTGGGTGGAGGAATTGTGCATAATCTTTTGTCTATTTCTTTGTGCTTCTCTGTGATATACAGATATATCTGATATTGAAAATACATTTATTCTATCACTAGAGAGTAAATGAATAGATGGATAGCTGAATAAACAAATAGAAATGGATGAATCAGTTCTGCAAAGACCATGCTAATCTTCTAACAATAATTACCCATTTATAGGGTGATACATTACAGGCTATCTCATTCCTGAAATATGCTCATTAAAATGCACATCTTCTGTGAGAGCCACAGCATGCTGAGCTCACTGGATTCATAGAGGCTTCATTCTCAACATAGGCAACGTGACCTGGGAGGAGAGAGGCACAACTCCACATGGCTGTCTAGTAAATGTACCCACTGGAACTACCATCAAACCTATTTTCATCAAATTTGTGTATTTTGAAAAAATAGCCGGGATGTCTCTGAGTTCTGGGCACTATTTATAATGATATTCTTTATTTTTCATATAATGGCCCATAGAAAAGAGAAGTCCGCAAAGCTCAGATGGATGTCTACAGTGCTCTCCCCAAGGTACAAATGCCAGGAGAAGGGTGCTGGGAAGATAACCATTAGTCTGCTTTGTGTGCATTTCAGATGCTCCTTGCAGAGAGGGGAAAATATGAAAATAGCTGTAGCTTCTTGGCTGTTTGGGCAGCGATTGTGCGGAGTGTTTGGTTGGTGATGACATTTGCTTTCTATTTCCACATCAAATAAAGCAGTCAAACATGTTGGGGAAGCTGCTCTTAGTAAAGAATAATTAACATTTTCGTCCCCAGGGAAAGATGTCATGGACAAAATAGGCCTGGATTTGGTCTAGAAACATCAGGCTATTCTTGTAGTAACCTGTGAAAGTGTGTTGCATCTTATTACTGTGTCAGGATGAGGGCCAAAAGTAGACAAAAAGAGTATAAAATTTATCTTTGCTTTCAGAACCCTGGAATATGTCCATTTTAATAATGTTTGAGGCAAGGGAGAGCTGTTTCCCAGCCCAGCTATAAATATCTTGTTCTTTAGTTAAGTTCAAGCTGCAAAAGATCGTCGGGCATCCTCTGACTAGCTGTGCCCACCCTCTCATCACAGCAGTGGGTTTTTCCCCTTTCATTTCCTTATGCTGTGAAAATGTTGGCTGTAGTGTGACATCAAATGCTTTGGGGAATGACAGCATTCACTTTCACTCATTTAGTGATTACTATGTGCCAAACACTGTTTCGCACATACTAAATCCTTACTTTATTTTCCTGCTAGCCCTGTGAGGTAGAAAACACCTGTATCACCATTTTATAGAAGAGAAAAGTAAAGCCATGAGAGAACACTGCCTAAGATCACCTGGCCAGTGTGTGGAAGAAATAGTGTTTTAAAGAGAGAAATAATAAGACATGCTGTTGTATTTTCAGTACTTATTTTGTAGCAGGGTCTGTGCTGAACCCTTTATGTGTATTAAAGAAAATTACCCAAAACTTGGAAATAAGGCAAAATGATGACTGCATGTCTTTTCATGCTTGGAGCATTGTGTAACAGGACCCCCAAGGATTACCTAATTTGCTGGCAATGCATCTTTGTTTGACTATTTACTATTGATTCAGGCCCAGGTGGAATTAGATGCCAACTTGTAGCACATTGATACATTTCAAATAATTTTTGGATGGTAGAAATGCAAATCATTTATATGGAAAAGATAACCCTAAGCGTTAAGCTTTATTACCTGATAGGATTGTCACCAGTTTTAGAAATAATTTGGCAATCTTATTCCATCACTTCTTTTTCATTTATTATGAGAATTAGTCTTTCCCATACTCCTTTAAATAAGCTTTGTCATCCTGCTGGTTTTCTCATTAACGAATGAAATAACTCCTTGCCTTATGTTCACTATAGATTTGGGGAGTAGTCAAGTGTTTAACATTTTGAGAATTAAACTGTTTAACTCCCGCAGAATCCAGTGAAGTAGACAATTTTTTTTCTCTGTTATAAAAAGAACATGAGGACTGAAGAGGTCAAATAACCAGCCCAGGGTTTCATATTAATAAGGAAGGGACCTGAGATGGAGGCTTAGGGCTGCCTGATTCTGTAGACCGTGTTTCAATTGATGTGCTCAGCTATCCGTGTGCTGAGTCATTGAGGGCAGGCCCTTGTTCTGTTCATTTATATAAAAGCCAAAATAAATTTTTGTATCCAAAGAAATTTCAGAAATAACCTCAAATCTTTTTGGAATAGGATGGCATATAAAACTTAAAAATATAATAATTTAATAAAATTTTCAAACTCCAAATGTGATCTAAAATGGCTTTGAAGCTCCCATTTCTGCTAAAGGCTGGCTTCAGATGTTCAAAAGGCCAGAATTTTCTTTAAAATTATTTGGAGTTGGGAAAGTAAGTCATGTTCAGGATAATGGTCTAATTAAAGTTCTTAGTTCTTTTTTTTAAGAAAAAGATTTTATTTACTTAATTTTAGACAGGAAGAGCAGGAGAGAGGGAGAGAAACATCAATGTGTGGGCTTGCCTCTCACATGCCCCCTACTGGGGACCTGGCCCGCAACCCAGGCATGTGCCCTGACTAGGAATCAAACCAGCCACCCTTTGGTTTGCAGGCTGGCACTCAGTCCACTGAGCCACACCAGCCAGGGCTACATTAAGGATAAAAACTCTGTGGTCACTAAGTCCTTACTTGGAGTCCTTACTTTTGATTCCATACTAGTAGCGATCTTTCTATTGGAAAATTAGGATGTCTTCTCTTTTTATTTTCTATATTTAGTTTTGCCTGGCCAGGTGGTTATTCTCTCTTAAGTGCTTTTAAACCTGTAACTAGTTGCCTATTGAATTACTGTTCTTAGATTCTGTAAACTAGAATAATCTGAGGTGCTGTGAAAAGTTCGAGTTCTTGGGTTTTACCTCAGATATTTTGAATCACAATGACTGGAGTCAGGAATCTGAATTTAAAATATCCTGGATGAGTCTTAAACACACTCAGTAACTTGTTTGGTTAAAATTCTGAAGACCTAGGTTCTAGCATTTATTTTTTGGAAGAATTACTGCTTAATTCTAGGTTCTAAATTTCACATTTATTTAAAGCAGAAATGATGGTATTTGCCATACAGACAGTGGACGGTTGTAGCGTGAATTTAAAGATGCTGATCAAACTTCCATGAAAGTTGGTGGAGCCCAGGTCCTGAAATCCCTCAGGAAGGAGTAACTGAGGGTCAGGCTCTGGTCAGTCTGGAAGGCAGAACTGAATTGCTCGGTATAGAAAAAGGGATTAGCAGGAAGTGATGCCAAGAACTGTCCTTACAACGATCCATTAGAGGAATTCAGCAGAGTATTTTTACTGGTAAAAGAAAAAAAAATTGCAGACTTGAAGCTAGATCAATAGAGATTATAAAATCTAAAGATACAAGTACCTTACAAATGAAAGGATGGTGTGCATTTTTTTACACCAAATATGCATCATTTTTTTCCCACACCAGTTCTCCAATTCTCTCAAACCACCTAGATGTGCAGCAATTCAATTCTATTCTGACACCATGTAACTGGAATTATTATCACATCCGACAATTTAAAGGCCTTAGTGCCACAAGACAGCTCGTACTTCAAACACTAGCTGCAAGTATGTTTCCCAGGCAGCCCGCACTTGGGCCCAGCTGACAACAAATTCTGAGTTCCAACAAACGCCTCACTGTCACCTCACTTTTGATAATTCCTGAGAACAACTCACAAAACTCAAGGTAGTGTTCTACTTATTATTACCATTTATTATGTAGGACACAAACAAACTCTCAGACAAAGAGGTGCATAGGTTGGGGTTTGGACTGGTCCCACTCAGAGGAGCCTATGCCCCCATGGAGTCTGGATGCGCCACTGTCTTGACGTATGGAGGTATTCACCAACTCAGAAGCTCTCCAAACCCCATAATTTAGGGATTTTTATGGAGATTTCATTATGTACGTGCAATTGGTTAATTTATTGGCCGTAGGAGATTAAATTCAATCCTCACCTCCTCTCCCCTCCCCAGAGATGGGAGATTAAGGATGTAAGTTTCAACCCTCTAATCATGTGGTTGGTTTTTTAACAACCAGACCCCTATCATGAAGCTATGGGCCACTGCTATGACCCACTCTCATTAGCATACAAAAGACAGTAAATTACAAGGGTTTCATGAGCTCTGTGCCAGAGACCAGAGAAAAAGACCAAGTATTTATTTATTATTACACCGCAGGTAGAAAAAATTTCTCGATGCAAAGAGCCACCGTAAGTGTGTCAGAGTACCTATACTGAGATGAGGTAGCATAGACTTTAAGACAAAAAATATTGCTGAAGACAAAGAGGGACATACTGTAATTTCATAATATCCTGTGAAGAGGAACTGGTGGATGAGAGGAGAAGGAGGATCAGAAGTTACGATCCTTGCTTACCCCTATAGGATTGGCCCAGGAACTGTGGCAGGCCTTAATAGGAGCAGGGCTCATTAGGGTAAAGAAGTTCCAGGTATATGAGGTGAGGAAGACCAGATCGGCAGCGGAAGACCTTTCCTCTAATTCTGTTCCTCACAAACCTCTCAGTTAATCTGTTAACTTTTATTATGGCCTCCCTTTGACCCCTCAGTGGAAATGATTTCATTATCAGGGTGAGCCCTGGAAAAAAAATGAGCATTTTATGTCTTATTAGGAGTAAGATTGAGAGACTATAAATTACTTGATAGGATGGTTATTCAATTTAATGGGTGAATGGAATGTGTGCCTCTAAGAGGACTAAGCTAAGAAAAAGAAATGATGAACAATAGTGAAAGAATGGGAGAGTAGTACTTGAGAAAATGAAAGATGTTTTGATATTGCTTATGAAGGGCAAATCCTTCAATTCTTTTGCTATCTTAATGACCTAGTGACAATAAAACCAAAGGATTTATAAATCTTCCAAAAAGACAGTTTTATAGTGACTGGGTGGGTTTCAGTGTATAATCTCACAAGTCTACCACAGCACCACCAAAATGTATTTATTTAGCATTAACACATACGATAAAATTATCACTTTTATTCTTGAAAAGTAGATGCAATTCTTGCTTGTTGAGATTATTTTACTTTATTTTATGAGTTAGAGTCATTCCTAAATTCTTAAAAGGATTGAATAATGAACAGTCTTTTTTGGTTCATTTTTGGCTTTGAAGAAGCATTCTTTTTTTTTCTTTTTTTAAATTAATTTTATTTTTAAATCATGTTTATTCTATTACAGTTGTCTCAGTTTTTCCCCCTTTTCCCTCCTCTGCCCATCCCACCCCGCCCTCCTCTTCCACAGTCAATTCCACTCTGTTGTCCATGTCCGTGGGTCATTCATACATGTTCTTTGTTTAGTCCCTTCTCCTTCTTTCCACTGTTGTCCTCCTTCCCCATCTCCTCTGGTCACTTTCAGTCTGCTCCATGTTTCCTTGCATGTGGTTTATTTTGTTTGTTAGTTTATTGTGTTGAATAGATTCCACTTATAGGTGAGAGCATGTGGTATTTGTCTTTCATCAACTGGATTATTTCACTTAGCATAATATTCTCCAGTTCCATCCATGTTGTCGCAAAAGATAGGAAGTTCCTTCATTCTTTTTTTCTTTTTTTTAAATGCAGATTTTATATATTTATTTATTTTTTTAAATGTCAAGATCCATTATAAAATATTAAAACATTTAAATCCATTATAAAGTCTCAGCAATCATGACACCTGCACAGAAATAATCAAGTAGATCAATGAAATAAAATGAGCATTCTAGAAACAAACCTATATATCTAACAATGTAATATTAAATTGATATTTCAAGTCAATGGGGGGAAATAAGGCTTATTCAACATATAAGGTGCATGGATCCCTATTACTTAAAACAAATATAGAGCCCTATTTCACAAATTATACAACAAATGTTCAGGTGAGTTAAAAGTCAATATGTAAAATCTAAGGAGTTTTAGGAGAAAATACAAAATACTATTTTTCTTACTTGAAGTAAAATATTAAAACCCAGAAACTATAAAGTAAAATATTGACAATATGACTATATTAAAGATTTAAAACTATACAGTAATATTCAGGTAAAAAAAGTTAAAGGACAAGTAGTAGAATAGGAAATCATTTGCAATGCATCTGTAAAAGGGTTAATAGGGTTTTTTTTTTGTTTTTTGTTTTAGGGAAAAAAATTCTACAAACATTTAATCAAAACGTGGATAAAGAATACCAAAAAGTCATTTAAAGCTTTTTTAAAAAAACACACAACAGAAACAGGCAAGAAATATACAGAAACAGGTTTAGTTTCAATAAATAATAACAATTGCAATAACACATCATTGTCACAATCAGATTAATAAGTATTAAAAATCTTCGTAATATCAAGTATTGGTGACCATGAAAGGAACTGGGTATTGATAGACTTTTTCTTCATCTTCTTAAAGCAGTCCCTTTAGCATCTCTTGCAATGCTGGTTTGGTGGAGGTATATTCTTTTTGTCTTCTTTTGTCTTGGAAACTCCTTATATCACCTTTCATTTTAATGGAGAGCCTTGCTGGATAGAGTAGTCTTGGTTGCAGGCCTTTGCTTTTCACGACTTGGAATATTTCTTGTCATTCCCTTCTGGCTTGTAGTGTTTCTATTGAGAAGTCAGCTGCTAGCCATATCGGGGCTCCCTTATGTGTTACTACTTTTTGTCTTTTTGTCTTTGATATTTGCCATTGTAATGATGATGTGTCTTGGAGTGGGCTTCATTGGGTTCCTCTTGAATGGGACCCTCTGTGCTTCCTGGACTTATGTGACATTTTCTGTCCTCCAATGAGGGAAGTTTCCCATCATTACTTTTTCAAACAGGTTCTCTTTCCCTTGCTCCTCTCCTTCTCCTTCTAGTACCTCTATTATAAAGATACTATTACATTTCAGGTTGTCCTGCATTTCCCTAAATGCCTCTTCATTCTTTTTGAGTCTTTTTTCATTTTCTTCCTCTTCCTGGGGGCTTTTTTCTACCTTATCCTCCAGCTTGCTGATTCAGTCCTCTGCTTCATCTCGTCTGTTTTTCATTCCTTCTGCTGTGTTCTTCAATTCAGAAATTGTATTCTTCATTTCCTCTGGTGTCTTACTGATAGTTTCTATGTTTTTTTCATGCTGATATAGTTTGCAGTAAGTTCCTTGTAGTGCCCCTGTAGTTTTTGTAATTCTCTCTGAGCTCACTGAGCTCATTGAGCTTCCTTAGAACTGTTGTTTGGAACTCAATATCTGATAGTTTACTTGCCTCTGTTTCATTTATTTCTCTTTCTGGGGATTCCTCCTTTTCCATTGACAGGAGGGTGTTTCTTTGTCTTCCCGTTATTTGTGAGACTCTTCTTTTTTGCTTCTGCTTCTTAAAATGATCTGCCTGGATTTCCTGACTTTGTGGTGTGAACTTCTATGGGAGGAGACCACTGTTTGTTTTTCTTTCTGGATCTGCCTCTGATGATGTCAGTGTTGACCCTGTCTGAATGTAGGCAGTCTGTTCGAGACTTCCAGGAATCTGTCTGTGGCTGTCTCCTTCAGCTTTTAATCTAGTCACTCTGCACTCAGCAGGCTGGCTTAGACAGCACAGGGTAGGGTGGAGTTCCTCCAGGGGGCAGGGCTATTGGGTCCTCTCATGCTGTTGCCACTCAAGGGAGTGGTCTGTCTGAGCAAGATGGTTGCTGCTGCATGGGGGATGAGTCAACACTGGGATCCTGCCAGCTACTCTCTCAGTTCTCTCCCCAAAGCCTCCTTCCCCAGTCTCCCCTCAGGCATCTCCAGCGCACTCTGCCCCTGCCTTTGCCAGAGCCCAGGGTAAGTGGCTGCAAACAAAAATTTATATGTTAGCCCTTTTAATGGCTCTTTGCATCTCCAGCTGCCCGTCTCTGGCAGAGAGTCGCCTTGCCACTTTTTGCAGCTGGCTGTTATCTGTGTACTTTTGGGCTATGGTGCTGTAGGCTGGAGATCCCTGCTTATGGTTTAGACCCTGCTCTTCTCAGGGGGATCCAATTGGCTGTTTCAATATCCTTCTGGTGCTGCTGCCATGGGTACCCTGCCTGCCTTCTCAAGTCTCTACCACACTCCTTACCAATTAAGTTGTGCAAAAGCTAATTCTTCTGTCTGTCTGAGGTTAAAAGGCTACTCTCTCTCGCTATTGTTCAGTTGTTCATTCCAGGTGATTTCTCCACAATTTAGTTGTAATTTCAGGTTGGTCCTGGGAGGAGGTCAGTGTGACTTCCACTCACTCCTCTGCCATCTTGATTCGGTATTGAAGAAGTATTTTTAATGAAACTGTTTTGACTCTTAAGTCATGAGTAAGGTAAATTTTGAAGTGTGCTGACTTTGGCATTTTTCTGCAAGAATGAAGAAACCAGAACTCATATCAAGGAAACTTCACATTATAAAATTTGTTAATCCTAATGTATCCTTGGTCCTTCCTATCAGGGAATTAGGTTATTTTTGAAGCACAACTTTTATGCCTTTTATTGGGAGTTGGCATTGACTTATCTCCATTGTGCAGACTGAGAAATAATTCCATTTGGAATCCATATTATCATTTTGGTAGGGCAATAGGCTTATTTAGGGAGACAAATCCCTGGCACTTGACATGTGAAATGTTATATAATACACCATGACTCAGAGGCTATCTCAGTTAAATTAATTACCTAGATTAATTAATTAATTTTAAAATAACTAAGTTAAATTGTTTCCATTTAAATTTTGTTCTGTCTCAGTTATCACTGCAGTGAGAAGGGTTTAGTCTTAGAAACAGTTAAAGTATGTGTGCAGCATACTGAATAAATTTCACCTCATAAACCTCTTTGATATTTGCAAGGTAAAGTCACTCTGAGAATGAATGTTAATGCTGGGAAGCACTCTAGGTCATGTGGCCCCACCCATTTACTTTATGGATGAGAATAGTGGGGTGCTTTGGCTCCTCCCTTTCCTTTGACCCCCACATTCAGCTGGTCCCAAATTATGACAATTTTACTTTCTAAATATTTCTCCAATTTTTTTCTTCTTCTCTTTCCCTACTTACATTCATGGCATTATCTGATTCAACCTGGAAAACTGGTTCTCCTATCTTCCTTTCACTCACTTTTAAATCTACCTTTCACGCAACCTCCAAATTCAGTTATTTAAAAAGCAAATATTAAAAAGATACTCAATTTCATTAGTCATTAAGGAAATGCAAACCCAAACCATAATAAGATACCCCCTCATCCCAACTAGGCTAGCTGTCTCTCTCACATGAGCGCGCGCACGCACATGCTTACACACATTCACTCTCACACTCCCCAAAACCAACACCAACAAAAAAAAGAAAATAACAAGTGTTCTCAAAGATGTGGAAAGTTTGGAACAAATATACATTGTTGGTGGGAATGTAAAATGGTGAAGCTGCTGTAGAAAATACATTGGTGGTTTCTTAAAAAATTAAACAGAGCTTGCATATGACCCGCAATTCTGCTCTTAAGTATATACTCAATAGAACTGAAAACAGACACTCAAACACCGTACGCAAATTTTCATAGTAGCACTCTCCAACTTAGGTAAGAGTGGAAACAAGCTGTTCATGAAGGGATGAATGGGTAGATTAAATGTGGAATATTCGTACAATGCACTTTTATTCATCCATTAAAAAAGAATGAAGTAATGATAGATGATACAGCCTTGAAAACATTATGGTAAGTGTAAGAAACCAACCACAAAAGGCCATGTATTATATGATTCTATGTATATGAAATACCTAGCGTAGGTATATAGAGAGAGACAGAAAGTGGATCTGTGGTTGCCTGGAGCTGGGGCAGAGAGTCACAACTGCTTAATGGATACAGGGTTTTCTTTCGAGGTGATTAAAATGTTTTGGAACTTGATATAGGTAGCAGTTTTACAACGTTGTGAATATACTAAATACCACTGAATTGTACATTTTTAACAGTTAATTTATGTTATGTGAATTTCATTTCAATTAAAAAATGTTTTAAAAAAGTAGATGAGAAAGGCAGAAAAGGAATTTATAGTGATGCAGTGTGGGAAGGACTCATCATTCCTGTGACAGCTTTGAAGACTGAAGAGGGGGTCATGAGCCAAAGAATGCGGCCAGCCTCTCTGGAGGCTGGAGAAGGCAAGGAAATGGATTTTTCCTGTAGATCTCCAGAAAGGAACTCAGCCCTGCTGACACCCTGATTTTAGCCCCAGTGGGGCCTGGGTTAGACATCTGGCCTATAGAACTATACAATAATGCATTTGTGTTATTTAAGCTGCTAAAAAAAAATCTTAGCATATAACTCCTCCCCCTAAAGCTGTTCTAAGTTACTTCATTGCTGTTAGGAGACAATGTAAGTTCTTCACCATGGAAGGTAACCTGCACGGGAGTTGGATCCTGCCAACCTTCCCAGGAGCCTTACCCATCACTTCTGTTGCTTGTGCCGCCTGCTCAGGGCTGTTCTTCCAGTGCCCTTGGCCTGGGTGTCGTCTGCCCTGCAAGACTCAGCTCAGACCCTCCAGGCCATGCTAAGTTCCTTTCCTTGATGCTCCCACCGCACCTTGGGTGTGTGCTATCCTTGTAATGCACCTTTGTCTTATGTACTGATTATGTACAAGTGACGTCAAGGCATACTTTAAGCCCCAAGGCTTATGCCACATGCATCCCCCAATTCCTGCAAAGGGTAGTGCTTACAAAAGTTTATAGAATTCATAAATGGACAAACTTTAGGCCAGGTTGGGGAAGTGGCTTATAGGAAATTGTTAACATAGCTGGGAGCGAGTCTTCTTCCCAGGCTGTGCTGTTACAAGCTGCCTAATAATACTCAGTAAGGAGAACTTGCCTGAGATTGTATTATATTAGGTATTTCTATTAAGGACCTGTTGTTTGTGGACCAGGATAATTGAGGAAAATATCACTTTTTCTCTCTTATTTTCTCTTTCCCAGTTCACAGTGTAACCAAGCCCTTGATGCTCATTTGGCTTGGAGGAAGTTTTTGTTTATTGGGCTGGAAGCAGAGGTTTTCAGTAAGATATTTCTCTTCCTGGCTTTTGTTTTTCTAAAGCCTCAGCTTTGACAAATTTATGTGAAGCTCCTTTAAGGACAATCAGAGGAGGAGAGATTCATTTCCTTAGATCAAATAAAAAGGTCAAAGAAGAGAAGTGGGGTGTGAGAGATAGTTTGTACATTAGGCGCTGGACCCCGGTCATGGTGCAGAAGCAAAGGGATGCTTGTTCAAGGAAGCACTTGCACTGGGGCCTCACCAGTGAGGACATCAGGGGCACGCGAGAGAAACTGACCATTGTGGGGGGCCTTTCCCCCAGTTTTCGTGCACTACCTTGCCTTTTGGTTTCTGGTTTGATGGCACGCCGAGGAGGGGCTTGGAAGACGGCTAGGAGTTGTATTTAGTTTAATCTAAGGTAAACCATTTAAAAATAGGTGTTCTTGCATCTTTGAATTTGTGGTCTACAATTCATAGTCACTTCAATATGGTAAATGGAATAAAAGTGTCAAACTACAAAAGATTGGCTTGCCCTCTAATATCTCTTCTGCTAACCTGCTTCAGTGTCTAGTATGATCACATCTTAGCCTTTTGAAAATTATTATTGTCATAAAGTCTCTGAAGGACATAGCTGTGCTGGAAGGACTATTAAATAGGAAGCCAAAGACCTGGGCCGTTTTTCAAGAGCCAGGAACAAGATTATGAAGGAGGTGGTTTACCTTGGATGTTAACCTTTATGGTGGTGCTTCTTAGGACCCATTCCTCTGCTCAGTTCCAGAAAAGCTCAGGGTGGTCAGGCTTGTCCTGCCCTTATCAAGATCAGTTGGAGGAACCAGGACAAGTTTCAGGAGACCAGTTCTGCCTTTAGGTACCTGGGTTAAGAGATGGGAGGAAGGAATGTGACCTCACATCATTAGCAGACATTGATGCTGTAGCATGGAGTAATTCATCAGATCATCCAGTCACCTAAGAAAACATGGCGCCAGGGGAACAGTAGTCAGAAGGGAGAGGTTTTGACTAATTGGGAGGAAAAGAAAGGAAGTTGCTGGAAAGGTTAGGACTGTGGGTACCGCTGAGGAAGGGCTTGAGGATGATGTAGGGAAACGTGTGGCTATACTCAAGGCTGTTCAGAACCAACACAGAAGCCCCGGGCCCCTTGAGTCAAGGAGAGGCAGTGCCTTTGCTTAGGCTGCCATAACCAAATATCAGACCGGGGGGCTTAAATGGCAGATGTTTCTATTTTCATAGTGTTGGAGGTCAGAAGTCCAAGATCAGTGAACCAGCTGGTCAGGTTCTGGGGAGAGCTCTCCTCCCAGCTTGCAGATGACACCATCTGGTTGTGTGATCACATGGCCTTTTCCTGGTGCATGCATGTGGAAAGCGGGGAGGGAGCAAGTGAGAGCAAGGGTGCGTGTGGGATGAGAAGAGCAGGCCAGGTCTTCCTCTTCTTGTAAGGCCACTGTTCCTATTGGATTAGGGCCCCATCTGTATGATCTCATTTAACCTTAATTACCTCCTAGAAGCCATATGTCCAAATTCAACCACATTGGAGATAGGGCTTCAATATATAAATTTGGGAGGTGGTACATAATTCAGTCTATTGCAGGAAGAGGGGGTTAGGGGAGAAGAGTTCCTATCCCCCGACTTCACCTAGGCAATAACTGCTTCTTTATAAGGCTGCCCGTCTTTAAGAACAATAGCAACAACCCACTAGATTTCCCTATAGAATTATGGGAATGTGAGGACAACTACAACACAATGCTCTTGTTTCGTGTGAAAGACCAGTATTCTGAATAACAAATGTAAATTAGAAGGGAGACCTTGAGCACTCCAAATGCAGTTCAAAGGCAAAAAATATGCTATTAATCACCAACAAACTGAAAATTCAGTGGTACTACTGTGCAGATCGTATAAAATAAAGCTTACCAGCTCTTACAGGTGTGGTCTGCTTACTGCCCTCCTGGTGGTAAACTTGACTGCTTGTCAAATCAGATGTTTTTGTTAGTCTCCCTTTTATAGTTCTGTATCCATGTCATCAGGAATAATTTGCATGTAGGTCATAGATTCATATCTGTTGCTGAAGTCAAATTACTGGCAAAGAGGACCTGGGCAAGGGCTAGCTTTTGCATGGTGCCATTGTAAGGCTGTTGCTATCAGAGGCTGAAAATCAGGCATCACCTGAGATTTGACAAACTGAGGTGCTGGAAGTGCGAGTTCCAGTTTGGAGTCAGTTTGTCACTTTCAGCTTCATGAAAATACAACTTTTGGACTCTCTTAACTGGCAATTGACAAAATACTCCTCACATTGCTAGAATGTAATTCTTCATTCATTTGGGGATGATCAAAATTGATTAAAGGGAAAGTTTTTTTATGATTGCTTCAAGAACCTTTTGTAACTTATGTTGGCTGAAGGTTAATGTGACACCAGAAATATTAAATATTCCTACAGCAAATTTTGTGAAAATAGAAGTGCAAGTTTTCATGAATCTCTTTGTCACTGGGGCCATAGGCTCATGCTATCCTCAAATAAACATTTCAAGGATAGAGTGAAATCGTACTCCTGGGAGTCTGATTGCTCCCCTTTGAAGTTACAGTCATATAATCTAGCTCTTCCTCTCCATCAGGTGGGCTTTTAATTAAATGGATGGAGAGAGAGCTTATTTCTGCTTGGGCAGAGATCCACGGACCAGATGGCAGGTAATACCTGGATTCAGGTGTTTATTCCACTCATTTATTTTTTCCTTTCTAACTAAATCACAATAGCCAGAAGTATATAGTAAATATTAACTTCATAAATGTGACCACATGAAAATGTAAAACGTATACCCTTACGGAAAAAAAAAAAAAAGTGAAATTAAAAGACAAATGACAAACTAGGCACAGTAACTGCAACTTATAAAACAAACAAAGAGCTAATTTCCCAAGTGGTTGTCATTACAGTAGTTATGTTCTATAAAGTCACTTTGAACTCTGAATTAGTAAATACTGAACCATTGCTCCTATGGGAAATACAGTGTAATTTCCTACGATCCTTTAGTCACATTTTTGTCAACCAATCAATACATAACCTCATTTTATGTGTTTCTGTTTAAAGACACCTTATTTAATATATATTATTGATTCATTAACACTTAACTCACAGCCAACAGCACCATAAATCATGCCTTAGCAAAGCTTAAAAACACATATTTTCTCCATAAGGCACATCATAACCTTCTTGCTCTTAGGGACACTAGACAGTACTTCAGCAGTGTGCTTGTGGAGTCATTTTAAACAGTCAAATCACCAATAAAAAACACACATGTGAAAAATGTGGCACTAAGTAGACCATGAAAAGAACTCTTGTTTACAGTTTGAAAGCTGAAACAAGAAGGCAGCACGGCCTTGTTTGAACTCCGCTGGGACCCTGCATGTTGAGTGACTCATGTTTTTCACCTCGCTTTATGTGTGTGAATAGCTGTGAGAGTACGGTGAGCATTTGCTGATTACAAATATATTTTAGCAAGTGGGTGAATTCACAAACATGAGGATCTGTTGTAAAATCAATAAGCAAACGACCAACTGCCCAGCAGGAAAATGGGCAGAGGCAGTGAATGGACAGGTCTTAGAATGGGAAACACAAATGACTCCTAAATATATGAAAAGATGCTCAATCCCTCTCATAGTAAGAGAAATGCAGATTAAATTAAAATTGCATTGAGATGCCATTTTAAAACCAATCACATTAGTGAAGATAGAAAATTTTGTTAAAATACCATATTGGAGAGGTCATGGGGAAATACGCACTCTTGTATTTTGTCTGTGGAGTGTAAAATTATAGGCTATTAAGTTCTAAATCACATGTCCTGTCACCTAGCAATTCCATTTTGTGGAGTTCATTCTATAGATATATTTGTGTCCATGCAAAATGACATACAAAGAACATTATTTTCCCTGCAGCCTTATTTATAAAGGCAAAAGTCTTGATAACAATCTAAATGTCCACAATAACTTTCTGGTTAAAGGAATGATGATACAGATACATCAAGAGTATGAAATGTTATTTAGCTTTATAAAAGAATGAGAAAGCTCACTGAGATATATTGAAAGTGTACAGTATCTTACCATTGTGTGTGTACAGTCTAAATGGCATAAAAGTTTAACATTCTGACTTCCAGTTTATTTAATATACACATTATGTAATTACATCTGTGTACTTGAGCATCCTGGAACATTCTTTTCCCCATCCGCTGTCCTCTAAACTTACAGTTTTAATGTTTATGAATATAAATTCTGGGCAGGAGAGCTGGCTGAGGAAAAGGTGGGGGACTGATGAGTATGGATTATCTTGCCTTAAGCCTACTTATTTACATATTATCTACATTCATCTATATTCTATCTATATTAAATTTTTTCTTTCTGCTAAAGTACTCCCCTGGGTCTTTAAATATAAAAAATTTAGGTCATGCATCCTCCACCCCAGTCTTAAGAGTATTTCCAGATACCTCTCCTTTCTTGGTTCTACAACTATTCAAAATCTAGACCCCTATCCTATTTCAATGCCACACATCAAATTTCCATGCTTCTTAATTTATCGAGAAAATGGAAGGTATGAAAGATCTCTACTTGATGTCCCACTCTAAAGACTTGTCTCCACATCATCAGCTCACCCTTATTTTCCCCTACTATACATGAGGGATGAGGTTCTTTCTATTCGAGTTCACTTTTCTGGAGCCTGCCTCTCCTTGGCCTCTTATAAGATGAATTTTTTTCTTTCTAGTCATTTAATTCCCTCTGCAGATAAAGATTGTCATGTTTCTCTCAAAATTTTTTTTTCTCCCTCTGGTTACCGTCATGTCTTACTCTGTCTTCTTCTGTTATCCAAAAAGCCCTGAACACAAGTTTCTACATCCTACCTCTACCTCCTGTCTTTCTCTGCAGCGTGGGATTCCAGCTGCTGTCCATTGTCCCACTCTTTGGAAATTTCTCTGACAAGGTTATAAATGTGTACTCAAATGCCACGGTCAATGATAAGTTTCAATTATTATCTTAAGAGCTCTTTTCTTAGATTTACACTATTAACCAGTCAACTCTTTCCTCTTAAAACTCCAACTTCTGCTACCTGAGTGACATCTCTACTGTTTTATTCCCACTTTTTGACTGCTCCTGTCAGTCCCCATTCTTCCTTTTGTGCGAAAACCCTCATGTTCTGGGGAAACTGTTGTGGTGCTTTTATCTCCTTTATCATTGTTGACATCATAAAAAGAGTTTGGGAGCCTTCCCTCTTCTTGGACTTTTTGGAATAGTCTGAGAAGGACTGGGGTTAGCTCTTCCTTAAATGTTTTGTAAAATTCTCCTGTGAAACTGTCCAATCCAGGGCTTTTGTGTGCTGGGCATTTTTTGATTATTGCTTCAATTTCACCAGCTGTTATCGGTCTGTTTGGGCTTTTTGCTTCTTCTTCAATGATGGAAGGTTATATTTTTCTAGAAATTTGTCCATTTTACCCAGGTTTTCAAATTTCTTGGCCTATAATTGTTCGGAGTAATTTCTTACAATCCTTTGTACTTCTGTGGTATCAGTTGTACTTTCTCTTCTTTTCATTTCTGATACTATTTATTTGGGTCCTTTTTTTCTTGATGAGTCTGCTTAAAGGCTTGTTGATTTTATCTTTTCAAAGAACCAGCTCCTGGATTTACTGATCTTTTGGATTGTTCTTTTATTCTGTGTGTCATTCAGTTCCGCTCTGATCTTGATTATTTCCTTCCTTCTACTTGCTCTGGGCTTTGTTTGTTGTTGTTTCTCCAGTTCTTGAAGAAGTAGGTTTGGGCTGATTATTTGAAATGTTTCTATCTTTTTTAGGTAGGCCTGTATTGCTAGGAACTTCCCTCTCAGGACTGCCTTCACTGTGTCGCACAAGTTTTGGACTGTTGTGTGTTTATTTTTATTTGTTTCCAAAACTTTATGATTTCTTCTTTGATCTCATTATTAACCCATTCATTGTTTAATAGTATGCTATTCAGTCTCCACTCCAAAAACAGATAAAGACACAACAAAGAAAGAAAACTACAGACCAATATTGCTTGTGAACATAGATGCTAAAATCCTCAACACAATATTGGCAAACCATATCCAGCAATACATTGAAAAGATCGTCCACCACGATTAAGTGGGATTCATCCCAGGGATGTGAAGATTGTTCAATATTTGCAAATCAATAAACATAATACATCACATAAACAAAAGGAAAGACAAAAATCACATGATCATATCAATAGATGTGGAAAAAGCATTTGATAAGGTACAGCACCCATTTATGAAAAAAACGCTCAGCAAAGTGGTAGTAAAGGGGGCATACCTCAACATAATAAAGGCCATATATGAAAAACCTACAGCCAACATCATACTCAGCATGCAAAAACTAAAAGCTTTCCCACTAAGATCAGGAACGAGACAAGGTTGTCTGCTTTCACCACATGTATTCAACATAGTATTGGAAGTCCTAGCAACAGCGATCAGACAGGAAAAAGAAATAAAAGGCATCCAAATTGGAAAGGAGGAAGTAAAGCTGTCATTGTTTGCAGATGACATGATAGTGTACACAGAAAACCCTATAGACTCCACCAAAAAACTACTCGACCTAATAAGTGATTTTGGCAAAAAAGCGGGATACAAAGTCAATATTCAGAAATCAAAGGCATTTTTGTACACCAACAATGAAATATCAGCAATGAAATTCTGATATTTCACTCAGTTCTGAGTATCAAAAATCAGGGAAAAAATCCCATTTGCTATAGCAACAAGAAATATAAAGTACCTAGGAATAAATTTAACCAAGGAGGTAAAAGACCTGTACTCAGAAAGCTATACAACACTGAAGGAAGAAATTAAGGAAGACACAAATAAATGGAAGCATATACCGTGTTCATGGATTAGCATAACATCATCAAAATGTCCATATTACCCAAAGCAGTTTACAGATTCAACGCAATCCGTATTAAAATACCAATAACGTATTTCACAGATATAGAACAAACATTTCAAAAAGTTATATGGACTCATAAATGACCCGGAATAGCTGCAGCAATTTTGAGAAAGAAGAACAAAGTAGGAGGGATCACAATACCTGACATCAAACTGTATTACAAGGCCACTGTAACCAAAACAGTCTGGTACTAGCATAAGAACAGACACATAGATCAACGGAACAGAATAGAGAGCCCAGAAACAAACCGATTTATCTGTGGTCAATTAATACTCAATTAAAGGGACAGAAGCATAAAATGGAGTAAAAACAACCTCCTCAACAGATGATGTTGGGAGAGCTGGACAGCTACATGCAAAAAATTGAAATTTGATGACCAACTGACACCATACACAAAAATAAACTTGAGATGGATAAAAGACTTGAATATAGGTTGTGACACCATAAAAGTCCTAGAGGAGAACATAGGCAGGAAACTCTCAGATATTCCACGCAGCAGTATTTTCACTGATATGCTTCCTAGAGCAAGGCACATAAAGGAAAGAATAAACAAATGGTACTTCATCAAAATAAGAAGCTTCTGCATGGCTAAAGAAAACATCAGCAAAATGAAAGGGAACCAACCGTATTGGGAAATATAATTGCCAATGATACCTCAGACTGGATTTCAGTCTCTAAAATATATATAGAACTCACATGACTCCACTCCAGGAAGACAAACAATCCAATTAAAAAATGGGCAAAGGACCTGAACAGACATGTCTCCAAGGAGGACATACACAGGGCCTGGAGACATATGAAAGGATGCTCAGCATCACTAGCCATCAGAGATGCAAATTAAAACCACAATAGGATACCACTTCACACCAGTCAGAATGGCCATCATAAACAAATCAACATACAGCAAGTGCTGGAGAGCCTGTGGAGAAAAAGGGACCCTAGTACACTGTTGGTGGGAACGCAGACTGGTGCAGCCACTGTGGAAAACAGTTTGGAATTTCCTCAAAAAGCTAAAAATGGAACTGCCTTTTGACCCAGGAATTCCAGTGCTGGGACTATACCCTAAGAATCCTGAAACACCAATTCAAAAGAACCTATGCACCCCAATGTTCATAGCGGCACAGTTTACAATAGCCAAGTGTTGGAAGCAACCTAAGTGCCAAACAGTAAACGAGTGGATCATAAAACTATGGAACACTATGCAACAGAAAGAAAGAGCTACTGCCCTTCATGACAGCATGGATGGAACTGGAGAGCACTATGCTAAATGAAATAAGCTAGGCGATAAAAGACAAGTACCATATGATCTCACCTATAAGTGGAACCTAATCAACAAAATAAACAAGCAAGCAAAATATAAGCAGCGGCATTGAAATAAAGAACAAACCAACAGTAACCAGAGGGGAGGAGGGAGGAGGATGATGGGGCAAAAAGAAAGAGAAGGATCAAGTCGAGGAATATGTATAAAGGACTCAGGGACAAAGCCAAAGTGGGGAAGGATTGAGGGTGGGAGGTGGGTGTGCAGTGGTGGAGGAATGTGGTGGTGGGACAATGGAGACAACGTACTTGAACAACAACAACAAAAAAATTACTGTTGAGGTATAAGTTTTGTACAATAAGTAGTATCCTCGTAAAGTATACAATTCAAAGAATGTTGATGAGTAAATACACTCATGAGACCACCACAACAATCCAGATGCAGAATAATTCCATCATACCCCAAATTTCCATATCTGTCTCTTTCTCCATCTGATCTCTGATTACATTAGCCAATGAAATTCACATTTTGTCACTGTAGATTAGTTTACAATTTCTAGATTTTATATAAATAGAATAATACACTATGGACTCTCATTTCTGGCTACTTTTACTCAGCATAATGTTTTGGTTTATAATGTTGAGTGTATTGGTAACTGACTTTTTTTTTTAACTGTGAAGAACTACTTCATTGTATGGCTATATCATATTTTGTTCATCTATTCAGCTTTGATGGATATTTATGCTTTCTAAACCTTATTTTGATTTTTTAAAAAAATCTTGTTTTTAGTGCCATCTGCTAATTATTTCATGTTCTTAAATTTCATTCAACTGTTGTTATTTACTATGCTACTTGGATGTATAATCTTTGTATCCACAGTCAGGAAACAAAAATGTGACTAAAACTATATAAGGACATGTATACTTAAGTGGGATTACTTAGGAATTTTTTAAAATTTGAGTTCTTAGTGATTTCTCTCCCACAGGAAATTACTTCTAATTAAGAATGTGTAACCTTTTCTTCCAGGGGTCAATTTTATCTCTGTGTCACTTTGTCACCTCGATGGCAACGATGATAAAAATGTGTGTAGAAATGCAGGTGACATAGTCCGGAAGTTCTCTGACAAACCACTTCCTTGATTCAAAAAACCAGTATATAACATTTATAGTTATTTCTGTTGTAAAAGTTGATAAATGAAATGTAAGGTTTTTCTGTTACCTATTTTAAAATTAAGCTCTTTGAGACTTTTAAAGTGGCAAACATCTCTTCTCACCCTGTTATTGTTTCCTGAACAACCTCATGTACTTTCCTAATCTTATTAACTACCTACTTGTGAAAATTTCTAAACCTCCATCTCCAAAAGCACCTCTTCCACCCCCATGTACATATTTGACATCTCCACTTCATGCAATATACAAACATGTCTGAACTGAATGTGACACATCTATTCTCATTCCCATTCTCTTTTCTCTCTTCCTGCCTTTAAATTTATCCGTTTCCTTCCCCTACGCACCCACCCCAAGCCACATGTGATCAATCATTAAGTGTTTCCAAAATATTTTGATTTTGCTTCAATCACGGTCCCAGCAGGAAAATGATGGTATGCTCCAATGATGTGACTAAGGGGTGTAAAAACTATCATGTGAAAGGAGTATTTACAAAGCGTGGCCATGGTTTAGGAAAGCCAACTGGGGATGGAGCAGTGCTCTGGGGCTAGAGTAGCAGAGAGTGCCGTCCACTCTGTTGCTGAGAGAATGCAGGGCAGAGTCCTGAGTAGTGAGGCACCCAGAAAATGGCTGTCTAGAGAAGACTTCTGGTGGGGGTTGTGATCTCGTGGTGAGAAATGTAGGGAAGTAAAATCCCAGACCTCACTTTCCTCCTATTCCTCTATCTTCCACTGGTGCCTCCCACTGGCGGAACTCAGCTAGAGGCAAGTAGGCAGATAGACAGACAGATAGACAGCTGATTAATGCAGCTCATACAGCTCGTCAGTGAGCAAAGGGGAGAAGCAAGGAGAGTGGATCTGGAGCGCCTAATGGAAAATACCCCCCACAGGCTCCTTCTGCCGGGACTCAGCATACAGCTGTCTCTCTTTATATTGTGGTTTTGCTGACCCTTATGCAATTTGTACATGTCCTCCTAATCATTCTCTAACATTCTTTCTATTCCATTCTCTTTGGCTCTGACTTCTCCCACTTCTCTTATAAACTGGCTTTCCGCCCCCAGCTGAACCTATACTTCCAAAGAGTTCTAGCAACAGGTAAGACTCTATTGGCATGTGGTGGGGTTCCTGCTATTTGGGGCACCGTGACACTGTGTGATAATTAAAGTTATTTCCCTCAGCAAAGAGCAGTTTTCTGGAAAACTTTTCCCAGAGGGTTCAAATTTCTGTAAGATTCTGAAGAATCTTAACTGTGTTCTAGGTGACCAGAGAAGGGTTACCTTCTCTGAAAGTTAGAGAGTCGGGTGAGGATTTTGTTTAGAAGCAGTGGTTCCCTTATAATATCTAGATGTTACTGAAAATGTTTCCTACAAACTTTTCAAGGTTTGGAGACAAGAAAACACGATATACCTTATTTTAAGAAATTCCATGCACAGGATCCCTTCTACTCATTGTATTTCTTGGTTTCTTCAGTTTAAGGTATCATATTGTAGTTTGTTCTTCTGAGGAGGTGGAGCTAGCAAACGATGTTTTTTCAATTCTTTGTGTTTGGTATTTGTGCATTTTTAATGGAATTTATTGGGGTGACATTGGTTTCAGGTCTACAATTCTAATAAAAGACTGGTGAATAATTAGGGAAATGTTTATTGACAGCTATTTCCATTGGAAATGCCACCTTCTCCATTTCATAAGGACTTGGAGAGGTTGTAATTTTTAAGCTTCACTGTCCTTGGCCGTAGAAATGAACATTTCCCGCTGGTTGGACCAATCATAAAGTCCCATTCCTCTAGGACGTCCAACCTTTTGGCATCTCTCGGCCACACTGGAAGAAGAGTTATCTTTGGCCACACATTAAATACACTGTGACATGTAATCACACACACACAAATCTCATAATGTTTTAAGTAAATTTACGATTTCGGGTTGGGCCACATTCATAGCCATCCTGAGGCTGCGTATAGCCCGTGAGTTAGATTCCCCTGCGGCGTGATCAGGGTAGACATGGCATGTGATTTCCAAAAGATCACTAAGAATTACTGCCTGGATTGATATATACACCTAGAAGAGAGAATCTGGGGTTGTTAAGCTGGAACAGTGTGACTTTGGAGCAGGTGTTTGCAGTCAGGTTCTTACTTACAAGCAATAGAAACACACTCTGAATGATTTAAGCAGAAAAGAAATTTATACCAAGGTTACCGGCTAGCAGAAGGAATCCCTGGATGGCCATAGAACCAGGTACAACGTTCAACAACTGGGAATATGGCCCCAAATTATACCCCAGGACAGGTCCAGCGAGGACACCATTGCCACTGTGGCTGAGCACAAAACCCTCCGCCTACAGAGCTGACTCTCTGAGCACAGGACCCTGCCCAGGACCGTGAGCTTGCCAGGGAGAAGGGCTCAAAGTTCCTGATTTTTAAAAAATCGTTTCTCTTTCTTGCTTTATCTGTGTCTAGTTCCAAATTTAGGATGGCTGTGTTTGGTTGGTGTTGTCTGGGTTACATGCCTGAGCCCCAGCTGCGATGGAGTTTGGGAAAGCAAGCATCTGACATTTTTCCTCTTCTGCAGTGGAAGGGCACGTGCCCCACCAAGACTTATGAGGTGGGAAATTCCCAAACAGGGAAAGGAGTTCCAGATGCTACAGAACAAAAGAGTGACCAATACTGTTACAACAGCTACTTTTCCTAGTCGTGGGAGAACTGGTCTGCAGAGTTAAGCCAAGGTAGGGAAGGGAAAGCCAAGAAATGAAGTGACAGACAAAACCCAGATGATATTATTGAAGACTCTGAACTGAGATGTGCCTGAGCCTTTTTTAAAAAACAAAAAACCAAAACCAAAAAACACTGGCTTATTTATTTAAGCTGATAAATTCCCCCTTTGGCTTAAGTTACAAACTCCCTTTTGAGTTGAGCATCTGTCACTTGTAAACAGGAGACGCCTGCCTTATATGGTGCTACTTCCATTATTAGTGTTGAAATCATATTCTTGCTTCTTTATTGGGACATTTTTACTGAGTTTCCTCTGCCAGTACTTTCTGAACACTCTTGACATGCTGGCACACAGACAAGCCTGGGTGCGGAGGGAGAGAACCACCATGCCTGTCGGCCAGCCTTCTGTGTCCGTGCTCCCTCAGATAAAATTCCCAGATTTTCTTTAACTTTTCTCCAGTCTCCTGTATTCTAAAGAATATTGTTCTCAGCTGAAGAAACTGTGAGAGCCAGCTCTGAGTCCTGTTGCAGGGTCAAGATGTCTATTTTGCCTGACTCTAAAATTTGTAGATTTGTATAGGGATCTGTTTCTAAGCATAAGATCAGGGGCTGACTGCTTCCCCTTCAGGAACTGACATATCCGGGGTCCCATGGAATTAGTTTTCTGGTGTGGGACACATCCCAAGGATGTATCCTGTGGAGGAATGAATACCTTGGAGTTGTCTCCTCGGTCCCTAGGCCACAGTGCTTATTGTCACGTCCCTTTCACTTTCTGGCCTCCCTATTTCACAGGTTCATCCTGATCACAAGGAAACTCCCTCAGCTCTGCTGAGCAGGGACCTGGGGATGGGTTGCTGGACCCACCTTCCTGCTTATCTGATGTGTCCGCTTCTCTGGGGGCCCAGGGGGCTAAGACCTTCAGGGCTTTAGCTCAGGAGAAATGAGTGAGAGTCAGGAATTTAAAGAACTGAAGAAGGGGATCTCTAATGTCTCCTTGTCATCTGAAAAGGTACTCATTCCTCCTGAACGGCTGAGACCCTCCTGTGGAGAGTATGGTTCTCTCACCTGATATCATTGAGAGGCTGGACTGCAGATTCCACATGTCTCTGACACTTCGGGGTTTGTGAGAAATGGCCCCTCAACCCAAACTGTCATTTCCAAGGAACTGTGATAAATTCCAGACTTTCAAGAGCTGGCGAACAGTCAGGAGAGGAGAGGACGATCAGGGTGGGTGGGATAAACCTGGGCTGGAGCTGAGGTGGGCGAAGCCTCTGACCCCCGGCACGGCCGTGGACTGCTCGGGCGTTCATCATCAGGATGCAGCAGTTGGACTGTGATGCTCTGTTGTTTAACTGAGCTGAAGTCAAACAACCTTTAAGACATCCCTTCTCTTCCTCCATCTCAGTATACACATTTAGACTCTAAATCCTCTTTCTTCATTAGAATTTGCAGTGAAGCTACTGAGTAAATAGCAGATGCTGAAGAACTGAGTGGTGATACATTTTTAACTTTTCAAGCACGGATGGCATTTAACTTCTCTTGAAGCGCCCAGACTCTGGGATATATCACACTTGTTGGCTAGATTTCCCTTTGAACCTGAAGGCTTTCAGCAGACATGAGTAACTGGTGAGCAGAGGTTGTGGCCAGCTTGTGGTATAGATCGTAGGGGAAGTGAAAACAGGTTTTTAAAAAGACCTTTCCATTCTTTAAGGCATTTCCTTTTCCCATTACAAAATTATATAGTAAGCTGATTAGGAATATGTAAATAAGCTGCCTCTTTCCTTTTATTTTCATCTGTTGCTCTGCAAAATCTGTTCTTTCTCTGGAAATGGAAGGAACTGATGTAATTGTTCTGGGTGGAAGACAGTGAGGAGCCACGGGATCGCTGCCAACGACGTTTCCTGCCAGGGCCTGCTCCTTCCCGCAGTTTAATTATGAGCGATTGTTTGGGCTGCGATGTGAAGAAATATTAGAGAATGGAAAAAAAGAAGAACAGAGCTCAGAATACTCTGCTGCAACTGATTCATGTTTTGGCAAGAACTCTTAACTAGATTTTATACTTTAGCCTTGTGATGGTATCATAGGGAGCAACCTTGCCATATAAGCACATGAAGCCCAATTCCACGGTTTATTTTGAAAAGGTCCGAGTAAAAGCATTTGAAAAATGCAGGAATAACATTAGCCATCGGGTAAAGTTCTGTGTTAATCAGTGCAGTGCCCTCATAGAGGGACTGAAGTTATTTTAAACTGGATGTTAGCACCCCTATATTTAGCTGGTGTGTCAAATTTTACTGCTTAGTTTTCATATACTTGACAAATCTCACATTTTACAGAAAGGCTGTGATTAGTTCTCACTGTATGTGCTGAGGGACGGACATAAAGCCAGGGGAAGCTGAACCCTGTGAGAATGGCTGGGAACAGAGACTTGCTTTTTTTTTTAAGATTCAGATCTGAGTCCGGCAGCCCCAGAGCAGAAGTATCCTCAGGTGGCTGCTGTGGGAGCGTGAATAGAGGCGAGAAAGAGCCTGATATCAGACTCGGGAAGGGCATTTTGTGTTTCTGTTTTTTGCTTAATCAAGTAAAAGACAAATACAAAAAAGCACAAAAAGAAATTTAAAATAGCCTTGTATCCCACCACCTGAAGATAAATCCTATAAGCCTTCAAGTCTTTTCCTGTGCATGAATTTACACATAAGCATATATTTTTGGATAATTAACAAACATTCAGTGTAAAGTGTTTTGTAATATACTTTCCCAATTAAAATATATCATGAGCATTTACCTTGCTTTTAATTAAAAGGAAACAAATTTTAGTGACTATGATTGCATTGTAGGAGGAAGGAACTCTTTTACTTTGTATTTGTTTTTTTCACACTTATGGCCATTTATGAAATTCTTCTTTAGTGAATTGCCTATGTCCTTTGCCCATTATTCTTTTAGGGAGGACATTGAATTCATCCAAATAGTTTTGAAAGATCTCTCTGTTAAACCTACTGATCCTTCAACTATACATTGCAAATAGTTTTCACAGTTGTTTGCCTTCTATTTTGTTCAGAATTTTGTATTTTATTTTGCTTTTATTTATTGAGTTTTATTAAGAGAGAGAAGAAGGAGAAGTACAGAGAGAAGGAGACAGACAGACAGACAGACATCAGTTTCTTGTTCCACTTATTTATATATTTATCGGTTGATTCTTGTAGGTGCTCTGACCAGGGATCAAACCCACAACCTTGTTGTATCGGCACAACACTCTAACCAACTGCTCTAGGGCCAGATTAATTTTTTAAATAGGAAGATTTACATGCTTATACAGTCACATACATCAGATTTCCCCCCTTTGTTTTCTATTAATTGATTAATTAATTAATTTTTAATTGTTATTCTGTTACAGTTGTCCCTATTTTTCCCTCTTTGCCCTCCTCGGCCCAGCCCACTCCCCAGTCCCCCAGCCAATCCCCACACCATTGTCCAGGTCCGTGGGTCATTCAGACATGTTCTTTGACTAGTCCCTTCCCTTTCTTTTCAGCATCATCCTCCTCTACTCCCCGCCTCCCGCCCCCCAGCCACTGTCAGTCTGTTCCATGTTTCCATGTCTCTGGTTCTGTTTTGCTCATTAGTTTATTTTGTTCATTGGATTACTCTTATAAGTAAGATCGTATTGTATTTGTCTTTTACCAGCTGGCTTATTTCACTTAGCATAATATTCTTCAGTTCCATCCATGCTGTAGCAAAAGATAGGCATTCCTTCTTTCTGCTATGAAGTATTCCATTGCATAACTGTACCACAGTTTTTTGATCTATTCATCTACTGATGGGCACTTAGGCTGTTTCTAGCACTTGGCTATTGTAAATAGCGCTGCTATGAACATAGGGGTGGATATGTTCTTTTGAATTGGTGTTTCGGAATTCTTTGGGCATGTTTTCTGCTGCTTTATGCCCAGAAAAGCCTCTGGGCCCCAAGATCAGATACTTTTCACCCAGGTTTTACTCAGTTCTTTCATGGACTCATTTTACATTTAACTCCTTCTTACATCAGGAAGTTCTTTTGCTGTGTGATGTGCAGGATGATTTTTGATCGTCCACGCTGTTGCCGAGTATTCTTTTCTGTTTTGAATTGATTTATGTCTGTTCTCATACCATTACCACAGTGATTAAATTATTATAACTTTAGAGTATGCCTTTATATCTGAAGGTAAGACCACCACCCTCTTTTTTTTCCCTATAGCTTCAGAATTTGCATGGTTATTTGTGCCAGTTTAGTTTTTTTAAAAATAAATTTTACAATTATTTGATTCATTGCTTTTGAGAAATTTTCCCCTTCAGAAACATAATGTTTCTCTCCATTTATTTAAGTAGTCTTTTATATTCTTCCTTGGTATTTTACAGTTTTCCTCACAAGAGTGTTAACACAGGCAGTATGTTTTAAGAAAAGCTAATTTAGTGTTTAAAAACACTTTGATGCAAATAAAACAAAATAGGTGACAATTTCCTAATGTACAGATCACCCATGCACTCTTGAGATAGTCTATACATTTGTAGAATACAGAAGAATTAATTCTAACATCTGAAATAATATCAATCAAGTATTTTATAAAACTAAAAAGATTTTTTAATCAAATATGTCAAACAAGGTCAGATATTTAAAACTCTCTATAATTTAATGTGTTTACTGAAAAATTTCAGTAAGCTTTCACCTTATGATCTTGCATATCCAGTCAGACAGTGAAAGTTATCATAGTATCAACAAATTATTCCTTCTTTACAAAGCTGTCAATGACTAAAATAATGTTTTAACTTAACTGAGGGTTTTTAATTGAACCAAAGGTCTGTTGGTTTCAGTTAATGAAGATGACCAAAGCAATCACTTCTTGATATTCAGTTAAGAGTTGATACTCTGGATTTAAACCTAGCACTTACTTGCATTGACTTCTAAGTGACCTGTACTCAACCTAGTTCATTTCCAAAGATGAACGAAAATACTGTATTGCCCATTCTATAGATAGAGTTCATCTCAGCAGGTAACAAACTAGATTTATACTAGAGAAATTATGTTGACCTTTTTTTTTCTACCAAAGTAGTCACAGTTAAATGAAATGAATGGTATACCAGCTCATACTTGAAGACTGTCATGGAGGATTAAAAATGGGAGACCATTGGAAATTTCTCTTCCTCAGCACTGTTGAGAATATGAACAGGAAATGCCCTAAGTGACACTCTCTGACAGGGAATTAATGGTAGGAAGTGACCTTGAAGCTCAGCTCCCAAGAAATATAAACACACTTTCCCTATCAGCTGAAGGCAGGTAGTTCTGAAACAAAGGAAAGGGTAAATGAATTTTAATGGGAGTGAGAAGGATCGAGTGTGGAGTGAGGACCTGGCTCCAATCATGACCAACCGGAGTTTTAATCAAGCAACAGTCATCGCTGCCCTGCGTGCCCGCTTCTGCACTCTTAACCAGGATTTCCTTCCAGCTGCAGAAAAGTCAGACCACTCAGTATTGAATATTTTCCATTGCAATAAGTCAAGTTGTGTGTTTCATCATCCACCGAAAGTCACTATGAAAAAAATGCCATTTTATTTCTTATTAATCCACATACCTAAACAACATACCTTTAAAGGTGATAGATTCAGAGATTTAAAATTTTATTTTCATCTTGTCTGTTAAAGATTATAGGTCAAAAAATGATGGAATAACTTAAAAGGGTAAGGTTCCTCTAGAATAATTTACCTTAATTTTTAGAATGATTTATAAAATAAGAAAATACAAATACTTTGCAAATACCGACCCCACACCCACCTAGTGAGTCAAAGGAGAGGTTAGCCAATTCCTGACTAAAGCATTGAGGTTAGTACACATTGAAAATGCTTCGTTTCATTGCATAGTTTTTAAAATAGAGTGATTGTACTTAAATGATTATGTGTGTTTCTGATGTACCTTTAAGAATTATTTCACTTCCAAGTAATAGAAGACTCTGGATGAATGGGCTTAGACAATAAGGGCATTTGTTATCTCAGATAACAAGAAGTCCAGTGGTAGATGATCCAGAACAAGGTTAATTCACTGGCTTGATCATCTAGGCTTTCTGCTCTGGCATTCTCAGAGCATAGTAGGGGATCGATCATCTCCCCTCATTGTCTCAAAGCATTGTTTCTGGACACAAAATTAGCTGTAGAAGAATGTGACTGTTCTCTTATTTCTGTTTTTTGAGAGGAAGAAAATATTTTCCAGAAGTCCCCAGAAGATTTTCCCTCACATCTCATTGGCCAGGTCCGGGCCATGTGCGCACTCCTAAATTAATCAGTGGCAAGGAAAATAAAGTGGTCATTGTGGGTGTAGACTAATCAGGGTCTATACTCTGAATCACAAGGGGAAGTGATAAATAAGCAAACAAATTTGGGATTCTACTAGGAGAAAGAAAGAGAAGGCTGTTGACTAAACAACTGGCATTAGAGAGTGATTTCATCATACATGCAGTGTAGTCAGTGAATGGTATTTTTAATCAGTTCAAATATTTTAATATTGATTTTAAGTAAAATTGAGAACCTACTAAATTGACATGTTTCTGATGTGCCATTAAACTTTGTATTTATTTGTAAGATCACAGGGACCTTATGTATTCTTGAAATTTTTTACTAATCTAGGTGTAACTTTGAGGAGATTTCATTTTTTGTTAAATTAGGGTAGAGTGTCTACAGGTACATTTTTAATAGGGCAAAGGACACCCAAAAACTTTAGAAGTGTCACTCATCTTCCACGGTTGACCACCTCTCCCTCTAAACACAGATTAACCTGGTGGGAATGAAACCTCTAACAAGCTATTGCTTCATCAGTTGCTAAAACCACTGTGCACTTTTTCTTGCCATGAAACAATTTTCCACTCATGGTACAGTGGAAACACTCATCTGGAAGAAACCTGCATTTGTCCTTCTGAGAGGTGTTGGCCTAGAGTTCAAACCAAATCCCATCAACCTAATTGCTCTTGCCACACGGTCTCAGGAGTGAAGAATTCTCCCTTTGTTTGCAGCCTGACAGAGGGCAGCGCTCCTCAAGATATATTGCATTGCATGACATCCTCCTCTTGGGTAGTTGCTTTTTTGGCACTGCTTGGTTATACGCTTGGATGTTGCTGCATTTTTAAAAAACATAAGTCTTTTCAAATGGGAGTAGCCCATTCTCATTTCTGATACTCGGCTTCTGAGAATTGACCTGATCTCAGCCAGACATGCGTCAGATGTTCCTGCTGTAAGGCTTACCCGTCCAAGCTAAAAGCCTGCCCCTGTCCAGGTCCCGTGGTCTCCACAGTTGGCAGAGGGAGGTGTCATTGGAGCACCACCTAGGCTCAGCCTTGGCAAGACTGTGCCGTGATCCAGGTTTTGTCTGATAAGCCAGACTGTCTCATCTTTTAGTCCTTTTTGTACTTTCATCTTCCCTCCTATTTCAGCTTTTGTCTCTGCTTCCTTTTTTATCCCTTTGCCTCATTCAGAATGTGATCTCAGAAAAGGAATCCAATAACCTCAGTAGCATACAGGGGTAAATGCCATAAGGTGAGAGATGCATTTGCATTAATCCTTCCCTTGAATGTTCAAGTGAGACAAATCTCTAAGTCAAAGGATACGTTTCTAATTGTGACATTTGGTCTTCAGTAAAAGCCAGTAAGAAAGATTTTATTCTTTTCTTGTTTTCATTTTTAGGGGTTGGGATTCTTCCTGGGGACCTTAAAGTCCTCTCCTATCCCGAGATGCCTTCCCTCGTATAAAGAAGAGGGGCTGCAGTGAAATGAAAACAGACTGGGAAAGAATAGATTTTTACAGAGGATGTCAAGGTTCAGAGTCAAGTCCATCATATCAAGGAAACTGCTCAATGGCAAACCAGCTTCCTCTTGTCCCCCTCTGTGAAGCCTTGGCAATTGAGACCTGGGAGAGCATTTTACCTCCATGTTGGATTCATGGTCTTGTAACCTTGGGTGGTCTTCTGGCTTTAGTGAACTAGTCTGTCAGGAATACATTTGATGGAAGTAGTTATCTGAATAAACTAAACTATTAGAAATATCTTAGAAAATCCCAAGCACCGTATTTATGTGCTACATATAGCCAAAGCAGAGGAGAGGCATATTACACTGAAACATTGGAAGAAATAAAACAGCAAAACCATTAAAAGAAGAAGAAGAAAGATTTTAGAACCGGGAAGTTAAAGGATAAGAGTAGTTTCATACCACAACATCATTTATATTAAACTATTCTTTGATGGTTAAAATTTAGCACTGCCCTTATTAACAAGAGAAGTTGAGGGGTGCACAGGTCTTATTGTCTCCCTCGTTCATTCATTCGGAGAGAAAAAAAATTCCTTGCTCTCAATTCAGGAACCTCTCATGTAGAATTTTATATGGGGAACAATGAACAACACAGAAGATAAGACAATTTATTACTGGTGAGTCATTTTGGTCAAGTTAAGATAGCTATTTAACAGTATTAGAGATTTGAGAAGGTTGGGGAGAGGTTTGTGGTGAGTTGTAATTGCTTTTTCATGATAAATTTGACTCTTGACTCTTTACAAGATTAAGCAGTCTCAGATTTAACCCTGAGATTAAAGGAGGTACCAGAATCTATTTTAGGAACCTCAAAATATATGTTTTCTGGAATCATTACCTATGAAGCAAGGTTCTGGAGAGATAACATAAGCACCCACATCCTCTCTTGGGGAAAGAGTTCTATACAACCCCACAGGGCTTTCACAGTATTCAATTCACTGGTGACTCAAACAAAAATGGGATCAAAATACTTTCTTGGAACTCATATAGTCCCTCTTGTACACGCCTGAAAAGATGCCCAATAATAGCTGTGGTAAACCATTCTGCCCTCTCCAGGAGAGATCAGGCTGCTTGAATTTCTGAATCCTCTTTTTCTGGGCTCTTTAAAGAGAGAGATAATATCAGGCAAATTGGGTAGAGTAAGATCTGAGCTGCTTTTACCTTGTAATCTTTACTCAGGGAAAAGCAAATCGTAGCCCTAGAGCCATGCAAGAGAAAATGAAAGGAACCAAGTTCATCTGTCTGAGAACCAGGCAAGGCTTTGGATGGGAAAAGCAGCGCAGCACAAAGCCCCTTTGACCAGCTGCTCCTGTGATTCAGATGGTTTGCTTTGGATGGAGATAAGCTGGATTTATGGGAGGGGTCTCCCCAAAGGGTCTAGCACGCAATCTCCTCTCCCAGTTAAACAGGAAAGCTCATTCATCTGTTAATAGCATCCAGGAGAAAATGGCCCTTAAAGATGATATCTGTGAAAAAGCATTGTGTGCTAGTAAAAGAAACTGCTTGTTTCCATGGAGGCGGAGGAATCATCCAGGCTTCCAATTCTTGTCTGCCTCTTCTCTGAAAGGTCGCTGCCTAGATTTCCTCATTTAGAGCACCTGACACTGCTACTTCTGCCAGGATCCATTAGTTCCGTCTCAGTGGCTCCCATTGCCAATTAGAAAGAATTTAACATTAATGAGGGTCTGGGACACTGAAGAGCTCCCCATCAACAACTCAACTGAGAGAGACACGTACTCCGTCAAAGATGTAGATACTTGGTTTTTTCCATTCTAATGAAATTATACAACACTCATTATGCTTGTAATACATTTATCTTGGCAGCCAACCTATTGAATGCTTGCTGATTACATCAGCTATCAAATCTGATGTCCGATGCACACTACGAGTTAGTCCAGGTCAATCCAGTTCAAATTATCTGCCCTATTCAGTAATTACCTTCCTGTTGATCTAACTAATGTTCTGAGTTTTTACCTATTAGCAATAGAGGCATTGCTTTTAAGTCAGAGGTTCTCAGATTCCTGCAGTAGTTTTCATGCTGGGAAGGCATAGTTGCTCCGGCAGTGTTTGGAAATGTGTGTGCGTGTAAGGGGTGGCATTTTGGATTTTTCCAATCAGATTTTAGTAGGCAGGGATCAAGGATGCTTAACACCCTGAAATATGTAAGGCAGACCCTGCCAGCGAAGGACTCCCCCTGCCCAATATGTCTAAGTCAAGTTATGAACAGAGAAGTATTGCCTCATATCTACCTCTCAGGCCCAGGCTGGCTCCTCCTTGGACATTCCACTCATCTCCGTCTGAAGCAAATCTCCTGAAACATACAGAAACAGGTAATGCGACAGGTGATCAAGCTCAAAACTGCTACCACAATGCACTGTGCTACAACAGAGACCACCTAGTGTAGAGTCAAAAGACTGGTACTCAAGTCTCCTCCTAACGTTTGCCAGTGTCTTAACCTCTGTAAGCCCCAGTTTCCATATCAGTAAAATGAAGGCGTAAGTAGTGCCTCACACAGCTATATGCATTAAGGTAGACGATGAGTGTGTGATCGCTTTGTAAATAAAGATCTGTGCAGTTGATACCTATTATGTTTACATGGCCTGATGTTTCTGCTGCCTGTGACACTCAGGGAAAAGAAGTGTAAGCCTGGCCTCCAGAAGTTCAAGAAAGTGAGTTTTTGGTCTTCCAAAACATGCCTTCATTTATAGGTTTAAGGATCGCAATTTGTTCTCCATTCAGGGCTGCACATAAAAAGGTGTTGGCCATTCATATTTCATAAAAGAATGCACCAGAGAAGTTATGGACCCAGTGCTAGTCTCTGGCCTTTGGTTATGACTGGCCTTGGTAGGGATTCAGGGTAGAGAATCAAAAGAGGGAAGAGGCAAGGCTGTGGTAAGCCCTGAAGACTCGAGGGGCAGTGTAGGGCAGGGCACGTTTCAAGGCTGATCTGCCATGTGGAAGAATCATAAAGCCTCTCAAGAGGCACTGATCTGGGATCCTTGTCCAAATGTGCAGACACCAAGGGACTTGCACAGTCATGAGGGAAGACTGCTGTTGCTTTGGTCCTTCATGGAAGGACGCTAGCGGGTGGGAGTGGACAGTCGTGTTTAAAGGCCAGAAGGATGGGGGTCAGGGGGAATAAAGAGGCGGGTGGATGCAGGCTCAAAAGGTACACACTTCCAATTATAAATCAGTCATGGGGATGCAATGTATAGCATGATAACTATAGCTAATGCACTGTACTGCACATTTGAAAGTTGCTTAGAGAGTAGATATTAAAAGTTCTCATAACACCCTGACTCGTGTGGCTCAGTGGGTTGGGTGTCCTCCTGCAAACCGAAGGGTCACCTGTTCGATTCCCAATCAGGGCACATGCCTGGATTGTGGGCCAGGTCCCAGTCAGGGGCATGCAAGACGCAAGTGGTAGATGTTTCTCTCTCTCTCTCTCTCTCTCTCTCTCTCTCTTTCCCTCTCTCTAAAAAATAAAATACTTTTTAAAAAAGTTCTTATCACAAGAATAATATTTGTAACTACATATGGTAACATGTTAACTAGACTGTGGTGATCATTTCACAATATATACAAATATCGAATCAGTTGTACACTTGAAACTATACATTATATGTTAATTATACCTCAATTTTAAAAGATCAGCAGGAATGGGAGGGATTGTGCCCAAATGTAAAGTAGCTAAGCATTAGGTTGGCCAAAGAGTCAGTTTAGTTTTTTCTGTGAAATGAAAGACACATTTTTCATTTTCACCAATAACTTTTTTGGTTTGGATATTTTGAGTTCATCATGTCTCCCACTATTGGCTTCTAGTGGGTAGAGGCCAGGACTGCTGCTAAACATCTTCCAATGCGTAAGACAGCCCCACAGCAAATAATTATTTGGCCAAAATGGCAATAGTACCAAGAAACTTTGTGAACCATTTCTGACATGTTTGATCAGTCATATCACCTTCTCTATACACTGCACAAATCTTTGTGTTTCAGTTGCATTGTTTAACCGTTCTTGAAATAACAAAGCAGAATATGCTAAAAATATGTATTTTTCCCATCTTTAATATTAAAATGTCTGCACAAAAATTCACTAATTTTGATAGGCTTTTTAAAAAATGCATGCTGATGTGAGAGCAGTCGCAATACAATAACACAACTCTTTTGAATGAAGTTAAAGACAACTAAGAGCCATCTAGTTGCCATCTAAGCACTACTAGAGCCATCTTACGGAAAAAAAAAGTAACAGAGTTTTTGGCCAACCCAGTGTCTTGGTGGTGGGTGAATGTGGGGAGGAATAGTTCAGTTTCTTCAAGGAAGGGTCCCCGATGGGATGTCAGTGGGGCAAAAGTCAAATCTGGCTGCCTTTAAACCCAGGGTCGCTACTACTTTGAATACATTTTTAAAAACCCCAGTATTTAAAGCCATTCAGTCGTTTAGAGATCTATTACCTATGTTGGTCTATTTATAAATATGGGATAGTTTGAGAATTGTCAGCTTGATTAAATAGACAAAATAATTTATTCATTTAAAAAATTATAAAAATACATACTGTAGAAAATTATAACAGAGATGAGCAAAAATTTGAAAATTTAAGGCACTCATATTTGGGTAAATTTCCTTCATGTGTTATATTGTTACAACTCTTTGAAATAAAATACTGAGACCCCACTTTTCTTTTTTTACTTGCAAGACTGTATCTTTCTAGTCTGTCTGAATTTGGCACTGACAAGTGTTTCATCCTCTAGTAAAACCAGAGGGGGCCTGTGTGAGGTCAGGCGCGGGTTTCCAGGGGCGAGGGCCCATTGTGCTGCCTTAGCCTGGAGACCTGATTCATATCCTCCCAGTGACCAGGAAGGTGGTGCTTCTTGATGGGAGGCCAAATGGCCAGTGAGCCACAGGAAAAGGTTACGCCTGCTTGAAAACAATGCTCAGGATCCCTGTGGGTGAACCACGGGCGCTCTGAGCTGTGTTTCCTTGCATGGGCTTCAGTAGAACCAGGACTTTTGGAGTCTTCAAAAAGGTATTGGTTGTCTTTCTGTTGTTTGTGTTATAGACAAGCACATCCACTCGCAAAAGAGACATAAAAATCACTCATAAGCCCCAAACCAGAAACTGCTGTTAAAGTTTTGATTTTTGTGCCTTAGTCTTTTATTCATGTAAAACGATCTTACCAACCAGAGATCAACGTTGTTAATGTTTAGGCATCATTATTATTATTTTTTGGAAAACAAAAATGTGATCATTTTGCCTGCGGCGTCTTTTTCTCCCTGTAACAAACTAGCACCAGCATTTCCCCAGGCCACCAGACGGCCTTCTACTTCATCTCAAGTGGCTACCTGGTAGTTTATTGAGTATTGTATTAATGGAAAATAATACCCTATCATTGAGTCTAACTTATTTTCAACTTTAGACTTGTTTTCAAATAATAATAACCCTACAAACAAGGTCGGGATGCATAAATGCCCTAGTTATACATGTAGGAGACAGAGCATGGATGGGAAGAGACTTGAAGATGGACAAGTGGCTCTGCGTTTGAAGGATGGAGTTTCCTGAGCCTAACCTTCTTATTTTACACTGTGGGAAACTGACAGTCAGCCAAGCTGAACTACCTGTACTGATGACGTTACGCACAAATAATAAAAACTGCAGGTTTCTGACTTTCTGCCTTGTAGCCTCTATCTGGTTAATATTTAAATTCAGTATTCTTGGATTACTTAAAATGAAATAAGAAAAAAAGGTGGGGTGACTGCTAATAATTCCAGCTTTCTATCTATCTGAGCCTCATAGAAATGCGTGTTTGTTACCCAAATATATTGGTATTATTTCTGAGGAATGGTGCCCGGCAAGGGTACCACGGGTATTTGCTTGCTTCACCCCCACATGATTTTTATTTTAAAACTTTTCTTTGCCTTTTAAATTCATGCTGCCCATTTTCTGCCAAGACACATTTACCTGTTGCTATTTCATTGTCCCATGTCCTACTCCTTTAGTTTCTATTTCTGTGAACTCTTGCTGCCCTATCACCTCTGTTAGTTCTCAGGCTCACAACGCTTACTGTGGCAGGGATATATTTGTATTAAATAAAAGGACCTTTTCATGTCTTTCATCAGGTTTGCATAATCTCATGTACATCCCCGGGTCCACAGCATCTGTTCTCCCTGACACTGCGATTTTGAATTCCGCTATTGTGCTCTGCGGAGGAGGCCGCATCACCACACCGGTGTGAAGCCAAACAGATGGCTGGCACAGTGCGCCCGGCTTTGTCCCCTCTTTGTGCATGGAACGGACACCCTCCCTTCCTTTCCTCATCGCTTACTAGTCTCTGCCCTCTGCTTTCTTGTCACCATTGTATCTGTATGGACTTCCAATTCCAGGAGAACAATTTAAAATCCTATGAAAAAAAATAACTGGTACAATATCACGGTCTATCATTCTTTGGGGGATCATCAATAGACCTTTTATTTACAGTGCAAATAACAATATTATTCATTGGTATTCTGAGCATATCCTATCTCATTAGTTCATTGTTCCTTAGCTTGCAATGACTTTGTATTTAAAGAAGACCACAAACTAGATTGTGGAATATGAGGTCTGTATAGAAGGTATCCAGCCGTGTAATACAAAAAATGGAGCAATCTATTGAAGAAGATGCAAGAAACATTGTACGTAGGACAGTGATGCCTCAGTCCCCTTCAAGGTAGGCATCTTGGGACCTCACACAGTTCTAGTTGCCATCACCTTCTCTGTTATATTTTTCTCAACCCCATCAATGTGTGAAATCTCTTCCCCTTTAAAGGGATTTTTAGTTTAGTTTTTGGGAAAAGCCAAGAAGTCACAGGGCACTAAATCTGGGCTGTAGGGGGCCTGAGTCACCTCGGTGATTTGATGTGTCACCAAAAAACTCTGCATGAGACATGGTGTATGAGTGGGCGGGTGCTTGTTGTGATGAAGCTGCCAATCACCAGTTGTCCATAACTGCGGCCTTCTGAAATCATATGAATAGTTTCCACAGAGGAATATTCAGGCTTAACACAAAATTTGATGCAGATTCATTGCTCTACTCACTGTCATTTCGAATGTCGTGTTCACACAGTGCACATCCTCATTTAACAGTGTCTACCTCCCCCACTGACTAGCACAGTGAAGTCGTCATTGTTCACACATGCACATTCCAGTCCATTCTCCTTGGCTGCCAGGTGACATGGTGTCACGCAAACCATTCTCGTCATGTTAACAATGACTGGACATTTTCTGGACAGACCTCATATGTTTCATTTATTTTGATGTAGGACTCAGCCAGGACTTTGGAGGCCAGCAAGCTCCTTTGTTTTGCTTTTCAGACTCACATGTTGGGATATCAGTCTTGCGAAGGATCCTTCTTTCTGCCAGAATCACCCAGTTTAGTTTAATAGGCTACTTGGTTAGGACTAGAAGTCTTTAACTTCCATCCTATATTAATATGCCAGTCCTAAGCACTAATAAAAAATGGGAACGTTACTCATAAAGAGAAATTAGGGTGTGTGTTCAGACATATCTTTTAGTAAAATCAATGATCAATGTCCTAACACCTAATATTTTTAAGTTTAAAAGACGTAGCTTCATTAATTAATTTAATAAAAGGCTTTTAGAAGACAGAAAAACAAATACCCGAATTCCACGATCTGACTGGAGCTAAAAAAAAAAAAAAAAAAAGGGGGGGGGGGGGCGAAGAAATGTTATTAAGAGGTACTTTTCTGCCCTCTGGTGGCCAAGTGTCTCAACAACACGGAGTGGCTTAGCGGCTCATTTTGAAGGGGCCTTGGAGATCTGTTCCAATCCCCAGGCTTTATAGTAAAGGAAACAGTGCGTGGGGTCCTGTGACTGGACCAGATTGTAGTGGTCTCATTTAAAGCATTCTTATTAAGGTTACTGGATGTTTTTTACATATCTATAAATAAGATACGCATGCACATATACGTGTGTGTGTCTCTGCACATACTCAGATCAGGTCCTCAAATGTTTCATTCGACTTAACTCTTGTTCATATCAATTATCCTATGGTAAAACTGGTGTTATGAAATGTCATTTTGCTTAAGTTCATGGAAGTTATTGATGAAAAGTGAGGACTTACTATATATATTCACATATTCAGAAAATAACTTTTATCAGGGAAATTCTTCCACAGTAATTTTGATGTGGAATGAGCTGATAGATTCTAATTACAACTTTGGCAGAAAGTTACATTTTGGAATTGAGTCAATAATCAATTAAAATTCTTATTAAAGTCAATGAATATTTTAAGGAATATTTAGTATAAGTAGAAAAATTAATATAAGGAATAAAAAATGTGCTTTGCTTTAGGTAAACATCTGTTAAATGGAAGTCTTCCATCATTCAGAAGAGACAATACTCCACATTTTACTGTTTATATAAAACAAAGGTTATATACACACATACACACACATGCACATTCCTATACTTCTGTTTATCCATTTGGCTATAACAGGTATTTTTTCATGCAATTTAAAATATTATTAATAAACGACTTTTTTTCCAGAATATTTAGAGATTTTCAGATCTTTCCTTCTTTCATTTATATTCTTTTAATGGTTTTTCTGTCTGGGAGCCATGTTTGGGGTAATTCCATCTTCAAATGTTCTTCCTTTCTTTTGAATTCCTTTAAATTCCAGTGAGATTTAATTAAAGTATTAGAAGCTTAAGGAAATTCGGGACTGAGTTATGGATATGTGAGCCAGTGGGATAGAGTTGTTTTAAATTCCAGTTTTGTTGCTCTGGCTGCCTCCTTATGCTGCTGGGGACAAGGAAACTGGCAAAAGAGGATAAGGGAGCATGATTCAAATTACACTTTGCAGCTATTTGAGAATTCCAATTCATAAATGAAATCATAGCTTAGGGAGGACATTAACACTTAAGTTATAGCATCATCTACCTCACATTTGAATTGGGGGATATTTTTTAACTTAATAAATTTACAGATTATCCTCAAATATTGACTTGTGATACAACCGGATTAGACAGCTATAAAATCATAACAACATCCACAGTTTGTTGAGAACAAACTAGGTGTGAGCCACTGTGCCAGCCTTCCCTGCCTTGTATTCTCTTAAATATAAAGCAATTGTGACGTACACCATCATTTTATGTATTTCTAAGGAATAAAAAATGTGCAATTAAAGTAGTCATAGGTGCTTTATTATGACATAAATTTTTTTGTTTTATACATATTCAAAAAGTTGTTTCGGACTTAGCTATATGATGGGTTTTTTTCAATCATATATCACTCTTGTGCGTATATGAGAAAGAAAACACAAGCAAATTCAATTGGTTGAGAAATTCTTAAAGGTTTTTTTAAACATTTTTTGGACTTAGAGTCTTTTTTCCCATTTTATTGTATTTTTTCCCATTACCATCTATCACCTCTACCAAGTCTATTTTTATTGAATCGCTTTTTGACTCCAAGTTAATGAGGTTCTTGTTTCTCTTTTCCATATTGTCTTCTGCACTTTGAGAATGTGGATGATAGAGCCTTTCTTAGAAAGTGCTCCCTTGTGACCTCTGGGATTTTCTTCCACGCTGCTGACACCTGTTGGGCAGGGCTCACTGTGGGCCTCGCTGAGGCGTGAGCAGGCTTTCAGGCAACTGCAGGGCCCACACTCCTTCCTCAGATGGTTCTGTAGGGAACGGAAAGTCAAGGCGTTGCCAGTCATGCCCCCGGGGTTGTGGTTAGTTGCAAATGGGCAGGGATGACAACTGGGTTGGACAGGGGTGACAACAGGGTTGTGACTGCTCTCTGGCTAGCGGAGGGTTATGATGCTGTAGGTAGTAAGATGCACTCCCATTCTGCAGATATTCGCATGTGGGAGAAAAGTGCTTTTTCAATTCAGTAAAACCTGGTGTGCTATAGTTACAGTGTCTAGTCCTTAGTATAACTCTACGAGGTAGGTAGGATTTCCTCTGATTGACAGGTCACTCAGGGAAACTAGCAATGAAGGAAGATTCAGGAATACAGAAAACAGTCTTCAATGAGGGATGGTGGAGTTAGTCCTTTCATACGTAATTAGAAGAACTGAAAAGTGGTTGTACCCATTCATGTTCCCTGACGTCAGGTTCCCTATTAACAGGAAAACAAGTTTATTATATGTGGACTGTTCAGAGGACCCAGAAAATAATGTTTCACAGGTATTGCAGATATTACGAAAGCTCTGATAAAATTTAAGTAGTTTTTGGTTGTGATTTTTGAAAAACAAACACAGAGGCAATCCTTTATTTTATTTTATTTTTTATTTTTTTGCATCGAAGCTGCCATGAATGCCGCTTCAGGACCTTGGAGACTGGGCTCTTGGTGTTGTTTTTGTAAACAGGCAGCGGGGCTGCTACATGGAGAAATTTTGTTTTCAGTAAAGACACAAAAGCCTTTTCAGAAGGAAGTGATTCACTGCAGGACTTGGTGGCTAAGGGATTCACCCTATGGAAACAAGAATGTGTCAACATATTTCCCCAGGCATGCTCCGGGGCAACGCTCCAGGGCAGTGCTAGAGGAATTTAAGCTGCTAGTGAGCCCGCACCACCTGGCCACAGAAGATACCTTTGATGAGGAAATCACACAGCTCTTCCTAAGGCAGGCATTATTTTCCATTGGCCGCATTTCATGCAACACCCTTCTTTGGTTATTATGAAGCTGGGTAGGAGTGATTATCTTTTATTCCCTGGGGAACATTTGGCAGCGTCTGTGGACATTTTTGATTTGTAGGAATTGTGGTCGGTGGTAGTGGTATCTAGTGGGTAGAGGCCAGGGATGCTGCTGAATCTCCAGCAAGTCACAGGACAAAAAATTATCAGGCCCCATTTGGCAGTGGTGCTGAAGCTGAGAGTCCCTGGTCTAGCCCCTAATAGTTCCTCAGCTCTCACAAATAGTGTCTCTTCCAGAAATCTTTCCTGGGCTCCTTGAGTGTGGGCTGCACAGCGCCCATGCTCACTCCCTTCCCAGATCTTAGCTCTCTGTTCTGAAACCAACTACACTGACTTACCTGTCTTCATATTGGGCTTGAAGCTCCTTGAGGACAGGGAACTTGGTTTGGTCACTATTGTGTCCCCAGACACCCTGGCATTGTGCCTGGTTACATTAAATTGCTACAAGTGGATGACAGAAATCCAATTAGAGCTAGCTTAGGGTGGGGAAAAAAAAGACTCCTAGGAAATGTTGAAAAACCCAGCTTCAGCAGGGTCAGGGTTATAGCTGGAGTTCAGGAATAATAAAAGTTGGCAAGGCTCTCTCCCTGTCTTGTCTCTGCTTCTCTCTGTGTGTGACCTTTAATCCTCTACACTGGAACGTGGCCACAGGCAGCTGCTGAGTTCTCAGTCTTATGGCTGCATCCTCTGAAGAGGAACAGTCCTATCTTTTTGGATCTCTGGTTCAAAAATTCTGAGGAAAGACTACGTTTCCCTCATTGGCTACCTTAGGCCAGTTGTTCACCCTGAACTATTCAATTTTGGACAAAGCTAAAAGCAGGAGAAGTTTCTAGAAAAAGAGAAGTATTGGGTAGGCAAAACACAGGTATGCACTGCACTGGAACATGGTAAACCTTTAGTGACTGAATATTGAAAAGCCCAGAAGCATATAGCATGGGCCAAGCTACTTAGAATAACCTCCAAGGACCTCTAATTTTCATGGGAAATGAAATTTCTGATGAGAGTGTTGTGGCTGGCAAGCATGTGTTTGAGGGAAGCCTTCTCTTGGAGCTCTTCGGCCAAACTTTTATAAAACCCTCTTTATTTGTTTAACAACAACTTTTTGGCTCATGTAACTCTGCAGTCTGGGGATAGATCAAACTGCAGGCATGATTAGATTCAGGATCTCAAACAATGTCTATCATATCTTTGCATGACCTAACTGTTTGTAGACTGTCTCCTTACTTTGTGAAGGATGGCCATAGGAAGTCCTTGAATCACATTTTCCCAGTTTAGCTGTGAAAAAGAGAAGTGTCTCACATGTCAATATCTGAAAAGACTCTAATTGACTTTTCTTGGGCTGTGGGACCAGCATTGATCAGTTCCTGTGGTTAGGAGAATAGCAGTTTCCGATGGGTGTATCTGCGTCTGATGACCGCTCCTGTGATATGGACAGTTTGTGAAGGACAGCCCATCTGTTGCCACATGGAGTTGAGTTTCTTGAGGGGATTAGAGGAAGGGAGCTGGGAAAGCATGAAAGAAAGACAAAAAATATTGTCCACTGTGTCTCTCTACTGCTTATTAGCCATGTGACTTTGGAGAAAGAAACTTAATTCTAAGGCTATTACTAAGTAAAATTAGAAAACAAAGGTTGCCTACTAAATACAAATAATAATAGAATTGTAGACATTTTAGTTAGTACTACTTAGTCTTACACACTTAATTGCCATCTAGCTTTGGCTTTGACATAATTTTTCAAGGTAACGATGCCTGTTGCTAGCTGGCCAGGAGAGGAGGGGTAGATCAGTATGCGAAGCCCTCTGCCTCCCATCTCTCCCTCAGTGTCTGAGCCTTTGCCCTTCCTCCGTTTGGGAGGTCAAGTTTGATGCCAAAGCCTCAGTTGAGGGCGTGTAGGCTTAGGAGCTTCTTCAGTGTTCTTTCCTTCATAGCTATAATACACGAGATGAAAAAAGGCCTTTATGTTAACATAGAAAATTACAAACAAGAATAGAGAGAGTAGTGTAATAACCCCTCTGGGCCCATCATCCTGCTCAGCAACCATCAACTCTTGCCACACACCGCATCGTTCTTGTCGCCATCCTCTTTGTCCATCTTCACCAATCACCGTGGAGCTAATTTTGTCTGCATTTCATGCATATCTCTGAAATAAAAAGCTTTTAAAAAATCACAATGCTATTATCATACCTAAAAAGTGAGCAATAATTCCTTAATAACATCAAATAGCCAGACAAGATTTACATTTCTCTCATTGCCTCATTCATTCATTCATTCATTTATTTACCTTTTATAATTTTTGGGGGGAATTAAGATTCAAATTAGGTCCATACATTATAATTTGTTGATGTATCTCCTAAGTCTCTTTCAGTCTATAGCTTCCCCTTCACCTTTCTCTCTCCTTTTCCTTGCAATTTTTTAGATCGAAAAACCTGTTATATATCCTTTATAGTTTCCCGCAGTCTCGCTTTTGCTGAAGGTGTCCTTGTGGTGGTGTTTAATGAGCTTCTTTGTTTATTATGTTTCTGGGAATTGGCAGTTATATTTCAGGGGTAGATTAGACTCGGGTTCAATACCTTCAGCAGGGCCATCCCGTAGCTGGGGGTGAGTGCTTCCAACACAAGGCATGGAATGATTCCTTGTCTCTGCTTCTGGGATCCTAGTAACCATTGCTCTATTAATATTTAGGGATTGCAAAATGATGATATTCTAATCCTATCATATCTTCTTAATTGATTAGCTGAAGTGATAATCACTCCATCAACTCTTAAGTGCTTATGAGGTTTAATATGTGCAGGAATGGCAGAATAAAGGCCTGATTCTTTCCCTTTATTAAATAATGAATTGATTTTCCCATCTTTTTTCTGATGACAAATGAAAACTGCTTTTTATTAACAGGGACTTAAATATGTTGGATATGTTTTATTCCATTGCCTTTCTTCTTATTACTCTTAATGCTCAAGTTAAGTGGTCCCATCTGTGGCCAGTGGGAATCTATTCAAATTAGTTCCTAAGTCTTTAAAAAATTGAGAGAGCTATTTCATTTCATTTCTAAAGTGGACATTATTATTAGCATTACCATGCAAAATAAATGCATGGATTGATTTTTTTCCCTTAATTGAAAAATATTTTTTTAAATTACTCTTTTTATTGAAGTAAAACATATATACAGAAAAAAATGTGGAGTCTTGAATATTAGGAAAATTTGAATATAGTTCAAATTTTTATAAGGTGAAGACACCTGTGTGCCTCGTGCCCCTATCAAGAAACAGAAACTTAACAGCCTGCCACGGTGCTTCCCAGTTATTAGCCTTTCAAAGAAAACCACTACCTGAGTCCTGCCTCCATAGATTCATTTTGCCTGTTTTGACTTTATATAGACAAAATCACATAGTTGTTTTTTTTCATGTGGTTTGTTTTATTCAACCTTTTGTTTGTGAAACACATCCACATTCTTATGTGTAACAATAGTTCATTCATTTTCTATTATCAGATGTTAGACCTCTTGGATGAATACTTTTCCAGTTCCCTCTGACCTAGCCTGGGAAATCACGCCCTGTTCCTTCTATAGCATTGTGGTCACTAGGAGTGAGCCACGAAGGTCAGTCTGTATTTAAATAGAGGGAGTTAGACTCCACTTCTTGACAGGATGAATGCTCAGTTATTGGTAGGCCTGTTATAACCATTGCAGTTAATATGTGCAGGTCCTTTCTTTACAGCTCTTGAGTTCTTCCTAAGGTGTATTCTCTAGTCTTCTCGTGAGGATGGGAGGTAGGTCACTGTTGGATATGCCTGTCTGCTGGTATTCTTAGACCAGGTGCAGAGAGAAAGGGGACTGCAGTTTGCTTGTAGGAGTGCCCATGGGTCAGGATACAGATTTTCATTTAATCCTTCTTTCTTGAACTGCATTTGTTTTTCCTGAGCCCCTTTCTCTGAGGTCAGATTCCGGGAGGAGCCTAACTGCTCCACGTAATAATCCCTTTCAATACATCTCCTTTCAGATGTCCACCTGTCCACCTTCATGATACTTAGTGCTTGTAAGTCTTGGGCCTTTCTAGGTTTTGGGTATCTTCTGTGCCTCTCTGGATTTGCTTTCCATTTCTCCCTCCCCTGCTTGGGGCCTTGGAAGGCTTACCATGTGCTTATACCCTGGGGCTCCCTGTATTCTGCACCCAGTGTCAGTGACGGTGCTGTGCTGAGCTGAATCAGAACCTGGCACTGGAAGAGAAATCAGTAATCCCAATCCTGTATGAGAAATTTTGTTATTTTTGTCTATCATGGATTTTTTTTGCATCCATTTTGATTTTTTAAGATAGAGAGTTAAAATAGAATTTGTCTTGATTAGTGAGCGTTTGGGGCCCCATCTCCTTTAGATTTTGTACCCAAAGTGAGCGTTTCATTTACCTCCTCCGAGTCCCAGCCCTAATATTTTGAATATTATGTTGCAAGACTCTGTGTCCTATTAAAATCACCTGGAGAATGCTGACTTGTTTGTAGGTCTGTTTAGCAGGCAGGCAGCTCGGTGAGGAACTATCTGACTGCACGTCCTATCGCAGCTTCCTTTGGGGGTGGTTCCACAGTCTGTGCCGATGTTGAAGTCCTTGCCATGCCTTGGGGTCTACCTCTGGCCACCCAGAGTTTGGCCAGGACCGGGTGATGGTTTATGCTGTAGTAAGTTCTCAGCGCCTTTCTTCTGCTTCTTTGGGCGTATGAAATGCCTGTGGCAGCTTGAGGGTGATTCCAGGACTGGGTTGGCTTATACACAGAATCAGGGGATCCTTTGCTGAGTTCTTGACCACACTCTCCAGCTCCCACATTCAGGTTTCCCGGTTCCTTTGTCCAGAAAGGTGAGGTTTTCACAGAGTTTTAGCCAGCTGTGGGTTGTGCAGCGACAAGCGACAGGGCCTGCCCTCAGGAGATGTGGTGAGAGACAAGAGAAAGGAAAAAATGACGTGAATTTCCCCCATTTTCTCTTTACATTAAGGACGGCTTCTTCTGTTTTTCTCTTAGCATCAGTCACTGCACTACAAAAATAGTTAAGCATGTCTTTTGCAGTGGCTTTCAATACAATAACAAACTGAATGCAATGAAGAACTGGAAGAGAACTGAGCAGAGCTGCCAACATCATATAGAACACAGGCCCTTTATATCAAACTGGGCAGCTAGTTATTTGTGTAGAATTGGTGGTCCCTGCAAAGTTGTCTGCTCTGTACCTCTGGTGTCAGGGCCATATCTCTACCATGTGACACAGGGCTGGGCACAGAGTGGGTATAAATGAGTATTTGTTAAAGGTTCCAGGGACAGACTTCAGCATCATAACTAGTTAAAGTTTGATTACAGAAAATTATATTTCCAAAGTTTTAAAATTCACAAAAGAGCTAATATTGCATTCGACAGGCATCTCCGCTGGTGAGGGCAGAAACTGGGGCCTTGGTGGCTGGCACGCACAGGCGCGGGCCGAGTGGGCTCTGCGCTGTCCCGCCCCAGGCCAAAGCCCTGGGGTGCTAACCTGCGGAAGGTAGACCCAACTGATGGGAAGTCTGGAAATACAGTTCTGTTACGTGCCCAGTAATATTCTATCCTTTTCTAGATTACTAATTAGGTCTTCTGGAGGAGAGCTGTCAGAACTTAAAGCCCTTTGACCCAGATCAGAAAAACAAAACTAAACTTACTAATGTTCTTTTGGATAAGATTTCTCTGAAATGTATTTTGGCTTGTCTTTTGCTTATTCTTTCAGTGTACATTGCTTAATGCTCTTTTTGTGAGAGGCAAAAAGTGATACCCTTTGAGGGATAAGAGAAAATACTTATTTAAAAAGCTATGGTCATTGCCACACCCTCTCCTCTCCCCACCAGCTAACATTCTCCTGCAGGTCAAGACATCTAAGTCCCGGTCACACTGCAGGTGCTCTGAGAGTTGCCAGTCTTCCCTCCATCATCTTCGTCTGTCCTTCACATTGTCCTGTATAGCCACCCATGCTGTCATCTCAGGCAGCTGTGTCCTTGCTAAGTTGGTGGCAGGCCATGTGACCCTCAGCAATCCCCCCTGCCCTTCTCCCCATTTGTGGTAGACTAGAGGGGCATCCTGGACCTAGCTGGCCAGTTAGAGTCCTTCTCCTGATAATTTCACTTGAGACTGAGTTCTGCATTGGCTAGGCTTACATGCTGATGTGGGCTCAGATGGAAAACAGCCGCTTTGAGTAGAACTTTGGGGCTGGGTGGCTAATTACTGAGTAAAGTGTATTGATCTGCACTGCAGAAACAAAGGGAGAAGAGGATGGAGAGAGGATCTGAGCAAAGAGTCCATGTCAGCTCCTGAGAGAGATGGATCGAGAATCCTGCCTGGTTCCTACCGGTGGCCCAGGCCCCCGCAAGGCGACTCTACTTCCTCTTTGGATTCCAGAAGATGCCCCAATTTCCTAGGGTAACACTGCTTTTAGTGCCAACTGGAGTGGATTTCTGGGTTCTTTGTTTTCTTTTAACAGCAGACAGCTTCTTGATTAAAATGACAAAACAAAATCAATTACAAACTACATAAAAATATCAGCAATAATGTAAAAGAAGACAGCAAATAATTCTGAGTAGTTAATTAGAAAGTTGGGCATATTAATTTTACATCTTCTCTAAATTATTGCTATGCTTCCCCTCCCCACATTTCTAAGAATAAAAGTTAAAAATCTGTGCTCTGAAATTTTAAATTATTTTATTTCTGATTGATGATTTTTAAACATTTAATCATGTTGAGTTATCTATCACCACTTTGGTGATAGCCGTTAGCATCTCCAGTTTCTTTGGTCAAAAACCACTTTTTGGCAAGACTGCAACTTGAGATGATTATGGCTTTTCATGCTGAGTTTGTTTTCTAAAGTTATTTTGATTTATGATGACTCAATTCCTCAGTCTCTGTGGTTAACATTTTTCTTTGTGGGGGCTGCGGTCTTCATGGATTACCAAACTCTGCCTTTAAGAAACATGAAATTAAAGGAACTATAGTTCCGTTTCTTACCTCAATTCATTTTATTCTCTTGGCTGTATAGTATCAAGGTACCCAACAAGAAAGTGCCTTCTCACTAAACTGGTAATTATCATGTAGTGAATTATTTTCAAGGCACATTTTCTTAGTGCCCTACCCAAGATTAGCAATCTTTTCTATATTCTCTTCTTCAGAATTTATTCTTTGTTACTTTCTCTGCTTTAGGGATATTGTTTCCCCCAAAGGAACATTTTGTAAAGGGAAAGCCCATTTCTCCTTCCTCTCTTAGTGATAAAGTGTGGCATCTTTGTCTTCTGACTCAACCCTTCTAAACTTCTCCACTGAATCTTTAACTCCTACCTTTCTCCATTTTCTGCAAAGTAAACAGAAACACTGATCCCTTTTGCCTTTCTGAAGTTCATAGACACATGATATGAAAATTTTTATGGTGAATTCAGATTCAAACAAGAAAAGCCCACAAAAGAAGAAATTATAGTATTGTAAAAGTCTGTCCCATGGCTCTCCAAAGGAGGGAAGTTTCCCTGTTATCAAATCCGGTAAGTGTCCCGAAGGAGACTGTGTAAAGGAGACCGCATTTGTTTTCTTTGCTTTCTATCATTGTTCTGATTGCAATTCTTGGCTGTCTTCACTGATCAACTCTTTCTGGTCTCCCAGAGAGTTGTCCTTTCCCGCTGGAGGTACTCTCTTACCACGCTGGAGGTACTCCCAGCTGGCCTTCCTGTGCTACCGAAGGATCGCTCTCCCCTTCTCATTCTAGCAGAAATATTGCATTGGCTGGAAAAATGTCAGGTGACTGAGGCAAGGGCTTCCACACAGCAGTTATGTGGGAAATACTCCCGGATGCAGGAGGCGGGGCTGGCGGAAGTGAAATGGAAAGGAGGTAGAGGCAATGTGGACTGTGCCCCGAGCTGGTCCCCATATCTCATCTTAGAACTCTCAAGAGTCCTTTGGTCCCTAGTTCAGTATGACTGCCTTTCACTCTGGAGGCTAAGCCCTTCCTATGCATTAAAGCTAATGACCCCCAAGTAAGCACTCAGCAAATGTTTGTTCAATAAGTGAATGAATGAAGAGGGCCCTCTTCTTGCTCTTATTATAACATACAAGTGACTATTTATTCTTTCTCTATTTAGTGTGGTTCCCAGTCATACCCTTAAGGAATGATATGAGCCATTGTGAGTGAGTAAATGAATACATTCTTAAGAAAATGAATGGAATATGGGGAAGATATTTTGAAAATATTAAACTGATTTAAAAAATTTCCTTAACCCATGATACCCCTCAGCTATCCACACATGGAATCAATGAGTTTTGTTATTTTAATAGACAATAGATAGTCTCAGTCTAGATCAGAGAAGTTATTATTATTATTATTATTATTTTGGTTTTGATTCTCAGAGCTGACATTCTTGAGTCTTTAGCAATACAATGTCATTGTTAGAAAGAGATTTTATAAATCCCCAAAGTTTCCTTTAACTCATAAAGAGTTAAACTTGGCTGACTCAAAGCAGAGTTTTATTGTAACCAGTAGGTTCTGGCCCTGTTTGCATGTCATAATCACGTGGGGAGCCGTAGAAAAATACTAGCCCACATCCCCCTTCTAGGGACTCTGATTCAATGATTTGTTCTGAGATGAAAATAAAGTTCAGGTACTACTTTAAAAAAATGCTTCCCATGTTATTCTAATGTGCAGCCTAAGTTGAGAACACTTCTATAAACACTTCTGTAGTGTTCCACCGCTGGACAAGGTGACGTATGGCAGGGCCCTGTCACATAGCGGGAGGGAGAAGCAGGAGAGCAGGGCAAAGAGGTCAGACAGGAAGAATGTGACCCCCTCCTGAGGGCTGAGCCCTGGCATGGGGGGTGGGCAATGGGTAGTAGGAACACCCAGAAAAATTGGGGGCTGCCTGGGTAGTAAGAGTTTATCAGGTGTTTCAAAGGAGAATTCTGAGTCATGTAGGGAGTCTTGTTCGTCAATGCAGTGCTCAGCATGGGACTGCCTGAGTGATATTTTAGGAATATCTGAGGAATGTGACTGAGTGGGACAGAAAGAATCCCACAGAGCCCATCACTTTTCAGTCTGGTGCAGCCAAAGCAGCTGAGAGTTCCTGGGACTCAACGGGGATGAAGAAGTGGCAACAGAATAGGTTGACTGGATAGGCCTGAGGTTGAGATGGGAGATTGCCAAATGCAGGAACTTCCTGCAAGAAGCTCTGGGAGGGAGGGCTACCGTGAGTGACATCATCATACCCAAGAGACCAGGGTGGGCCAGACTTTCTCAGTGGGCAACTGATCAGCAAAATCCTGGTGGAAAACTCTTGTCAGAAACTCTACCTCCTGCTACCCTGAGGGCAGGAACACCTCCCACTCCATCCAGCCTTGACTCTGAGAATACATAGCCCTCATGGATTAATACTCCGAATCTATTTAGACCAATATACACTGGTTTAAGCCAGAATATATTGTTATTTTAAATTTTCATATCTATGTTTTTCTTCTGTTACTAATAAAATGAGGGACAAGGGGGCAAGATGAGAACAGTTATAGATAGTAAAATTATATTTATTAATGCCTGGATTTTGTTATGTAAATTTTTGAGATGACACAAGTAATATAAAAGATGAACTAAGCTATTGACCAAGTAGATCTAAATAATTTCTCAGTCCTATTTTATATAAAGTAGCTTTAGTACAGTGGCATAGTACTCAGTAATAAAAAGAAGCTGCTAATACATGGGACAGCATGAATAAGATGTGAAAACAATGACCAAAAGAAGCCAGATTCAAAAGAGTGCATGCTCTGTCAATCTACTAATATGAACTTGAGGAATAGTCCGAACCATCTGTGGTGATAGAATTCAAATGGTGGTAATCCCTGGGTGGCGGTCTTACTGACTGGGAGGGCATGAGGGAACTTTGGGTGATGGGTATGTTCTATATTTTGATCTGGGTAGCAGACGTATCTATGTATACAGATGTAAAATATCATTGAGTTGTCCACTTAAGAGTTGTGTATTTTATTGTACATAAATTATAACTTAAAAGTACTAAAAATGTAGGGGGTAAAAGAAGAAAAGAATCTTGTTCATTTTTCACCCAAAGATATTGGCTAAATTGTCAGAATATAAAGCCAAGTGTTGAAAAGTGAATGATGACAGATAAAAATATATGTGGTGCTTAAATACGCCAGCGGTTGAGTCAGTCAGCCCCTGAAATCATGGAGAGAGAAGACAAAAGACTTAGACATGAGCTATGAAGAAAATGTGTTTTCACCAAAAGTGCCTGGGCCTCCTCTGACAACTTCTTTCTCTCTCTTGGAAAATGTTAGATGCCAATATGTTACCACAGCATTTTTCCAAAACTTTCCTCCTGGAATTGATTTGTCTAAAGACACACTAGCTCTTTAAAAAAACAAAAGAAAAAGGAAAGCTGTTAACACATCCTAATGACATTTTTTTGGAGGGAAAATTGGTGAGATAAGTGGCCCTAGAAGACCCAGGGATAATGTGTGTGTATGTTCTGAAACTTTGGGAAAGTTGCTTCTTTCATGGTGGTGTAGTGGGAAAAATATTGGTGTCAACATCAAAAAGATGTGAATTCTTGCCCTGGCCAATTGGCTCAGTTGGTTGGAGCATCAACTTGTATACTGAAAGGTTACAGGTTTGATTGCTGGTCAGGGCACATATCCAGGATGTGGGTTCAATCCCTGGTTGGGGCACAGACGAGAAGGCAACCAATCTATTTTGCTTTCTCACATCAATGTTTCTCTCTCTCCTGCCCCCTAAAGCAATAAAAAACAATTTCCTTGCTTGAAGATTAAAAAAGAAGATGTGAGCTCAGCATCTGACTTCACCATTTCCTACCTGGGTGATACTGGGGAGGCCACTTGATCTTTCAGAACCTTTGTTTCTTCATCTGTACGGAGGACTTAACTTCTTTACAAATTGTGCGATGGAGATTAAATTAGATCACATATAAGAACCTAGCATATGACAGGCTCTCAATAAGTGAGTATGTATTATTTTTGGCACTATAGGGTTGTAAGCAGCTACATACCCAAATATCACTATCAGTCATGGACCTTGGTTTACACAGTGGTATTCTTGTAGAATTCTCTTTTTCTACTCCCAACTCAAATACTGTCTGCTTCAAATTATATTTTGCCTTTTGTCTCTCTTGTTACTTTATAAGGTGCTTAATGAAGAAGTGTCCTTTTTCTCTTTATCTGTGCACCATACCCTGATTCAATGTGAAAGCAGATCATACAAGAGCAGGAATACCATGAGGCGAGGATCACTGGAGCCATTTTGGAGGTGGGCGCCATATTCCTGCACTAGGGATTAGGTAGAACCTATTCCATATGCTTCCTGCAGGATGGTGGGATGCACCACTTTTGAGTCCTCCTGCCGGACTGCTGGGTGGTACCACTGCAGAGGCTGTGTTGGCATCTGAGTACCTGTCAAAGTAGCATACTGGAAGGCGCTTGGAGGACCCATTTTCAAGGGATTTCTGGGCACAAATAAGGGGATTAGAAACTAAAAAAAGCAAAGCACAACATTAGAAAATACCCTTCTATGGAGTAAGTGCCCTGAGGGAGGATTTTTTTCCTATTTTTACACAGCTACATCTCCATAGTCATAGAATAGTTCCTGGCATTATAAATGTTTAAGCAATATACGTGGGATAAATGAATGAATGAGTTTGAAATCTGCTTAATAATTGATCTCTAGTACAACTTGTTATAAATAAACTCTAGGAACTTTAGTCTATTATGTAGATATATGATATATATTTTTTATCCTTAATGCTCAAAAAGTTGTTTTATAGTTAGATGCGTGTTACTTAAATTTTTACTTAAATACCTTAAGAATTTAGTTTTACAAAATTTTTTACATGACATTTTCTTGTAAAACATCTTTCTTTTTTCTTGTTTGTATAGCATAGTTATGAAAGGAAATAAGAAAATTGTAAGCCTGCTGGAGACATTAATTCTGGAAATAGAGTTTTTGGTATTTTCATTATAATAGTACATTTTAAGAAATTATTATGGCAGGCACACTGGGAAAATGTCCTTGGTGAAATACACGAGAAAGATAATAAATTAGTTACTCCATGTACATGACTATAGGCAAAATAATTTTTTATTTGATCTCTATGATTTTGAGTAATGTATTTTATTTGAGTAAATTTAGCCACAGAAATAGAATTCAGGAAAATTTTGAAGGCAAATTTGAACTCTGAAATTGGAGTTGCTCTTCACAATGGAAACTGTTTGAAATCAACACACAAACATGATTGTCTGCCACTCTCTTAACCTCCCACTGGTTTAGAATCAGTCATTATTATGAAGGTGACTTTGCTTTTAAAGCACAAGGAGGCATCTGAGACAGGCCGAAGCAGCCTCCACCTCCATCCCAGCAAATGTGTAAAGAGCCACAGACAAAATCAGATAAACAAGACTCTCCCAACAAGAAAGAACATGTGGTCAAAATAGAGTTGTTTCAGCATTTAAATTGGGATGGAAGTTGACAGTTATTGCTTCCATATGTGACAAAAATGCAAATTTTTTAAAGCTTGGCATTAATTATTATTGGGGTTCTGGAGGCTATTATAATGACAGACTAAGAAGGCAAGGGGATAATTTCTCAGGCAATGGGATTAGAGTGGCAAGTCTTAACTTGCACTGGGGAATTGCTATTCTTTAGGGCAGAAAGCAAAATATAATTCACAGAATTGTGGATCTTTTCAAAGGCCAGATACAGACACTGAGTTGTTTATTAAAAGGCTTGCCTTGTTTTTCTGTGTGGCCCTGAGGGTGACTACATTTTTGTGTGTGTAATTTAAATTATATTTTATTGTTTTTGCTATCACAATTATCTTAAGGTTTTCCACCTTTTCCCCCCTCTACCCAGCCGCCCACTCCCTCAGGCCATCCCTACACCATTGTCCATGTCCATGGCCATGCACATATGTTCTTTGGCTACTCTATTCCCTATGTTATACACCCCTATGACTATTTTGTAACTACAAATTTGTACTTCTTAATCCCTTCACCTTTTTTGGCTATCCCCTGACCTCCATCCCATCTGGCAGCCATCAAAATATTCTCTACATCTATGATTCTGTTTCTGTTCTGCTTGTATTTATTGCCATTTTATTGTTTATATTTTTGATCTTCCTCTTAAAGAAGGCCTTTTAACTTTCCATATAATACTGGTTTGGTGAAGTTCTTTAGCTTTTTCTAATCTGGGGAGCTCTTTATGTATCCTTTGATTTTAAATGATAGCTTTCCAGGGAACCAATGTAGAGTGGGTGAGGCTGAGAATCAAATCAGCGATTTAGAATATAAGGAAGAAAAACACCCAATTAAAAAAACAGGAAAAAAAAAGGATCCAAAAACACAAGGATAGTTTAAGCAGCCTCTGGGACATCTTCAAATGTACCAACATTCACATTGTTGGGGTGCCAGAAGGAGAAGAGAGAGAGCAAGGAATTGAAAAACTTTTTGAAAAAATGACAGAAAACTTCCCTAATTTTTGAAGGAAATATACATACCAGTCCAGGAAGCACAGAGAGTCCCATACAAGATGAACCCAAAGAGGCCCACTCTAAAAGACACACCATAATTAAAATGCCAAAGGTTAAAGACAAAGAGACTCTTAAAAGCAGCAAGAGAAAAGCAGTTAGTTACCTACAGGGGCATTCCCATAAGACTGGCAGGTGGTTTCTCAAAAGAAACTTTGCAGGCTAGAAGGGATTGGTTAAGAAATTCAAAGTGATGAAAAGCCAGAATCTACAACCTAGATTACTGTACCCAGCAAAGGGTCACTACTTTGTTTCACAGGTGGGTCCACAGGAATGCAAACTGCATTTTCCTACAGCTGTCTTGAGAAAGAATCCAAGGTTCTATCCATACATAGGCAAGGGAGTACCACCATTAACAATTTCCACCTTAAAATTTCATTTGAATTGATAGCTATGGGTTGTCAGGAGTGTGTCTCATAGTACTGAGCTTCAAAAGAGTCTCTTCCTGCTGAGGAACTGACTGAGGCTCCCAGAAAATTCTAATTGGGAATGTTCTGCAGGATTCCTGCCCCACAAGTGCTGTGAACTGAGAACTGAGGATAGGAAACCTCACCAACATGGACCTTTCAGTGTGGTTTGTTGACAAAGGAATGCACATGTACCAAAGGAGATTCAGATCGAGGTTCCACTAGTTTTATTAACCTGGAGAGCTTTACAAAGTTTCTCTGTCTCCATTTCCTTTTCTACTGAAAGCAGATCATAATGTTAATATAAAATTTTTGTTTTCCAACTCTAGTATTTACTAGCCATGCCACTTTGGGCAAAACACATTGTAGTATTTTCCCAGCAGTAAAATGGAAGTAGATGACATATAAGCCAAGTGGTAAAATTCTAATATACTTGAAAATATTCTACGAAGTGTAAAGCAAGGTGCATGCATTGATTTTGTGTTGTCCATGTAGCACCAGGTAGTCAGGACACAAGTCAGCTGCCCTGTTTCTTGGGGATCCTTTGTCACTCCCATGTGCAGATGACCAGGGGAGTTTGTGTTCTCAGATCAATGGGATTAATAATATGGGCCTTAGGATGAGTTGAAATAAAATAACAAATGCTTATGTGGTCTAGATGGAACTCAGTTATGCAGAAATAACAATACAGGGTGTTTAGAGCAGCTTTTCTAATACAAGCCATGTATACATATATCTGAATCAAACTTTTATTTTTCCAAAGTTTGTCTGCACCTGAATTATTCTCTCCTTTCCCAAGGTACAGCAGACATCATTATTCTTTTTATTAAGTTTTTATTTACAAAAACTAGAACCACAAATTAGAATGTATATCCAGAACTTTGAAACCCAGCCCAACATCACTTTTTTTTTTTTTTTTTTTTTTTTTTTTTTTTTTAGTATTAAGTACAGAGGAACTCAGTCATATGCTATTTGGAACAAAGGAGGAAAAATGACCATTTTAAAAGCCGGTTACTGTTAATGACACTTTGGGGGAAGAAATGAGCCTTAAAGTGAGTGTGAGACTATAATTTGAAATTGGTCTGGACTAGATGAGACTTTTTAATTTTAATACCTTCAGATGACCTCAATCAATGGGATATCTCCAAAATGAAGTTAAAGTTTGATGTAGAATATTATGAAGGCAGAACATGGAGAAAAAAAATTTCATGTTTGTCTTCAACTGAGTCTGGATGTGTAAACATTAATACACTGTTTACACATGCATCATCCAATTTTGTCCTCACTCCAACTCTGTGAGGTGGGTATTATCTTTATTTTACTGACATTAAGACTGAGGCACCAAGAAAGGCCAGTGATGCCATGGCAGGGAGTGAGAAGTGTGATTGTAGAGCTGAGGCTCAAACAGGAAACCCAGTTAGTGGTTGAGAAAAGGTTTAAGAATCACAAAGGTAAAGCGTTTTGATACGCATAATTCTTATGTGGTCTAACATTTTCATATAAAGTGAAAGGCCATTTATAGGCAGGACAGCTTGAAGAAATTGTTTATTTTCTAAGGAATTTATCCTTCATCTAGAAGCCTTACAGGGTAGAGATGAAGGCTGGGAGACCTAGGAACACCATTTATTGAATGGTAGTTGTCATTGCCATTGTTACTTTCATTATGTAGTGGAGCTCTAGAAAAACACACTTTAAATAACAAAGAATTTCATTGCCCAGGACATTTTTAAAACTGGGGATGTCCAATATTGTCATGTCCACTCAATGGTTCTGTTGGTGCATCAAGAAAAGTAAATTTGTAGAACATGTTTGAAAGAGGAAAATAAATGACACCAATCTCTTGAAAGAGTAAGCTAAGGCCTGAGCTGAGAACAGTTCCATGACACAATTAAGGGTGGCACGGGAGGATTCACGGAGATTTAAATGTGGAGAAAGTCATAGAAAGTATTTACTTAGTCAAAACAAACAACTGAAGCCATATTGGTTTTGTCAAAACTAGATGAAAAACAATCCACTCATTGTTTTGCACTAGACAGGTCCAAATAACTGGTTTAACAGATTTCTTTCTCCCACTGCATTTGCCTGAATTCTGGCATTGAGTAGACACAACCTAAATCACAAGGCAGGGAGAGGTACCAAGGAGGATCGCTTTACAGATACTTTAATTTTCTTAGCTAACAATGATGGCAGTAACTTGAATTTGTATAATTCCTTACAAAGGATTTTCACATAAGTGAGCTCATTTGGTTGAGACTGACCTCAATTTGTGTTTCTCAGTAATTCACTGTAACACATAGCCTTGAGGAAAAAAGTGGTTACTGGGAAAAATAGTTGATGTTGGAAATTTATGTAACTGCTAAAGCTCACCCTTCTTCAGTGCTTTGGGGGAGAATCTTTAATATCAGAATATTTTCTTTTCATCTGTTTATTTTTCTGGAATTTAATTACTTAAAATCTCACAAAGTAGACAGTATTCACATAGATTAATTGGACAAAGAAAACTGGAAACTTTTCATATCTTTTCTTGTAACTAGAGACGGCAGTATAGAGAATCAGACTGCCTAGGTTTGAAACCAGTTTTTATTCCTTTCTAGGTATGTGAATTCAGGCAAGTTACTTATCTATTCTATGCCTCAATGTTCTTATCTTTAAATGGTATGGATTAAAATGAATTCGTGGGGTATACAAGTGGTTCTCAAACTTCTAACTGCCTCATAATCACCTGGAGGTTGAGTTAGCAGGTAGGGAAGGGACAGAGAATTTGCATTTCTAACAAGTACTCAGATGCCGCTGATGCTCTCTGGGAACTCTGGGGGTATTCGGTGTGATAAATCCTGTAACTAAAGTGCTATCAGAGGACCTGGCACACTAAATTTTCAATAAATGTTAGCTGTTTTCAATAAATGTTATCCTTGTTGTCTTCTCCACGTTATTGTCATCATTACGGTCATCAAATAGATAATAATGAAAGGAGTCAGTGGGAAAGCAGTCCCCAAACTCTCACAGTTAAAATGAAGTTAACACAAGACTGAGGCATTTTTCAGCATTCCTGAGCAATTACAATGGAATGAAGTAAACTGGGTATCCATGGTGGCCTCCTTGTGGGCTGCCCAGCCTGGTTTACAACACACTGTAAAATAAACCAAGACCAACCAAATGAGAAAAGTAAAGGTTATTTATTCAGCTCTTGCAATACCGAGAGAGTCACACGCATTTTGAGAGAATCAGAGACAGAGAGGCGGGAAAGGAGTATGGCGGAAAACCAGAAAGGACTCAGGTATGCCTTGATTAGAGGCTGTTGGCGTGGGGGCAGCCTGAGAACTGGGGTTTCTAAGTTCACAGGTGATGCTGACGCTGCTGGTCTTCAAGGCCCACTTTGAAACCAGTGTTCTAGAATAACAAATGGACAAATATGTATATAATTAGAAATTGTGATAAATTCTGAAAACAACGCAGAGGATCACAATGTGATTGGGCAGTTATTGAAAAAGCCCTCTCAAATAAGTGACTTCTTATCTACTCCCTCTTTCTGTTGGCCTTTGAGATCTTATGATTGAAACTGGGCTCTCAAAATATAGTGGTGATTCCCTGGCACTTTTAAGCCTAACTAACATGGGAATCATGACACTGAGGAATTTAAAGCTGAAGTCTACACTGAAATGTTTTCAGGACCCATAAACCCTAGTACTGCCTTTACATCCATCCTTTTAAACCTCTCCTTGGTCCTTGGCACTGTTGACCAGCCATCCTTCCTGAAATTCTCTATCCTCAGATTCGATGCTGTTGCATTTAACTGGTTGTTTTTGACTTCTTTTATTTTTCCTCTGTCTTCTTTCTTCTGGCTGTCCACTAGGATATGCCCAAAGTTCTTGGTCCCATGTTATATTAACTAAACTTTTTCCATTTGCATAATTTTAAATAAAGTCTTTCGAACTTACATTTCCAAATCTACATTTTACATTGCGTATGTCCCTTACTTCCGAATACATGGTGTCTTTCATCACTTTATACTTATCATGTGAGATCCAGAAGAAGGGTAAAGGTTAAAGACCTAGAGGGCAAAATGCGTGACTGTTAGAGGAAGAGTCCTGAAGAAGATGAGTTGGCTTTTAAAGCATGATGAAGAGATTATTGTTTGGCAGGAGGGAGTTAAACTTTTCTTTCTTTTTTTTTTAAATTTACATGAGGATGGAAGAAGGAAAGGCCAAAAATACTTGAGGATACACTTGTAAGTGTAGAGAGTGTTGAAGCTGCAAGATTTCATACCTGAACACCTTCTTTTTTCAGTGAATTGTGAGTCAAAGTTCTCTAACACTGAGGAGGAAGATGGCAGGGAACAAAGTTTGAAATGAGAGGGAGAGTTAGAAAGAAATTGACAGGCAAAGTCTAGAAGAATTTCTGAGCACAAAGCAATTATCTAGTAAGTAGTTATTAATTTATATTGTACCATGACAATATATTTTTATGGTGATCTTTTTTAATGAAATTGAAGAGTTAATGCTTAGCTTATTATCCAAAGTTGCGCTGGGGAAAAACATTTGATTTAACATCAGTAATTTTTTTTTTAAAGATTCCCTATTGATTACAGGATAGTCTTCAAGATCTTTTATATTTTTGTCCTCATTTATCTCTCTAACATTATTTTTATTTGCTCAATGTGAGTCTTTAGTAACTGGTCTATTTTTTCTTCTCCTAAGTGCCTTTCTGTATACACAATTATTTATAGCATGTCCCTGGGTAGAATTCATTGATTCATGAGTTAATTTATTTATACAAATTTTACTCATTGAAAATACATGTCAATTTACTACCTGCTATGTGCCAAACATTCGATAGGTGGGAAGGCTAGAAATATGACTAATAGATGATTCCTGTCCCTAGTGAGTTCACATATTGGGGAGATGGAAAGGAAACCAGTAAATAACATACAACACTAAATATAGCAAGTCAAAGTAGATGAGAGAGTGAGATTTTTATCTGTGCCTTAAAGAATGAGAAGGACCTTTCCTAGCAGAAAGAAGGGTGGTGCGGGGAGGGTTGTTGATTAAAGGTATGTTGCACAAAGGTCAATAGGATGAAAACATCAGTGTGTGGTGAGCACAGCAGGGATGTGGATTGTGCAGGGAGAGAAACAAGACAGGGTCGCCTGGACACTGGGCTGGAGAGAGAAGAGGTCCTGTGGTGGAGGACCTTATAGGAAAAGAAGCCAAATGAACATACTCAGGAAAAGAAGTCATGAAACCTAGAGAAGTCTGGCAGAAATGTATAGGGTGATTTAACATGAGAAGAGTCTGAAGGCCTAGAAGTTGAGTGACTATTGTAATAGTTTAGGTTAGGGGTTGGCGAACTTTTTCTGTAAAGGATCAGATAGTAAATGTTTTCAGCTTTGTGGGCCACATATCTCTGTTGCACCTGCTCAACTCTGTCATTGTGCTGTTGTTTATGAATTATCTACAGCTGACTTAAATGAATGAGCAAGGCTTTGTTTAATTACATGTGGCTGGGTGGTGGGGGGGTAGAAGAGTAGTGTGAGATAGAGCATCTAAAGTTAATTCTATTAGTTCTAATTTAAGAATTTAGCTGATTTTGACATTTTTTTTTTTACTAAAATACTGTGATGGCCAAAAAGTCTGTTTTCTCTGTAAAATAAAAGACACATTTTTCATTTCACCAATAACTTTCGATTAGGATATTTTGAGTATGTTGGTATTGCCTCTGTATTATAACTTGATTGTTCTCACTTAATGTCCCAATTTGATTGCTATCAGCTTCAACTGGTCTACCTGACTGTGGAGCATTGTCCAGTGAGACATCTCTAGCATGAGACTTTGCAAACTAGTTTTGCCACATTTGATCAGTCACAGCATCTTCTCCATATACTGCATAAATCTTTTTCTTTTTTTACATTTCAGTTGCATTTTTACCTTTCTTGAAATAATAAAACATAATATGCTGAAAATGTTACATATTTTCTTCCATCTTCAATATTAAAATGGCCACACAAAAATTCACCAGTTTTGTTGTATTTTTAAATTCACACTGATATCACATCTATCCCATACAATCTAACAAAATTGTTTTGAATGAAGTTAAAGACCACTAAGCACTACTAAGGCCTTCATACAACCCAATAGAAAACACCAAGGAGAAGAAATAGGTTTTTATGGGAAAGCTGTTATTTCTTTTTAAATGCCTGTGGAATATCTAAGTGGATTTGACTTCATCTAGCTCTTAGATTTTTATTGTTTATAAAATACCTTTAAGAGATAAGTGATTAAACAACAATAAAATAATGGATGATGAGGCTTATTACTGGTATGAAAGTAAAATATATGTTAATTGTAGTACAAAGGTTAAGTTGAAATGAAAGTATACTATTTTAAGGTTCTTACATGATATAAGTGGTATAATGTCATTTAAATGTACACTGTAGTAAGTTAAAGGGGTATACAATAAATACTAAAGTAACCACTTAAATGATTTTGAAAGCATTTAGTTAATAAAACAACAAAAAAGAAAATGGACCTACAAGAAAATTGTCAGTCTAAAAGAAGGCAGAACAAGAGGAAAATAGGAACAAAAAATAGATGAGACAAAGAGAAAAGAAATTGCAAGATAACAGACTTACACCTAACCATTTCAATAGTCATATTAAATATAAATTATCTAAACACTCCAGCAAAAAGGTAGAAATTGTCAGATTGGATTTCTTTAAAAAAAAGAGCCACCTATATACTATCTGAAAGAATTCACTCTAAATATAAAAAAGTAAAAGGATAAAAAAGTGTAAAAGCAATAGGATGAAAAGAGAAATACCATGTTAGTACTAATGAAAAGAAAGTGGGAGTACCTATTATCAAGGTGAGACAAAGTAATATTTCAGAGCAAATAATATTGTTGGGGATAAAGAAAATAATTTCTTAATAATAAGTGGGTTAGTTCATCAAAAGGACATAATAGCCCTAAATTTTCATAGGAAGAAATGTTCTACCCAATTTATAGCTAAGTTTAACCGTTGCTAACTGATTTTTTGAACATTTTTCTGAATATTCTGCCACATTAGTGATCCTGTGAGATAGTCTCTCCCAGCTATGAGCTTGTATTCTAAAACTAGGTAAGTAACTGCCATCCAAATATTTTTGATGATTTATATAGATAAAGCATATATTTACTACTAATGGATTTTTTTAGTGTTTTAGAAATGTTATCTCTGTATTATCTCTGTATCCACTTGGAAATAGTTTTATTTCCATTTTTTTCTTTCTGATGTAGCAGTTAATTTGGTTTATACTAAAACTGCAGTTTGATAACTTCCAAAGTTATTTGGAGTAGTTTGAATAATTCCAAGTATTTCCAAATAATTTAAAATTTTAAAATTTAAATTTAAATTAATGAATTAGATATTTTTAAACATGAATGGAATGTTTTGACATATATGCATATATTCAAAGGGAACGGAGAATGGACTTGCTTTTTACACTGTAACAAACCAAATATCCTTCTAGACTTCCCGTGATTTTAAGATATAACTGAAGGTTGTATTGAATAGAAGACTATTAAAAAGGCATGTAGTAATTTTGATTTTTATAAAATTGTTTTGATGTGTGGTGTTTGATAGTCAAATGATCTACAGAGAATCTTCATCAGTAAGATTCTTAAAACATTTTTTTTTATTGTTCAAATACATTTGTCTCCATTTTCCCACCACCCCTTTCTCCTTCCCCACTTTGGCTTCATCTGTGGGTCCTTTATACATGTTCCTTGATCTGACCCTTCCCCTTCTTTTCCCTGTTACCCCCTCCCTCCTTCCCTCTTGTTCTGCTGGTTTCTTTTTTTCTTTCAATGTTGCTGGTTATGTTTTCCTTGCTTGTTTGTTTTGTTGATTAGGTTCCACTTACAGGTGAGATCATATGGTATTTGTCTTTCACCTATCTTTGGAGAAAATTCAATTTGTGGTTAAGACTCTATTCTCTATGCCATATCTTCTTCATGCTGAAATTACAGTGGTCTAGACCATTGTAGGAATCGCAGACCAATACGTGAAACTTTTATTAACTTAGTTCAAAAATCTGGGACTGCATGCCATACCCATGATAAGGCCGGAGGAGACTCTCCGAGCCTCCCCGCAGAGTTTAGTACATTCCGAGTTTGTGACAGCATGACCTAAACCTGTGACTTAACTTTGTGAGCCTAGACAGGCACATTGCTGCACAAACAGCTTTTGTCGGATGCACGTTCTCAGCTGAACAGAGAACTTATTTCCTGACAAACAATGCTTTTCACTTCCCCTTATCTATGAACTAAACTGTTATGATGAAAGAAAAAACATTCAGCTGCCTTGTATTATTCAGGCAATAATATGAAAATCACGATAGGAAATGGTCCAATGTGGTTTTACAGATTTGGCTTCTGACTAGTTACTAATGTAAACTACATTTCCTGACTTCCGCCACTTCTGACTCCCTTCGTCTCCCTTTGTCCTCCCAATGGCCCTGCAACTGGAACGTGTGTGTGTGTGTGTGTGTGTGTGTGTGTGTGTGTGTGAGAGAGAGAGAGAGAGAGAGAGAGAGAGAGAGAGAGAGAGAATGGTTATAGCCATACATATTTAATAAGGTAGTCCATAAAGTTAAAGAACCTTTAGTCTTGAAATAACAGTAGATGCATGTCATATAATAATGGTAGAAATAATAGCTATCATTTTTGAGACTATACTATGTCCTTATGCTGTTATAAGTTGTGAATAGACATAGCTTTTCTTTTCCTTTTAAAATATTTTATTATTTATGCTATTACAGTTGTCCCACTTTTTCCCCCTTCACCCCCCACCCACCTCGCCCCCCTCAGCTTGCCCCCCCGACCTCCATAATCAGTCCCCTCACTATTGTTCATGCCTGTGTGTCCTTCACATATGTTCTTTAATCCCTTTACCTTCTTTCATTCAGCCCCCACCTCTCCCCTCCTGAACAGCTGTCAGTCTGTTCCATGATTCTATACCTCTTGTTCTATTTTGCTCATTAGTTTATTCTGTTCATTAGATCCTTCTTATAAGTGAGGCCATATTGTATTTTTCTTACCCTGACTGGCTTATTTCACTGGTCTCCATTTCCATCCATGCTGTTGCAACAGGTAGGAATTCCTTCTTTCTTTATGCTGTGTGTAGATGTACCACTGTTTTTTGTTTTTTGTTTTTTTTAATCCACTCATTTTCTGATCGACATTTAGGCTATTTCCAAATCTTGGCTATTGGATATAATGCTGCTATGAACATGGGGGCATGTACATTCTTTTGAATTGTTGTTACAGGATTCTTCAAGGAATTCCTTACTGGTTTCCGCAATGTCTGCACCAGTCTGCATTCCCAGCAACAGTGCACTAGGGTTCCCTTTTCTCCACATCCTCTACAGCACTTGTTGTTTGTTGATTTGTTAAGGATGACCATTCTGACAGGTGTGATATGATACCTTATTGTGGTTTTAATTTGCATCTCTGATGGCTATTAATTTTGAGCATTTTTCCATATGCCTATGCACCCTCTCTTTGTCCTCCTTCGAGAAGTGTCTATTTAGGTCCTTTGCCCATTTTTAAATTGGATTGTTTGTCTTTCTGGTATTGAGTCATAAAAGTTCTTTATATATTTTAGAAATTAAACCCTTGTCTGATGTATTGTTGGCAAATATGTTCTCCCATACAGTAGGTTCCCTTTTTATTTTGATGATGGTTTCTTTTGCTGTGCAGAAGCCTTTTAATTTGATGTAGTTCCAGTGTTTATTTTTCCTTTATTTTCCTTGCCCCAGGAGATACAGTGGAAAAAATATTGCTACACAAGATATCTAAAATTTTACTGCCTGTGTTTGCTTTTCTTATTTTAAAGGTGAGAAGGCTGAAGTTGGAGAGGCTACATTACTTGTTCTAGGTCACACAGCTGGTTGGTGGTCAAGTTGGGATTTACTTATTTTAGAGAGAGGAAGGGAAGAAGAGAGGGAGGGAAGGAAGGAGGTGGGGCGGGGGAGAGAGAGAGAGGTCGATCCATTTGTTATTCTGTTTATTTGTGCATTCACTTGCTGTTTCTTGTGTGTGCCCTGACAAGGGATCAAAGGCACAACCTTGGTGTGTTGGGACAATGCTTTAGTCAACTGAGTTACCTGGCCCCCTGGCTGGGATTTGAACCGAGGTTTGTGCTGGACCCTAAACCTCAGCTCTGTACTATATGACACCACCCCCTCACCTTTTTGGAATTGTCGCACGAAGCAGGAGTCCCTGCTGATGGAAGATTTGGAATCAGCTGGCTGAGGGTAGCAGCTGCACCCCACAAGCACAGGCGCTGAGCTTAGTTAGCCTTTGGCTGGTTGGTATTTTTCGCCCTGCCAACCATTTGGTAGTATACTCTTCAGTTAAGTATTTTAAGATGGTAGGTAAAAAAAATACAGTGTAATAGTGGAGATCAATATTTATAGAGTAACCTCTTTCAAGAATTTGAAAATATTTTTAATGAAGTAATTTTTAAGTTTTATTTTGTCATCAATTCTGCAAGATGATTCTGTTAGATAAGCTATCAAGTGTTTCTGCCTTTGATGCATTTGTAAACATTTGTAAACAATTCATCAATTGAAAGGTGTTTGGCTATTCTGTGACTCATTAATGCTTGACTAAGATGCATCATTCATTCACAGTATTTCATGGGCTTTGCAAGTTCTGTGGAAAACATGACAAGTGGAGTCTCTATTTTTTTCTGTGCAAAGACAGATGAATAATCAGCAAGTAGCTGGTGAATTGTAACCCCTTTCAATTGCTTGGTACAGCTGTACTAATATGTTATGCCATGCCACTCTTAAGATTGGGAATATGTTTTAAAACTAGGGGCAGATGAAGAGACAGTTTATTCTTGTGTTGTACCTAGAGTTCACTATGCATATTGTCATATGAAATTTGAATGGAAATAGATCTAAAAGTTGTTAACAGTTATCAATTGAAAAGAATGCCTATTTTTTTTTTAAACTTTGGCCTTAAAAGTATTTGTAGCTGCCACTGTGAAGACAAGCTTATGTACTTGGTTTATATAACTTTCAATTTATTTCAACTCATGTAATTAAAGATCTGAGAAATAGTTCAAGAATTTTCGAGGGTAAATCATAAACCCCTTAAAATAAAAATATTTAAGATTTTTGTTTCTAAAGGCAAAACATGATTACACTTTCAGCAGAATGCCAATTATCTGCAGCTATTCAATTACCTATTTTCCATATTTGATGTTGAAAGTTGGGGAAGAAAGAGAAGAGGGGAATTTTTACATGTAGAAGATGAAGAGAAGTGTTTTCCAAGGTTTGATACTGAGCTGAGCCTAATCTATATGTTGAGAAAGACATGTGATTGTTTTTGAGAAATTATTAAACCTCATAGCTCATACTGGGAAGTTTGCATAGAATTAATGATCTAATGATGTGGAGGAAGTAGTTTTGAGATTAGGATAGAAATGAGTCTGCTTAATTTAAACAAAGCAGGATTTAAAGACATAAAATGAGGGCTGTTAGAAAAGATGACTCATACTAATTTTTCAGTCACTTTCTAGAAACCATGTGATTATGAGTCATAGTACATGAATTACTGGAGTAATGATGTAAATACATTTAGAAGATGGGTTGTTAACAACCCCTGGGTTGAGTTATATGTCACTTTTGCTGTCTCTTGCCTTTTTGGAGTATGTGAATATTTTTTACATGGGTAGCAAATGACCCTCCTCCCAGATGCACAATGAGCAGCTTGACCCCAGGTCTATGGGTTTATGCTCTGTCTTATTTATACTCCATAAGATAGCAGCTTGGTTCCTCATTACCAGCTTACCTCTTCTCAACATGCATCTTCTCAGTTGCAGGTGCTGGGTTAGTCCCAGTCTGAGATGGTCACATAGCCAGGATTGTGCTCAGTGCATTATATAGATGATTGTCTTATTAATCCTCACAACAACCCTAGGAAACAGATACTGTGATTATCTCTACTTACACTTTGAAGAACCTGAAGCTCTTAGGACAGTAACTTGCCCAAGAATAGCTGGTTACTAATTGATAGAAGCAGGACTTGATATCAGGCCTGTTTGATCTGCAGAGTTCACGTTCTCAACCATTATTGCAAGGTGGGCATAATTCTCTGAGGTTTTCTAAGTGCCTCACTGACTTCAGACCACTCCTTTCTTGCCTTGGACTCCTCTACCTGGAGGCCTCTAGCTGCTGATCTGTTACCTGATATTTTTTTCTTATGCTTCATCTTCCCCTTCACCATGTGTGGACTTCTGGAAAAATGTCCATTTTCTTGTTTCTGGATCCATTTCTTCAGTCTCTTCCATTCTTAGGCCAGACTATTTTATTTCATTGCCCACATTTACCATTGACCTTGTAGCATAAAGCTCACATTTTAATTTACTTTTAAAAAATGTAATGAGATAATAATTATTTATTCTCATATGTAAGCCAAAATTTCTGAAATCTAGAGCTTATTAATCAAAACCAAGTTGTTGGATTTTAAAAATGTTTACAGAGTTTTAGAGTTTGAAGATAATATATGATATTAAGAGAGGTTCACAGGAAAGTATTAAATGAAAGTAATAAAGTTTTATATCATCTATTGCAAGATAGAATGTTAACTGGATCATACTGGTCTATATAAAAAGGAAAAATAATCCATTCTGAAGATGCATGTGTCCCCACAAACCATTTCCTAAATAGGTCATGTAACTGAAAGGGTTTCCTCTTTGTTAAGGTTTTCCCCTTATGGAGTTCAGGAGCCCCATGGGAGAACTTTGGGGATAGACGCAGGTGTATATGTCCAGTCTCAATTAAAACTAAGTCATTCCTGTGTTGCATACTATTGTCCCTGATCGAGTCAAGATAGAGTTAATTATGTTTTTAGTTGAATAGATTAATTGAATTAGTAGTTATTTCATGAAGGGGTTTTTCCGAACTTTCTGTGTAACTTAAAATAGTTACTTTATTACCAATAGATGTTTAAAAATTTTCTAATTGTTCAACTGATCACCATATAATACTGTCAAGCAGAGAGAAAAACAAGGCTGTCATTTTGACTTGTGATGCAGTATCACTAAATTACAACTAGATTAGTTTTTAGAATCTTTCCTCTGGCAAGATTTGAGAGCCTGATAAAATGAGGAAGAAGGTCGTGTTATAAACAGGAGAAACAATGAGTTTGCTAGGGCCCATGTTGCAGCTACTTTCAGAAATGGAAAAATGTGATTATCCTATTGCTTGTAATTCAATATATTTTTATAGTTTCTCAGGTTGTTTAAATTAATATATGTTAATTATAAATTATTTTAATATAGTAAATTTAAGCTAACTGGAGAATCCAATTATTCCATATTACTGTCATTGCATACTTTCAAAAAGATTAAAAGAGTTTCAAAATTTAAGTATCTTTTCATTTTGTATATATGCACTTAATTACAATGTGTGAAGAACTTTGATAATGAAACACAACATATCTATCTAATAAAATATATTAAAATATAATAATGTATTTCCCCAAACTGTTCTTGCTTCGCATTAAAATTCTTAATCAGTTATCGAAATGTGTACTAGTTAAATGACTGCTGGAAGAATGGCACAGCCATATAGAGTGTCTAAATCATTATATTAATGTGAAAGAAGTGGGTGGGGTGCAGTCCCATGCCTGTCCAGATGTGGGACATCTGTTTCCGCCTTGTTTTCCCCTGATTAGGTGTTGGGGTGGGTCTTTCTTCCATGCCACTGACACCTTCCTGTCCAGGTGTCTAGGGCCCTCTTCTGCCTCATGTTCAGGGCCAGTGAATGGAGAGACAATGGCTTTTATTACTCACAGTACAGCAAATAGCATGTTTGTGTTATTTCCCTTTGCCCAAATTTCCATGGCGACCATATGTTGGGTCCAGATTGAGACCTACATGTGGTAGCTTTCATTACAGGAGAGAGACCCTGACCTCAAGGAATCTCAATTTTTAAAAAATGGATAGTAAACATGCCTTTCCTTTGGTCTGAAGGGAGAATATGCCTCAGATTTCTAGGACTGATCAGAATACAAATATCCTTGAACATATAGTCTAGAACAAAGGACAGTCAGTGCTTCTGCTCATGAGATGTGCAGAAACATGAGAGACCCATGGGGAATTGACTCCTGCGTTGTGATAAAGATCTGTCAATTACAAGTTTTACAATTTCTATCAGCCTTCTACTCCTAGTGAATGGACCTGTAAAGTTTTGTGTCTTCACCTGTAAAGTTCAGAATTCTTTCAACTACTATGTATTTAATGTTCCCTGTGTTCAGGTGCTATTCTGGGCTCTTAGAATAAAGTAGTAAATAAAGCAGACAAAAGTCTCTATTCTTACAGAGTTTATGTTTTGCTGGGTATGCACTGATAATTTACCAAATTCAGAGGCTTATAGTGAGTCAAAGATATTAATGCTTTGGAAGAAATAAGACAGAGAAGAAGGAAAAAGAGTTCTGGTATAGTGTTGGGAGAGAATGCATTGCTAGAAAAAGTTTGTTAGGCTTTTCTAGTAAGGTGATACTTGAACAGAAGTCTGAAAGCAGTGAAGGTATAAGCTATATGAATATTAAAGGAAAGAGTTTTTAGGCAAACAAACAAAAAATGTGGAACCCTGAGATAGGTCCTAGTTGGTGATTTGGAGAAATAGCAAGGGTGTCATATAGAGGGAGTGAGAGGGAGAGCAGTGTAAGATAATGTGAGAAAACGGGTGTCTGTGGGTTGTGTGTGTGTGTGTGTGTGTGTGTGTGTGTGTGTGATGTCAGATGTTGGAGGTTATTGTAGGAACTTCGGTATTTACTCTGGATGATGTGGGAAATCATTGGAGGGCTTAGAGTTAAGAAATGCAAGGTCTTATTTTAAAATAAGATCATGGGTTGAAAATATCCTGGTGAAGTGCAAGAGAAGAAGCAGGGAGACCACTTAGGAGGCTATTGCACTAAGCTAGGAGAGAGTTCATGGTGATTTGGAACAAGGTGAAGAGAAGTCATTAAATGTTAGATGTATTTTGAAGGCAAAATGAACAGGATTTGTTGAGGAATGAGATAGAATAAAGGGAAGAAAAGAATCAAGGATTATTCTAGAGCTTTGGATCGTGCACTTAGAAGAATGGAGTAGCAATGTGGAAGGCTATGGGAGATATAATTTTAAGGGGAGGGTAAGACGTTAATTTTGGATGTGTCTTACTTTGAGGGACATTAAATATTTGGGTGTGTGTGTCAAGTACGGAACAGGAGTGTGGTGTTGTAAGTGTCTGGGCGGTGTTTAAAGCTGTGAGGCTAGAGGGCACTACTGGTAACTAGACAAAAAATAGAGGAGGAGGTCTAATGATTGAACCCTGATATACTCCAGAGTTCAGGTACAGGGGCAAATTCAAATAAGGGAAATAGTATAGACCTGATTTAATTCAGGAGGATTTGCTAAGGGTCCTGACAGATTATGTGAGACAGCTTGTTAGGTGCGCTCCATGGCTAAAGCCCCAGTGTTTAATGGAGGCCCCCAGATGAGGCTGATCTCTTTGTTATCTGCCAACTGATCAGTTTACCCAAAATCGCATGAAAAAATCCATTGTCCTAGACTTTCTCTGGGTTTTACCAGACTTCTCTCTCCTCTTTGACTCTGTCTGACATGTGTGAGAACTTCTGCTTGCAAAATAACTAGAATGCCAAATAACTATCTAAATGTCTCTGAGTTACTCCTTGATAATAGAGAAAAGGGTCCCCCAAATGGGGGTGGTGGTATCCTAAAAACCAAGTAAAGAAGGAGTTTTGAGAAGGGGGGTGGGATCAACCAATGTGAAGTACTGCTGAAAAGTCAAGGAGATACTTGATTAAATAGCTTTGTAGGTGACCATGACAAGAACAGCTTTGGAGAAAAGGCAAAAGTTTCACGAAGTGGGTTTAAGAGACAGTGTGTGTGTATGTGTGTGTGTGTGGAGGGAGGTGAATAGAGGGGGAGTTTCAGATAACAGGTATAAACAATGCAAGAAGTTTTACTGAAAAACAGAATCAAGAAATGGGGTAGTAGCTAGTGGGGTCAATACTAGATATGTACTTTTTTAAGAAGGGAAAGTTTACAGCATATTAGTAGGTCGATGAGAAAAATCCATTAGAGAAGGAAAAGTCGATGATGTCAGGAGAGGTATGGTTGAGACGGTAAGGGAAAGAATACAGTGCACACATGGGAAGGTGGCCTTTGGTTAGATACAAGATTGATTTAACAGGAGTGATAGCACGGTGTATGGGCACAGGTGCAGGGTAAGTGGATACGGGTAGTTGTGAGAGAGCATGGCAGTTTTCTCCTAATAGTTCCTCCCCCCACCCCCACCTTGAAATGGAAATTAGAAGCATGGTTATCAGCTGAGGCTAAGGAGTGGGGTAAAGGTGCTGAAGGTTTGATGACAGAAAATTTTTGAGGAAGAATCAAGAAGAATGGAAAGTATAGTTGAATTTCCTGGCAGCACTAAGGGTTAGTGAGCGCATATTTAACTTAAGACCAATCAGCATGATAGACTATTTTTCTTTAGTTGTGTTTAGCTCACAGGTACAGGGTAGGATTAGGCAGAGTTGGATTTAACCAGAGTGTGAGTCCTACTAAGAGAGTAAAATGAAGAGGACAGAGATTCGAGGCTGTGTGCAAGAGTAAAATTATAATGATGAACATGGATACGGAGGAAGGTGAGTCAGGAAGGTGACAAAGGACAGCGAAAAGGAGAATTAATGTATTGTACATCAATATATTTATGTCAATTGAAGTATTTTGGCGACAGAAAAAGTAGAGGGATTGAGCTAGAGAGATTGGAGGTGGTGGTCAGAGAATGCAATGTTGGAAATAGAGATTATGCAGTGACTCATACTTGTCATGGCAAGTATGCCATTGATATGGCCACACGATGAGGGAACTGAGGTAAAATACAGGTTATGGGTATCTGAGGTGAGAGGGAGGTCAAGAAATCAAGATTCTGGAATATTGGGAGTCATTCACATGGATTTTGAAATTTCTCAAAGTTATGAGAGGAGTAACTCGCGTATAAGGGACTGAAATCTTCACACGAGGAGGACGACTCCCCTAGGGTCTGTAGCTAACTGCCACAAGGAGGCATCATGGTGCGGGGGTTGCAGCTGGGAGTCATCAAGTTATTGGGAAAATTAGAGACATGGTAGCTTCTTTATGGTTCCAGCACACAGTAAAGTTCAAGAAATCATTTTTAAAGTAATTTCTTTTGTTCTCCATGTAAAGAGCTTAGCAGTCATCACTCCTGTCCTTACAAAAAACAGCTGAACACACTGAAAATCAGTGACTCTGATTTTCACTTCTTGACCCATCAGAGAACTGAGGGTGTAGAGAAAACTGCCACTCTGAGATCTAGAGAGTGGGATTCAGGCTTCACAGGCAAATTCATACAGGTGAGTTCAGGGATCAGCTTACCTGGAGCAGAAGCCACTAGAGACATGAACCAGTAGAAGCACTTGCATGATCATTTTAATGACTTGCTGAAGGTTGAGCATGGACTAGAATAAAAGTAAGACACTCACAGAGGGTGCAGACACCTCTGGAGAGGTAACGGGCCTCAGTCTGGGCTTGAAATTGGGCACCCTGCTGCTCAGAATTTTTAATGTCAAATCTCTGAGTTGTTTTTTTTACAAAACTACACTTATTTTTAAAAATAAGAATAATCTGCTTGAAGATATTTTTAATTATAGTTTTATAATTTATATAGATTTATAATTTATCATTTGATTCCATTGCAGTTCAGGATATGCTCATGCGATTGCAATAGAGAAATACATTAAGTACCATGTACAAAAAAGGAAATTGGTTGTCAGTGACATCACAGTTACGATGGATGTGCTTTTAAGCTGTTATTTCAGGGGCAAGGGAAAAGGATTCAGTTTAGCCTAATTCGGGTAAAGATGCATGTCTAAGAAGAGAGTTGGTGTGGGGAAGAAGGAGGAAGAAAGAGAGGAAGAGAGAAACCTCAGGAAGCTAGGCACAGCTTCTAGAAAAGAACGGGGACTGTCATTTGGAAATGAAAAGCATTCAAGATTCAACCTAGATATAAAGATAAAACTTTCTAATGGCCCCTCAGAAGAAGGAATCATAGATCATTGCTCTTTATATTCTTGTCAAATATATTTCGGCAGGCAACTGACTGATTCTCTCCAGAGTTGTAAATTTAAATTTCAGAACGAGAGAGTCTTATTGGCACAGCCAGTCTTCATTGGCAACATTTGTGTAGAGCTTTTGTATCAAGTGACCTCATGGCTGGTGGGCGAGCCTGTTTATTTTTCCTGGTGGGATCCACTCAAGAGGCAGGGGAATGGGCTTGAGGACAGGAGGGGAGGGCCATCCCAGGAGGGGGACACAGGCTTCCTCCTCATGACCCCTGTGTGAGGCTCTGTCCCTTCAAAAAGGACGGAATGTAGTTGTCCTGTGTTACGTAATTAGACATTTGGATAAAAAGAAAGTTATTTGCTTATGTTCACGCATTTGCCTCATTTATCTAGGCACTCAAATTGTCAACATTAATTTCGGCATTAAATGCAAGTTACATTTTTTTTTTTAGTTATTTAGTCAGTGTTTGCTGAGATACCTCATAATACTGCTAGTGCTGAGAGATTTCAGCAATTACATCATGTCCATAATGGATCCACTGTAGAATGAAATAGCAAGGTACTAAAGAATCTATGTTACTGTACTGCCCTCTTGTGGTTCCCTCTTGGGTTTACAGTAACTGTACTGCCATATGTAGAAAGCAACCTTTAGAACTAATTCAAAGTTACAAGGGAAACTCTTTGCTTCTGTTCTATTTAGAGAAAGCACAGAGTAATACCTCGATATATATTTGTATCTTACCATGGGAAAATCACAAACTAGGCCTGTCAAACTCTAATAAAAGATCCTGAGTTGGAGATTATGGAAGATGAGTGTTTTGAATCTTAGAAACTTTTCAATGTTGTTAGAATTATATATGACATTAGGTATGGAATGAAGTTTAAGACTATTGAATTCAACCCAGTCATTTAACACCTGAGAGAGAAAGCCCCAAAAGTTCCAAGGTTTAAGTATATTGGCCAAGGTACTACAGATAATTTCCAGTAGAACTGAGCCTAGAATCCAAGTTCTCTGTCTCCTAGGCTGGGAATGTTTCTCCCATGCAACCACATATTACAATAACCCTTATTCAAAGGGGATAGGGCTCAAGGTCCAGACTGTTATTAAAAACAAACAAACAAACCAACAGATGTGATATCTTAAAAAGGAAAATTAATCCATCAGTTGTCTGAAGGAAGGGGAGGATATATGCTTTCCCTCTTTCAGGAAAATAATACAATTAAAATATTATCTTCTCTATTGATTATGGGACATTATTACTGAGCAAAGCAGGAGAAAGGAGAATATAGACTGAGTACAGCAAAGGCAAGTGGGGGAGGGTCTACAGGAATGTCTTTCTCCATGTTCCTGGCCTCAGGTGACCTTTCTTATTCAAAGAAAGGGTTATGTGGAAAGAGGGTGATTTGGCTGGGGAATCTATTGTCTTTCTATCAGAGATACAAATGGCAATGCTATGGATTGAATTGTGTTGACACCCTCACCTCTAATGTGACCGTGTTTGGAGATAGAGCATATAAGGAGGTAATTAAGATTAAGTAAAGTCATAAAATAAGGGTAGGACCCTTATCTGATAGAAATGTCAATTTACAATAAGAGGAATAGAGCTCCACCTCTCCACCATATTAGGACACAGCAAGAAGATGCCATCTGCAATCCCAGAAGAATTCTCACCAGAACCCCAAAGTTTTGGCATCTAATCTTGAACGTCTAGAACTGTGAGAACATAAATTTCTGTTCTTTAAGTCACCCAGTGTGTGGGATTTTGTTATGGCAGCCCAGACTGGCAAAGACAGGCTACACAGAGGTTGTCTTTGCTCCATTCTTATCCTTTTCAGGATATCCCTCCCAGAAATAATGGAGGATTGTGCAGAGTATATGAGAAGCTGAGCATCCCTACTACAGTCTTCAGGTAAGTGGTTACTTTTGTTTTGTCTTGTATTCTCACATTCTGGAAGCTGTAGAGAGGGATCACAAGAAATAGATTCTTCAATGCCACCTTTACCAGGTATTCTATATCTGGCCCTTTACCAGGTAAAGTACCTACTTTATGCTGGTTACTGTGCCACACACCTGCTATCATTATTTAATTTTAATTTTGCAAATTTTGGAAAGTAAGGCCCAGAGGATAACTTACCATCCTTGTAAGTTGTGGAACACCAAGTCGACTAAACTTTGCATGATTCTGAAGCCCTGGATCATTCCTTCCATAGCACTATGTTTTGCCTGTGTTAGTTATTTTTCTGGCTGCCTGTAAGCCGACCCTCCTGCGTCATACCACCTTGAATGACCTTAGGAAATCAATGGAGATGTATCAAACATGGCTTAGTAGTCACAACAATATAAGGACATGTGTCATGTAGCTGGTCCTCCTACTATGAGAGTCCATAGAGTCCACCTTCTTACTGACTTCTCTGATGGTTTTGCCTCTGTGGACCATCCACTCCTTGTAAAGCTCACCTCCTTTAGTTTCTGTGATTTCTATTGGCTGTCTTTCTTCCTATCTAACTCTTCATTCCTTTTCTCCTCAAGGGTACTCTTTCCTCCACATGTGCTGTAGGTGGCATTGATGGTCTCCAAATGGTGTCTGTCCATTGATCTCACTCGAAATGTTTTTTCCTTGGGAAATCTAATATCCTATGTATTATTATTAATTATTATTTTACTACTACCCATATTCTTAGGCATTCCAAGTAGCTTTCTCTTTCTTTCCTTTTTGTCCTGAGGTCTCTCCTGAGCTTCAGATGCCTGTATCAAGTATGTGCTGGGGTATTTCTCTTTGAATCTCTGACAGATATTTCAAATTATACATTAGAACTTAGAGATTTTCATTCATTGACTATTTTTACTCAAACTCATCATTCCCAAACCCAGAATACAACAACATCCCTCTCATCCCAGGAAGAAAGCCTGGAGTCAGTCTCAATATTTTTCTTCTACCTCGTTTCCTTTACCCAGTCAATTATCAATTTCTATGTGTTTCATTACTGAAATAATTACAGACTTTATTCTTTCTCTCCTTTCCTATTGCCATTACTCTGGTTCTCCTCATTGCTTGCATGCATTGACCCTCTAACTCATCTCTCTGCTTCCATTATTGATCCGCTTAAATCTTTCATACTGCAGCTAGACTAAATAATCTAAAAAATCTAAAATATGAATATAATCCATTGTGGAAGAGAAAGTTCAGTCTCTACAACAAGGTGCATACAGTCCTTATAATCTAGTTGCTGCCTTTCTTTCCAGCCTCATCTCTAGTCATGTTTATAGCATTCATCATATTCCAGGCTTCCTGATTTTTTATAGTTCCCTGTTCATATAATGCTGTTGCTTTTTCCTCTGTTCATTAGTCACTGCTTTTCCCAAATCCTCAGTCCTCATCCTCAGCAAGAATAATACCCATAACTTCTCATTTTTTCAAGACACAGTTGAGGTGTCTCCAAGGAGCCTTCCTGATACTGCATTAGCCTAGGTGTCCTTTCTTCATGCTAACGTAGAATCCTGCACATCCCTCTGCTGTTGGACCTACCATTTTGCAGTTAATGTCTGTCTTCCTTTGCTCCTCAAAGACAGTGGGCTGAGCTCAATACTTAATGGGTTCTAATAAGTGTTTTTTAGACTGAAGTTATTTAAAGGCAGGTTTGTTTATGTCAAAGCCTCTCATTTCAGCATCTTGTGGGTCACTATTAATTTTTAAAAGGTATGTTATATTCATTATGATTATTAATTTTATTAATTAGTTATATTAATATATTTACATATAGTCATGCAAATGCATGCATATATGTATATGTATTTATATAGCAATAAGCACATTAAGTAATTGCTGCCTTCAAAAGTATAGTAACACTGTTATAAATACCTAGAGCTATGCTACAGATCATTTGAAGGAAAATTACTTTGTCAAGGTCCAACCCTCTTATGAATAATTTTTATTTCCCTCCCATTATAAAAGGCTTCAGCAGCATTATTCTCTATGTTATTTCTCCTCCCCATTGTTTATTCAATAAAGAACACGACAAGGCACTAAAATAAGCAGGGTGGCACTGCAGGGGCTGAAGTGACCTGACTCCCTGCCAAGGGGCCCTGCCCTGGACCACTCCCATCATTATATCTGCAACACATGTTTTCAAATAAATGTTCTCTTGTAGCAATGCAAGTCCTGGAACTAGTTTCTACTCACTAATCCAAGACTTATATTTTCTAGTTTATTCTTTTTACTCATCATCCTTGTGTGTTCATCTTGGCCAGAAAGAGTCATTGTATTCTGTAGGACTAGTGCTTGATGGGCTACCATTAGGAGTTGTGGAAGATTTCTCCTTACAGAAAGGTGCTTTAAAAATACATTGACATTTCATTGCTAAACCCATGTCATATCTTTTTAAAACTGAAGCTGTTTATTATTCCTGGCTTTTGTGAGTTAAGCCTGTTAATTTGCTACATCTATGCCAGGAATTAAAACCAATGTATTAAATGTCTACTCCTAAAATGTGCTTATGGGCCAGCCAAATAGTCAGATTTCTGGTGGAAGGGATATATATTAATATATATACTAATGTTAATGTTTATGAGTATATTTAAAGTATTTTTATGACACTATTTAAATGTTAAACATGTTAATATATTAAGCAATACATATTTATTCATTTGTTCTGGACAGACTCCTGGGCATTGAACAGTAAGGTTTTTGTCATAAGACTTAATTAGCCAGACAAGTTATTCTGGCTATAATTATGTATTTGTAATATGGCCTCCAAGTAACTTTTATAAGCAAAAAAGAGAGATGACTCCAATACTAGAACATGTAAATTTAATAAAATTATTGGCCAGTAGTAATTATGGAGCACAGTTTTTAGCAGTGGGGAACTTACTTCTATTCTCTGGGCCTCCCTTCTTGTCAGGCATTAGTATGTCTTTAAAACAGTGGTTCCCAGTGTTGGATGGATATTAGCGTTATCTGGGGAGTGTTAAAAAATTCTGGTACATACTCAAACTATTCTCCTAGAGAATCTAATGCACTTGACTTGGATGAGGACTTGGGTATTAGCATTTGCAATCCCCACTGCTGCCCCCAGTGCATTCTAGTACGGAGCCAGCATTGATAATAAAAGGCTGAGCTGAGCATGATTTATAAGAAAATGAAGGTCAGATGGAAGCCTCCTCATCTGCCCCATCCCTCTGCCCTCCACCCTGGCCAAGATAGTCAATCAAAAGCATATTACATCCCAGGGAATAACAAAAATCATTGACACTTTTAAGGATCTAAAGCCAGGCTTCTCTCCCCTTCCTCCCAAATTTTTCTGTAATGATGGAAATGTACTATGTCTACCCTGTCCAACAGAGAATGCACTAGCAACACATGGCTATTGAGTACGTGACATATGGCTAGTGCAACTGAGAAATTTAAAATTTTATTTCCAGTTAAAATTTAAATTTAAAGAACCACACGTGATTAGTGGCTTCTGTATTAGGTAGTATAGATCTAAAGAATGCAGAAGTGGGGACCTCATATTTCTATTTAATCTCCTCCAGAAAACTGTTTCTGATGTTTCCAGTCAGAAATAAACTTGTTCCTGTCTGTATGTTTCCTATTGCTGCTGTGACAAATGACCCAAAATTTAGTGGCTTGGAGGAACACACACTTATTAGTTTTAGTTCTGAAGGTCTGGAGTTTCTGAAGGTCAAAAGTCCAAAATAGCTCTTCCTAGGCTAAAACTAAGGTGTTGGCAGGGCTCTGTTGCTCTTTGGAGGCTTTGGGAGTGAGTCTGTTTCTTTGCCTTTTCCAGCTTCTAAAGGTCACCTGCTTTCCTTGGCTTGTGGCTCCTTCCTCCATCTTTAATGAATGTAGCATATTCACATCTCTTCTTCCCTCCCTCTGGAACTTATCATGATCCTCTCGACTACATTGGGCCCACCTGAATGATCCAGGTAATCTCTTCATCCCAAATTTTTAAATTTAATTGTATCAGAGGTTCCAGTGATTAGGATGGGGACACATTTGCAGAGTCACTATTCAGCCTATGGCACTACTGTAGTGATTCCGCCTTACCTTACAGATTTTCATGTGCTTTTCTATCTAACTCCTGGAGAGGAGCATGTGGGTATTACTGATTTTATCCCTAGGATAAAGCTGTGGCATTCATACCATAGATACTCAAAATACATTTGTTGGAATGAGTTGATCCAAGTAAATGAAAGAAGAGAGAGTATTTGATGGATGCTGACTGAGTGAATCATCGAGGTGGGTCTTGGTGCAGTAAATTAATTTGATCATTTACATGGATTAAAATATTCAGCACTCAATTGATCGGTCAACCCATTAAATAGATTTTGGAGCAGTATTTATCAATCACCAATCAAATATAGATTGAATAATTGGGCCCTGGCCTGTTTATTTTAGCTAAATATGTATCTTGGGCTAATGCAAGCAATGGAAACTTGATTCTTTAGGAATTAAATCAAGAATTTACACATTATGTGATGAAGGAAGTTAGTGTATGGAAATCTATATGGTTACTTTATTAAGCATTTATGTCTAATGAATAAACAATTTGTCCTTAAAAAAAGATATTCCAGGATGTCCAGCTTAATTATTTATGAATTAAGCATTTAACCACATCTTATTCTCCAGAAGTTACACATACACAAAAGTAGAAAGGATCACATAACAGACCCTCTGATCCATGACCCGGCTTAAATGACTGCCATCCTAATACCTGTCTTATTTTAATCTGCACTTCACTTCCCACTCTCTCTCCCACCTCTACCTCAATCCTGATTATTTTCAAGCAAACCCCAGAATTATATCATTTAATCTGTAAATGTAATCATTTATAAACACATTTGGGCATATTTGTTAGTGAATTTCCTCATATTCATTTGGGCTTCCTGCACATTTTGCCAGCTTCAATATCTTTCTGACATTTAGTGTCTTTTCTTTGCCTTATGTGGAATTTTGTACTGAAGGGCAAATGTAACTAAATATAGAAAATGCTAAGCTGGCCAGCCTTGTTTAATTTTCCTATTACTTCAATTCATATCTTAGAAAGTAGCTTACAGAGTGAAAATATATGAGATTATAAGTAGAGTTAAAACAATATTTGCATTTTTACTTAGGGGGAGAAAGAGGAGCTTATAACCACAGGGGAACCACGAGTGGAAAATCCAACCTCTATTTTGTCTTATTTTAGGAACATATTAAATAATCTTAAAGTAAAACATATATAATTCAGTTTAAGAGGGAACATAGAGGATTTCCAGGATTGAGAATGTTCTGAAGGAAAATTTCATATAGAAATAGTTAGGTGAAGTCAAAACTAGAACTGAGAAGTCTGCTCATGAAGCCATGCAAAATACAGTTTTATAAAATGCTATGTTTTCATATCTATCTGTATACAATTTTTGTAAATAACCTTCCTCAATATATTAAATATACTAACAAAAGTGCCCATTATCAGGGTTGACTGGGCTGAAGGAGGATGATGATTTTATTATTTTAAAATCATATGTCATTTACAATTGCTTCTTTCTGCCATTTACTTCTGTCTTGTTTTATTAAAATATCTAGAACCAGAGCTAATTTATCCATTCAGTGGACCTCAGTCACAGTACTTTGCTAAAAAAAAAATACAAATTAAATATTTGGAGAAACAAGTAAAGTCAGTTTCTAATTTTTCATGTCCAAATTTGGTATTCTAAAATATATCAAGCTGAAATTCCTTGTTATGGATATTACAGAAGATGAGGTTTTAATCTCAAGTGACAAATGAACAAAATTTTTGAATCTGTTGACTATGATGGTACAGAAATCAGTACCGAAATAATATGACCTTTTAAAATTTTATTGACTTGAGAGAGGGAGGGAGAGAGATCAAGAAAGAGAGAAACATTGATTTGTTTATTCCACTTATTTATGCTTCCATTGGTTGCTTCCTGTATGTGCCCTGATTACAGATTGTAACCACAACTTTGGTGTATCAGGATGACTCTCTAACCAACTGAGCTGCCCAGCCAGGGCCTGAATCATGTAACTTTGGATATTAGTTACTTCAAGGAGTTATAGGTCCCCCACTATCCAAAAGTAGAGCATTCCTATGAAGCATTTCATTAGCTGAAATGTCATGGAGCTAAGAAACAATTACTGTTATTTATGTGAAAAAATTTTGGAGTATTTACAGATCCCCAAAATAACTAACTAAATTATACCAAGTAAAACATAGAACCTAAAACAACACTAACATTTAGTAAAAACAGGAATGATACGATAAACACATGGCCTGCATAAAGTAGAAATAATGTATGTAGAGTATAGTTTCACTTACCAAACACTGCGGAGACAGCGCAGTGGAAGGCTGAGAGGTAGCGATGATGGTGTGTTAGGGTGAGTGGTGGGAGGTGGGAGTGGCGGGCGACACAGGAGTCTGGGGCGGCGGAGAGAGCGGAGGAGGGCTCTCTATTAACAAATCGTCATCTGAATCCATTAAGGCAGGCAGGTCAGTAGCACGTACAGCTTCTCGTGTGTCTGCCTACCTTGAGGCTGGAGGTTAAAGTTTGTAATCTGCTGTGGCTGTTAGGGCTGATGTGGCAGTCTTGAAATAACAACAGTATGCTTGACTGCTTAGCCTCATGCATTTTTCTGCTATACAGTTTTTTGTAAGCGCTCAAAGCATTCTGCAAAACAGCCCTGAACCTAAATGTCCTACTAAAACTCGGGAAAAAAACTTTGAAAAAAAAGCACCATACTTTTCTGTAATCATTGTAGCACTGTTAATCACAATGAAAAATCTCATGCAAGTGCGTCACATTCAGTTCCTATAAGACTTCACTTTTGGGCTGTTACTATGGTCTTTGGTTTCCATGTGCATCTTCTGCTCTTGCAATTGAATCAGCTCTTCATTTCTCAGTTCTTTGTCACCAGATGCCAAAACCTCCTCAACATCATCTTCACCAGTTTCTACAAACAGCCTCGTTGTCCAAAGTCACTTGTGTCTACAAATAACCACCTTCTATAATTACTTTGTTCAGTTCTTCTGGGAACTTTTAGCAGCTTCAGTGTCAGCTGAAGCACTCTCTCCAGTAATCTAAGCTATGAAGCTGCCTGTGCCTCAATAATTGATCAAATCACCCATGACTACCTTTAAATTCCACGTTTGCAAAACTTTCATCAGCTATCATTAGTACTTTCTATGTCAGCTTTTTAAAAAGATTGATTTTCCTTTAAGTATAAGATTACTTAACAGAACACCTTGCCTTGTTCACTCATCAATCCACTCAAGCAGTAGACTTTCCATTTTATCCATTAGTGGATGCCAACTAAAAGAGAGCAGTTTGTTACTAGCAGCACCAATAGTAACTTTGGACTTTTTCTTGGCATGTTAATAGTGCAGATGGTGGATGCAGGCAAGTTCAAGGCACACGCAATATTTTTATTTCATTCACCACAATAAAAATGGCTTAATTACGTTCAAGTTATGCTAAGCGTAATATCCTTATGAGCTCTCTTAGGCTTTTCTGATACCTTAGGACACATTTTGCTAATGGATGCACAAAATATCAATAAATCAAGATAAATGCAGATGCTCTCAGACATAGTTCAGACCTCTGGCGGCTTGATGCTGAGATGTTGAACGTTGTTCTCAGGGAGGGAGCTTGGTCACTCCTGCTTGAGGAGTGCGCTGTCTCTGGAATGGCTCACTGGGAAACAAGCCCAGGTGCTATTTTTGCCTTGTGCCTATTTCCATAAAAGTGAGAAATCTCCCCTTAGGATTTCTTTCTGTTAGTAAAAATAGGTACTAATGTAGGTCTTTTGTAAAAGTGAAGTGGCAATGTGAACTTTTGAAAAGCCAGGGAATATTTGTATATGACTTATAAGGTCCCTGCAAGCTCCAAGATGCATTTCTAAGATGAGATCCTGGTTTGAATTTTTAAACAGTTGAATATGAAGTTTTTGCACACTAATCTAATAAAACTATGGCAAATATTTCCAAATGATCAAATATAAACAGAGGAAAGAAGAGAGAGTTATGAGTCTGCTTCTGGCTTCTGTCACTGTTGTTATTAGTGAAGGTGATAGTATGTTTATAATTGTGCTGAGCAAAAGAATTCTACTAACAGCAGTCTCCCCACACCCTCAGCTTTTTCTCTGAAGACTTCCTTCACTTCCTTGCTTTAATTAAAACTTTGTTCAACCTTAAATATACCACCCACTGACCAATTCCCTAGACTTAGGGCTGAGAGTGGGGTAGAATCCTTCTCACTCCCCATTACTATTGTCATATCATTTCTCCTCCAGCCTCAGGCCACACATCCAGCCTTCAATTGCACATGTGGGTTTTCTACAGGAATAGAAAACCCAATTGCTCCTAACCCCCGTTTCTCCACCTTCCCACTGTCTAATCTACTCGATGTCCTGTGCTCACTGTCTCACAGGAAGACACTCAGAGTTTGCAATTGCTAAAAACAGAAACCTGGGAATGATACATGGCCCCTCTGTACCTGACCTGATTCAGTCAAGTCAAATTCTGTTGATTCTACCACGAATATATCTCCAGTCTGGGTGCTCTTCCCCAAACCTATTGACATAACATCAGTTCTAGTCACCATGATGGTTTTCATGAATGGTGGCCACAGCCTCCCTCACCATTAGACTTGGTGTCTCTCAATTTATTTTTCTACTCGGTGACAACTATGTGCACAGTGTTGTTGTTGTTGTTGTTGTTTTTTCTTTTAGCATCCATATTGCTTCTATAATAGAAACTGAACCTCAGGAAAACCAAAAAATTTTCTCACATTAACACAACTCTTGCCTGTTAGGGTCAGGTATAATGATTTATCACTAGGGTTCCACTAATTTGCAGATACCTCTTCTGCAGGTCTAAGATTTATGTGCCTTTGAAGAATAAACAGTCCAGAATTAAGGCCTAACCACAGGATAAAATTATAGAAGACTCTCAACTTTTAAACCCTAACTGTAACAATGAAGGACAAATTCTGAGTCATAATAATGGCATTTAGATGCCATCAGTCGACAGTGTTGTGACCTTTTGAGAACTGTAAGTTCATTGTGTATAACTTGTTTCTACTTTCCAATCTTTCCTTTTATTATTATTAAGAATCATGCTTGTTTTTAAAGAACTTTATTTTCAGATTGCCATAAGTGAAAAACTAAGTTATATTCTTTGGGCAGAGTTATAATAATCAGTTGCCCATGAAGCCAAATAAAAAGAAGTTACAATCAATGAAAGAACATAGTAAATATTTTCACTATTCTTGACTACTTTCTCCCCAGATTGAAATTATTTCACAGTATGACAAAACATTAAACAGAATAAAAGTATATATGTTGGCCACACATACAGGAACCTGCCCATCTTTATAAAGAGAGATGGCTACTGATCAAACTTTAAGGTCAGTGAAAATTAATTCGCGTTTCACTTGATTTAAGCTGAAAACAATAAAAAAAAACAATGAAATAAGAAGGAAATTCTGAGATATGCAGCCTTTGGGAGGGCTTTACTGAGCCGACTTTGAAGGGCAGAGAGTGACAGAAACTAGTTTTTACTTGTCCAAGGTTTTATTCATTCTGCATAAATATAGTTCATTGTAACATGATCTATAGTCAGTCATTTTTCTGTCAAAGTGTGTTACCACTTTAGCCTATTTTTAATGCTCCCCTCCCTTTAAAAATGAGAAAATACGTGGAGTCCATATTGGATCTTTACTGGAGTTTAGCAATTTAATATGGCAGTGAACTATATTATAAAGCTACAGCAAGAGTTCTGGTGGCTGAAAATTCAAGAAGTGGGTACATAGTTAAAGGGTCTCAGAAGTCTCGTGGATGGTAATGGCCTCTGTTGAACCTTCCTCAGGTTGTTAGGCATGTGAGTGACCAAAAATCCTGTGGATAGTAAATCATTTTGGAAACCCATACTCACTTTGATAAAATTGTGCCATATTTTCATTCCTGTTACCTGTTTCATATATTTAGTGCCGAGCTTAAGCATTTTTCAAGTGTCCTATGGATAGCTATGAATACTTTTCTGAGGACGAAATGTAAAAGTGGTTCTCTGTTCCCTAAAAGCTCCTCTTAGTGGTAATATGGGAATTTTGCATGAAGTTTTCCAATCTGGCTGTCTATGTGTTGGCTTATTCCTTCCCAAATGTTAGTTTACCATAATGGAGACACAGTCTAAATATTGTTTCAAGATGAAGCTTAGCATAGTATACAGTGTATCTGTCAACAATGGAAAGCAAATGAAACAAGTAACAAGATTGCCTTTGGATCTTTATTACACATGGTACCTATGTGTGTTTCAAGAGAAAATGAGAGGAAACATAATAATAATTTTAAAATATCATTATATGTGTTGAGGTAGTTGGATAAATAGCCAAGTGCCATGGACAAAAATTTAAAATAATTAGCATACACAATAGTTTAAAAAAGTGATTTTTGACCTGGAGGATTGGTGGGTAATTTTGCTTGAAGACTGAAAAAAATGCTGTGGCTACTTAACTATACCTATTAGAAATTTTTTGGATTGATCATTTCTTATCTTCATTTCAAAATATCTTCATATGTGTTGGATACAGTGTTACTTTAGAAGTTTTAGGTTAGACAAGAAAACATGACATATTATCCACCATATTTTAAGACAGATTTTATTTAGTTTAATGGTGAAACATACTAATATATTAAAATAAATCAAGATCTCAGCAAAGTAGAAATGGAAGGGAACTATCTCAACCTGATTAAAGGTGTGTTAAAAAATCTATAGCTAACATCATACTTAATAGTAAGAAATTAGATGCTTTCCCACTGTGACCAGGAACACAGTAAGGATGCCTCTCACTACTATTCAACATCATACTGTAAATCCTAGCTATTCCATTAAGAGAAGGCAAGGAATTCAAAGGTATGCCAACTAGGAAGGAAGAAAGAAAACTGTCTTTGTTCATTGGTGACATGACTATGTAGAAAATCCACAAAAAATTTTCTGGAACTAATAAGGAATTATAGCAAGGTTGCAGGGTACAAGATTAATGTACAAAAGGCAATTGCTTTCTTATATACCAGCATGAATGATTGGAATTTTAAATTGAAAACATAATGCCATTTATATTAGCACCAAAAATTTTTTTAAAAAAAGGTATAAATCTAATATAATATGTTCAAGATCTATATGAGGAAACAACAAAACTGAGATAAACAAAATCAAAGAATTAAGTAAATGGAGAGATAATCCATGTACATGGATAGGAAGACTCAATATCGTTAAGATGTCTGTTCTTCCCAATTTGACATATAGATTCAACACAACTCCTACAAAAATCCCAGCAAGTTACTTTGTAGATACTGACAAACTTATCCTAACATTAATGTGAAAAGACCAAAAGTAGCCAATAAAATATCAAAGGAGAAAAACAAAGTAAGAGGACTGACACAACTAAATTTTAAGACTTACTATGAAGTTACAGTAATCAGACCATGGGGTATTGGTGAAAGAATAGACATATAGGTAAGTAGAACAGGATGGGAAGTCCAGAAACTGACCCACACAAATATAGTCAACTGTCTTGAAAAAAGGGCAAAGACAATTCAATGAAGAAAGGATAGTCTTTTCAACAAATGGGGCTGAAACAACTGGGCATCCCTTTCCCCCTCTTCCCCCCAAAAAAGTGATTCTGGATACAGACTTTCGTCTACGGTCATACCACCCTGAACGCACCCGATCTCGTCTGGATACAGACTTTCAAAAGAATTAACTCAAAATGGATTATAGACATAAATGTAACATGCAGAATTAAAACTCCTAGAAGACAACATAGCAGAACATCTAGACAACTGTGGCTTTGGCAATGACTTTTTAGATACAATACCAGGGCATGATTCATGAAAGGAAAAATTGAGAAGATGGATTTTATTCAAGTTAAAACCTTCTGCTTTGTAAAAGATTTTCAAGGGAATGAAAAGACAAGCCACCAACTTGAAGAAAATCTTTGCAAATCACCTATCTGATAAAGAGGTGGTATCCAAAATATATAAAGAACTCTTAATAAGGAAACAAGCAATCTAATTGAATTTGAGCAAGAGATCTGAAAACACACTTCATTGAAGAAGCTAAACAAATGGGGAGATTCTCAGCATCACTTGTCATTTAGTAAATTAGAACAACAATGAGATACCACTATACATCTATCAGAATGGGCAAAATACAAAACACTGACAGCACCGAATATTGGTGAGAATGTGAAGCAGTAGGGACTCATTCATTGGTGGCAGGAATGCAGAGTGGTACAGTCACTTTGGAAGACACTTTGTTAGTTTCTTACAAAACTAAACATACTTTTCCTGTATGATCCAGCAATCATTCTCCTTAGTATTTAACCAAAAGAGATGAAAATTCATGTCACAAAAGCCTGCACATAGATATTTATAGAAGCTTTATTTATAATTGCCCAAATTGGAAGAACCAAAAAGTCCTTCAGTCGGTGAGTCAATAAACTGTACACCCAGAAGATAGAATATTATTTGGTGATAAAAAGTGAGCTATCAAACCACAAAAAGACATAGAAGGAACTTAAATGCATATTGCTAAGTAAAAGAAGCCAATCCGAAAAGACTATCTACAGTATGACTCCAACTATATGGCATTCTAGAAAAGAAAAAAACTGGTAATGGTAAAAGGATCAGTAATTTCTAGGGGCTCCAGGGGAAGGAGGGAGGGCCAAATAGGTGGAGCACCAAGGATTTTTAGGGCAGTGGAACTCATCCGTATCATACTGTAATAATGGTGGATACATGTCATTCATTATAAATTTGTGAAAACCCATAGAATGTACAACATGATGAACTATAATATAAATTATGGGCTTCAGTTAGCAGTAAGTTATCAAGAGTGCATCAGCTATAACAAATGTAACACATTAACGCAAAATATTAACAAATAGAGGAAACTGCATATGTGTGTGGAGAGGAGGGAGGCAGCTGGAACTCTACTTTCTGTTCAGTTTTCTGTAAACCTAAAAAGCAAGAGTGTGAAAATACATTTGAAAATGCATTATGTAATTTCTGAATATTATTTCTTTAAAAAACTTTTTTAATATATAACTGATACACAAAGTACCACACATATTTAATGTGTATATATATGCAAACACCATGATATGATTGCCACAGTCAAGGTAATTGACATGTCTAACGCCTCCCAGAGTTTGCTTGTGTTCCCTTCCCGTAACCGTTTTGTGGCAAGAAAATTGAACAGGATATCTACCCTCTTAACAAACTTTGAAGGGCACACATTTATTATTGTTAATTATTATAGACATTATGTTGTACAGCAGGTCTCTAGAACTTATTAATGTAGCCTAACTGAAACTTTATACCCATTGAACAATTCCCCATTTAATATTTAAAAAATATAAGAAATTCCTAGAACTCCATAGCAATAAAACCCCAACAACCTTAAAAGGCAACCTATAAAATGAGAGAAAACATTTGCAATCCCCTATATATCTGATATGCAGTGTTTCTCAAAATTTTAAAAGCTCTTGCTCTGTGGGATTTATTGGTTTATTTTTAGTTTTGACGGAAAAGACCAAAAAATTATGTCATCACACATTTCAGTAAACTCACAAACATAGCAGAGACTTGCTACTTCACTCAGTCTGCCTTCCCATATGATTCAATATCCAAATATAATAGTAATGGTACCCTCAATATTTAGTTTAGCAAAGTGAATATAGGAGCTTGACATGATTGTGATGGGCAGAGTAACACAACAATTTGGGTCCAGTTCTGGTTCAATTAAATTGCCATTTCAAATCAATTTTCCGGTTGTATTTTAATTGAGTTTGACTCACCACATGGAGTTTTCACCATATGTGCTTTGCAATGAACCGTAATAAATTCCAAAAGGAGCCAGCGCATCTCAGCTGTTAGAGTTCAAGTTCAGCTGAAATTTAACACAACAGAAACTTTCCCCCTTTCATAAACATTTCTCATTCCTGAATGGATTTTGTATAATTAGCCAACTGTTTTTAAATTGTCATGTAAATTTTCCTTTTTTTTTAATGAAGTTTAAAAATTCGAATAATCAGCTTTCCTGCACTTTATCTTCTTGAAATTTTGTTTCTCATTCTTATGTTTCTCTGGTAATTTTTAAAAATTTTCTTTATTTTTTCTTTATTTTTGTTATTGCCACTGTTACAGAGGCCCCCATTTTCCCCTCTTTGCCCTCCTTCACCCAGCCCTGCCCCCCTCCCTGGCCGCCACCGCACTGTTGTCTGTGTCCATGGGTGTACGGTCTTTGACTAATCCCTCCCCCTCTTTCATCAGTATCCCCTGCCCCACAGGTGTCAGTTTGTTCCATGTACTCATGTCTCTGTTTCTGTTTGTCCCTCAGTTTATTTTGTCCATTAGATTCCACATATAAGTGAGATCAAATGGTATTTGTCTTTCTCTGACTGGCTTATTTCACTTAGAATAATAGTCTACAGGTCCATGCATGCTATTGTGAAAGGTGAAAGTTCCTCTTTTTTTTAAACCAGGAGCAGCATTTTTATAATGTTTGTTAGCAACCAAGTCAGAGAATTTCATAAGAGTTTTTTTTAATCTAAATGTTATTTTTATTTTGTTAATTATCAAGAAACAATTTTATAATATGGTTTAACACCGGGATTTTTCCCTTTTAATATAGGATACCTCATATCCTACTCTCTGAATAGTAAATGTATGATTATTGTAAGTTATAATTTTTTGTTTTTTGAAGAATGTCACATAATATTTTTATCAATGTATTTATTCATTAGCTTACTCATTCACACTCAAATAAAAGAATTCCTAGATGTCATATGTGATAGACAGTTTCAAAGAACTTTAAAATTTCATAATCCATTGCTGATAAAACTTGTGAAGAAAATAACCCTACACACAAGCAAAACAATCTTACAAAATCAAATTATTTTGGCAAGCCTGTTACACAAATGTGGACCTTTGATTCAAAATTATTGACACTTTTTATGTTACTTAATTTTCTTAATGTAAAAGTTGAAAGAGAATTTGTGATGTTTAAAACTAAAAACTGAGCATGTACACAGAGATGGAACTGTGATCCTCTTAGTATACCTTTAAAGTATGAAAAACCTCTGCACATTTGAACAAAGGCCATTTTTTTAAATTCATACTTTGGTGAGTTATGTTCTCATTATAAAGTACACTATAAATTTTCATTCTTATAAAATTAAGTATGTATGTATATATAGTTTACACTAACCCCTGTGTGTGAATATATTCCATTTATTTATTTATTTTTAAATTTAATCTTTATTGTATTTTTTCTATTACCCTTTAGTCCTCTCATACCCTCCCCCCATCAGCAATCACCATGCCGTTGTCCACCTCCATGAGTCCTTTCTCTTTTTTCCTTAATCCCTCTACTCCCAACCCTAATCTCCCATCCCACTAGCTGTCAGCCTGCTCTCTATGAGTCTTTCTCTATTTTCCCTGTTAGTTTAGCTTATTCATTAGATTCCACGTATGAGTACAATCATATGACATTTATCTTTCTCTGACTGGCTTATTTCACTTAGCATAGTGTTTTTCAGGTCCACCCATACTGTCGCAAAGGGTAAAATTTTCTTTTTTACGTCAGGGTATTATTCCATTGTGTAAACGTCCCATAGGTATTTTATCCACTCATCTACTGATGGACACTCGGGCTGCTTCCATATCTTGGTGATTGTAAATAATGCTGCAATGAACATAGGGGCATTTATGTTCTTTTGAATTAGTATTTTGGGTTCCTTTGGATATATTCCCAGAAATGGGATATCTGAGTCAAAAGGTAGATCCATTTTTAATTTTTTGAGGTATCTTTGTACTGCTTTCCACAGTGGCTGCACCAGTTTGCATTCCCACCAACAGTGCAGAAGGTTCCCTTCTCCACATCTTCACCAGCACTTGCCGTTTGTTGATTTATTAATAATAGCCATTCTGACAGTTGTGAGATGGTATTTCATTGTGGTTTTTATTTGCCTTTCTCTGACGATTAGCAGTCCAAGATGACGGAGGAGTAAGTGGAAGCTACACTAACCTCCTCCCAGAACCAATCTGGAATTAACAACTAATTTGTAGAGAAATCATTCCAAATAACCAACTAAACACTAGCAGGAGAGAAGCCTTATAACCAACAAAAGACAGAAGAAGCCACATCACCATGTTGACACTGGTAGGAAGTGCAGAGGAGGCATGAGAGGGGTGGCTGGGCTCCCATGGATGGAAGCTGAAGTTCTAGAAGGATATTTCCTAGGGCTGGTGGGGGTTCCCTGGAGAAGTGTGGGGTCTAAACTCCAAGTTTGGCTCCTCAGCCTACAGCACCAGAGCCAGAAAGACACCCAGATAACATCCAGCTGTGAAAAACACCAGGCTTTCTGTCTGCCAGGGAGAGACAGCTGGAGTCACAGAGAGCCTCTTAAAGGGCCAAATCACAAAATTTTATTTGCAGCCACTTAGCCTGGGATCTGTCAGAGGGAGGACAGAGTGGACTGGAGATGCTTTGAGGAGAGTCTGGGGATGGTGGCTCTGGGGAGAAATATGAAGGAACAGTCACCAGGATCCTTGTGCTGGGTCATCCCTGTATGGAAGAGGCCATCTCTCTCAGGCGGAGCACTGTTCTCCAAGTGGCATCAGCCTGAGGGGAAACAATAGCCCCACCCACAGGGATTACTCTGCCACACCCTGATGAGCTTAAGCCAGGCTGCTGATCACAGCTTGATTAGTTTAACAGCTGAGCATTTTAATAGCTGATTAGTTTGACAACTAAGGCAGAAAATAAGAAACAGCCAAAATGGGAAGACAAAGAAACAGACTCCAAATGAAAGAACAAGAGAATTCTCCAGAAGAACTAGATGAAATGGAGGCAAGCAGTTTATCAGAGAGGGTTTAGAATAATGATTAAAGGATACTCAAAAGCATGAAAAAAGACATAGAAACCATAAAAAGGGACCAATCAGAAATAAATAAATATCTAAAATATTTTAGGTCTAAATATCTAAAATAACATACTGGAAGGAATAAACAGTAGATTAGATGAACCTGAGGATTGAATCAGTGATTTGGAAGTCAAAGTAGAAAAAAACACCCAGACAGCAGGAAAAAGAAAAAAGAATTGAAAAGAAATGAGGAGAGCTTAAGAAACATTTTGGACAAAATGAAGCATTCCAACATGCATGTCATGGGAATACCAGAAGGAGAAGAGAGTGAGCAAGGGATCGAGAACCTGTTTGCAGAAATAATGACCTAAAACTTTCCTAATCTGGTGAAGGAAAAAGATACACAACTTCAGAAAGCTCAGTGAGTCCCAAACAAGTTGGACCCAAGGAGGTCTACACTGAGACACATCATTATTAAAATGACAAGGCTTAAAGACAAGGAGAGAATGCTAAAAGTTGCAAGAAAAAAGCAAGTAGTTACCTACAAGGGAGCACCAGTTAGAATGTCATCTGATTTCTCAACAGAAACATTTCAGGCCAGAAGAGAGTGGCGTGAAACATTCAAGGTGAAAAGCAAGGACCTACAACCAAGGCTACGTTACCCAGCAAAGCAATCATTTAAAATCAAAGAAGAAACAAGGAGCTTTCTAGACAAGAAAAAGCTAAAGGAGTTTGTTAACATCAAACCAGTACTGCAACAAATGTTTAAGAAGAAAAGGAGAAAGGAAAAAAAAAAGAGGAAAATAGCCTAACAATAAAATGGCACTACATATATATCTATCAAGAATCACCTTAAATGTAAATGGCTTAAGTGCTCCAACCAGAAGATACAGGGTAGCTGAATAGATAAGAAAACAAGATCCATATATATGCAGCCTCCAAGAGACCCATCTCAAGTTGAAAGATACACACAGGCCAAAAATAAAGGGATGGAAAAAGATACTTCATGCAAATGGAAAAGAAAAAAAAAAAAGCTGGGTAGCTGTACTTAGAGCTGACAAAATAGACTTTAAAACCAAGGCTGTAGTAAGAGACAAAGAAGGACACTACATAATGATAAAGGGAACAATCCAACAAGAGGACGTAACACTAGTAACATTTATGCACTCAACAAAGGAGCACCTATATATGTAAAGCAAATATTGATGCACGTAAAGGGAGAGATTGACAGAAATACAGTCATAATAGGGGATTTTAACACCCCATTGACTTCAGTGGGTAGATCTACCAGGTAGAAAATCAACAAGGAGACAGTGGCCTTAAATGACACACTAGATCAAATGGATTTAATTGATATTTTCAGAGCATTTCATTCTAAAGCAGCAGAATACACATACTTTTCAACTGCACATGGAATGTCTTCTAGGATAGACTACTTGTTAGGACACAAAAAAAGTCTCAATAAATTTAAGAAGATTGAAATCATATCATCAGAATATATTCTATTTTAAATTAATATTTTAATACATTTATTAAAAGGATTGGCAGTTTTCAGAAACAATTATACTTAAGCTTTGAATAAATTCAAAATGCTAGGCTTCATGACTAAAGTCTAAGCTTAAGCATTAGGGATATCCACTAGGTGGCAGAAGCGTATCAGAAATGTTCACAAATTGACCCCTGTCCTGGGATCTTCCTGGTTATGCCAAGGGCGTGCTGCAGAGAGGACATGTGCTGGCCAGTCATTTTCTTCAGCTGTGTCTGTGTATAGACACTGAGTGGCCAGGCTCCTCACCTGATATCCCTTGTGGTGAACAAGTCACATTTGCCAGCTGTCTGGTAGAGTGAAACACTCGTTTTCTCTCTGGCTAACAGGGCCTTCTCTCACAGAAGCCGAGGTGCCTGTGTGGGGAAGAAATACTGAGCTCTCAGACTCACTAGTTGCCTGGTGACTTAAAAGGTCCAGGGTCACCTTGAGGGGGTCCCTGTTTTGTTAATGTCAACTGAACAATTGAGGTTTTTGAATTTTACTCAGCCATTTAAGGAAGGACTAAGAAACAGAAGGATGACAATTTGCTTTTGTTTAAAATAGAAGGGGGAAAAGAGACCAGGAAATATTTGGCTTTTATGAGAACACAGGGACTGCATTCATTTCTTTCTTTTATTGAAAATATTCTTTATAGGTAAGACGATAAACCACAATAATGGTTTGCATCCTTGGCATTAGGGAAACATTTGTGATTGTTTTGAAATAGGGGTAACTGCCAAACTACTGGCTAACTTGAGCTACCTTATTTATAAGTCAGGGTAGAAAAAAGAAGTGCCGGCCTCCGAATCAGGCTTCTCACACTCTAGTGTGCATGGGAATCCCCTGGGGATCTTGCTGAAATGCAGATTCTGAATCAATAAGTGTGCCCACCATTAATTATTATTGTTTCTCAACTCCAAGCCTGCCCTACCAAGCTTTGTGTTGCTGGGGCTAGACTCTGCAAGCCACCTTTGTGCTGGGTCAGCTGGCTCTGTGCTAGACTTTCCAAGGATGGGGTGCTAAAGGGAGACCGGAAAGCCACAGAGGGGAGAAGGCATGGTCCGCTTCTTGCTCCCGTGGGCACCACCCAGGCAATGCTTCTTTAATCCTACAGCAAAAATTCCTTTCTGTTGCAGCTATTTCCATTTTGTAGATTTTTTTAAAATTTTATTTTAATTTATTTTTTCAAATACATTTGTCTCTGCCTCCCCCCACCACTTTCCCTTGCCCCCTCCCTCCCTCCCTCCCTCAGCTCTTCCCCTTTGGTTTTGTCCATGAGTCCTTGCTGTATGTTCCTTGACTTTCCCCTTCCCTTCCTTTTCCCCGCCCCCTCCCTCCTTCCCTATTGTCTCTGTTGATTTCTTTTCCTGTCAGTGTTGCTGGTCTTATTTTCCTTGCATCTTTGTATTCTTGGTTAGGTTCCACTTATAGGTGAGATCATATGGTATTTGTCTTTCGCCCCCTGGCTTATTTCGCTTAGCATAATGCTCTCCAGTTCCATCCATGCTGTCGCGAAGTTTAGTAGTCCTTTTTTTCTTTCTGCTGTGTAGTATTCCATTGTGCATATGTACCATAACTTTTTGATCCAATCATTTACTGATGGACATTTAGGTTGCTTCCAACACTTGGCTATTGTCAATTGTGCTGCTATGAACATTGGGATGCATAGGTTCTTTTGTATTGGCGTTTTGGGATTCTTAGGGTATAGTCCCAGCAGGGGAATCACTGGATCAAAAGGCAGTTCCATTTTCAGCTTTTTGAGGAAATTCCACACTGCTTTGCACAGTGGCTGCGCCAGCCTGCATTCCCACCAACAGTGGACTAGGGTTCCCTTTTCTCCACAGCCTCGCCAGCACCTGTTGTTTGTGGATCTGTTTTTGATGGCCATTCTGACTGGTGTGAGGTGGCACCTCATGGTGGTTTTGATCTGCATTTCTCTGATGGCTAGTGATGCTGAGCATCCTTTCAAATGCCTCTGGGCCCTCTGTTATCTCCTCCTTGGAAAAGCATCTGCCCAGGTCCTTTGCATATACCATGCTCATTGGTTGGAAGAACTAATGTCATCAAAATGTCCATACTACCCAAAGAAATTTATAGATTCAATGCAATCCCTATTAAGATACCAATGACATATTTCACAGAAATAGAACAGACATTTCAAAAATTTATATGGAACCACAAACGACCCCGAATAGCCTCAGCAATTTTGAGAAAGAAAAACACAGTAGGAGGGATCACAATACCGGACATCAAACTCCATTTTGTAGATTTTAACACCCTTAGGATGAACTGTATCATACCCTTGGGAGAGCCTAGCACTGGCCAAGCAACTCCACTGTCAGGGATTCTAACCTCTTTCTTTTATTCCCCTAACTCTACAAGTGCTAGCTACTTTCTGTAGTTGCTGTCTTCCTAATATACTGAGAGTTTTGTTTTTATTCTTTTAATTACCTAGTTAATAACTTTATAGCTAGTTAACAATTCTTCATGTCAAATTCTCACTTTTGAATAATTAGTGTGGTTTTTATCTCCTGCCTGTACTGATTGCAGTAGGTCTGGGATGGGGCCTGAGAATCTGCATTTCTGACAAGCCTCAAGGTGATGCCAACTGCTGGCCCATTGACCACAGTTTTAGTAGCAGATAGCTAGAAAAGAGATTCTCAATATTTGGCTGCACATTCAAGTTACCTGGGAGCTCTAGGAAAATACCATTGAAGAGATGCCACCCCAAGTGACTTTGATTTAGTTATTTTGAGGTGTGTCCTAAGCATTGGCTTGTCCGTCCTTCCTTCCTTCCTTCCTTCCTTCCTTCCTTCCTTCCTTCCTTCCTTCCTTCCTTCCTTCCTTCCTTCCTTTCTTCCTTCCTTCTCTCTTTCTGTCTCTCTCTCTCTTTCTTTCTTTATTGTTAAAATACATTTGTCTCCATTTTCCCCGCCACCACTTTTCCCTGCTTCACCCACCCCCACCTCCCACCCTCAAACCTTTCCCACTTTGGCTTTGTCCATGGGTCCTTTATACATGTTCCTTGACTTGACCCTTTCCCTTCTTTTCCCTGTTATCCCCCTCCCTCCTTCCCTCTCGTTTCTGTTGGTTTTGTTTTTCTTTCAATATTGCTGGTTGTATTTTGCTTGCTTGTTTGTTTTGTTGGTTAAGTTCCACTTATAAGTGAGATTACATGATATTTGTCATTCATCCCCTGGCTTATTTCGCTTAGCATAATGCTCTCCAGTTCCACCCATGCTGTTGCGAAGGGTAGTAGCTCTTTCTTTCCTTCTGCCTCGTAGTATTCTATTGTATAAATGTACCATGATTTTTTAATCCACTTATTTATTGATGGGCACTTAGGTTGCTTCCAGTACTTGGCTATTGTAAATTGTGCTGCTATGAACATTGGGGTGCACAGGTTCTTCTGAATTGGTGTTTGGGGATTCTTAGGGTATAATCCCAGCAGTGGAATTGCTGGGTCAACAGGCAGTTCCATTTTTAGCTTTTTGAGGAAATAACAAACTGTTTTCCACAGTGGCTGCACCAGTCTGCATCCCCACCAACAGTTACTAGGGTTCCCTTTTCTCCACACCTTACCAGCACTTGTTTGTTGATTTGTTTATGATGGCCATTCTGACAAGTGTGAAATGGTATCTCATTGTGCGTTTTTTTAAAAAAGTTTTTATTTATTTTTAGAGAGAGGGGAAAGGAGAGAGGGAGAGAAACGTTCATGTGTGGTTGCCTCTAGTGCGCCCCCTACTGGGGACCTGGCTCGCAACCCAGGCCTATGCCCTGACTGGGAATGGAACTGGTGACCCTTTGCTTTGCAGTCTGGTGCTCAGTCCACTGAGCCATGCCAGCCAGGGCTTCATTGTGGTTTTAATTTGCATCTCCCTAATGGCTAATGATGCTGAGCATCCTTTCATGTGTCTCTGGGCCCTCTGTATGTGCTCCTTGGAAAAGTGTCTATGCAGGTCCTTTGCCCATTTTTTAATTGGATTGTTTTTCTGGAATGGAGTTGTGTGAGTTCTATATATATTTTGGAGGTCAAACCCTTGTCTGAGGTATCATTGGCAAGTATTTCCATATGGTTGATTCCCTTCTCATTTCGCTGATGTTTTATTTAGGGGTGTAGAAGATTCTTATTTTGATGAAGTCTCATTTGTTTATTCCTTCCTTTATGTCCCTTGCTCTAAGGGGCATATTGGTGAAAATATCACTGTGTGGAATATCTGAGAGTTTCCTGTCTATGTTCTCCTCTAGGACTTTTATGGTGTCGCAACTTCTATTTAAGTCTTTTATCCATCTTGAGTTTATTTTTGCATATGGTGTGAGTTGGTGGTCAATTTTCATTTTTTTGCATGTAGCTGTCCAGATCTCCCAACACCATTTGTTGAAGAGGCTATTTTTACTCCATTTTATGCTTCTGCTCCCTTTGTCAAGTATTAATTGACCATAGAGACATGAGTTTATTTCCAGGCTCTCTATTCTGTTCCATTGATCTATGTTTCTTTTCTTATGCCAGCACCAGACTTTTTATTACAGTGGCCTTGTAATATAGTTTGGTGTCAAGTATTGTGATCTCTACTATTTTGTTCTTCTTTCTCAAAAATGCTGCAGCTATTTGGGGTCATTTATGAGTCCATATAAATTTTTGAAATGTTTGTTCTATATCTGTGAAATACATCATTGGTATTTTAAGAGGGATTGTGTTGAATCTATAAATTTCTTTGGGTAGTATGGACATTTCGATGATGTTAGTTCTTCCAACCCATGAACATGGTATATGCTTCCATTTATTTGTGTCTTCCTTAATTTCTTTCTTCAGTGTTGTGTAGTTTTTTGCATACAGGTCTTTTACCTCCTTGGTTAAATTTATTCCTAGGTACTTTATTTTTCTTGTTGCTATAGCAAATGGGATTTTTTTCCTGAGTTCTGATTCTGATATTTCATTGTTGGTGTACAAAAATGCCTTTGATTTCTGAATATTGACTTTGTATCCCGCTTTTTTGCCAAAATCACTTATTAGGTCGAGTAGTTTTTTGGTGGAGTCTATAGGGTTTTCTGTGTACACTATCATGTCATCTGCAAACAATGACAGCTTTACTTCCTCCTTTCCAATTTGGATGCCTTTTATTTCTTTTTCCTGTCTGATCGCTGTTGCTAGGACTTCCAATACTATGTTGAATAGATGTGGTGAAAGCAGACAACCTTGTCTCGTTCCTGATCTTAGTGGGAAAGCTTTTGGTTTTTGCATGCTGAGTATGATGTTGGCTGTAGGTTTTTCATATATGGCCTTTATTATGTTGAGGTATGCCCTCTTTACTCCCACTTTGCGAGCATTTTTATCATAAGTGGATGCTGTACCTTATCAAATAATTTTTCCACATCTGTTGGTATGATCATGTGTTTTTTGTCTTTCCTTTTGTTTATGTGATGTATTATGTTTATTGATTTATGAACATTGAACCATCTTTGCATCCCTGGGATGAATCCCACTTGATCATGGTGCATGATCTTTTTAATGTATTGCTGCATGTGGTTTGCCACTATTTTGCTGAGGATTTTAGCGTCTATGTTCATCAACGATACTGGCCTGTAGTTTTCTTTCTTTGCTGTGTCTTTATCTGGTTTTGGGATCAGGAGGGTGCTGGCCTCATAAAAAGAGTTGGGGAGTCTTCTCTCTTCTTGGATTTTGAAATAGTCTGCTAAGGACTGGGGTTAGCTCTTCCTTATATATGTTGTAAAATTCTCCTGTGAAACTGTTTAGACTAGGGCTTTTGTGTGCTGGGAGTTTTCACCAGTTGTTTTTGGTCTGTTCAGGCTTTCTGCTGCTTCTTCATTCAGTATTGAAAGGTTATATTTTTCTAGGAATTTGTCCGTTTTACCCAGGTTTTAAAAATTCTTGGCATATAATTGTGCATAGTAATTTCTTAAGAAACCTATGTATTTCTGTGTTATCAGTTGTTATTTTTCCTTTTTCATTTCTGATATTATTTATTTGGGTCCTCTCCCTTTTATTCTTGATGAGTCTGTTTAAAGGCTTGTCGATTTTGTTTATCTTTTCAAACAACCAACTCCTGGATTTATTGATCCTTTGAATTGTTCTTTTAGTCTCTAGATGTCATTCAATTCTGCTCTCATCTTGATTATTTCTTTCCTGCTACTTGCTTTGGGCTCATTTGTTGTAGTCTCTCCAGTTCTTGAAGCTGTAGGGTTAGATCATTTATTTGAAATGTTTCTGTGTTTTTTATTTAGGCTTGTATTGCTATGAACTTCCCTCTCAAGACTGCCTTCGCTGTGTCCCATAGGTTTTGGACTGTTGTGTGTTCATTTTCATTTGTTCCTAGAAACTTTTTGATTTCTCCTTGAATCTCATTATTGACTCATTCATTGTTTAATTGCATGCTATTCAGTCTCCATGAGTTTGAATGGTTTTGAGTTTCTTCCCTTGGGATTGGTTTCTAGTTTCAAGCCCTTGTGGTCTAAGAGAATGCTTGTTATGACTTCAGTTTTCTTGAATTTGTTGAGGCTTGTTTTGTGTTCTGTCATGTGATCTATTTTTAAAAATCTTCCATGTGCATTTGAAAAGAATGTGTATTTTGCTTCTTTGGGATGAAAGTTCCTTAAATATCAGTTAAGTGCATTTGATTTAATGCATCTTCCAGTTCCACAATATCCTTGTTGATGTCGTGTTTGGAAGATTTATACATTGTTGACTGTGGGGTGTTAAAAGCCCCTACTATCAGTGTGTTGCTATCTATATCTTTCTTGAAGTCCTCCAAGATTTTCCTTATTTATTTGGCTGCTCCTATGTTACATCCATATAGGTTTACAATGTTTATATCTTCTTGATGGATTCTTCCTTTGGGTATTATGAAATGTCTTTCTGGGTCTCTTTTTATGGCCTTTGTTTTGAAATCTATTGTCTCTGATATAAGTATTGCTACCCCTGCTTTTTTTCCTGTCCATTTGCTTGGAATATTTTTTCCATCCCTTTACTTTCAGTCTGTGTAAGTCCCCTGTTCTGAGGTGGGTCTCTTGTAGGCAGCATATGTGCAGGTCATGTTTTCTTATCCATTCAGCTACCCTATGTTTTTTGATTGGAGCATTTTAGCCATGTACATTTAAAATTATTATTGATAGGTACTTATTCATTTTTCCATTTGTACCTGTGTTCCTCTTTTTCTCACTGTTTTTCGTCATCTTCTTAAAGCAGTCCCTTTAGCATATCTTGCAGTGCTGGTTTGGTGGAGATGTATTCTTTTAGCCTTCTTTTGTCTGAGAAACTCCTTATTTTGCTTTCCATTTTAATGGAGAGCCTTGTTGGGTAGAGTAGTCTTGGTTGCAGGCCTTTGCTTTTCATGACTTGGAATGTTTCTTGCCATTCCCTTCTGGCTTGCGGTGTTTCTGTTGAGAAGTCAGCTGCGAGCCGTATCGGGACTCCCTTTTATGTTACTACCTCTTATTTCCTTGCTTCCTTTAGGATTCTCTTGTTTGTCTTTGATATTTGCCATTTTAATGATGATGTGTCTTGGAGTGGGCCTCATTGGGTTCCTCTGTGCATCGTGGACTTGTGTGACTTTTTCTCTCCTCAAATTAGGGAGGTTTCCCATCATTACTTTTTCAGACAGGTTTTCTATCCCTTGATTCTCTTCTCATTCTTTTTGAGTCTTTTTTTTCATTTTATTGCTCTTTCTGGGAGCTTTTTCTACCTTATCCTCTAGCTCGCTGATTTGATCCTCTGCTTCATCTAGCCTGCTTTTGATTCCTTCTATTGTGTTCTTCAATTCAGAAACTGTGTTCTTCATTTCCTCTTGCCTCTTACTGATAGCTTCTATATCCTTCTTCATGCTGATACAGTTTGCAGTAAGTTCCTTGAAGTTTCCCTGTAGTTTTTGGTAATTCTCTTTGAGCTCACTGAGCTCACTGAGCTTCTTTAGAACCATTGTTTGGAACTCAATATCTGATAGTTTACTTGCCTCTATTTCAGTCAATTCTTTCTGGGGATTCCTTCTTTCTCTTCAGGTGGGGGGTGTTCCTTTGTCTTCCCATTATTTGTGAGTCTTTTCTTTTATCCTTCTGCTTCTTAAATTGATGTATTGACTTCCTGTTTTTGTGGTGTGAACTTCTATGGTAGGAGACCTGTGAGATTCAGTGGTACAGTCTCCTTGATCTCCTGAACTTGCTGCTCTTAGGATGCCTCTTATGCTGTTTATGTTGGCTCTCGCTGTTTTTTCTTTATGGATCTGCGTCTGATGATGTCAAATGTTGACCTCATTTGATCTTAGGCAGTCTGTTCAAGACTTCCAGGAACCTACTGTCTGTGGCTGTCTCGTTCAGTTGTTAATCTAGTCACTCTGCACTCAGCAGTCAGGCTTAGGCACCACATGGCAGGGCCATTGTTTCTTCGTGAGCTGCAGCCACTTAGGGAAGTGGTCTGCCTGAGCAAGATGGCTGCTGCTGTGTGGGAGATGAGTCAGCACTGGGACCCTGCCAGCTATTCCCTCAGTTCTCTCTGCAAAGCCTCCTTCCTTAGTCTCTCCCCAGGCATCTCTAGCCCACTCTGCTCCTGCCTTTGCTGGAGACCAGGGTAACTGACTACAACTAAAAAACCTATGCTTTGGCCCTTTAAATGGCTCTTTGCATCTCCAGCCACCTCTCTTTGACAGAGAGCAACCCCGCTGCTTTTCGCAGCTGACTGTTATCTTTGTACTTTTTGGGCTCTGGTGCCGTAGGCTGGGGATCCCCACTTATGATTTAGACCTCACTTTTCTCAGGGGGATCCAATTGGCTGTTTAAATATCCCTCTGGCGCTGCTACCCATGGGCACCCAGCCTGCCTTCTTGAGTCTCCTCCACACTCCTTACTAGTCAGGTTTGCTAAAGCTGATTCTTCTGTCTGTCCGAGGTTATAAGGCTTCTCTCTTACTATTGTTCAGATGTTTGTTCTGGGCAATTTCTCCACAATTTAGCTGTAATTCCATATTGGTCCTGGGAGGAGGTTAGTGTGACTTCTATTCACTCTTCTGCCACCTCGTCACCTCTAAACATTGGCTTTTTAAGTCCTTCCTAAGTGACTCTTGTATGCATCCAGAATTGGGAACTTCTGTTCTAGACCAGTGATTCTCAGCCAAGAGGCAATTTTGTTCCCTCCCCTTTCAGAGACATTTGGCAATGTCTGGAGACATTTTTGATTGTCACAACTTAAGGGTTGCTATTGGCATCTAGTGGGGAGAGGCCAAGGATGCTACAAAGCATCCTATAATTCATAGACAGTCCCCCATGACAGAGAATGATTTCATCCAAAATATCAATAGTATTGAGGTTGAAAAATCTTTATCTAGAAGATGTGACAAGGTCAGCTCTGTTCATCTCTTTGTTTGTTTCCTCATTCATTTATTCATTCAAATATATTTATTGAGCAAATAGATGTTTCCGAGGTTTTCTAGATGTTGGAGACTACAGAAAGATTTGGGAGCCAGGTATTATCAAGAAACTGTAGCAGAGAGAAGGTAGTCCCACAGTGTGCTTACTGTATAAAGATGCATGCTTTGTCACTTATTCTAGGCCCCAGAAATTAACTGCAGTGTAAGACTTCCTAATGTGTGTATAAGCTGCAATGATTCTCCCAAAAACCTTGAGGTATTATGGACTTTGTCCCATTGTGTATTGCTGGCAGGAAACCTGGTGTCGCTATCAAGAATAAGAGTCCAAAACTGGAGAGAAAGCTGACATGTTTCTCTGAGCCTCCTTTTAGCTGCTAGCATGGTACTTAATGTATATCTTCAACGATTGAAAAATTGGTTAACTTCAGTAAGAATGAAAGACGAACACACTAAAGAGTACATTTTCTATATACTGGTATACTATATACCAGGCACTTTGTTGAGCACTTTACATATATCATTTTTAATCCTTTGAGGGGAAATTTGCTAACTCCATTATAAAGTTAGTAAAACCAATACTCAGAGAGTGTAAAGAACACACCAGTTTCACATAGCTTATGATAAACAGAGTTTGTATCACTTCAGAAAGTGATATTCCTAGATATACATATATTTCTTTAAGAACTCTAAGGAGGTTCATCCCAATGATGAATCTGCGTAATTTATAATGGTGCAGGCACTGTGGTATAAATGTCAGAGCTATAAATGGATGGCTAATGAGTCCTGAGAATGCTCTTTGATCACTGAGCTGCGTCATTACCTCCAGCATCATTAGCTCAGAATTCCCTGTTTCTGTACCTCCCCAGGTCTTGGGAGCTGTGGGTTGTGGCTGATCATTAAGATGCTAACCAGTTTTCAGATAGCTTGCTCCCATGCTTACTCAGCTCTTGGCTTGTGTATTATATTGAACCCCAATCAGAGAGTGAGCGACTAAGGTGACCATCTGCCTCTTCAGCCATTTTCTCTGCTGTTTGGCTCTTGTCTTCTGCTGGCCCTTGGCAAGTGAGTGTGGTGTGCAAACAGGCAGGGTACTTTCAAAGGCAGCCAACACTAAGTCATTTTAAAATTCATCCACCTCTTGAACATGGTTGTAGCAGCCTTTTTGGCAGTTTTACTGAAATCATCACTAATTTTCTTTTTTACTGGTATTTAAAGTCTACTAGAGCAATCTGTACCTATACCCCTATATCAGTGTTTTCCAGACCAGGGTGCTGTGGGACCCCTTGCTGGACTATACAGTCTCATGCCCAGCATTTCCTTTTGGTTTTAATGAAGTGAAATGGAATAGAATAAAAAATATCAGAGAGCATTCCATGTGGTAATATTTTGCTTGATGAATATGTTTGTATGTGGGGCCTGCGTTAGTGTTCTGTTGCTGTTGGAACAAATGGCCAAAAATTTCACGGCTTAAAAAAACACAGATTTATTACCATTTATTTCTGTAGGTTAGACCTCCAGCATGTCTCACGGGACTAAAATCAAGATGCCTTCCAATTGTGTTCCTTCTGGAGGCCCGAGGGGAGAATCCACATCCCTGCCCCTTCTAATCCCTAGAGGCTGACCTCATTCCTTGCCTCGTGGCCCCTTCCTCCATCTTCAAGCAGCAATGATGGAGCAAGTCCTCCTCCCAGCACATGCCTCCAGCAGCTGCTTCTCTACCCCGCTTCCCCTTTTAGAGACACTGTGATTACATTGGGCCCACAGGGATAATCCAGGATTGCTCCTTTTCTCAAAGTCAGCCGATTAGAACCTCTTTCCCCTTTGATATTTAACCTAACGTATTCGAGGTTTTGAATATTAGGATGTGGACATGTTTCTTTTTTCAGGGCAGGAGCATGGATCTCCCCTCCACAGTGCCATAGTGTGAAAGAGTTTGGAAAACAGCCTTATGATAAAACAGGGTGGGTAAAAGTATATAGTTGTGAGTATGCAAAATACAGTTTGTTCTTATATTATTAATTGTACTATTTTCCATATGAACAGCTGTAAGCCTACTTTTTCTCCACCCTGTATGTTGCTTCATATATATCAAGTAGCCTTGAAGTGCTTAATTGTAGTGGTAGATCAGTTCAACTTCATGTCTCCTATGTTTTTGAGCCTCAACATGAAGTTTATTTTTGGTTTCTAGTAACACAGATATCCATTCACAGGCCTGAATGGCAGCAGGGTTCTGCCACTTTCTACTTATTCTTTCCCTAAGAACAATTAGTATGGGATTGTAATATGGAATGTTAAAGTCAAATCAGCATTATCTTTAAACAAAACAGAAGCCGAGATGGAAACAAATAAGGCTACATTTAATAGAAAAAAAAATCCAAGTTATCTGCTTCTGAGGTCCTTCCTTCTCTCTCTGTGAACCTCCTTTTCCTTTCCAATCTGGTTTTATACACAACGTTACATGATTCCGGACCCTGTCATACTTGCATGCCCCTCTACAGAGTGCATGCGCAAGGGTCATCAGCTCTGAGCGTCGCTGTAACTCTCTGAGATAAGGAGGGTTATAGCTTGTAGTTTTTAGTTGGGAAGAACACGATATTAAGTTATATAAATGTAGTTAAATGGCTAGTAAATTTAGACATACCAATGTGGAAAACTGTATAAGTCTTTTGAATTAACTTGTATTTGTTGGGCTTACATCTGTTGTGAAATATGGGCTCAGCACAGTGCTCAGTGCTATAGGAAGAAACAAGCAGATGACATGATTCCAGCCTCCTGGAACTTAGACTCTTATTTGGGAGGTGAGATGTGAGTGTGTGTACATGTACATGTGTGCAAGTCTGTACATGGGCATGTGCAGGTGTGTGTGTGTGTGCATTTACAAGTGAGTGCACACATGTGTGTGCATCTATGTGTGGGAGACATGTGTGTATGCATGTGTTAATGTGTACACTTGTGTTTGTGTATACACATGTTAGTGTGTGCATGTGTATGTGTGACTGAACGGTAAGGGTAGCAGAGTGCTCAAGTGCACACAGCTTGGAGTCAAACTGATATTTACTCAATTTACCTTTTATGGATGTCCTCTTCTCTAAGTTGTTTTCGACATGCCCTATTTAAACTTTGCACAAAATTGTATAATGACCTAGTAAGTGCCTCAACACTTGTATGATTTGAGGTTGTCCAGTTACTTAAAACTTACTAAGGGAGAATTTAAATCCTTTGCTCTTTTTGACTTTTCTGTTTCGTGAAATAGCTTGAACTAGTGAAATTCCCATGTAATTAAGTGCCAGTATAAAAGCCTTAGGGAAATGCAAACAATAGCATTACTGGTCCCTTTTCATGGGAGAGTCAAAAAGGGAGTCATGTGTATGGCAGGCAGAAAAGTGTAAGCAAGCTGTGTTTGGGAGATGAGCAAACTTTATCGCAGAGCACCTGCAGGGTACGGTGGGCGGAGGAGGGGTGCAGTGCGGAGCAGGCCCTGGAGGAGAGGCTAGAGTGGGAAGAGCATTTGGATTTGCTTGATAAAGAACAGGGAGCCTCAGGAGAGTGGCCTCTGAGCATTTTCATTTCAGTACTTTTACGTCAGGAGTACTTGAGAAGATGTTACACTAATTTAATAGATGTCACTCTTTTGACATATGTTTCCTTCTTCTTATTCTAACCAAAAAGGAAATGAGAAAAGTCCACTCTCCCTTTAAAAAATATGTATTCTTCTGTGAAGGAGTTGTGCGTATTCACATTCACAAAGAATGAAACCTTCTGCAAACTAAAGATTTAAAAAATATGAACTCTTTATGTTGTATGAAGTAGATTCTTTAGAACAAACTGTACCCTCAGTCCTAAGGACAATTGGATGTTAAGATCCTTTACAGATTTGCCATGTTTGCTAATTGATGCTTTTAAAGAAGAAGCTATTTAAGGTCATAATTAAAAATGGGAAAACCCACCATGGCTGGTGTGGCTCAGTGGATTGAGTGCCGGCCTGTAAACCAAAGGGTTGCTAGTTTGATTCCCTGTCAGGGCCACATGCCTGGGTTGTGGGCCAGGCGAGAGGCAACCACACATTTATGTTTCCCTTCCTCTCTTTCTCCCTCCCTTTCCCTCTCTTTAAAGATAAATAAATGAAATCTTTAAAAAAAAAAGGAAAACCCTAGGAATGATATCAGTGAAATAGAATATACTTTTTTTGAGTTCTGATTCTGAGTCAGGTTTTATGCTGGGTGCTTCATGGGGAGGAAGAAGAAAAAGGAGCTCAGGTATAAAGATGAATAATGCCTGGCACATAAAAGGCACTTAATAAATACCCATTGGATGAAAGAATGAATGCATGGACAAGTCCCTGCTATGGATTGGTTTAGTTTGTTGGGGGTGGGGCGTGAAGGAAGGTGCTAGGGAGACAGGTACAAAAATGAATAGAGATGAATAGAGGCTAGATAAGTGGTTCTCAACATTTGGCTGCACATCGGAATCGCTTGGAGACTAGAAAAAGAAAACCCAAAGCTAATGACCAGATGCGATCCTAAGTGAGTCTGACTTAGCTGGTTTGAAAGCAAATAAAAGGAGAGCAGGAAAAACCATGCCCATGCATCCAAGAACTTAGAAAAGCAAGGCATACTTGGAGAGAGTTTAATGATTTGGACTAGGTAAAGTGTTGGGTGAACTGATCTTAGCCAGAAGATGGAACTTCTGGACAGAATATGGACAGGCTCATGGAGTTCAGCTCCCAAAGAGCCTGGGTTGCCATAGTAATGAGATGGATTTTATTCTGTATCCTTTTGAGAGTTAAGGAAGAATTGTAGTGAAGGGAGATAATAAGATTTGTACTTTGGAATGGCAGTCCTGGAATGAGCGGGGCTCCTGCATGGGAAGAAGACACCATTGCCAGGAGGCTATGCATTGGTCTAGATGAATAAAGGCATTAGCACTGGGATGGAGAGGAACAGTCCTATTCTATAGACATTTCTGGGATAGACTCACAGACTGCCTAAGCCATCGGCTGAGGTTGATGAGAAAAAAAAGAGAACCCCAAGCTAACACTAAATTTTTCCAATTATGCTTTCAGGTATAAAGATGACTTCTAAACATATACTAAAAACTGCAGATATCCACATCCTAGTAGTTACAGTTTTGATGCGTGTAGATTGAAAAAAAAATACCCCAAAATAATTGGCAAACTTGCTCCAGGTAGGCCACTTTTATCCTGTTTACTTTTTGATTCTTTCTCTGTCTCTGTCTCTCACTAGGAAAGTATGTGTGTGTGTCTGCCCTGCCTTCCTGAGATTGGATCACTTTTTTAACTGGAAGTTTTGAGTTAGAGTACACTCCTCAGTGAGTTTATTCAACACAATTAGTTCCTTGGAGACTTCGGGCCAAGATGGAGTCATAGGTAGATACACTTTGTCTCCTTGCACAATGAAAAGAAGGACCACAACAAATTTAAAAACAAAAAATAACCAGAATTGCCAGAAAATCAAGCTGTATGGAAGTCTGACAACCAAGTAGTTAAAGAAGAAACATTCACCCAGACTGGTAGGAGGGGCAGAGATGAGCAGCTGGAGTGGAGAGGATGCGTGGCAAGGCAGCAGCTGGCGGACCAGGTGGTTCCACATTTGCATGTGGATAAACCAGAACAGCTGGGGAGTGAGACAGACCATGCAATCCATGGTTCCAGTGCAGGAAAAGAAAGCCTCAAAATCTCTGGATGAAAAACCTCTGGGGGATGCGGCAGTGGGAGAAACTCCCAGCATCATAGGGGAGTTCACTGGAGAGACCCATAGGATCCTAGAATGCACACAAACCCACCCACTGGGGAATCAGCACTGGAAGGGCCCAATTTGCTTGTGTGTAGCAAGGAAAGTGACTGAAAGCCAGCCAAGAGCCAAGTGAGTGGCATTGTTCCCTCTCTGACCCCTCCCCGACATGCAGCATCACAACCAAGCGACCTGGGTTGCCCTGCCCCGGTGAATACCTAAGGCTCTGCCCCTCCCAGTGTAACAGATGCGCTGAGACAAAGAAATATGGCCCAAATGAAAGAACAGATCAAAGCTCCAAAAACAGAACTAAGCAATGAACAGATAGCCAACATATCAGATGCACAGTTCAAAATACTGGTAATCAGGGTGCTCACAGAATTGGTTGAGTATCGTCACAAAATGGATGAAAAAGTGAAGGCTTTGCAAAGTGAAATAAAGAAAAATATACAGGGAACCAACAGTAAAGGCAAGGAAACAGGGACTCAAATCAATGATTTGGAGCAGAAGGAAGGGATAAACATTCAGCCAGAACATAATGAAGAGACAAGAATTCAAAAAAATGAGGAGAGGCTTAGAAACCTCTGGGACAACTTTAAATGTTCCAACATTCGAATCACAGGGGTGCCAGAAGGAAAAGAGGAAGAGCAAGGAATTGAAAACTTATTTGAAAACTGAAGGAGAACTTCCCTAATCTGGCAAAGGAAATAGACTTCTAGGAGGTCCAGGAAGCTCAGAGAGTCCCAAACAAGTTGGACCCAAGGAAGCACACACCAAGGCACATCATAATTAAAATACCCCAAATTGAAGATAAGGAGAGAATCTTCAAAGCAGCAAGAGAAAAGGAGACAGTTCCCTACAAAGGAGTTCCCATAAGACTATCAGCTGATTTCTCAAAAGAAACCTTGTGGGCAAGAAGGGGCTGGAAAGAAGTATTCAAAGTCATGAAAGGCAGGGAACTACATCCAAAGTTACCCTATCCAGCAAAGGTATCATCATTTAGAATGGAAGGGCAGATAAAGTGTTTCCCAGATAAGGTCAAGGTAAAGGAGTTCATCTCCACCAAGCCCTTATATGAAATGTTAAAGGGACTTATCTAAGAAAAAGAAGAAGATAAAAAACAGAACAGTAAAATGACAACTCACAACTGTCAGCAACTGAACCTAAAACAAAAACTAAGCAAACAACTAGAACAGGCACAGAATCACAGAAATGGAGATCAGAGGAGAGGAGGAGTGAGGAGAATGGGGGAAAAGGTACAGGGAATAAGAAGTATAAATGGCAGGTACAAAATAGACAGGGGGAGGGTATAGGAAATTGATAAGCCAAAGAACTTATATGTAGGACCCGTGGACATGAACTAAGAGCTGGGAAATGCTGGTGGGATAGCGGGTAAAGGGCAGAGGGGAATAAAGGGGAGAAAAAACTGGGACAACTGTAATAGCCCAATCAATAATATATATGTTATATTTATTATATTTTATACACATTATATATAATATATATAAAAGTAAAATTAGGAAAATAAAACATTGGTTCCTCAAATGGTTAGCTACACAGATTTTTGTATGCTTCTTATTCACTTGTCTCTTGAGCTATATTATTTCATTATTTGTTGTCCGCTTACATATCACTAACCATCATGTCTCTTTTCCTTAATCACTGGGCACCAGTGACAGAAACGACTTGTAAAAAGAAAAATATATATATATATATATAATATATATAGCACATGTTCATGTTCTTTCTCACACTGTTAGCATCTTGGTATATTTCAAGTTTGCCTTTGGTTGATGCTTATACTTATTTGTAAAGTTAGGAGATGGCTTCCTAATGATTTTTTATTCTTCTTTACTTTTCTTCTCTTAACCTTGGATTATGAGAATTTCTCCACATGATTAAATATTTCTTAAAAATTAATATTTAGTGACTATATATTATTCCAATAAGTGGATTCCTAATAATTTTTTGACTATGTTCCTTTGTTGAACTTTTTTTCTTCATAAATAATGCTGCAGTAAGAACATAGTACGTAAGTTTTTGTGCAAGATCTGATTCCCTTAGGATAGATACTTAAAAAGGAATTACTGGGTTACAGTGTATTTATCTTTGAAGATTATTTATGCAGATTGTTAAATTACTTTTCAAAAATTTTGAGCATATTTACTAAATGTTATAATGTATTGTGATGCTCTTGATGTTTCTTAATTGTAGGAGAAGTGTCTTCTGACCTACTCTGAACATTTGTTTTAAATGAGACGAATTAATCCAAAAAAGTACATCAGTGCTGAGAAAGCCATGGGAAAAAGTTAACATGAATAGGCTATTACGGAGCTTGGTAAGTGGATGCAGCATATTCTTATTTTTTATAGTAACGAAGGGTATTGTTGATACAAATAATTTTTAAGAGCCAGAGTTCATTAACTCAGTGGCCCTACAATAGCTTTGCAACATGGTTTTGGGTGGAAGGAATCTTACTTACTGAGTTAGGAATAATTAGATAATTAAAATCAACCTATACATCTTGGGAAGCCTTTCTATACTGCAAATTATGTGAGGCTAACAAGGGTCTGGATCTGGT